>NC_042617.1:533396906-534024785 GCF_901001135.1 Rhinatrema bivittatum
GTTTTGTGGGCAGAGCTTCAGTTGTCTCCTGTCAAGATTTGCTGAGCAGCGACATGGTCCTCCTTACACATTTTCTCTGAGATTTACTGCTTGGACATTAGGGCTCCGGAGGACATGGTTTTTCCACATGTAGTGTTGACGGGACTGCGGGCAATCTCCTGCCCTTTTCTGGAGTAGTTATGGTACATCCCACTGGTGTAGACTGGCCTGCCTGAGTGCAGGGAAAGGAAAAATTACTAATAACCTGATAGGGGGTCACGATTTAAAACTCCAGGGAGGAAGACTCAGAACCAATGTCAGGAAGTATTTCTTCACGGAGAGGGTGGTGGATGCCTAGAATGACCTTCCGGAGGAAGTGGTGAAGACCAAAACTGTAAAGGACTTCAAAGGGGCGTGGGATAAACACTGTCGATCCATAAAGTCTAGAGGATGTGAATGAAGAGTGGGTGGCTCATGGGAACGACGGCTACTACCTGGTGATAATACCCTTATCCAATAAACATACACACGGTTAATGTGACTCCAACATTGCTCTAAGCTTCAGCGGCAATGAGGAAATATGGAAAAAAGGATTTGCATTCTCAAAAAAGCGGGGAGTAGCTTGCTTGTTACGGCAGTTACTACCCCAAACCAAATAAGCCTGATACTTCACTTTCAATGCATATCCAGCATAGCTCTCTGCTTCAATGGCAGGGGAGAAAGTCTGACACTTCACGAATATCCAGCATAGCCCTCTGCTTCAACGTCAGGGGAGCAAGACTGATACTTCACTTTCAATGCATAGCCAGCATGGCTCTCTGCTTCAACGGTAGGGGGGATGAAGAAAGGTGGATATATATTCAGGCAACAACCAACAAGGACTCAATTACATAGTCTGGATAAACAGAGAAGCATAGTCTGGATAAACAGCTTGCTTATTGCGGTGGTTAATACCCCTAACTAATTAAGCTATTTCACTTAGATGCAGTTCCAACACTGCTCTCTACATTAATGGCAGGGGTGGAAGGGAAATAGAATAAAAAATGGAGCCAAGAGAAACAGATAAGTATGTGAGAGAGAAAAAAAAAGTGCGAAAGCTTGCTGGGCAGATTGGATGGGCCGTTTGGTCTTCTGCCGTCATTTCTATGTTTCTATGTTTCTATAATTTCCTTTCCTCTAAGAAAGGCAGGCCAATCCACAACCCACCCTGGGCTGCCTACTTGCTTTTAGTTTAGCCTTTTTATGCGGACGAGGAAGAGTGTTATTTTAATTCATTTGAAGGACTAGTAAGTGACCAGCCCCTAAGATTAGTTGATGTTAACTTTTTTTGCTGAGCTCAGTGTTTCCCAGTTGGTTGGAAGCATGAGTGGTTGACTGTTAATAGTCATATTCAAATATAATCAGTTTGTCCACAATTTGGCTTTTGTAGAGATACTGACGGGCTGATGTTGAGGCAGGGTTATATGTCAGTGACGTCAGTGAGTCAGCTTTACTCCATCTCCATCTGCTGGTATGAGTGCATACCCTACTGGTGTGGATTGGCCTGCCTTCCTTAGAGGAAAGGAAATTATCAGGTAAGTATTTCTCCTTTGTGGTTGTAGGGGCATTGAAGAAAAAGCATCGATACTGGGAGGGGTGCAGGAGGAACACGTTTACCTTCAAAGCCCTGAAATGTTCAAACCCCATGGTCTGTACTTTTTACTGCTTGTGTAGCCTGAATGCAGTGATCCTGAGGAAGTTAATTTGAAGCATTAACAGAAGACTTCTTTTGTTGTAACTATAACATGGTCATATGTTTCACTGAAATGCCTTTAGCTTTACTGGTGTTCTGGACTGATACAGCTCACTTTTAGTTATTTGCAGTGCTGGTCTAGGAAAGGTGCTATAGAAAGGAAAGGGGCTCTTGAAAACTTCATGTTAGTCAGAGTATTTGTGTCCTTTTGCCCCAAATGGACTACAGATAAAAGATAATTGCTTCTACAGTAAGTATGAATAATTTATATTGCAGTTCATTGCAAATGTAAACTTTAGTGTTTTGCATTTCTCTTTTTTTTTATTATACTATGTGTGCTCAGGGATTTGGGAAGGATTAGATAAACAACTGTGGTTTCAGGCACCCTAACTGCAATAAAGAGCATTCTTATTCAGTACTAGCTTGTTGGTGCTTTGTCTGCAAGTAAATGTGCCTGAAATGCTAAGAATTTTCCCATTTACAAAAGTGAGAAGCTGTTTATTGTCTTCCGCATAGTTACTGAAGAATCTTAGATTCTTAGGTTAAATTGGAGTGCTTGAATATGTGGAAGTTTGTTGGTTTGTCTTTGTCTTTTGTTTGTGTGGTCTTTTTGCTGATAGGGGTACTTGAGTGTGTGCACATATCTGGTATGAGAATAGAGCATAAAAGGGGCTGCACATCAGTGCCTGAGAATGTGCAAGACAGAATTATGAATGGGAAAGTAGAGGAGAAGAACAGGAGTGTAAAGTAGGAAAAGAAGAGGAAGGAGAGGAAAAGGGAGCCCAGGAATAAGGGGAGTATTGTAACCTTCAGAAAACCATCCTACAGTGAGAAAAATCTGCAGGGTGTGACATCAACATTAGGCACAAACAGTTTGAAGGGCCACACACCAGAAGCAGCATGTAAGCTCTCTGAGTAGCCACTTGTAGATAATTTTAATTAAAAAATGGTTCTAATACAACTAGAAAGTTGTCTCTTTATTATACAGTGTGCTATGCATGACACATGGTAGCAGCAGTTTGCCTGCATAGACCTATAGTTTAAAAATTGTGCTTTTTATGGCAGCAAATTGCAGCAGAGCAGCCAGCAGCCAGCATGGAGATTCTCAAATCTTACAAATGATTTCCACTCCAGAATCTTGGCACAAGCATGGCAGCAACAGAAGCAAAAAAGCAAGAACTGTACTTATACACAGAATTGATCATAGCAGGTAAAAAACAAAAATGAAAGCAACATTTTTTATTAATAACTCATTGGAGAAAAGGATAGAGTGGTAAGTGCCACACTGTTGCTACAACTGCCTGAAACATTAGATCAGCTGTTGGGGGGGTGGGTAGGGCAGTTGTTAGAGGGCAACTTTTAAGATGGCCGCATAATTTCTCTTCTCTGTCATCTCTTGACAATGTATTGATTTTTTTCTATTATTCTTACCTTCTCGAATATGTGTAGCTTTACAGTCAATTGAAAAGGCTATAAATGGACTGACAAGGGAAGTAATTGACGTGAAAAAAAAAGTGAATTTGAATGCTAACGAAATAGTCTCCCAGAATAAAAAAATAGAAAAAATGGAAACTCAAGTGTTAGAAGTGGACAAAATACAAGCAGCACTAATTCAGAAAGATGGAGAACTGGATAAAATAGTGGAAAGGTTGGAGAACAGCCTTAGATCACATAATCTAAGGTTTATAAACTTTCCTGTGATAAGAAATATAGCACCACTGGATCTTTTTAAGCTATATGTCTCTCAAGTATTAAAAATTCCTGAAGAAGTAAAGCCAATAATTACAAAGGCATATTACTTAAATCCAAGCGACAGAAACCAGGATAATTTCCAACAGTAGGAAGAAACTCCACCTGATTTAACATCACTTCTGGACTCATCTCAAGAATTGATGGTTAACCAGCGGAGACCGTTATTAATTTCATTTGCTTTTCTAATGGACAAAAATAATATTTTCAAGCAGTACTTTAGATATAGTCAAGCTCTTTTCTTTGGGCAGAAAATTTGGTGTTATCCTGATTTGGTAAAGCTGACACAAATTAGAAGAAAACATTTCCTGCATATGAGGGCTGAAATGCTCTCAAATTGCAGCTCTCAAATTGCAATATCCCAAATATCTCAAATTGCAAGGGTGCAGCTCTCAAATTGCAATATCCATGTAAATGCTGCTTGCTATACCAAGGTCAAAGATATGTTTTTTTTGAACCTCAACAGCTAAGGTCTTTCTTGGATGCCCACTCCATTCCTAGTTAAACTTGCTGTCTGATGAAATTAGAAAATTATGGTGTAATCTGCTTTGGTTATTCATTAACGAGTTTGCATATGTTCTTTGTAATAGCGCTCTTATTTCTTAGCTCTCCCGTATTTCTTTTACTTTATTTAAGTACAGAATGTATATCTTAGAATATATTTGTTTAATTTTTGGTAAATTTCTAATTTCTGTACTTGAAAAGATTACACTTAAGTGGATACTTGCAATTTGTTAAAATGCAATAAATAAAAAATTAAAACCTCCTAATAAGCTACCTACAGTGTCCTGGAACTTCTGTTTGGTACTTACTTTGCTGATGAAAGTTCCTTTTTTTCCTCTGAACTTTTGTCAGCTCAGGTACCTAACCTAGAAGATCATATTTTTGGTGGAAATCACTTCAGCCTACAGTATCAGTGAATGTCAAACCCTAGTGACTTATCCACCTTATACAAAGTTTAATCATAATGGGGTTTTGTTACACATGTATCCCAAATTCCTGCCTAAGATGCTGTTTTAATCCAGGCTACATGTTCATAAAAGTGAATAATTCCTGCAAAGTAGAGATTTCAAAGAGCTGTTACTTTCTACCTGGATTGGACCAAAGTCCATAGAAGGTCCAACCAATTTTTTCTTTCCTTTTACCACAAAAGACCTGGGATTGCTGTCACCAAACAAATACTTTTTAATTAAATAGCAGATGGCATCATGTCCAGGCAGGTATGATTGTAGAAGGGTATTTCAAGGTTTATAGTGTTAGTCATGGTAGTATTGGTGACCCATCTAAGACTGGGTTCCATGCAGAAGAAAATCTTTGATGTGGATTTCTGTCCATACGTATATAATACATCCCATAACTGTTTGGACATTGACAACTGTGTGACAGTAGGTTTGATTAATGTGTGTGTTAGGACTTCTTTGAGGGGTAGAACCCAACTCCATCCCACTTAAGGTCTATTTTTATTATTCTGGATTGGCTTAAAAAAACTAGAGAGAAACAGAAGTTACTTTCAAAAAATGTTATGAGTTCCCACACACAACCCAACACCAATGCCCTCTTTCTATGTTTTTTACATGACCTCTCAACCCTTTTCCTACCACTGCCTTCCATATCCATCCCCATCATGCCTAAAATCTATTCAGTGATTGCCTCTACCACTTTTGCTAGTAGGCCATTTGAAGCCAGACAGTCTTTAACTTTGCTTCTTAGAAGATCATTACTTACACTAACACCCAAGTTCCTTTTCATGTTAAAATCCAGATTTTCCCTGCTCTCTGAAGTTTGGCTTTAATAATGGTTTCTCCATGCAGGTCTCCCTGCCTTCTTGGAGGCCCTATGCAATTATATCATTACTTGTTTAGGGCAGTGGTTCTCAACCTTTTTCCCATCATGAAACATCTGACAGTCAACACTCCCATGTGTGACACACTGCTCATTACAATCTTCGCGAAGAACATAAATTATATAAATAGTAAACCTCCCATACCAGAACAGCACCAACTTCCAGCACTCAAACAGTAACCACCTTACCTAAGAAAAGGCAACACTGAAAATATTACACCAGGCCTTAAAACTCCAATACTTCTGTTAGGAAAATGGAACAAGCCAGGCTGCTATAGAGCCCTACCTAGAAACTATATGCAGCAGAATACCTCATCTCAATTGCCCGTGCAGACCCTCATCTAACAAAGATAAAGAGACCATAAAGCATAAATAGAAAGATGTAGACAAAAACTGGACTGGAAACTGCAACAAGCCAGCGTCTCTGTATGTAGTGCAATAAAGAAAAAAGAGAAATCACCGGTCCTCATAAAGTAAAGTAAGAAATATAAAATCTATAGCAGTAAAACCATACTAATAAAAAGAACAGATTATTTCAAAACAGCTGATGAATGTAATAATTAAAAACTCATATAAAAAATTTCTGGACACCAATAATATATATATATTTTTTTTTGATTGACAATTTTTATTGGTCTTCACATGTAAAATATACAAACAGTGAGACACTAGACAACCAACAAGTTATCAATGCAATATTAACCCCCCTAGCCCCCCCCCCCCCGACTGAGAGTACTGCAATCAAGAATATATAAACTGGAGTACATATAATACAGTCTTATTCTTAGACCACTGTAGCGAGCAGGTTATACATTAACAAGTTGTCTCTCATATAAAATACATGCACATAGACTCTATGACAGTTGATTCCTCAATGTCAGATAAGGATCCCATATTCTATAATATTTAGGCAAAGTATGATTTTTAATCGCAGTTAGCATATAAAGATAGCAGTTATGGTCAAGTCGGGCTACCACTGCTTCCCTAGTAGGGAGGTCTGGTCACTTCCAAAACAGAGCTAGCTCACACCTGGCTGCAAGGATGATTTGGTGTGTGAGTAACCATTGATAGTGAGGGACTGGTGGATACACATTCAGTAAAACATGCTCAGGAGCTAGGGGAACCTCTAAGCCTAGAATACCTGCAACCAATTTTTGGGTGTCTTCCCAAAACATGTTCACCTTTCGACAAGTCCACCACATATGGAAGTAAGTGCCAGTCCCCCCACACTTTTTCCAACAATCGGCACTAAACATTGGTACAATCTTCTGTATCTGAACAGGCGTCAAGTACCATCGCATTAATACTTTATACCCATTTTCTGTTAATGTGGCCGAAATCGAGCTGTATTTTGTGTTTTGAAAGATTTATTCCCAGGTCTCTGGTGAGATATGTTTGCCCAAGTCACTTTCCCAAGCCTTCTCATACGGGGCCGGGAGCCTCACAGCATTACTCAGGAAGCCATAAAGATTAGAAATAATGCCAGACTGACTGTCTGCTTTGTTACACCAATGTTCCAGTATTGTTTTCCCCTTCCAAAGCTCAACCCCCACATTCTCTGACAGTAGAAAATGTCGGAGTTGCAAATACAAGAATATATCTTGCTCACATAACTGCCACTTCTCCCGAAGCTCTGGAAAGGTGAGAAATCTCTGAGAGCCCCAGACATGCTCAAATTGAGCAATTCCCCTACTGAGCAATGAGTGATAGTGTGAAAGTGCTTGTCCCGTTGCAAATTTTATATTATAGTTAAGGGCGGTACTATAGAAATAACGGCGAGTGCCAACAAAATGCACCCTCCATTTCTCCCATGTATTTAAAGTTGTCTTTATGGTAGGGGCAATTTCACCATCTCTCAGCCAGGTGTCCCTAGGCTGCCAAAGCATGGCCCGCAATGGCATACGCCCCACTATATCCTGTTCAAGATTTACCCAAAGCGGCTGGTAGTACATTTTATGCCAGATAATTATGGCCCTTAACTGAGCGACTGCCCAATACTACTGTAGGTTGGGGACTCCCAAGCCCCCCCTACTAGTAGATTGAAACATTACTGCCCTTCGAATCCGAGGTGGCTTCCGCTTCCAAATATAGTTAAAAACACGTCTTTGCCAACACTTCAGCATGTTATTGGGGATAGATATAGGAAGTGACTGGAATAGATACAAAAACTGTGGTAAGAGATTCATTTTTACCGCAGCTATCCGCCCCAACCATGAGAGGGAGAGGCCAGACCAAATGTCCAATTCCTTAGAGAGTGTTTGCCAGAGGGGTTTATAGTTCAATTCCAGGAGGTCCCCATAATTCTTGCCAATACGTATACCCAAGTATTTAATGTGATGTGCCGCCCACTTAAAGGGAAGTTTGGACTGCAAACGCACCCTCTGTTCGTCTCCTAAAGTTAAATTGAGCACTTCAGATTTTTCAAAGTTTAATCTGAACCTGGAGACTTTACTAAAGTCTTGCAGCACTGCAATTGTCCCCGGGAGTGAAAGATCTGGTTTAGTGAGAGTAAATAGGACATCATCCGCAAACATAGCTATTTTGTGTTCTGACGATCCCAAGTGAACCCCATGACTATCACCTGAGGCACGTATATGATGAGCTAAGGGTTCTAAAAAAAGGGCAAAAAGAAGGGCAAAAAGAAGTGGCGAAAGGGGACACCCCTGCCGTGTACCTCGCTGGATGGGCAGAGGTTCCGAGTATATACCATTAACCTTTATCCTCGCTTGGGGTTGGGCATATAAATTGTGCAACCATCCCAAAAAAGAGTCACCAAAGTTCATTTTCCTCAAGACACTGAAAAGATATGGCCAGTGGACCATATCAAAGGCCTTCTCAGCATCTATAGACAACAATACTGCTGGGGTCCCCTGCCTCTGTACCGACCAGATGAGGTTCACTACCTTCCTGACATTGTCTGCCGTCATGCGGCCCGGCATGAACCCTGTCTGGTCCAGATGTACTAGTTTGGTCATGACCCTCTTTAGTCTATTTGCAAGGATCTTAGCAAAAATCTTTAGGTCAATATTGATCAAGGAGATAGGTCTGTATGATCTACACACAGCCTGGTCCTGTCCTGGCTTGGCCAGTATAGAAATCCCAGCTACATTGGCACTAATCGTAAGAGGATTTCCAGACTTCAATGAGTTGAACCATTCCATTCAATGAGTTGAACCATTCCAGACTTCAATGAGTTGAACCATTCCGTTCAATGAGTTGAACCATTCCATTCAATGAGTTGAACCATTCCGTAATATCTTTATCAAAAAACTGCCTTTCAAGATCAGATATTCCAGGGAGAGTTATGTCCTGCAGATACTGGTCAATTCGATCAGTTAGAATCAGGGGATCTGCGGTATAAAGGGCCCTGTAGAATTCCATGAATCTTTGCAGCATATCCTCCGGCTTAGTGAGCAAAGTGCCCCTTTCTGATTTAATTTGTGTAATTTGCCGCTGGGCTACTCGTTTGTGCAAGTATCGAGCCAAACAGCGACCCGCCTTATTCCCACCTTCAAATCATTCCTGTTGTAGCCTCTGCAGTTGGAAAGCTATAGTTTCTAACTCAAGAGACGAGAGTTCAGATCTAGCCCGCAGGAGCTTAGCATAACAGGCCTTATTCAAGTTTTGTTTATGGATTCGTTCCAGATCCAGAATCTCTCGCCGGAGCTGCTGTTGTTTGTGTAGCCTAATCTTTTTCACATAGGACGCCCTTGCTATTAATCGACCCCTAATTACTGCTTTAAGGCCTTCCCAAACCATTGAAGGGTTAATGTCATCCTGTACATTAAGATTAATATATTCTTTAATTTCCCCTTCCAGTTGCGAACAGTAATGTTCATCCCCCAATAACGAGTTATTGAGAGTCCAGAAGCGCCCCCCCCCCTCTTGTTTGGTAGAACCATACAAGATAAGCTCGACTGGGGCATGATCCGACCATGTGATCGGATGAATATCAGTCTTGCAATATTGTGGTAACAAACATTTATATAAAAGGAAAAAGTCCAACCTAGAATAGGACTGGTGGGGTTTAGAAAAAAGGTATAATTTCGTCTATGGGGGTACTGGAACCTCCAGACATCTATAAGATTCCATTTTTTTATTAGTTTCTTTACCCGCGCTCTGGCTGTACCTGCACCCGAGCTACTACCCTTAGTGTTGTCTACCCTGGGATCCAGCGTCAAATTAAAGTCACCAACTAATACCAAATGGCCTTCAACCGCCTGCTGTAGGTAGTGACCCAATGCAGTGTAGAAGATAGGTTGACCCTGCACTGGTGCATAGACATTAACCAGGGTATACGTAACACCTTCAAGCTGAAATTGTACCATGACATATCGCCCCTCTGGATCAGAAAAATGTTGTTGTATAACACCCTGAAAATCCTTGTGCAGCAGAATAGCCACACCTGTATATTTATCCTGACTGGTGGCCGCTGCAAAATATTGTGTAGGGTACAGGGACCACTGTAGAAGGGATTCATAGCGTTTCCGCAAATGCGTCTCTTGTAATAATATAATAGCTGCCCCTGAGCGGAGAGTGTCAGCGCGCAGAAACTGGTGTTTCCTCGGGCTATTAAGCCCTTTAACATTCAGGGACAGCATAGATAATTGCTCAATCATAATTTAAACATAAATTAAAAAGGGATCGAAAGAAGGTAAAAAATACATGGAGACTTTCATAAAAGAAACTGCCAGCTCACATATTCTGTGGAGCAAAATTAGTTAGTAATGATCTCAGTCCATTTCCCCAAACTATAATATGTGCGCTATGTTGCCATAGGCAAGCTGCCCACGCAGCCAGAGGGGGAGAGCTATGAAAGCACTGAAACATGTCCCCCTCCCCCCCCCCGAGTCTCACAACCACTCTTAATGCATATGAAAAACATTTTACAACCCCTAGTAGAACTGTGAAACAAGTGCTGTTCCCATGGAAACCAAGTTCTGTGACCTGAATCATAAAGAACTGTCACAGCACAAAAAACATCCTCCCTGCAGACAAAGAGGTCACCAGCACAATGTGCCACCAATCTCAGTCCTGAAGAACAAATTAAAGACTTCACATATCCTCAGCTGTTGGCTTTGCCCATTGTAAAGTCACCGGATTGACGCTGAAGCCGCTTACTGATTTTCCCCACTCGCTGCCATCGTGGCGTCACCAGCCGTCCTGCAGTAGGTGCCCTGGTTGGCTGTTTAGGCTTCTGGATCATAAAGCCGGCTTCTATCAATATACATTCTGCTTCCTCTGCCTTTTGAACCGTGGATGTAACTCCCTGTATGGTCAGCGCCAGACCAAAAGGAAACAGCCATCTATATCTGATCCCCTCCTTCCGCATTACAGCAGTGGCGTCTTTAAAGTCTGCTCTTTTTTTCAGTGTCATGGGGGAAAGATCTGATAATATGGGGATGGAGTGATTCTCCCACAACCAGCTTTGTTGCTTATGGGCAATTGCAAGCACTTGTTCCTTAACTGGAAATCTATGAAAACAGGCTAATCTATCCCGAGGGCGATCACCGATTCTGGGGCCCAAGGTGCGGTGCGCCCTCTCCAGCAAAATTTCCTGTGAACTCTGTCCCTGACTAATTGTATCTGCCTGTACCAATATGAAGCCACATATGTTTTTTACCACTTCTGCTGCATCTTTATATTCCTCTGTTTCTGGCACTCCTCTGATTCTTAAATTGTTTCTGCGCCCCCTATTCTCTAGATCCTCCACTTTTAGGAGGAGAGCAGAATTTTCCTGTTGTAGTTCAGCCATGTGGCTATCCACTTGATCAAATTTAGTGTCCTGTGCATCCTGTCTCATATCACACTCATCCACTCTCCTGCCAAGGCTAGAGATTTCTTCTTTCATGTCTGTTATTAATTCTCTCATTTCTTGTTTAAAAGCAGACATTTCAGTTCTTATTTCTCTAAACCATGTTCTAAACTCCTCCCAAGAGGAATGCCACCCACCTCCAACTCCGGGGCTCCACAGCTGCACCAGACGCCATGTGCTCCACTCCCCGGCTCACTGCTGCACTAGGCCCTGGATAGTCCTCCCCACATTTGTAGGAGAACTGCCTGAGATCGGGAGTCTTTTTTTTAGCGATCTGAGACATGATGGCATCCGAATTACAGATCACTATTTTATTGCGGCAATGAAGACACATCAGGCAGGATTCATGGCAAAAAGGGAAGTGAAGAGAAGAGAAGGGCTGACCACTCCCGTGAGTCCCTTTTTATTGTACATACATCCATAGCATACAAATGTGCCATCACATCATTGGCTCCCCTCTCCATAGCATTCAGACGTGTCATTATATCATTGGCTCTCCTAGCCATAGCATACAGATGTGTCATTAGACCATTGGCTCAGGGGGTGTGTACAGATCATTTCATTGGCTGCTGAAGCTTATACCATATATGTGTCTGTCTTTTGCCTGCATCTGAATACGTGGCAGCTAGGTATCCTCTCCCTAGGCAGTGAGGGTTAATTATAAGCTAGAGATTTAAGATGTGCTAGTCTTGCTGCATTCAGTGCAAATGTCAGAGAGAAGGGAAGTTAGAGTTAACCCCTGACATGGCCTGCTGGCAAAGCTCATAATTCCCCACATCTCACCTTTTCTGTTTTTATTTAAGCAGCATAACGAATATCTCTGTATCCATGCTTTAGACCCCTACTGAAACCTGCTATGCTTTGCGTATGGGCTGGAGATAGGGGAAGGGGGAAATGGAGAGAAAAGCTGAGTCGGCGCGGTGTGCCAGCTGCCGCAGAGCTCTTGAGTCTCCACATCACCCAGAGCTGGTGCAGCGTGGTGTGCCAACTACTGCAGGGCTCATGATTCCCTATTAAGCAGCATACAAGACATCTTTGTATCCAGGCTGAAAGCAAGGTTTCAGTATGGATATGAGTTTGGGCATGCACTGAATACAGCAGCACAGGCAAATAATTAAGACAATTACAATCATTATAATAGGAATCACCCTTTTGAGCTAAAACGGTGTCTAAGGCATAGCGGTTCTGTAATACTACTTCTCTCATTTGAGAGACTTCTGTTGTGAGTAGTTTTAATGCATGGACTGTCTGATTAAATAGGGCAGTCGTCCAGTTTGCTAGGATGTGTAAGTCCCTGTAATTATCTATGGGACTCTTGATCACCTCCCTTTTGTTACGGAGTCTTGCTTTAGGTAAACTGTTGACTGCATAGTATGAGGGGAGGATGTAGCCTAGAGTGCATCTGCCTGTCCAATTGGGGGGAATTCGCATATATGCTCTACGCCCGCATAACATCCAAATGTTTCCTAACAGATTAGTTAACATGTCATTGGTATTTTTAATTTGTGTTATCATTTGGGCTACATAACTACAAAGGGTAAATCCCTCGTCCCTTCTATACTCTCTGCACCTGCTTGGGTCTCCCACTGCACATCCTGAAATATGCCAATTGCACATATATGTGGTATAATTATGTAAGTGTTCAGTGATTATGGGCCCGTCTGTGCGTGCGTTAAAATGTGTTCTATTCATGGCTTCTTGTAATACAAAGGTTCGGTTACAATATGGATATTTTCCCACCTGAAGCCCCTTACCATCGCCTGGATCATATTCCTAACAAAGTGCAGCAGTCTCTTGAACACGGCTACCAATGTGTGGTATGGTATTATTAACTGGAGAGTTAATGAAAACACCTCTCTGTAAATGATAAATAGTCCATACTGTAAGGTTAAATGGTACAGCATGCATCAGTAGTCCTCCGCAGGTATGGGTCGGCATGTGCATGCAGATCCAACAGTCTGTTCGGTTCAACAGGTATGAAAAGTTCTGTGCATCGAGGATGTACATGTTGTTCCGCCATAGTCCTTGTTCAGAAATCGCCATGGCAGGAGGGAGAAATAAAGCAAAAGAGGAGGGTGCAGAACACAATTGTTAATGAGTTGGCATTCAGGCAAGAAAAGGCAGCTAATAAGTTCTCTGGAGTTTTCTCAAGGCCTTGCTGTTCCAAGAGTTGTGCAGATTGGTCAGATAGCGCTTTGATCTGTCCCCAGGTCATGTGGTGCTGCTTTTTGCGGGGGGTCTGGTCTCTGTCCTTCTGAGGGCTGTGGAAGCTCAGGGAGAAGTTTGGGATCGGGTCCTGTAGACCTTGATGCCACGCCATCTTTCCACGGCTTCACACAGCAGATCGGAACCCAAAGTGGACCTTTGGGAGCAAGCACAGCAGCATATCCTCGTCCCCATGTTAATAAGGGAACGGGACCATGCCAGACAGGGTTAAGTAACATTCTATACAAAACTGACGGTTGTGGATGACTAACCCTAGTCCCACAATGATTATCCATGGCTGTGGTCTGATTTGAATTTGATATGTTTAGATGATTTAAAGTGAACTTAAAGTGAACAATACTTTGTTCAGCCAGTCCTGCTTAGGGGGAAGTCCAGGGGCAATCCCTGCTTTTTATTTGTGTTTGTCAAGGGCATTCTTTAGGGTGTGATTGGCTCGCTCCACAATGGCCTGCCCTGTGGAGTTGTAGGGAATGCCAAATACGTGTTTAATGTTCCATTGTTGACAAAATTCAGCAAATAAATGGCTGCTGTAGACAGGGCCATTATCAGTTTTCAGAACAGAGGGTAATCCCATTATAGAAAACGTTTTTATACAGTGATTAATAACATGTTTGGTAGCTTCTCCTTTTTGGGGTGTGGCCCATAGAAAATGTGAGAAAGTATCAATGGTTACATGCAAAACCTTCCAGGGGGAAAAAGGGGGGGGGTATTGGGTAACATCCATCTGCCAGATTTCGTTGGCACATAAGCCTCGTGGGTTCACGCCCATGGAAAGGGCAGAGGTGACTTGTGAATACTGGGGGCATTGCTGTACAATGGTTCGGGCTTGTTCTCTCATCTAAGGAAGGGGTTACATATGCTCCAGGAAGAGAAGAAGCAACATTACAAACATACTGGCTATCAGAAATAATGTTTAAATCAGCATTCATAAAACATTGCAAAGCGAGAATGACTGCAGCTATACGTATGTAAAGGTATCATTCACTTTTAGCTGTGGGATTTGAGTGCTGGAGTAAGTTCCATAAATGTCATAGTCAATCCTTCAGCAAGGTGTATCAATTTTTCATTCATCAAGGCCTAATTGTGATATGTGTTTCTTATAGCTTTGAGTCCCTAATATAGGAAAAGAACTGAAATTCAAATTAATTAATGAGGAGATTTCATCATGACTATAACTTTTCTATTACTAATCTTATATAATGTTTTCCCACTTTCTTATTAAACAACTTAAGTGTCATATCAAGATGTATCAGAAATAAATTTAGATCAAAGCTCAAAAATCAAAAAGGTGTGTGAAAAATGTTTGAAAAATGTTAAAATAAGCTGCAAAGTGTTCATCTTCACATCTCTCATGGCAGGAAGGCTGTCAATCTGGAAAATATTAAAAACTGGCACACAGCAAAAAATTATTAAGGTAATGATTAAAGTGAAATTTTTACTTTTTTAATCTTGGAGAATCAATTCTATTATTCAATTTAATAAAATCAATTTGGATTTGCAAGAAAAGGCTTGGGAGGGATTGCTTTAGATGTAGCAACCTCTGTCAGTAAAAATTTTAAGGTTCAGAATTCTGTATAAAATTTAGAAAAAGAAAATAAAACTGAAGTTTCCTTAAGACAGGAGGACTGTAGACCTGAAAAATAAAAACTAGTATACAACAGAATTATTAAAATAATAATATAGTGACACACTGCTGCAATACGCCCCCCGACACGCCCCCCCCCCCCCCCCCAGGAAAGCCCCGGGACTTACGTGCGCCGCCGACCCTATGCAACATAGGCTCGGCACGCACAGGGGGTGGAAGGGGCAGCTTTTCGAGTGTTACTCATGTATCTTACGCATGTACCCCTTTGAAAATCTGCCCCATATTGAATGTGCCATTCATTATAAAATTTAATTTTGAATAGCCCTAAAATTGCAATCACAGCTACCTATACTGACACAGTTTTTTTTTTCAAGTGTTTGTTGTAATGTACATAGTGGTAGAAGAGAAAGAGATGAATTAAGGCTTGTTCCTGGGAGATCCTTACTCTCTGTAGCCTGAATGACAAGAGGGTAAATGGCCTATTTAAATGCAGTAGATCATCATTAAGTATTTTTTGCTGGATGTGTTAAATATTCATACATCTTTCATATAGTATTGATGCTTGGGAAGATCTCTCACCATGTTAATGACTGAAGGTCTTCTTTAATTAAATTGGGCATTGGCCTCCATCTGCTACTATTCAATGTCCATTTTTGAAAGGAGAACCGTACAAAACATTGGTTCAGGAAGCTGCGGCAGGTCCTTAAATCACCAGCGTAGCAGGAGGGTGCTGGCAGCTGAGTCACCAATGAATCTTGGGCCTTGGGTGCTGGTTCTGGGGCAGAAGAGGCCCGGGCATCCAGTCGGGCCGACAACTCCCCTACCGAACCAGTGAGGACCTCGAGGTATTGTTGCTGATAGTGCAACTGCTGGGCCAACCCTGGCAGGTCCAAGGGAACAGGCGCATCCGCCGAGTCCATGGCCTTGCAATCTGTTGTGGGAGTCTCAGTTTAGTGGGCTGACCTGCTGGAGACTAGGAAAAGATGTACAATGTCTCTGATGAACAGCGGGCCAGGAGGCAGATGTTCAGGCAGGACGTAGATGCTCTTCACCCTGGAAGCTGGTGCTCCCCTGGGAGGAGCCCGTAGGAGCCCAACCACTGGGACTTAGGTGGCTTCACCCTTGGAAGCCGAAGCCCCCCCCGGGAGGAGCCCGTAGGGGCCCGGCCGCTGGGACAGGTGGGTTGTGGATCAGGACAGGTAACTGGAACCAGACTAGGACAGTAGTGTTACTGTAACTGGGTACGGGTTCTGGAACCAGGCTGGAACTGTAGCAGGACTCGGGTACTGGAACCAGGCAGGAACTGAAGCAGGCTTGGGTACTGGAACCAGGCAGAAACTGTAGCAGGCAGGCAGGAACCAAGCAGGTACGGTAGCAAGCAGGCAGGAACCAAGCAGGTACTGTAGCGAGCAAGCAGGAACCAAGCAGGTACTGTAGCAGGCAGGCAGGAACCAAGCAGGTACTGTAGCAGGAACGGAGCGACGTAGCCAAGCAGGTCACTCCGGGGCACAAGGCAACAGGAAACCAGAATGCTAACCCGTTGCAAGACAAAGGTTGGATGGCCGTGGCCGGCTTATCAAGGCCGCGGCGTCTGACGTCAGGAATTGGGCGGAGTCGGCACTGGCGGGAAACTGGCTACAAAGGCGCCCAAGTGGCGCGCGCGCACACCTAGGAACAGGGCATCCACCGGAACCTTCACGGCGGCACTGCCCCAGGGGGGACGCCGCCAAACAGGCTGCAAGCCAAGACTCCGGAGGCGGGAGCAGGTCCGGGAATCAAGAGGTAAGGGCCTTGCCGCGGTGCTCGCGGCCAGGATCGCAACATGTATATGCTAGTTCTTGTGTGTAACTCTTTTAAAATTCACCTTTAAATTAGGGGACATGTAGTACCAATTGTGCCTAAAATTGGGAGTTTGAGTATAGTTTTGGATGCGGCTTTCTTGATGGAAGCGATTGTAACTCAAATAACCATTAGGAAGAGGAAGGACCTCAAAAGTTCCACAATGTCCATAAAGTTCAAACAAAGTTTTATTGTTTAAATAAACATTCTGGCCTGATGTTGACATTTTGAACCTTTTTGCTTGCTTGAGTTCAATAAATCTTTGTTTGAACTTATGGGCATTGTGGAACTCTTAATATCCTTCTTTCTCTTTTTGGTTATCCATTTTTTATGGTTGGACCGATGCCTATTACCATTATTAGCCTTTGTAAGTCAAACATGTAAGAAGTTCCATTTGCAACTTAAGAAGATTCAGCAATTGAAGCCTTTCTTGAATAATATGGCAATTAAGATCTTGATATTAGCTATGGTTATTGGAGTTATTCAAAGATAGCCAGTTAGGTTTCAGCATTATTCAGCTACTGTACATATGGCCAGATAACTTTGTTTGGGAATATTCAGTGTTACATCTGGAGGGTCATGAGAGAGCCCCTGATGTGGCTTCCTACCCCGAATGCCAGGTTGCACAGCCCAAGATGCTGCCAGCTGCCACTCCCGCTGAGATTCTCTAGGCGGGCACCCCCGATGATCTGTCTCTTAAAGGGCCCGCAGTGGAAACACAGCCACATCGCCCTTGGATGATGTCATTGGCTTTGTATTATTTAAGGCTTCCTCCTAGAAGTGTAAATTGCCTCAGCAGCAGGTTTCTTGCCTTAGCAGTGAGTTTTGCTTTTGAGTTCCTGTGTCCTGCATTCTTGAATTCTCATCCAGCCTTATCTCTTCAGCCTTACCTCATCCTACCTTGCCTCTCCAGCTTTGTCTCATCTAGCCTCACTTTGTCCTGCCCATCTCATCCAGTGTCTTCTGTGTGACTTCATCCACCTTTGGCCTGGTTTCTGGATTCTGACCTCTGGTGTGGACCTGACCACAATTGCCTGTTGCCTTGACCTGACCTCTTGCCTGAACCTGTCTACCCTTGTCTGCTGCCTGCCCTGACCTTGGTCTGTCTCCAACTCCATTAGTCTGCTGCCTCACCTAACCCCGGTGTGCCCTTGGACTCTTGCCCTATTCACCTTCCTAGAGACCCGTCTGCCGGCCACCAGAACCCATTAATTCAAACTGCGGGAGAGGTGGCTGGTATAGGTGAAGCTCCAGACTGTTCCACTACAGGGCAGGTTCGCCAGCTGCCGGCATAGGCCTCATAGATTTGCCTACGAAGCTGCATCAACTTTGTTGCAGTACAAAAGGCTCACACCTACACCATCCATCACATTCATCAGGATATTTATCCTGCTGAATATCCCTGATAACTTTTCCAGCTGAATAAATTGTCCCTTTTAGGCTTTATGAATATTGGCCTCAAAAAATTCCCAGAATTTATAAGAGCATTTTATTAGTGCAGTGTTGACTCTTTGTACAGAAAAAAGCAACCTCATCCAAAAACACATATGCAAAGAAGTGATAACATAGGCTTTGATGGACACATTTTGAAACACAGAATTCACAACTGGATATCTTCTGATGCACTTTTTGGAAGGTAATTCAAGAAGTACTGTTTTCCTCTCAGCATAGCACAAGTTTGATATGTCTGAGGTCCTTTCTATAAGGAGAATGAGATAGAATGGGAATTTTTTCTTAGCTTTTTAAATTCTTGTTTTATTAGTCCTCCCTTTAATATGGAACAACTCTCCCTGGAGATAACCATTATGGCCATAAGAACATAAGAATTGCCATAAAAGGTCAGACCAAGGGTCCATCAAGCTCAGTATCCTGTTTCCAATAGCGGCCAATCCAGCTCACAAGTAGGATCCCAAACATTGGATAGAATCCATGTTGCTATCACCTAGGCTTTTCCCAGGTTTGTCTGGTTAATAACTGTTTATGGACTTCTTCAAGAACTTGACCAAACCTATTTTAAACCCATCTACTATAGCTGCCTTTACTATATCCTCCAGCAATGAATTCCAGAACTTAATTGTGAGTTAAGTGAAAAATAATTTTCTCCACTTTGATTTAAATCTGCTACTTACTAACTTCATCTAGTGTTCCTTAGTTTTTGTTTTATCTGAAAGAGTATCTAATCAGTTCATATTTATCCGTTCTATTCCACTCATGATTTTATAGACCTCTATCATATCCCTCATCAGCCATCTCTTCTTCAAGCAAAACAGCACTAGCTTCTTTAGCCTTTCCTCATAGGGAATCTGTTCCATTTCCTTTATTATTTCACCATGGATCAATACAGTGGTGTTATGACATTCACTTGTTGTGTTTGTCGGTCGCAGATGGCTGCGACCGCTCTGCCTTACCTCTTTTCTTCCTTATTCTCTCTCCTTGGGAAAGATGGCTGCCTCCAGTGCCGAGTTCCAAGGGCCTCACCGTCTCCAACTTGGCAAGGGCGTTCCAGTCCACCATGCTCACTCTCTTGGCCTCCTAGGGCACGCGTGCGCACATCTCCTTCGCTCAAATACATGTCATGGCGGGAACCTCGGGGATGATCCCACCGCATGACGTCAATACCTCCAGGTATATCAAGCCTTCGTTTCGCTACCACCTTTAAGTTAGCAAGGACTTCGGTTTAGCTACTCTGACCGCTCTAAGCTGCACACTTAGACGCTGCTTTCACTCCAAGGGCTTTGCTCCTCTAGAAGCTAGAGACCCCCCCGCTCCTCATGGGTCTTTCACTTCCAACTACCCTTCGTGGTTCTCTACTAACTAGACAACCGCTCCTCGGGGGGTCTTTCTCTCTCTTCTACATTTCAGGATATCAGACTATCAGGTACTCGCTCCTTGAGGGCCTACCAGCCTATGTATCCTACACCACGGACCTTTGGTCCCACCATCTCATCATCAGGAAGACGCCTACATTCCTGTGAGTACCTCTTCAATCTGGTGCTCCAACTCCACCCCCCAGCCATGGCATTACTCGCTCTGCGGGCTCCCACCTACCGTGAACATCTGGGTGAGATTCTATATCCGAGCCTGTTGAACGTATTGGCACCTTGTGGATATCAGTGCCTTACCTTCCTGCTTACATCATCTATCTACAGCAGTACAATAAAGCCTTCCATCCAACTTGTCTGCTATATTGAGTTCAGCCTATCGCTGTGGTTCCCCATGGGGCCCCTCCCCGTGGGCGGAGTCATCTCCACAGCGACCAAGGGTCCACAATGCAACAAACACAACATCACTGTTATATTCTCCATTCTTTTCCTAATAATTCTTAACATTCTGTTTATGTTTTTGACCACACGGCACACTGATCCAAAGATTTTGTTGCGTCGGAGGTGGACCCTTGTGCTGAGGTGGGGTTGACGCAACCCGTAGGTGAGGACCTACGGGTCCCCACCATCGGCAGGTGGAGTGGGCTGAAGGTAGAGGCCACTGGAGCTTCACCTACACCAGCCCTCATTCCCCGCGGGTTGAGCCTTTGGGTGCTGGGGCTGGCAGGACTTAGGTGGGCCTCAAGGTTGGCTACAGAAAAGATTGGTTCAGCCTAGAGACAGCAGATGATAGTTGGTATAGTCCTACCCTGGACTGGGTACGGTACTGGAACTCGGGCACCAATGGAATGGAGATTAGCTGAGGGCACTCGAGCAAAGGTAGGCCAGAGCCTAATAAGTCCATGTCCAGGGAGTAGGCTAGAGGAGGCATCAATGACAGGCTTGGATCAGGGCCGGCGACAAAGTGGAGGTCGTGGCAAGCAATGCAGAGTTCTGATCTCGGAGAAAGTCAATAGCGTTAGTCAATCAAGGCAATAGTCTGATCATGGAGACATCAATAGCGTAGTCAATCAAGGCAATGGTCTGATCATGGAGAAATCAATAGCGTAGTCAGGCGTAGCAGAGATCTGGGTCTGGAGATAGGCAGTAGCATAGTTAGGCATAGCGGAGGTCTGGGTCTGGAGATAGGCAGTAGCGTAGTCAGGTTTAGCGGAGGTCTGGGTCTGGAGATAGGCAGTAGTGTAGTCAGGCGTAGAGGAGGTCTGGGTCTGGAGATAGGCTGTGGTGTAGTCAGGCAAAGCAAAGTCGATATCCGTAGAGTCAGTCCAAAACATAGATAGGGCAGGAACGAAGAAGACAGGAACCGGGAACAATGGAGGTCAGGAACGAAGAGTAGAGAGGATTCTCTAAAAGCAACGAGTACTCGAGTAGAGAGAAGACCTGTTGCAAAGGCAACGCTATGGAGCGAGGCCTGAGCTTAAATACACTGAAGAGTTTGACATCATCATCCGGGGCTGTGGCCAGGTTCCCGCCGTGGGCCCTTCATAAGGATCAGAGATGTGCGCTCGTAGTGGTGTCTCTCTGCGGACCACGCAGAGAGGCCCGATGAGCAATGGCATCTTGAACTGCAGTAGTGGAGACCAAGGCAGAGCCGGAGGCACCGGGGGCGGCACGAGGTCAGAGCCGGCTGCCCACCTCTGCTAGCAAGGAGGAACCAGGAACTGGAGTCTATGTGAGGGGGCCGTGCCATGGGTCCACCGCGGACAGCTCGCATAACAGATTTCAAGGTATTGTCCTCGATGACTCCCAGATCCTTTTCCTGGGTTGAAACTCCTAATATGGAACCTAACATCATAGGACTACAGTGTGGCTTACTTTTCCCTATGTACATTGGGGATGTGAATCGTTTTTCTGATGATTGAAAATATCAGACGATATTTTCAAACTCGTCAAAATTCGAGGGGCCCCCGAAACCGATAGGAAAACCCCACGAAAATTTTCGTGTGGTATTCTTATCGTTTTGGGGGGGTGGGGGTGGGTAAAAAGGGCACACTGAAAAACAACCCCCAAACCCACCCCGAGCCTTTAAATCGAATTATTTCAAATTATTTCGAATCCCCCACCCGCCTGACCCCCTAAAAACTTTTTTAAAGTACCTGGTGGTCCAGCGGGGGTCCCAGGAGCGATCGCCCGCTCTCGGGCCATTGGCTGCCACTAATAAAAATGGCACCGATAGCCCTTTGTCCTTACCATGTGACAGGGGCTATCCGTGCCATTGGCTGGCCCCTGTCACATGGTAGGAGCAATGGATGGCTGGTGCCATTTTAAAAGATTTCCACTGAGAAAATTGAACATTTATTACTACTCTCTGTTTCCTATCTTTTAACGAATTTGTAATCCATAATGGGATATTGCTTCCTATCCATGACATTTTAATTTTCTCAGGAGTTTTTCATGGGGAACTTTTCAAATGCCTTTTGAAAATTCAAATACTGTATCCACTGGCTCACCATTATCCACATGTTTATTAACCCCTTCAAAAAATGTAGCAGATTGGTAAGGCAGGCTTTCCATGTGGAAATTCATGCTGGCTGTGTCCCATTAAACCATGTCTATCTCTATGTTATGTGATTTTATTTTCAGAATAGTTTCTATAATTTTTTACGGTACTGAAGTCAGGCTCTCTACCGCTTTTGCAGTGTTTTCAGGATTTATGATAGCCTTGCATTTCTACTTGTATGTTCTATTAATATAAAATATTAAGTTTTGTCAACTGGTGATAGAAGGGGAACAGCAAAGTCAGGTACATGATGAAGAATGGAAACTTTGCAATATCTCTGATTTTGTTGGTCTCAGAACTTGCAACTCTAGGGGGCATGTCCTGAGGACCAATTTGATAGGTGAAGTAATAGAACAGTAGTGCGATCATATAACTATTTATCTAGAAATAGAATGGACATATCCTGGTTTTACTTTCATTACATTCAATGATTTGTAGAAGAATAGTGTAGTTATATTGCTTTATAACTTAAATGATAGGTTAAGGTAGTCCTGGATTTATTTGCATAGCATGCATTGATTTATTGTACCTGAAGACTGGAGGGTGGCCAATGTAACCCCAATCTTTAAAAAAGGCTCCAGGGGCAATCCAGGTAACTATAGACCAGTGAGCCTGACTTCAGTGCCTGAAAAAATAGTGGAAACGATTCTCAAGATCAAAATCGTAGAGCATATAGAAAGACACGATTTAATGGAACACAGTCAACATGGATTTACCCAAAGGAAGTCTTGCCTAACAAATCTGCTTCATTTTTTGGAAGGGGTTAATAAACATGTGGATAAAGGGGAACCGGTAGATGTAGTGTATTTGGATTTTCAGAAGACATTTGACAAAGTCCCTCATGAGAGGCTTCCATGAAAACTAAAAAGTCATGAGATAGGAGGCGATGTCCTTTCGTGGATTACAAACTGGTTAAAAGACAGGAAACAGAGAGTAGGATTAAATGGTCAATTTTCTCAGTGGAAAAGGGTAAACAGTGGAGTGCCTCAGGGATCTGTACTTGGACCGGTGCTTTTCAATATATATATAAATGATCTGGAAAGGAATACGACGAGTGAGGTTATCAAATTTGCGGATGATACAAAATTATTCAGAGTAGTTAAATCACAAGCAGACTGTGATACATTACAGGAGAACCTTGCAAGACTGGAAGATTGGGCATCCAAATGGCAGATGAAATTTAATGTGGACAAGTGCAAGGTGTTGCATATAGGGAAAAATAACCCTTGCTGTAGTTACACGATGTTAGGTTCCATATTAGGAGCTACCACCCAGGAAAAAGATTTAGGCATCATAGTGGATAATACTTTAAAATCGTCGGCTCAGTGTGCTGCAACAGTCAAAAAAGCAAATAGAATGTTAGGAATTATTAGGAAGGGAATGGTTAATAGAACGGAAAATGTCATAATGCCTCTATATCGCTCCATGGTGAGACCGCACCTTGAATACTGCGATGGAGAAGGTACAGAGAAGGGCAATCAGAATGATAAAGGGGATAGAACAGCTCCCCTATGAGGAAAGGCTGAAGGGGTTAGGGCTGTTCAGCTTGGAGAAGAGACGGCTGAGGGGGGATATGATAGAGGTCTTTAAGATCATGAGAGGTCTTGAACGAGTAGATGTGACTCGGTTATTTACACTTTCGAATAATAGAAGGACTAAGGGGCATTCCATGAAGTTAGCAAGTAGCACATTTAAGACTAATCGGAGAAAATTATTTTTCACTCAACGCACAATAAAGCTCTGGAATTTGTTGCCAGAGGATGTGGTTAGTGCAGTTAGTGTAGCTGGGTTCAAAAAAGGTTTGGATAAGTTCTTGGAGAAGAAGTCCATTAATGGCTATTAATCAAATTTACTTAGGGAATAGCCACTGCTATAAATTGCATCAGTAACATGGGATCTTCTTAGTGTTTGGGTAATTGCCAGGTTCTTGTGGCCTGGTTTTGGCCTCTGTTGGAAACAGGATGCTGGGCTTGATGGACCCTTGGTCTGACCCAGCATGGCAATTTCTTATGTTCTTATGTTCTTATAGTTCCTTCAGAAATTGATACTACAAATCTGTGCATGAAATGGGATTAAAATAAGGATAGATCCAACTTGTTACTTTTGAGATGGAACTATAACTATCCTGTAGAACAAGATGGATAGAGGTAAGCCAATATTCTCATTTAAAGATGAATTTTAAAAGCCCAATTTGTGCCAAAACTGAGAGATATGCAAATATGTCAGGCTGGCGTGTGCCGAGTAGATTTTAAAAGCCACCTGGATAAGCGTGTATGTCCTGCTGTGTGTACAAAAATAATTTTCCAAAAAAGGGGTGGAGTGTGGGCATGGGTGTTCCTGGATTTCACATTGAAACCAGCATGTAAATACATGCACACATGCACGCTGGGGTCTCTGGCCATATAACTTTACTTCTACTATGGATGGCGTGTAAGTCATAAAAAAAAAAATACAAATATCAGTGGAGTTTTAAGGGTCGAGACTAACGGGGGAGAAGGAAGGCTATTTAACTAGGGGGAATACGAAGGCCTATCCCTTACCTGGGCGATCTGGGAACGAACTGGGAAAATGACCATTTGCATCAGCGTGCATGACTTTTAAAATCCCCCCACTTATGCGGTAACAGCGGCATTTGACGTCATCATCCGTCACTCAGCCTATTTTATACCATTCGCGTATATACGCAAGTATGTTATAAAATAGATGCGTCCATGGGTGCGAGCCAGCAAATGCATGCACATGTCTGCCTGTTTAAAAGTTAGTGTCATAGTTGTTGTGGGAGTCTCAGTTTAGTGGACCCTTGGGCCGACCTGCTGGAGACTGGGAATAGATGGTGAATGTCTCTGATGAACAGCGGGCCGGGAGGCAGATGTTCAGGCAGGACGTAGATGCTCTTCACCCTGGAAGCTGGTACTCCCCCGCTGGGACTTAGGTGGCTTCACCCTTGGAAGCCAAAGCCCTCCCAGGAGGAGCCCGTAGGGGCCCGGCCGCTGGGACTTAGGCGGCCGCTGGGACTTAGGCTGGGACTTAGACGCTGGGACTTAGGCGGGTGGATCAGAACAGGTAACTGGAACCAGACTAGGACAGTAGCAGTACTGTAACTGGGTTCGGGTTCTGGAACCAGGCAGGAACTGTAGCAGGACTCAGGTACTGGAACCAGGCAAGAACTGTAGCAGGTAAACAGGAACAAAGCAGGTACTGTAGCAGGCAGGCAGGAACCAAGCGGGTACGGTAGCAAGCAGACAGGAACCAAGCAGGTACCGTAGCAGGCAGGCAGGAACCAAGCAGGTACTGTAGCAGGAACGGAGTGACGAAGCCAAGCGAGTCACTCCGGGGCACAGCGCAACAGGAAACCGGGAAGATAACCCGTTGCAAGGCGAGGACTGGATGGCCGCGGCCGGCTTATCAAGGCTGCGGCATCTGACATCAGGAAATGGGCGGAGTCACGACTGGCGGGAAACGGGCTAGAAAGGTGCCCAAGTGGCGCGCGCGCACGCACCTAGGAGCAGGGCGTCCTCAGGCACCTTCGCGGCAGTGCAGACCCAGTGGGGACGCCGCCAAACAGGCCGCAATCCAGGGCTCCAGAGGCGGGAGCAGGTCCGGGAAAAAGGAGGTAAGTGCCTGGTCGAGGTGCTCGCGGCCAGGACCGCAACAATAGTCCTCTGGTACTTCTTTAACTTTTTCAGTATATCCCTCTTTGGAGTCTTTCTTTTGGGAGGGGTAGTACATTTATTTTATGCTGTGATTGAGCTAGTCTTGGAAGGTTTTAATTCATGGACTTAATATGATTGCTTTGTGTCCTTTTTTTTTTTTTCTCTCAGCCAGAGTGTTCATTGATATTGTAGGCATTAGTATCTTTTTCTATTTATTTGTAATAATCAGGTATTCAACAAAACAAGCATGCTTTCGCCTCTTTTTTTCTACATTTAAATGAAAATTGGATGCATAATTACTGAAAAGATGTCAGGAGAATTAAAATTAAATTTAAATGGGTATTTAACTAGTTCCTATGTTTAATTCATAATTAATTCACTAGAGGTTTATTGTTATGCTTTTTCCCCTACTTTAATGTGTTTCTTCCTCTTTATTGCTAATAAGCATCAGTTGTATGTAATAAAGTGTAAATTAGTAGTGACAGGAAAAGAGGTTGCACATTAATCCTAACTTGCCCTCCTACTGTTTTGTACCAATTTTTTATGGAACAAAAAGTAATCAGATGTTAAGAATCTAAAATAGTATTTCATGATAATGTAATTAAAGTTTTGTTAGATATCTGTAAAGTTAGCATGATCTTAGCAGTTATTTTATCAGACTTTATTTTTATATAATTTTATATCATTTCCAAGCAAAAATATATATAAAATACATCAAGGAGCAACAAAAAAATCTATCAAAAACCCAATTTAGGAAGATCTAACAGTTACACAAAAGAAATCAGCATTAATGCACAAATAGAAAAATAAAAAATTAAACATGCATCAAAATTTAAAGAAGAAACATTTTCTAAATATTAAATGAGCCAACAAGAAATACCTAATCGTATAATATCAAGTCATTAAAGTAACATCACTACAGATAAACTATCCAGCTTACATTGGATAATTTTAGCTCTTGAAAAAGGTGTATAGCTGATCCAGATTCATAAAACTTAAGACTGTATCTTCAGCCATATGGGTGTACGTGTATGCGTATATGCGCACATGTTATAAAATCGGCAGTATGTGTGTATGTGAGCTGCTGACTGTACTGTGTAAAGGGGGGATTTTGCTAGGTACATGCGTCAACGCAAATACTCATTTCCCCATTTCATTCCCAATTTGTCCCGGTAAAGGATAGAACTCCTTAACCCCTCTAACTAGATAGCCTTCCTTTTACCCTATTAGCCCCAATCCTTCAAACCCCACTGACAAGCCCTGTTTTTTTTATATTAAAACTTACACACCATCTACAGCAGAAGTAAAGTTATGTGGTAGGGGATCCCTGCATAGGCTTGTGCATGTAAATACTTATGTGCATACTTCAGGTTGCAGACCCGGTGTCCCGTGTCCCGTCCATGCCCTGCCCAGACTCCAACCTCGCCCTGCCCTTTTTTTGAACTTCCCGATTTGTGCATGTACTGGGAGATACATGTGTACTCGGGTGCCTCTTAAAATCCGTGCGGCATGCACTGGCCCAACTTTGGCATGCGTAGGGATTTTAAAATCTGCTTATAAGTACTACTGAATAGAGATGTGAATTGGAACTGGAATCGGTTCCAATTCCGGGTTCGGGGACTATCGTGAAATTTTGTTTCGTGCGGTCTGATCTGTTTTTTTTTTTTATCGGCTGCGCCCGAGCCGATAAACAAAAAATCCACCCTGACCCTTTAAAACACATCCTTTAGCTTCCCCCATCCTCCCGACCCCCCCAAAACATTTTAAAAGTACCTGGTGGTCCAGTGGGGGTCCCGGGAGTGATCTCCCGTGCTCGGGACTTCGGCTGCCACTAATCAAAATGGCGCCGATGGCCCTTTGCCCTTACCATGTGACAAGGTATCCGTGCCATTGGCCGGCCCCTGTCACATGGTAGGAGCACTGGATGGCCCGCGCCATTTTTAAAGATGGCGCCAGCTGTCCATTACTCCTACCATGTGACAGGGGCCAGCCAATGGCACAGATACCCTGTCACATGGTAAGGGCAAAGGGCCATCGGCGCCATTTTGATTAGTGGCAGCCGAGGGCCCAGAGTGGGAGATCGCTCCCAGGACCCCCACTGGACCACCAGGTACTTTTAAAGCTTTTGGGGGGGTCGGGGGGTGGGGGAAGCTAAAGGATGTGTTTTAAAGGGTCGGGGTGGGTTTAGGGGTTGTTTTTGTGTGCCATTTTTCCCACCTTCCCCCAAAACGATAAGAGAACCCCACGAACAATTTTGTGGGGTTTTCCTATCGGTTTCGGGGAGCCCCCAATTTCTGACGAGTTTGAAAATATCGTACGATATTTTTAATTGTCAGAAAAACGATTCACATCCCTAATATTGAGCACTTGAATGATTAACAGCTTCTCTTAGATGCAAAAATTATTTTCTCTGAATCTGAGTGAAAAATGTAACATCTGAAAAAAAGACTAATTCTGTGTCCAAAAAATGTTATGATATGTATATAAAAACAATCTCAATATCAAATCATAATTAGAAATTAACACAAAAGAGACCAATTACCTGCTCTTCAATACTTTCAATCAACATCTACATTTTCTTTTAAAAAAGAATCTTTACCACCATTTTCCTGCCTACATGGCAAAATATACACTGCCTGGTGTGGGATAATGCTTCTGTAGGAATGAACAACATTTCTAATAAATACTGCTTGATCAGTTCCATTAGGGGAATACCACTAACTTTAGGAAAATAAACACATTTTAGGGAAACCTAATACACTTTAGCAAAACTCCTATATCTTAAATTTCTATATATCATCAAGTTTTCTAAGCTTTCAACCTTTCTCTTTATATTCAAATCATCATTAATCAACTGGCCAGAAAGCAATTTAGAAGTATCAGAGTTTTTTCAATAGACTGAATTCTTTGGTTAGGTTCACTAATTTTTTCATTTTTCTGCAAGAAACAAACTTCCAGCTTATAGGATAACACTTTTGTAGCACTCATGTTATTTATTTAAAAATTTGTATAGCTCCTTATAACAAAATTATTATTCTAAGTGGGTAACAAAGCACAGACTTTGCAGAATTATCTACATGGACTGCAGAACAGCCAAAAAAAGACTTGACCCCCTAAAATATTCCCGAAATCATCCTTCCAGTTCATAGTTGTTACAGCCAAGTTTTCCACAGCAGAAATCAATGCTGTGTTCACCTCTGAACTGTCACTGATACTGATGCCAATCTTTAGGGTAAATGGCCCCCATTCCTGTAAAATCTTTTCCACCTCCATTGAAGCCACAGGCAGCTGAAGGAAATCTGGGAGCAGTCATACAGTCAATATTTCTGTAGAGTCCAGAGCATGGGGGTTTGCATTTGTTTACAAAGTGAAAAATGTCATGGAAAACTTGCATTTTGAACATTTTGAAAACAAACCAAGAATACCTACCACCAATATTCTTTTTTTTTTTTACTTTCATTTCAGAAAGTGAGCAAAAAAAAAAAATTCCTGTAAGAGTCACTGCACAGGTCTCCCTCCCCCTGGCCTTTCTCTAAGCCTCACAAATCTTCCCCTATCCATCTAACCTCCCAAGGCAGTAGCTTACTCCATCTGTGGGATCATAGGGTTATATTATGTCAAATGAGACAGAATCGATCTCCAATTGCTCCTGCCTCACCAGATCCTTGTTAAAAAATGCTGCTGGCTGGCCCTGAGGCTGACACCATTTTGTTGTATGGCCATACAGTATTTGGCCTTAAAACTGAATGGCACCAGCCTCAGAAATGGCCAGTTCTAGTTTGAAACCAGCACCCAGCTCGGCAGGAGTGACTGGGATTGTTCCTGACCCATTTGGCTTGCTCTAACCCCAAGGATGGGTTACTTCCTGTAGGGAGGATGTGAAGGCCTGTTGTTGTTTTTTAAAATTATTCATTTTTGCATCAGATGGGGGGGGGGGGGGGCAGAGATTGGCAAAGCATTTCTTGGTTTTTGTTTTTTTTTCTTTTGGGCATTTTTTCTATTTCTTTTTCTTTCTATTTTATGTTTATTTTATTTAAACAAAATGAAATACCTACAAGAATATATGCATTCCCTGCAGAATCCTCTGGCAATGTAGGCATCATTAGGCTCAATGATATTTCTAAAGAAAATTCTAAAGAAGAGATACCAACTTGTCCACATGGTGAGAAACCCACTGCAATCACAGATTTAAATGACAGTAAATAACTCTACTCAAAATTATATCCCTTAAATTGAGAGACATACCTACTCCTTAATCAGCTTTTACAACTTTAGCAACTCAGCAAAAATTAAGATGCAGGCAGAAGTCCAGCAGTGAGTTAGAGGCTATTCAGTCTTGTTCCAAGTACCACATGTGAGAATATGGCACAATTTTTTAATGCCAAGTCAATACAATGTTGGTTCAGTTTGCTTATACAGATATAGAGTCAGATACTTTAATGATCAATGGTGATTGAAAATGGGAATCTTATGACCCTGTATCAGCATCCATTTTGACATGGTTCAGAAGATTTTTACAAGCTACATCTATTATGTCACCTGAAGCCCTATTTGTGTGTTGATAATTTAAAAAATATCATCTGTGCTTTGTTGATTTCCACACTTAATTATTGCAATTCTTTATATTTGGGGTTGCCCAAATAATGCTGAGGTCTCTTCAACTAGTACATAATGTGGCTGCCTAGGTGGTTTCTGGGGCACACATTTATGACCGTATTATTTCTGTCTTATTTAATTTATACTGGCTCCCAGTAATATGGAGGATTAAATTTAAAGTCTTGTTGATCTTCAAAGCCTTACATGAGTTAGAAATGAGGTACGTTGATTCAGCACGTAAGATTAATCAACCAATATGCTGAGGGACCTCTTCAATAGATCCCTGAAAATGGGAATGGTGCTGTGGGATTGGAGAAGAACAGTTGTGTTCCTGCTTCACAAGAGTGGTAGCAGAGAGGAGGCTGGAAACTACAGGCCAGTTAGTCTCACCTCGGTAGTGGGAAAATTAATGGAGGCACTGCTGAAGGAAAGGATAGTGTACTATCTATGATCGTGTGAGTTACTGGACCCAAGGCAGCATGGATTCACCAGGGGAAGGTCCTGTCAGACAAATCTGATTGATTTTTTTGATTGGGTGACTAGAGAATTGGATCAAGGAAGAGTGCTCCATGATATCTACTTGGATTTCAGCAAAGCTTTTGATAAGGTCCCACATAGGAGGCTTGTGAATAAAATGAGAAGCTTGGGAGTGAGCGCCAAGGTGGTGGCCTGGATTACAAACTGGTTGACTGATAGGAGACAGTGTATAATGATAAACGTAGAGAGGGCCATGTTAAGTGGAGTGCCACAGGGATCGCTATTGGGACCAGTTCTTTTTAATATCTTTGTGAGTGACATTGCAGAAGGGATAGAAGGTAAAGTTTGTCTGTTTGCAGATGATACTAAGATCTGCAAAAGAGTAGACATGCCTGAAGGAATAGAGAGAGTGAAAAGTTATTTAAGAAAGCTTGAAGAGTGGTAGAAGATTTGGCAGCTGGGATTCAATGCCAAAAACGTGCGCATTCGTGCATCTGGGATGTGGTAAATCAAAAGAACTGTATATGATGGAGGTGAAAAACTGATGTGCACGGACCAAGAAAGGGATCTTGGGGTAATAGTGTCTGGTGATCTGAAGATGATGAAGCAATGTAACAAGGAGATAGCTAAAGCCAGAAAAATGCTGGCTGCATAGAGAGAGGAATAACCAGCAAGAAAGAGGTGATATTGCCCTTGTATAGGTCCTTGGTAAGGTCTCACCTGGAGTACTATGTTCAGTTCTGGAGACCATATCTCAAAAAGGATAGAGACCAGATGGAGGCAGTTCAGAGAAGGGCGTCCAAAATGGTGTGGGGTCAGTATCAGAAGACTTATGAGGAGAGGCTGAAGGATCTAACTCTGTATATCCTGTAAGAGAGGAGGTGCAGAGAAGACATGAAATAGATCTTCAGATACCTGAAAGGTTTTAATGATGCACAAACTTCAAACCTTTTCCATTGGAAATAAATCAGTAGAACTAGGGTTTCACAAAATGGAACCCTAGGGGGGAGTCAGGAAATATTTCCCTAGGGGGGTGTCAGGAAATATTTCTTCATGGAGAAGACGATGGATGTTTGGAATGCCCTTCCAGAGGATGTGGTGAAAATGAAAACAGTCAAAGAATTCAAAGGGTTATAGGATAAACCTTGTGGATCCCTAAATGCTAGAGGATGGAAATGAAGAAAAGAGTGTATGGGGGTAACTTGCTGGTGTGGCAGTTACTACCCTTAGCAGAAGGCATGAGGATTACGAACCTTAACCAATAAGCCTTGATGCTTTTGATGCAATTGATGCTTTGATGGTGGGAGGGGTGGGGGAGAAAAGGAATTAGATTCAAACATCAACCAACATGGGCCCTGACTTTTATGGTCTGTGATACTGATACGTAGACATAAGGGGAAAAGCACAGGACTGCTTCTAAAGTCAAGTCCATAAGCAAAGCACATCAAGCAGCACTGTCTGAATGTTTAAGAAGGCAGTACTAGCAGTAAATTTGTTGCTATCAGTAAAAATGTTGATAGCAGTACTTTTTTTATGGGTTATCATAAAGCTTGGCGATAACTGCACGAAATGGCAGTTGCTACCCTTAAGAGAAATATGGGGATGACCTGTTCGATACGGCAGATACTACTGTAGAAATCTTGCTGGGCAGACTGGATGGACCATTTTCTGCCATCATTACTATGTTATTATATTACTATATTTCTTTGAGATCTTTGTACTGTTACTTATTAAAGGTCCCTTGTTTTAAGCATATTAACTGAGATGAAATGAGGAAGTGGTTATTGTGCATGGCTGGACTGCTCCTATGGAACTCATTGCCAGACAAGATTAAAACTGAGCTTCTATTATTTTCTTCCAAAAATTAGTTAAGGCATTTTTATTTACACAGCCTTTCAGGAGTTATTGGTAACTCCTGAAGATGAATTACAGATTTGAAGAGGTGTGCTCAATGATGGATACTAGTGATGTCTGTAAGCCAGAGGAGGTTATTGGTGGGTGTGGCTTGTTTTATATAATTTTATTTTTATTTTATAGCCTTTATGTGATTGTCGTTTACTCTGTGTGTTTTTTATGTAACCTGCTTATATTTTTGATAATGTGGCATATAAATATTTAAAATAAATAAATGTTTGATCACCTGTTGATGAGAGGTTGTATGTGTGCATTGGGTACAAAGAGCTCCTGGCTCTCTGAGAACAAGTCCAATCTCTGAAAGCCTGAGTGGCAGTCCGGGAGGAACTAAGGCAGAAGTATATAGAGGAAACCTTCAGGGATACAGTAGAGCAGTCCCAACTCCAATCAAATAGCCTTTGTGCTACTTTGGAAGAACAAAATAATGTGGCAGGAAACCATCAACTTGGTGTGGCAAGAATTGATCCTGTAGTTAGGACCTGACCTCCATGTGATGCTTTATCCTCTCACACACCAAGGATGTGTCTCCCATGGCATGTGCCTGGGAAGGAAAGATTAGGATGATAATTGTAGTAGGTGATTTGATCATTAGGAATGTAGATAATTTGGTGGGTGGTCTTGATGAAAAGGTGGCGGACCTCATGCATCACCTAGATAAGATTTTATAAAGTGCTGGGGAGGAGCCAACTGTTGTGGTACATGAGAGTACCAATGACAGAGAAAATGCAGGATGGAGGTTCTGGAGGCTAAATTTAGGTTCTTAGCTAGGAAACTGAAATCCAAAATCTATAGGGTTGAATTCTCAGAAAATGCTCCCTGTTCCATGTGCAGGACCCCAGAGACAGGCTAAGCTCCAAAGTCTCAATATGTGGATGAGATTTTGGTGCATGGAAGATAGAATTAGATTTGTTAGGAACTGGGGAACATTCTGGGGAAGGGGAAGTCTATTCTAACAGGATGGGCTCTACCTTAACCACAGTAGAACCAGGCTGCTGATGCTAATTTTTAAAAAGGAGATTGAGCAGTTTTAAACTAGACCATGGAAGAAAGCCAACAGTTACTCAAAAATGCATGATTCAGAGGACTGTGTCTTCCATAGATACTTGTAAAACAGGAAGGTTAGAATATCCCACTAAAGAGGTTGTAGTTAAGGCTGAAGTGGCCCGGGCAAACATAAGCAAAGAGTACCCAGATGTGAAAGTCTAAACTGGCTGTATGATTTGCTAATAAACAAATAAATACAAAGAAAAATGAAAGCACAAGTAAAAAACATACTTTAAAATGTCTATAAGCAAATGCCAGAAGTCTGAACAATAAGACTGGTGATTTAGAATATATGGCATTATATAAGAGTATAGACATTTTAGGAATTTCAGAGATGTGATGGATGGAGGATAACCAATGGGACATTGTGATACTGGGGTATAAATTATATCAACAACATAGGGCAGATTGAATTGGTGGAGGGGTGGGACTATATGTAAAATATGACAGAGTTATGCATGATAAAAATCTTGCAGTAAACAAAATGCACTGTGGAATCCCTATGAATAGAAATTCCATGTGTGATGGGTAAGAGTATAGCAGTGAATGTATACTACCAGCCACCTAGTCAAAATAAAGAAACAGATTGCTAACTGAAATTTTATAAAGCAAATACATTTGGCAACACAGCTAAAATGGGAATTTTCAGTTACTTTGGTAGTGATTTGGTCAATGTCTCATCGGGATGTGCTAGAGAGATTAAATTTTGACATAAATAACTGCTTCATGGAGCAGCTGGTTCCAGAATTGATAAGAGGGGCAGCTACTTTAGATCTAGTCTTCAATGGAACACATGACCTGATGCAAGGGGTTTCTGTAGTAGGGCCACTAAACAATATCAATCGTAATTCAATCAAATCTGACATACTCATTGGAGGGAGGACATTCAGTAAAACTAATACAGTAGCATATAACTTTAAAAGGGGAAACTATGATAGAATGAGGAAATTAGTTAGAAAGAAGACTAAAAGGAGCGGTTGTAAGAGTAAAAGTTTACATGATGCATGGACACTGTTTAAAATATCATTTTGGAAGCCCAGATAAAATGTATTCCATGCATTAGAAAAGGTTGAAAAAAGACCAAATGACTGACAGCATGGTTTAACAATGAGGTAAAAAAAGGCAATTAAAGCTAAAAGGGCATTGTTCAAAAATGGAAAACAGACCCAAATGATGAAAACAGACAAGAGCATAAGCACTGGCAAGTTAAATGTAAATCAATAGTTAGACAAGCCAAGACAGACTTTAAGAAAAAGCTTGCCAATCAGGCAAAAACTAGAAATAAAACCTTTTTCAAGTACATTTGAACAAAAAGCCTATGAGAGAGTCAGTTGAGCCACTAGGTGACTGAGGGACAAAAGGGGTGCTCAGGGAGGTTAAAAAAATAGCAAAGAAAATTGACTTAATGTTGCATAGGAGGTGGATCCTTGGGCTGAGGTGGGGTTGATGCAACCCATAGGCGAGGGCCTATGGGGTCCCCACTGTCACCAGGCAGAGGTGGCTGAAGCTGGAGGCCACTGGAGCTTCACCTATACCAGCCTACGTTCCCCTTGGGTTAAGCCTTCGGGTTCCGGGGCCGGCAGGACTTAGGCGGGCCTCAAGGTTAGGTACAGGTAAAAGATTGTTCAGCCCAGAGACAGCAGCCAGCAGGTGGCGTGGTCCTATCCCAGACGGGATGTGGAACAGGAACTCAAGCACCAAGGGACAAGAAGGAATTGAAGGTGCCTGAGCAAAGGAAGGCCAAAGCTTTAATAGTCCATTTCCAGAGGCGTCAATGTCAAGCATGAAAGGAAGCTGGCAGCACTTGGAAGGTGTAGCAAGCAACGTGGAACTCTGGACTCAAGAAAGTCTAAGGCAAAGTCATTTGTAGCAATGGTCAAGGCACGGAGAAGGCAAGCGTAGTCAGATGTAGCAATGGTCAAGGCACAGAGAAGGCAGGCGAGGTCAGGCATAGCAGAGGTCAAGGCACAGAGAAGGCAGGCAAGGTCAGGCGTAGCAGAGGTCAGGCTTTGAGAAGGCAGGCGAGGTCAGGCATAGCAGAGGTCAAATATGGGAAGTCAAACAAACACAAGATGAACAACAGACCAGGAACCAGGAACCAGGAGAAACAGGAACATGAACAAGACAAGCACAAAGGCAATGAGCACTCAGGACCTGAATCAGAAAACAGAGGAGACCTATTGCAAAGGCAACACTGGGATGCGAAGCTTGAGCCTTTATACACTGAGGATCTTGTCGTCAACATCTGGGTCCTCGGCCAGGTTCCAGCCGTGGACCCTTTAAGAGCATCACAGTTGCGCGCACACACGCCTAAGAGAGAGCACGGCGCTGCTGGTGGCGTCTCTCTATAGGCCTTGTGGAGAGGCCTGCTTGATGGAGGAATATTGGCTGGAAGTTCCGGGTAGCGCGACAGGGCTGGAGGAGCTGGCGGGAGCCCGAGGTTGGAGCTGGCGGCCGAATGGGAAGCTGGAGGTTGCAGTTCGTTTGGAAAGGTAAGAGGGCCGTGCTGCGGGGCTGCCGCGGGCGGCATGCATAACACTTAATTCTTTGCCTTGGTCTTTATGGAGAAAGATGTTTGGAACATACTCATTCCTGAAACATTCTTTAATGGGAGAGATTCTGAGCAACTAAAACAAATATCTGTGAAAATGCAGGATGTAATAGACACGATTGACAAACTAAATTGTAACAAATTCTTGGGACCAGATGAAATCCACCCCCAGAATTTAAAAAAAGAAAAAACTAAATCATGAAATTGCTAACCTGTCACTAGTAATCTGTAACCTATCATTTAAAGCAGTCATGATTCCTGAAGACTTGGTGGTCAATATCATGATGATTTTTAAAAAGGACTCCAAGGTGAATCGGATCTATGCTGGGCAAAATGATAGAAGCCATTCTTAAATACAAGCACACTGGTCATATAGATAGACATGGCTTAATGGGGGAGAGTCAACCATGGTTTTAGCAAGGGGAAGTCTTACCAATTTTTTAATTATTTTTGAAAGTGTAAATATGCATGCAAAGGTTGTAGAGATTTAGGTTATATGTTAATTACTGCATTAATAAAAATCTACCTCATGTTGACTAGTAATTGGAATAACAAGGCCTGAAGGGAAAATATTCTGCCCAGAGACAGAACAACTGAGGCTTGGAATGGAATGTGAGTGCAGAAATGAATGAGATAAGAAAGGCGCCAAGAAAAGTTAAACAAGAAACAAAGTACTAATGTAAGCAGAATGTGTGACGTCTGAGATGCGCATGACTAGCTGACGTAAGAGATGAATGAAGGGAGGGGAATTATTATGAGATCCATGTTTTTTATCCTATAGAAAGGTAATTCAAATTTTGAAACATTGAGTAATTGGCATTGCTCCTAGAACAGTATATTCTGTAAAATGGGGCTCCTTTTACTTCCGTAAGGAAACACAATCTTGACTTTCCTTATTGTTATGCTATCTTGATTTGTGTATGCTTGCAATGAAATGAACAAAGCCTGCCAGCTTTTATAAGATCTCTAAGCTACTTAATAAATGCTTTTAAAACAAACAAACAAAAAAATCAAGCTCAACAGGGTCTTCTTTCCCCGTTAATTGCCTTTTAGTACTTTGTTTCTTGTTTAACTTTTCTCGGCGCCTTTCTTATCTCATTCATTTCTGCATTCACATTCCATTCTCAGCCTCAGTTGTTCTGTCTCTGGGCAGAATATTTTCCCTTCAGGCCTTGTTATTCCAATTACTAGTCAACATGAGGTAGATTTTTATTAATGCAGTAATTAACATATAACCTAAATCTCTACAAGGTGAGCCAGTTGGTATAGTGTATTTGGATTTTCAGAAGGCATTTGACAACGTCCCTCATGAGAGACTTCTCAGGAAATTAAAAAGTCATGGGATAGGAGGCAGTGTTCTGTTGTGGATTGGTAAATGGTTAAAGGATAGGATTAATACTCAGGTTTCTGAGGGTTGTTAGTGGCGTACTACAATGCAGTTTAACATATTTATAAATGATCTGAAAAAGGAAATGAGTGAGAGGATCAAAGTTGCAGATGACACAAAATTATTCAAAGTTATTAAAACAGCAGTGGATTTCAAGGAACTGCAGAAGGACCTTGAGAGAGACTAGGAGATTGGGCAACTGAACGACAGATGAAATTTAATGTGGACCTTGGAGTCCTTATGGACAAATGATGTATATAGGGAAAAATAATCCCAAAAACAGGTATATGATGCTGGGATCATACTTGGAGTAGATACCCAGAAAAAGGACCTTGGAGTCCTTATGGACAATATTTTGAAGTCCTCCGCTGAGTGTGTGGTGGCATTCAAGAAAGCAAATAGAATGATAGGAGTGATCCAAAAAGGAATGGTGAATAAAATGGAAAATATCACATGGCCATTCTATTGAGCCATGCTACGATCGCACACTGAGAATTGTGGGCAGTTCTCATTACCTCATCTAAAGAAAGACATAGCAGAACTAGAAAAGATGCCAAGAAGGGCAACAAAAATGATAAAGGGGATGGAATATCTCTCCTAAAATGATAAGCTACACAGGTTAGGGCTCTTCAGCTTGAAAAAGTAATGGCTGAGAAGGGTACATGATAGAAGTTAATAAAATCATGAGAGGAGTGGAATGACTAAATAAAAGACAATTATTTACCCTTTCAAATACTATATCAAGGTACAATCCATTAACAATCAGCAGATTCAAAACAAATCGTAGAAAATAATTTTTCACTCAGTGCACTATCAAACTATGGAATCTATTGCCAGAGAATGTGATCAAGGTGACTAGCATAGCGGGGTTTAAAAGTGGTTTAGACAAGCTCCTAGAGGAAACATCCATAACACTTTATTAGCTAGAGAGACTATAGAAAGCAATTGCTATCCCTGAGAGTAACAGGAATTAGATTTACTTTATGGGATCTGCCAGGTACTTGTGACCTGGATTGGCCACTGTCAGAGACAGGCTAGGTTCACTGGATCTTCGTCTGACCCAGCATGGCAATTCTTTGTTTTTATCTTCTCATGTTCTAATTCTTTGCTGTCTGGGCTTTAAGAGCCTAGCTATAGTTTTGAACAGTGTTAGTCCAACTGTCCAATCAGTGTGGGAACTGTGTGTTGGAGTCTTTGTCTGCATGGGGGCAGGGTCTGTTTGTATCAAAACAGGACTTGGCTACCTAGTGTAATTAGCAACTAGAGCTCAGTTTAAACAGTGATTGCAGCTGAGTGCTCTTTATTGAGAAAGTGATCCGAAAGAGACACATCAAGTAAATCCAGGGCTTATTTTCTAGGGATGTGAAGAATAAAGATTTTCATTTCAGTTTATTATGGTTCATTTTGGTGGGGATTTTTCTTTGGTTTCATTTTATTCTTTTTTGGGGATTATTTGGTTTGGTTGTGGGCTTTTTTTGAGGGGGAGTGTGGGAGTTGTCCAGGTAAATGCCGATTTTTTTTAATATTGGAGGAAATTTTCTAGCTAAACTTTAGCCAGGTAAAAAAAAAAAAAGGCATTCTGAGACGGAGTAAAGTTATCTGGCTGCATCCAGCTAAGTTATCCAGCCAATGTTAGACTTTACTGGCTATACTCAAAAGAATATAGCTGATTAAGTGGCCATGAAATGAGAAAAGAAAATCCTGCATGGGCCTGGCAGTTCGAATCACAGGCCACCAAGCCAAAGTGCCAGAAATGGGTCCCTCTGGGCAAGCCCCACATTCCTCCATGTATTCAATTAAACAAAAAATCCAGGTTGAGCACAAGTCAAACCCCCCCTCCCTCCTCCAATGGTTAGGTCAATGTTATGCAATGCCCCCTCCCCTCTCTATTCTTTCATCATTCCTACCCATATTTTAAACTCCTACCTATTCAGTACCTTAATCAAGGCTCTTCTGTCATCAGAAGTTATGGGCACAAATTTGCAGTTTATGTGCATAGCTTCTGATGTCAAAATGCTTTATGTTTGTATAACTATGAATGTGTGCACAAACTTCCAAATACAATGGGTCCAGTTTTCAAGAAATGGTAAAATGAGTAATTTATCTGGTTTAAATTAGCCGGATAAGTTATCTTGGATATTCACTGGGTAAACATCCTGCTGAAAATTGAGGCTTAAAATTATTTGGCTAACTTTAGCCAGATAACATTTAAACCTAATCTGCTAGCTTTAAATATCGCCATTGTACCTGAAGACTGGAGGATAGCTAATGTAACCCCCATATTTAAAAAGGGCTCCAGGGGCGATCCGGGAAACTACAGACCGGTTAGCCTGACTTCAGTGCCAGGAAAAATAGTGGAAAGAATTCTAAACATCAAAATCACAGAACATATAGAAAGACATGGTTTAATGGAACAAAGTCAGCATGGCTTTACCCAAGGCAAGTCTTGCCTCACAAATCTGCTTCACTTTTTTGAAGGAGTTAATAAACATGTGGATAGAGGTGAACCTGTAGATGTAGTGTACTTGGATTTTCAGAAGGCATTTGACAAATTTCCTCATGAGAGGCTTCTAGGAAAAATAAAAAGTCATGGGATAGGTGGCGATGTCCTTTCGTGGATTACAAACAGGCTAAAAGACAGGAAACAGAGAGTAGGATTAAATGGACAATTTTCTCAGTGAAAGGGTGTGGGCAGTGGAGTGCCTCAGGGATCTGTATTGGGACCCTTACTTTTCAATATATTTATAAATGATTTGGAAAGAAATACGACAAGTGAGGTAATCAAATTTGCAGATGATACAAAATTGTTCAGAGTAGTTAAATCACAAGCAGATTGTAATAAATTGCAGGAAGACCTTGTGAGGCTGGAAAATTGGGCATCCAAATGGCAGATGAAATTTAATGTGGATAAGTGCAAGGTGATGCATATAGGGAAAAATAACCCATGCTATAGTTACACAATGTTAGGTTCCATAGTAGGTGCTACTATCCAAGAAAGAGATCTAGGATAATTTCAATGTGGATAACACATTGAAATTGTCGGTTCAGTGTGCTGCGGCAATCAAAAAAGCAAACAGAACGTTGGGAATTATTAGAAAGGGAATGGTGAATAAAACGGAAAATGTCATAATGCCTCTGTATCGCTCCATGATGAGACCGCACCTTGAATACTGTGTACAATTCTGGTCGCAGCATCTCAAAAAAGATATAATTGCAATGGAGAAGGTATAGAGAAGTGCAACCAAAATGATAAAGGGAATGGAACAGCTCCCCTATGAGGAAAGACTAAAGAGGTTAGGACTTTTCAGCTTGGAGAAGAGACGGCTGAGGGGGGATATGATAGAGGTGTTTAAAATCATGAGAGGTCTAGAACGGGTAGATGTGAATTGGTTTTTTACTCTTTTGGATAATAGAAAGACTAGGGGGCACTCCATGAAGTTAGCATGTGGCACGTTTAAAACTAATCGGAGAAAGTTCTTTTTCACTCATCGCACAATTAAACTCTGGAATTTGTTGCCAGAAGATGTGGTTAGTGCAGTTAGTATAGCTGTGTTTAAAAAAGGATTGGATAAGTTCTTGGAGAAGTTCATTACCTGCTATTAATTAAGTTTTCTTAGATAATAACCACCACTATTACTAGCAATGGTAACATGGAATAGACTTCGTTTTTGGGTACTTGCCAGGTTCTTAGGGCCTGGATTGGCCACTGTTGGAAACAGGATGCTGAGCTTGATGGACCCTTGGTCTGACCCAGTATGGCATGTTCTTATGTTCTTAGGTTAAAATATATTTGGCCTCATATGACCAGAAAACTTTAGATTTAACTGGCTAAATTCAAAAGAATATGCCCAATTAAGTGGCCATGATGTGAGAAAATAAAACTCCCACACAGGCCTGGCGGTTTAAGCTTCCATCATTGGTGGAAGCTGCCAGGATTACCATTCAAATGTACAGCAATCCTGGAGAGAGAAAGGCCTTGACTAAGGTACTGGTGGATGAAGGGAAGAAGTGGAGAAAAGGGTAACTTTGGCCTAACCAGGGAATAGGGGAGAGGGTTGATCAATGATCTGATCAGTATTTTTTTTGTTTAATTGCGGAAATAGAGGAGTTTTGGGGGGTGGGGGCTCAGCCCAGCAGGGCTTGTTTGTGGCACTAGGCCTGCACGGGGCTATTTCTTTCTCACATTATGGCTACTTAATTGGCTATAATCTTTTGAATGTAGCCAGTTAAGTCTGAAGTTTTCTAGCCACATGAGGCTGGATAATTTTTATCCTAACCTGCAATATGCAAAGCTAGCCAGTTAGGTTTAAAAGTTATCTGGCTAAGTTATCCAAATAACTTTAATCCTCAATATTTATCAGGATGTTTATGCACTGAATATCCTAGATAACTTATCCGGCTAACCTTAACCAGATAAATTACCTTTTCTTGAAAACTGGGCCCATTGTCTTTGAAAGTTTGTGCACACATTCATAGTTATACAAACATAAAACATTTTGACATCAGAAGCTATGTGTGCAAAACTATGAATTATGCAAGCAAACTTCCCAAAAAAATAGCAAAATGAGTAACTTACTGGGTCATCTGTTAGAGCCTATGGGGCGGATTTTAAAAGGGTTACGTGTGCCGAGCCTATTTTGTATAGGCCTGGCGACGAGCGCAAAGCCCCGGGTTACGTGTATGTCCTGGGGCTTTGTGAAAGGGGCGGGACGGGGTGGGGCATGGGCGGGACTGAGGCAGGGTGCCAGGGCGGGGGCGGGGTGGGACTGAAGCCTCCGTCACAGCGGCCATTTGCTGCTGTGCCGGGGGATCGCGTGCCGGCAGCTGGCCGGCACGCGTAAGTTACGCCTGACAGAGGCAGGCAAACTTACAAAATAAAGGTGGGGGGGGGATTTAGGTAGGGCTGGGGGGTGGGTTAGATAGGGGAAGGGAGGGGAAGTGGGGGGGGGGCCGAAGGAAAGTTCCCTCTCCCTACCTCTCTCTCTCTCTCTCTCTATCTCTCTGCGTGCGCATTAAACCTCTAACAAATGACCCAGGAAGTTACTCATTTTACTATTTTTTGGGATGTTTGCGCGTGTAAGTCATAGTTAAGAATATAAGAACATAAGAAATTGCCATGCTGGTCAGACTAAGGGTCCATCAAGCCCAGCATCCTGTTTCCAACCGAGGCCAAACCAGGCCACAAGAACCTGGCAATTACCCAAACACCAAGAAGATCCCTTGCTACTGATGCAATTAATAGCAGTAGCTATTCCCTAAGTAAACTTGATTAATAGCAGTTAATGGACTTCTCCTCCAAGAACTTATCCAATCCTTTTTTAAACCCAGCTACACTAACTGCACTAACCACATCCTCTGGCAACAAATTCCAGAGCTTAATTGTGCATTAAATGAAAAAGAATTTTCTCCAATTAGTCTTAAATGTGCTACTTGCTAACTTCATGGAATGCCCCCTACGCCTTCTATTATCCAAAAGTGTAAATAACCGATTCACATCTACTCGTTCAAGACCTCTCATGATCTTAAAGACCTCTATCATATTCTCCCTCAGCCGTCTCTTCTCCAAGCTGAACAGCACACTTCGTTCATAGTTTTGGACACATAAAGCACTTTGTGCGGTTACTTTGTGCATAAAGCCAATTTGTGCACACAACTTCTGATGTGCGTGCAGAAGTGCTTTTTGTGTGTACATAAACTTCCAAAAACGAATGCAAACAAAAATTTTCATTCTTCTTGGAGGCACTGCTGATTCAGTTTGTTCTTTATAATTGGCTTTTTCATTCCAAAAAACACATTAGTTTTAAATGACTGCACATCTCTGTTGTTTTCAGCTTTTCTGCCATCTCTACTTTAATCCTTCTCTATCCTTCACCCACCTTACTTCTCACCCACCCACCCTAGACTCGGTTTTTCTTAGTTTAATTAAATTTTGTGATAATCCTTTTCCTGCTCTTCTCCTAAGCTCTTTAACCACCTTGCCACAATGTGTTTCAGCAAAACTATATTACCTTTAGAGGTGGTATGGGGAAGGAGGAAGACCCACTTACCAAATCCTACCCATTCCAGATGCCTTATCCCTATCAACCTACAGCCAACACACACAGTGGTGACCCCAAGCAAATCACTTCTCACCCCTCTTCATTTTGGCCAATGCAATATGTAATTCACCAGCAACAAAGCTCACCTCATCATATACCTATTAGAAGCATTTAAATTCCACATTCTATGTCTCACAGTGACCTGAATAGGAGAAGGCAATACTGTCACTCCTATGCAGCTTTGCCCTTCAGGTTATCAGGTGTATTACACACCCTGGCCGATGGGTCACAATGAAGGAGTGGCCATGATTTTTCAGCAATCCTTGGCAATTGACCTGGTTGCAACTAAGCAAGCAGGCAAGACAGACTGCCTTTTCCTGAAATTCCAAGGTGATGAATAACCTAAACTTATCCTAATCTACCACTCACCAGATAATCAGCCTGATTCCTTCTTCCAACTTTCAGAACTTCTATGTTACTTTGCTACCTCTACCCACAAATCTCTCATTCCCCTATTGCTGTAATCCTGGGCCTCTTCAGGTTTCTGTAGCAATCCCTACTATGAAATGGAACCAAGACTGCAGGCTGTTGATGCAATGAAGGGGGTAAGACAATAGGCCCCATGCTGGTCTGTCAGCTGAAGAAGGAATTGGCCTATGGAGGATATTAAAAAGGAGATACTTTGGTGTTTTTTTCCAAGGAGATATAGGGTAGTGGCCAATCCCCATCTTCTAGGGGTGTAGAAGGGAATAATTAGAGGTAAAAGTGCTTTTGATTTTCTTGTATGTATTTAGGGAAACCACGAGACCTGTAGTTCCTGTAGTTCTTGTTCAGGCCTCTCTGTCTAAGTATCACAATCACTTCCATGGAAGACCATCAATACATGGGACTACAGGTCCATCTGATGGTGAATTGACTTGGGAGCTTGTGGGAAGCTGCTCTCTGCATTGTAGTCTGTGCTTGCTAATTGTTGTGATGTAAGAGGCATGTGCTTCTAGTTTCCTCTTCTGGGCTGTGCACATGTTGCTTTCCTGTCATTGTAGCCTGACGATTCTGTTCTGCCCCTCTGGCTTTCAGTCTCCTGCAGAGCAAGGAAGGGTTGTAGCATTGCTGGACCTCATTGCTGATAAGGTTGCACATGATCAGTGCTGTGATCCTCACCACCACAAGGCTGTACCTTTGCAGATATGATGGGTTTTATCTTTGGATCTTTTGACATTTTGGAGGTATGACAAGGAATGCTTGATCTAGTGGCAACTAAAGTTCCTTCTTTAGTAGGTCAATTTGCCTTCATTAGTAGTTCAATCTGTTTTTATTTTGCTGTCTTTATTTGCACAAGGAAGCAATGTTGTGATTAGCACAGAGTATTATGCAACAGAGCAGTCCCCTTCCCCTATCCATTCATCCCACCACTGTTCCGATTCGATAGAAAGATTTGAACTGGCGGGACCTGGGAAGAAAGAGGAAAAAGAGTAATTGCAGTATATACATACCATGTTATGTGATTGGTCTGGGTCTCTTGAAAAATTGTTATGAAACAGCATTAGGAACAATATTCAATTTTATTTCTGAGTGCAAAATTGGATATATATCAGCAAAATTTACTTTAAAATTATCATTTTATTTCCAATTCTAAATCTTTGTGAAAACAAGACAACACAAATTACATATGTAAAACAATTTCCAAACCCTGCTCAAGGACAAGCCAGTAAGGCACAATGTAAATAATAGGTACAAGGCTACAGCTTGACATCTGCAATGTTCTACATATATATTCATGGATCAAAAATGCCACAGTTTTTCATTTTTCTCAACTGCTGATTGGACTAGTGTTTGGCCAACAATAATTACTAAAAGGTTATTGCATGTTTAGTGATAAAATATGTTTAAAATATAGCTCTTTCAGTGGGAACACTGAGAGGAGAGGATCACCTTGCTGGTGGCTGAAAGGAATCAGTAAGTTTTGCTTGGGACATTTTTTTAAAGTATTGGGGAGATGTAAACTATTGGGGTATATTATTTAGTGTGCTTGTGTGTTTGTGCTTTTAATAGTCAGTAAGGCAGCTAATAAACAGAAGTTAGTTGTTGTGGGAGTCTCAGTTTAGTGGACCCTTGGGCCGACCTACTGGAGACTGGGAGTAGATGGTCAATGTCTCTGATGAATAGCAGGCCGGGAGGCAGATGTTCAGGCGGGACGTAGATGCTCTTCACCCTGGAGGCTGGTACTCCCCCGGGAGGAGCCCGTAGGAGCCCAACCGCTGGGACTTAAGTGGCTTCACCCTTGGAAGCCGAAGGCCCCCCAGGAGGAGCCCGTAGGGGCCCGGCCGCTGGGACTTAGGCAGGCCGTGGATCAGGACAGGTAACTGGAACCAGACTAGGACAGTAGCAATACTGTAACTGGGTTCAGGTTCTGGAACCAGGCAGGAACTGTAGCAAGACTCGGGTACTGGAACCAGGCAGGAACTGTAGTAAGACTCGGGTACTGGAACCAGGTAGGAACTGCAGCAAGACTCGGGTACTGGAACCAGGCAGGAACTGTAGCAGGACTCAGGTACTGGAAGCAGGCAGGAACTGAAGCAGGTAAACAGGAACCTAGCAGGTACCGTAGCAGCAGGCAGGAGCCAAGCAGGTACTGTAGCAGGCTGGCAGGAACCAAGCAAGTACTGTAGCAGGAACAGAGTGACGACGCCAAGCGAGTCACTCCGGGGCACAGTGCAACAGGAAACCGGGAATCTAACCCATTGCAAGGCAAGGACTGGATGGCCGCGGCCGGCTTATCAAGGCCGCGGCGTCTGATGTCAGGAACTGGGCGGAATCACGACTGGCGGGAAACGGGCTAGAAAGGCGCCCAAGTGGCGCTCGCGCGCGCCTAGGAGCAGAGCATCCTCAGGCACCTTCGCGGCGGCGCAGCCCAAAGAGGGTGTGCAGGTCTCGGCCCACGAGCCGGACTGTAGTGAGAGGAGCGCTGCACCTTGGCCCGTTGCTGTAGGCGGCGGTCGATGCGAGCAGCCATCTCAATTAAGGCGTTGAGGTCCTCCGGCAGATCTCGTGCCACAATCTCATCCTTAATGCGTCTGGAGAGGCCTTCCAGGAAGATGGCCTTAAGACTACCATCCTGCCAACCTACCTCCTGGGCTAAAGTCCGAAACTCCATTGCATAATCTGCCAAGGAGCGAGCCCCCTGACGAAGTTGCAGCAGATCAGATAGCTGTGGCTACTCGGGCGGGCTCATCAAAGGCCTGGCGAAAATTCGTGATGAACAGTTGTAAATCCGTTAGTGAAGAATCATTGTTTTCCCAAAGGGGAGAAGCCCATATCAAGGCTTTCCCATCGAGCAAGGACAGGATATATGCCACTTTCACCGCATCCGAGGGAAACTGCCGAGGCAACAGGGAGAACTGTACAAAACATTGGTTCAGGAAGCCGCGGCAGGTCCTTAAATCACCAGCATAGCGGGAGGGTGCCGGCAGCTGGGTCACTGACGAATCTTGGCCCTCGGGTACTGGTTCTGGGGCAGACGAGGCCCTGGCTTCCAATCAGGCCGACAACTCCCCTACCAAACCAGTAAAGACCTTGAGGTATTGTTGTTGATACTGCAGCTGCTGGGCCAGTGCTGGCAGGTCCAAGGGAACAGGCACATCCGCCGAATCCATGGCCTTGCAATCTGTTGTGGGAGTCTCAGTTTAGTGGGCCAACCTGCTGGAGACTGGGAGTAGATGGTCAATGTCTCTGATGAATAGCAGGCCGGGAGGCAGATGTTCAGGCGGGTCATAGATGCTCTTCTCCCTGGAAGCTGGTACTCCCCCGGGAGGAGCCCGTAGGAGCCCAACCGCTAGGACTTAGGTGGCTTCACCCTTGGAAGCCGAAGCCCTCCTGGGAGGAGCCCACAGGGGCCCGGCCGCTGGGATTTAGGCGGGCCGTGGATCAGGACAGGTAACTGGAACCAGACTAGGACAGTAGCAATACTGTAACTGGGTTCGGGTTCTGGAACCAGGCAGGAACTATAGCAAGGCTCGGGTACTGGAACCAGGCAGGAACTGTAGTAAGATTCGGGAACTGGAACCAGGCAGGAACTGTAGCAAGACTCGGGTACTGGAACCAGGCAGGAACTGTAGCAGGACTCAGGTACTGGAACCAGGCAGGAACTGAAGCAGGTAAACAGGAACCTAGCAGGTACCGTAGCAGGCAGGCAGGAGCCAAGCAGGTACTGTAGCAGGCTGGCAGGAACCAAGCAGGTACTGTAGCAGGAACGGAGCGACGCCGCCAAGCGAGTCACTCCGGGGCACAGTGCAACAGGAAACCGGGAAGCTAACCCGTTGCAAGGCAAGGACTGGATGACCGCGGCCAGCTTATCAAGGCTGCGACGTCTGACGTCAGGAACTGGGCGGAGTCACGACTGGCGGGAAATGGGCTAGAAAGGCGCCCAAGTGGTGCGCGCGCGCGCCTAGGAGCAGGGCGTCCTCAGGCACCTTCGCGGCTGCGCAGCCCCAGCGGGGACGCCGCCAAACAGGCCGCAAGCCAGGGTTCCGGAGGCGGAAGCAGGTCCGGGAACAAGGAGGTAAGGGCCTGGTTGCGGTTCTCGCGGCCAGGCCCGCAACATAGTGTGTTTGTATTTCCCAACCCTCTCACTCCTCTCCTACCCACCTCTAGCTCATCCTTTAATTTATAGGCTGGTGCCACTTTCACACTAAAAAAAAAAAAATCAGCCTTTTAACTTTACTTCACGAATTCCCCACACCTTATTGAGAGTTTGATCATTCCCCTGCAGGCCATTACCAGACATATAGTGAATACACTAATACATTTAAAGGAAGTTAATTAGATACATTCCTACTCCCATAGCAACCTAAAACTTAACTAGGAACTGAACAATTTGAGATGAAGGCAGCAGTCCAGCAGCAAGAGGGGGGCTTCCCAGTCTTTTGCATCGAGTGTCACATGTATGATCTTTTTACCTGCCGGTGAGAAGTTGTACATGTGCATCCGAATCAAAGAGCTCCTGTTTCGCAGAGAACGAGTCCGATCTCTGGAGACTAGAGTGGCAGACCTGGAGGAGCTGAGGCAAACTGAGAGGTATATAGATGAGAACTTCAGGGAAATAGTAGCCAAGTTCCAACTTCAGATTGGCAGCCCTGGTTCTGCTTTGAAGGAAGAAAGTCTCATGATCGGAGAGCATCAACCTGGTGCAGCAGGGAAGGATCTTGTAGCAAGGACCTGCTCTCCAGGTGGTGCACTGTCCTTTCGCACCGAGGATGTGTCTCCCGGGGCTACTGCACAGGAGGGAAGAGTTAGGTCGGCTGTCATATTTGGTGATTCGATTATTAGGAATGCAAACAGCTGGGTGGCTGGTGGGTGTGAGGATCGCCTGGTAACATGCCTACCTGGTGCGAAGGTGGCGGACCTCACGCATTACCTAGATAGGATTTTAGATAGTGCTGGGGAGGAGCAAGCTGTCAAGGTACATGTGGGCACCATAGACGTAGGAAAATGTGGGAGGGAGGTTCCGGAAGCCAAATTTAGGCACTTAGTTAGAAAGCTGAAATCCAGAACCTCCAAGGTAGCATTCTCTGAAATGCTCCCTGTTCCATCCCCAGAGGCAGGCAGAGCTCCAGAGTCTCAATGCATGAATGAGACAATGGTGCAAGGAAGAGGGATTCAGTTTTGTAAGGAACTGAGGAAACGTCTGGGGAAGGGGGATTATTTTCCGAAGGTGGTGGTGCTGGTGCTAACGTTCAAAAAAGAGATAGAGAAGCTTTTAAACTAGAACAAAGGGGAAAGCTGACATTCACTCAGCAGCGAATGGTTTGAAGGGAGGTATTTTCAAAGGATACTAATGATGCATTAGAATTAGGGCATCCTAACAGTGAGGTTCCAATAATAAGAAAAGTAGTCCAAGTTCCTGTAATTAAAAACTCACCTGAGCTAAAAAATTCCAATTTATCCCTATCAATTAAAAAGCAGAATGAAAATACAAATAAAAAACACACTTTGAAATGTTTGTACGCTAATGACAGATGTCTAAGAAGTAAGATGGGAGAATTAGAATGTATAGCAGTGAAGGATGACATAGACTTAATTGGTATCTCAGAGACATGGTGGAAGGAGAATAACCAATGGGACAATCCTATACTGGGGTACCAATTATATTGCAATGACAGAGAGGAGCATCTGAGAGGCGGGGTGGTGCTTTATGTCCGGGATGGCATAGAGTCCAACAGGATAAACATCCTGCATGAGACTAAATTCACAATTGAATCTTTATGGGTAGAAATCCCTTGTGTGTTGGGGAAGAGTATATTGATAGGAGTATACTACTGTCCACCTGGCCAAGATGGTGAGATGGACAGTGAAATGCTAAGAGAAATTAGGGAAGCTAACCAAATTGGTAGTGCAGTAATAATGGGAGATTTCAATTACCGACGATATCCGTATAGGTTATCCAAAATGCAACGAATTATACAAGCACTGCAAATAAACACGTTGTACAAAAATCTTAAATTTTTCAGTGTGTTGAATTTTTTATATGAGTATTTTTGGGACCATCATAACACCCATGGTCTGCATGCATGTTATGCCTGTATTTTCAGCTGCTACGGGTCATTTTTAATCATCGGTCCAACACTGTGAATATCTTTTTTTGTATTTTTCACTTTTTTCAATATTTTCTTCAAAATTTCTGGATTTTCAATAAAATACCCATATTTTATTGAAAATCCATGCTAAAGAGATAAAATTCCAGGATGGAATAAATGAAAGTTTTATGGAACAATTGATTCAGGAACTGATGAGAGAGGGAGCAATTTTAGATCTAATTCTCAGTGGAGCACAGGATTTGGTAAGAGAGGTAACGGTGGTGGGGCCGCTTGGCAATAGTGATCATAATATGATCAAATTTGAATTAATGACTGGAAGGGGGACAGTAAGCAAATCCACGGCTATCGTGCTTAACTTTCAAAAGGGAAACTGTGATAAAATGAGAAAAATAGAAAAAAACTGAAAGGAGCAGCTACAAAGGTAAAAAGTGTGCAAGAGGTGTGGACATTGTTAAAAAATACCATCCTAGAAATACAGTCCAGATGTATTCCACACATTAACGAAGGTGGAAGGAAGGCAAAACGATTACCAGCATGGTTAAAAGGTAAGGTGAACGAGGCTATTTTAGCCAAAAGATCTTCATTCAAAAACTGGAAGAAGGATCCAAGAGAAGAAAATAGGATAAATCATAAGCATTGGCAATTTAAATGTAAGACATTGATAAGACAGGCTAAGAGAGAATTTGAAAAGAAGTTGGCCGTAGAGGCAAAAACACACAGTAAAAACCTTTTAAAATGTATCCGAAGCAGAAAGCCTGTGAGGGAGTCAGTTGGACCATTAGATGATCGAGGGGTTAAAGGGGCAGTTAGAGAAGATTAGGTCGTGGAAAGATTTAACGTTTTCTTTGCTTCAGTATTTACTGTAGAGGAAGTTGGGGAGATACCCGTTCCGGAGAAGGTTTTCATGGGTAATGATTCAGATTGACTGAACCAAATCACAGTGATCCTAGAAGATGTTGTAGGCCTGATTGACAAACTGAAGAGTAGTAAATCACCTGGAAGTATGGTATACTCCCAAGGGCTCTGAAGGAACTAAAAAATGAAATTTCAGTTCTATTAGTAAAAATTTGTAACCTATCATTAAAAATCATCCATTGTACCTGAAGAATGGAGGGTGGCTAATGTAACCCCAATATTTAAAAAGGGCTCCAGGGGCCATCCGGGAAACTACAGACCAGTTAGCCTGACTTCAGTGCCAGGAAAAATAGTAGAAAGTATTCTAAAGATCAAAATCACAGAACATATAGAAAGGCTTGGTTTAATGGAACAAAGTCAGCATGGCTTTACCCAAGGCAAGTCTTGCCTCACAAATCTGCTTCACTAACAGGCCGATACAGTAAAGCGCGGCTGCGGTTACCCTTTTTCTAACCCGCTTTGGACGCACAATTTGGATGCGTAAGGCGAACCCGCGATTCAATATCCGGTTTTACGCAGCCTTACCGCTTGCCAAAATGGATGTGTATCTCTCTCCGCCCGCCGCATGTATATGATATGTTAATGATCGATTTAGCTATTCCCTCCGATACAGTAACGTGCGCCCAGATTATCGCCTTTTTAATCAGCTTATTTGCCGCGTCTTTAACCTGCATATTTACTGCCTACCCTGACCCTGGCATTAGTGTGGTGTTCAGTCAGCTTCCCGCTGCCTTGAGCACCCGGCTGAAGCCCAGCAGCAATTCTCTGAATCTGAATCCGTTCTGTCACGCTGCAGTTTATGCCACCGCTCATCTGGCCGAAGAGTCATGACTACTGGTTGAGTTTAGGGATGTGAATCGTGTGCCCAATCGTTTTAACGATCGGGTTCGTCTGGCGGGAGAAAAAAATCTTATCGGCATGATTTTTGTAGTAAAAAAATTGTTTTTCCGAATAGTGCGTACTTACTTAATGGTTTAAAAGTAACATTTGAGGAAATGTTCATTAGCTAGAGGTATTGTTCTGTGTCCCCATTGGCTGCCACCACCTTTTCTGAAGAGATCTGTCCTTCAGAGACCAGGGAGTGGGACTGCTTGGCCCTTCACCTCCCCCTTTCCCTCCCCTTCCCCTTCTCTCTCCCATATACCAGCAGTGGGGGGGGGGGGGGGAGAGGGATGTGAAGGGGGAGATAGCCCCTGCATTCAGCAGCTCTGATTTTCTGAAGAGATCTGTCCTTCAGAGACCAGGGAGTGGGACTGCTTGGCCCTTCACCTTCCCCTTTCCCTTCCCTTCCCCTTCTCTCTCCCATATACCAGCAATGGTATTTCACATGCCAGTGCCTGGTAACAAAAATAATAAACAAACAAGTTCTAGTCACATGACTGATGATCATCACATTACTTTTTTTGTCAAGCTACCGACCGTTTCCATTTCCCATCCCCAATATATTAAACCATCACCTCAGTGGGAACCTTGGTAACATCAATAAATAAGAGGGCAGCCAATAGGAATATATATTCATTCCTAACTGACCTTAACTGACCTGAAAAGTGTCAAATTGTATCATTTTCTGTTAGTGCGCACTAACAATGGGTAGTGCGCACTAACTTCCTGTTAGCGCGCACTAACTTCCTGTTAGCGCGCACTAAGACGATTAACGCATTTTTTAATGATAAATTGGGGGAATTTCTGTTTCGCACTCTTTAACGATTAATGACGATTTAAAAAATATGGGATGATAATTTATATCATCAAAAACGATTCACATCCCTAGTTGAGTTGCCCACAGCAAAGAAAAAAAAAAGCACCACATGCCAGCAACAAAGAGGACTGCTAGAACTTAGCCGCCCAGTCCCAAACCAACCCAATCCACAGAAAAAAATGCTTCTCGCACAAGGGGGAATAAAGTAACCCAACCTGGCACCATCGCGCTTAATTTCAGAGTACTTCGGTTCCGTAGGGTTTAGTTTCTGTACGGAAGGAATGGACACCATTTCCGGGGGCTCCTATGGCCTTCTCGGGGGTCTGGGCTCCTTGTCGCCGCTGACTTGCAGTGGGCACGATCTCCTAACGCTGATAAGATGCTGCTGCACTGGACCCGGCTGGCACGCCACTTCCCTAGTGCGGCCTGCATTGCAGGTTAGAGGTTAATAACAATCATTTGTGTGGTGGGCCTTCCCGCTGCCTTGAGCGCCCGGCTGGACATCCAAGCCGCGACCTCGGATCTCCGGCTTGGACGTCCAGCCGGGTGCTCAAGGCAGCGGGAATGTCCATGAATGCACGCTATGACCTGAGCGCCCAGCTGGACATCCAAGCCGTGACCTCGGACATCCGGCTTGGACATCCAGCCGGGCGCTCAAGGCAACGGGAAGGTCCATGAATGGATGCCGTGACCTGACTGGCTACGACAGCAGCGGCAAGCCCAGCAGCAACCGGACCAGTGACATCAGCATGGGCTACAACAGCGGCACGTCAGCCCCCTCTCCAGCTACTCGGACTCGCGCTACAGGGCCCGGGCAACCCTGAGGCTGATGGCGCCGGCCCTCCACGGGCCAGTCCACACTCCAGCCTGTGTGGCCAGTCGGCCACCTTGGGCAACTGCGGCAACCCCTGCATGCTGGAGGAGCCTGTCCTGCCCGACTTCGGGGATGCGTGCCGGCTCAAGTCGCCGCCCCGGCCATGGCAGCCACCGCCACCCACCATCCCGACCGAGGACCAGCCATGCTGCACAAGTTCTAGCTCCCCTACCAGGTGACTCCGTGCAGGGAGAGCGGACCCAGCCAGGCGGAGAGGAGGTTGGAAGCCTTGATCCTGGAACTGGAGAAGGAATTGGAGATGCACATGAAGAAAGAGTATTTTGGTGAGTAACTAGGTGGTACTTGCTTCAGTGCAGACAGACGTTCATGGGCCTTCCCCCTGCCTTGAGTGCCCGGCTGGACATCTAAGCTGCAACCTCGGACATCCAGCTTGGACGTCCAGCTGGGCGCTCAAGGCAGCAGGGTCTGTAGGAAAGAACCATCCACTTGCCTGGTGGAATGACATTTCAAATGACATTTGAAATGACAGGTACCAGCACACCCTGGATGGATACTGTATAGGCGCTGTATACCGCTGTATACAGTAAGATGGATTGCGCACGCCTACCGCTTCATGGGCGCACTTTGGACGCCACTTGCATTTGTGTCTGATTTGAATACTGAATCGAATGGTATGTGAACCAAATTGTGCGCACGGCAAACGAGGGTGCGTCCGGCACTGCCGCACTCTTTCTTACGCGTCCTTACTGTATCGGCCCGTAAGTAGGGGGGTACTGTTACACCCGTCTGTCTCAGACCACTGCGACCACTCTTGCTCACCTCTTTCTTTGCTTCCCTGGCTGTGGGGTAGACTGGCAACCTCCGCCAGCTGCCGACGGCCTGCCTACCACTCCCAGACATTCAAGATGGTAGCAAGTATCAGAGAAGCAAAACAAATGTTTAAAGAGGTCGAATCAAAGGGTCTTAGAAGTTAAATTTATAAGTTGAGGCAGCTAAGAAAGCATTCCGAGGCAGGCTGTCAAGTCAAAAACTGGTTGCAGGTTCACCCTATTTGGCAAAAATAATTTTCTTCTATTATCAATTTTTAACGATTAAGGTGAACCCGTGACCAGTTTTTGACTTGACAGACTGCCTTGGCAATCTTTCTTAGCTGCCTTGACTTATAACTTTAACTTCTAAGACCCTTTGATTCGGCTCTTTAAACATTTGTTTTGCTTCTTTGATGCAGATTACCCTCTGCAAATTCATGATACTTGCTATCTTTCCTCTTTATCAGGGATCTGTTACCTTATGATTGAACTAGTCTCTATTAATTCACATAGCTTTCTTCATAATTGGATATATCTATTGAATTTACTGCTGTCCCTCCCGATGCAGCATTGTTAAACATGGTCCCGTGTCAGGGGTCTGAGCCTCAGAAGTTTTTATTAAGCCACCAATTTTCAAAGACCTAGTTTTGAGCTATCCCTGATTAAAAAAGACTCTTTATAATTTGATGAGATGCCCTCTATTTCTAGATATTTAATATTTTCTGTTTGCATGCAACCACCTTGAATGTCAACACAGCACACATTTATTTTTCTGGTATTTTCCATTTGTATGTTTTCTGTGCATCGATCCACGTCATTTTTTGGTGTTTAAAGATAAATACATATACATTAGCACATTTATTCATACATTTTTACATCTGCTAATTGACTCACGGAGGTGAAATCAGACTTGTCTGTTGTCTGCAGGTTTTGGGTGAAAAGTCTGGGTGAACTTGGGGTTCAGGGTAAAGTGCTAGAGGGTCTAGATGAATTGGCAGAGGTATCAGCTAAAAATTGATTTCAACTACATGCACAACTATTTTCAAAATTTTAGATTGCATACTTTACAAATAACTGCCTCCACATGTAAATTGGGGTTATTATGCATACATGTTATATTCTTTTATACACATAAAATATCTATGGGAATGTTTATAAAACAGGTAAAGAAAGTGTGTTTTTTTTGCATTGGAAATATTTGCACATGTTGAAACAAGGGATGATAACTTTGAAACAGCCATGTGGGCGCACAAGTACACGCCTATACCAACTCGCGCCAGTGGACGCAGCCTTTTATAACATATGTGCATATATACGCGCATGGTATAAAATAGATTGTGTGTGCGTACATGTGCATACAATTTTATATAGACGCGCTCATGTGCGTGCAAATGCTGCCTCTACCACATAAGTGAGGGTGGTTTTAGTAGACACGCCCAGTGATGCAATTACCATTTTCCCCAGTTCATTCCCATTTTGTCTATGTAAAGGGCAGAATTTCCTAACCCCCTCAGTTAACTAACCTAGCTTTTACCCTGTTAGCCCGAACCCTTAAAACCCTGCTAACCTCTTTAGTTTTTTTTCTGTTTCAGGACCTACACAGCATTCATAGCATAATTAAAGTTATGTGGTAGGGGATCCTGGCGCACGCTTGTACACATAAATACACACAGATTTCATTAATAAATTTAAGAATGCTTATGCCTTACCCAGACACCACCCACGCCTGCTCCTTTTTGCCAAAAAATTGTTATGTGCATACCGGGAGATACACGCATACTCGCGTACTTTTAAAAATGTGTGCGGTGTGCACTGGCCCAACTTCTGTTTGTATCTCCTGGCTTTGACACACATAGTGCTTTTAAACTTCACCTATATGCATTTATTTTTGGAGCAGAAATATGTGGTATTTTATAAACTGTGTAGCTCCTTGGGGGTCTTGCTGCCCCTCTGCTTAACTCCAGATGTACCACATAGGGGCTTTGTTGCCAATCTACTTAACTGCCATGCCGATGATACTACACCTTTGGGATTTTGATGCGTTCTTGCTTGCTGCTTGGGTCCCAGCCTAGTTCTTCCACCTTACTTCTTTCTTGGTTATACTGGAGTGTCTTGTCACCAGAAAGAAATAATGAGATTTATATTCAGACACAGTCCAGATAGCAAAGTTAGCCGGATAAACTTATCCGGCTAACTTTGGAAGCATATTCAGTAGTGTAGCCACACAATTGAATATTGCTGGCTATCTTAAGTAGTTAGCCAGATAACTATAGCTAGCTAACTTTAGGACAGCTCTTTGACATGAACAGACTTAGCCAGCTAAGTTAACCGGCTAACTCTGATATTCCCCTAACTCATCTGGCTAAATTCTACCCACCTAATTTAGTAGCTGACAGGAATGAGGCCAGACAAAGGCTATATATAGCTGGGTAAGCCATATAGATAGAGAACATTTCATTTATCAGTCCAAATGGCTTTTGAATATGGACCTCAGTGTTTAAAAATGAAGACAAAAAACCCAAGTTTTTCCTCCCACCCATCTCTTTCTGGTTCTAATACATAGTAACTGTTGCGAGCATAGCGGTGGACCCTTGGGCCGGCCTAGCGGAGTGAGATGGTAGAAGAGGAAGATTACTCCGCTGTGAAGAGGTAGGCCGGGAGGCAGTGACAAACTAGATGTAGAGCTGAAGTCTTCACCCTGGAAGTCTGAGATCCCCCCCAGGAGGAGCCCATGAGGACCCGGACCGCTGGGACTTAGGCAAAGGCAGAGGAAGGTGGATAAGACAGACCAAGGTTGAGGCAGGCGGCAGACACGGAGAGTCAGAAGCAGGCAGGAGTCAGGAACCAGAGAAGCAAGTCGAAGAAGGAATGGAACAGAAGCAGAAGATCTGGAGCTGGAACTGAAGATCCGGGACTGGAACAGAAGCTGAAGATCTGGGGCTGGAACAGAACGAAACCAGGAACGGGAGCCAGCAGAAGATCCAGGCAAGGAAGAGTCAGAGCGCTGCAACTAATACCCAGCAGGGAACCTCGTTGCAAGGCAATTTGAATCAGTCAGACACTGGCCTTAAATACTTGCCGGCGTCTGACGTCACTCCAGGGGGCGGCCCACGGTCTGGCGGGAAAAGCCCTTTAAATTACCCCTCCTTGCGCGTGCGCGTGCCTAGGAGGGGAGGGGCCAAGTTCCGAGACTCGGTGGCGACTCCCTCGTGGAGATGCCGCCACGAGGCAGACAGAGCAGGCCCGAACAGCAGCGGACCCCGCCGTCGGTGTGCTGGGAGAGAGCCCGAGCCCCGAACCCCGCAGTTGGAGCCCTGGCGGCAAAGGTAAAGGCTCGGTCGCGAAACTTGCGACTGAGACCGCAACAGTACCCCCCTTTTACGCCTCCTCCTAGAAGGACCAGGTTTACCGGGGTGACTGAGATGAAATTGATGAAGCAGAGACTTATCCAAGATATGGCGGGCTGGCTCCTACGTGTTCTCCTCAGGACCACACCCCTCCCAAGCCAGCAGGTACTCCCATCGCCGATGATGAAAACGGACATCAAGAACCTCCCGGACCTGATAGATGGGATCAGCTTGGACAGGTGTGTCCGTAGATTCTGGAACCTTGTGGTGATACCTGGAGAGAATAAGAGGTTTTAGCAAAGAGACGTGGAACACATTATGAATGCGCATGGAGGATGCAAGATGTAGCCCACTCTCTCTGCAACAAGGAACGGATCACAGTATTTTGGAGCTAATCTTCAAGATGGAACCCGAAGATGAATATTCTTGGTACTGAGCCAGACTCGATCGCCGGAAAGGAAGACTGGGGCTGGTTGGCGGTGTCTGTCTGCCCACTTCTTGGCTATGCTGGCTGCTCTGGAGAGCTTATTTTGGATAGAGACCCAGAGATCATGCAGCTGTTGTGCAGAGAGTTGAACAGCTGGAGAGGAACTATGCATGGGCATAGGCAGTGGTGGCTTGAGTTGCTTGCCGAATACTATAAGAAAGGGTGACCTCCCCGTAACCGAATGGGTATGATTATTGTAGGATAATTCAGCCCATGGAAGCAGTCTCACCCAATTATCTTGCTTTTCATTGGCGAATGTGCGGAGAAACGTCTTCAAGGAATGATTGGAGCATTCTGTCTGCCCATTACTCTGGGGATGAAAGGCCATAGACAAATTAAGTTGTACGTCAAACTTTTTACACAATGCCCTCCAGTAGCGGGCGGTGAACTGGGGTCCCCGAACAGATACTATATCTTGAGGGAGGCCGTGGATCCGGAAGACATGTTATACGAAGAGCTGGGCCAGTTCTGATCCTGATGGTAACTTGGGGAGTGGAACAAAGTGGGCCATCTTGGAGAAACGATCCACGGTTACCCAGATGACAGTGTTCCCCTCAGAAGCAGGCAGATCTACCACAAAATCAGTAGCGATGTGTGTCCAGGGTTCCACGGGTATGGGCAAAGGTTGCGGCAACCCCCATGGTCTTCCAATTCGCGACTTCTGCCTAGCGCAGGTGGCACAAGAAGTGACATAGGCGCGAACATCTTGCCTTATGGTAGGCCACCAGTAATAGCGATTTAACAAATCAAGTGTTCTCTCACGATCAGCATGGCCACCCGTAAGGGACTCGTGGGCCCAATCTAGAACTCTTCTTCTAGAACGTCGAGGAACCACAGTTCTCCCCTGTGGACTTACCATCGTACTGGACAGATTAATCTTTGCAGGATCCAGAATATACTGATGAAGTTCCCCCTCTTCGTCCAACTCTGCGGTACGAGATAAGGCATCTGCTCGCACATTCTTGGTTGCGGGCCGATAGCGAAGCACGAAATTAAAGCAAGTGAAGAAAAGAGACCAACGAGCATGCTTGGGGTTCTGGTGATGCGCTTGACATAAGAATTACAAGTTCTTGTGGTCTGTGTAGACAGTAGGGATGTGCAGACAAAAAGTTTATGTTCATAAGTCCATAAGTCGAAGGTGAGGGTCAATTTCGGTCAATATGGACATATGTAGAATTTCATAAGTTGAGGCTATGTCCATACGTGCACCGGTTCCCTAAATAAAAATTTAAACCCCTCACCCTCCTTAATCCCCCCCCAAGACTTACCAAAACTCCCTGGTGGTCCAGCGGGGAGTCAGGAAGCCATTCCTGTATTCCTTTGCGAGGAGCACGTGACGTCCGCGTCACGTCGGAGTGACGCGGACGTCACATGATTCACCACGCCTCCGCTCCGGGACCCCCGTTGGACCCAACCGGAACTTTTGGCCAGCTTGGGGGGGTCAGGAGGCCCCTCCAAGCTGGCCAAAAGTTCCGGTTGGGTCCAGCGGGGGTCCGGGAGCGGAGGCGTGGTGAATCACATGACGTCCGCGTCACTCCGACGTGACGCGGACGTCACGTGGTCCACCGCGCTTCCGCTCCCGGACCCCCCTTTGGACCACCAGGGAGTTTTGGTAAGTCTTGGGGGGGGTCAGGAGGGTGGGGGGTTTAAGTGTTTATTTAGTATCAACGATCGCGATTTCCAACTTATTCAACATAGCTATGTTGAATAGGTTGGAAATTGCGATCGTTGCGCCTCATCACTTTTTTAAGTTAAAAAAAAAAAAAGTTGCGTTTTACATATGCATTCAAAACGAATGCACACCCCTAGTAGACAGTGATAGGGTGTGCCGCCCCCTCCAGCCATTGTCTCCATTCTTCAAAAGCCAGCTTGATTGCTAGGAGTTCTTTATCTCCAATGCTGTAATTACATTCAGCTGCAGAGAATTTCTTAGAGAAGTATGTACATGGTAATAGTCCTCCCGAACTGGTGCTTTGGCTAAGTACAGCCCCTACAGCTATGTTGGAAGCTTCCACCTCCACTATAAACGGGCAGGCATCTGGGTGATGTAGGCAGGTATCCAGTAAGAAGGCCTTCTTGAGATCTTCGAAGGCAAGACAGGCCGCCTCTGGCCATTCCCCAGCATTGGCCCCTTTTCTCGTGAGTGCAGTGAGTGGCGCCACTATGAGAGAGTAGTGCGGAATGAAGTGTCTGTAAAAGTTTGCAAAGCTGAGAAAACGCTGTAAGGCTTTTAATCCTCTAGGGCGAGGCCAATCTCTAATAGCTGCCACTTTCTCGGGATCCATCTGAAATCCAGTTGCTGATAGAATATAACCCAGAAAGGGAAGAGTCTCTTGCTCAAACATGCATTTCTCCAGTTTTGCATACAAGTGGTTGTCTCTGAGAATCCACAAAACTTGTTTTACATGCTGGCAATACAACTCCAGATCCCGGGAGTAAATTAATATGTCATCCAATTATACGATGACTGACGAATGTAACAGATCACGAAGAACTTCATTGATTAGATGCTGGAAGACTGCTGGAGCGTTGCACAATCCAAACGGCATGACGAGGTACTCATAATGTCCATCCCTGGTGTTAAAGGCAGTCTTCCACTCATCACTGGAGCGAATCCGGACCAAGTTATAAGCACCCCGCAAATCTAACTTGGTGAAGAACCTGGCTCCCTGCAACCTGTCTAGGAGTTCAGGAATCAACGGAAGGGGGTAGCGAGCCCGCTTAGTGATGGCATTAAGGCCTCTATAGTCAATGCATGGCCTCAGAGACCCATCCTTTTTCCCCACAAAGAAGAAACCCACTGTTACGGCTATGGCTGCAGTGCAACCGCCTCACCACCAGGGGTCCCTCTAGTGCTGGCTCTCCTCACAAGCTCAGTCTATCTCCCCTGCCCACTCTATGTTCTGGGCTGTCCCTTATAACCCTGCCTGACAGTTCCCTCGGTGCTTCGGCATCAAGCTCACCTGGAGCCACCCTGCTGGGTGGTGTTCACGACTCCTGACCGGAGCCCAAGCGTAACAGTATGCCGAAGCCACCAATTTCCAGGGGAAGAGATAGGTCTTGGTACTACCGGTGAGCCAATTTTTCTTTTACCTCTACTCACATTATGCCTCAGCCTCCAAGTTTTATGTCTGTGCTTGTTGCCAGACTTTGAACTATCCCAGTTACAAGAACTGTCTTGCATGTCAACTCTCAGACCAAGAGCACTGGGTTTGCAGCAGTTGTCATAAGAGGAACGTCTCGGTCTATCAGGAATGTTTAAATTGTCTAACTCCAAAACCAGGGTGGTGGAAATGCTCCTGTGTTCCGTGTCTGTTACCACCAGGCAAACCCTGCCCCTGTTGTTCTGCTCTAGGACCAGCTGTTCCATTAGAAAAAACAATCAGCTCTCCTAACCGGTATTCTGCTTCTGGCTCAACTAAAACAGACATTTTAGCTGGCAGTTTGTGGAAAGAAAAACCCAGGACTTACCTGACCAAGAAGGCTTCTGTGATACCAGTGCTAGACCCTCGGGAACAGGTTTCTCTAAAACGGAGAGAGCTGATTAACTCTAGCAGGGCTCTGCTTCCCACAGCTGCTGTTGAGACAATAACGAGCACTTTCCCTTGACGTCCTAGAACTGCCTGTGCCTTCTCTAAACTGCTCCTCCAGAAACAAAATAAGGAGCCTCAGAGTTTGGCTCGAGGTATCAAGCCCACAGCAGTGCAATCTGTGTCTTCCATGTGCACTGCTTCTAACCTTGCTGCTCTACCATCTGAGCCTGCTTCATCACCCCAAGAGGGGTCTGAGCCTGCTGCATCACCCCAAGAGGGGGCCAAGCCTGCTGTATCACCCCAAGAGGGGGCCGAGCCTGCTGCATCACCCCGAGAGGGGTCCGAGCCTGCTGCATCGCCCCGAGAGGGGTCCGAGCCTGCTGCATCGCCCCAAGGAGGATCCAAGCCTGCTGCATCACCCCAAGAGGGGGCCAAGCCTGCTGCATCACCCCAAGAGGGGGCCGAGCCTGCTGCATCGCCCCAAGAGGGGCCCGAGCCTGCTGCATCACCCCTAGAGGGGGCCGAGCCTGCTGCATCACCCCGAGAGGGGTCCGAGCCTGCTGCATCGCCCCGAGGAGGATCCAAGCCTGCTGCATCACCCCGAGAGGGGTCCGAGCCTGCTGCATCACCCCGAGGAGGATCCAAGCCTGCTGCATCACCCCGAGAGGGGTCCCAGCCTGCTGCATCACCCCGAGAAGGGTCCGAGCCTGCTGCACCCCCCGAGAGGGGTCCGAGCCTGCTGCATCACCCCGAGAGGGGTCCGAGTCTGCTGCATCACCCCAAGAGGGGTCCAAGCCTGCTGTTTCTCCCCAAGAGGGGTCCGGGCCTGCTGCACTACCCCGAGAAGAGCCTGAGTCTGCCGAACCGGCCCTGCTGCCGCCCCCGGAGGGGCTCGAACCGGCCCTGCTGCCGCCCCCGGAAGGGCTCGAACTGGCCCTGCTGCCGTCCCCTGAGGGGTCCGAACCGGTACCTACTGACAGACTTTCTGACTCAGCCTTCTGAGCCTGCCTGAACGGTCCTGCTGCCGCCCCCGGAGGGGCTCGAACCGGTCCTGCTGCCGTCCTCGGAGGGGCCCGAACCGGTCCTGCTGCCATCCCCGGAGGGGTCCAAACCGGTACTGCTGCTGTTCCCGGAGGGGTCTGAACAGGTCTTGCTGCCGTCCCCGGAGGGGTCCGAACCGGTCTTACTGACAGACTTTCTGACTCAGCCATCTGAGTCTGCCGAACCGGTCCTGCTGCCGCCCCTGGAGGGGCCCATACCGGATCTGATGTCGTCCCCGGAGGGGTCCAAACCGGTTCTGCTGTCACCGACCCTGGAGGGGTCCGTACCGGTCCTGATGCCGACCCTGGAGGGGTCCGGACCGGCCCTGCTGTCGTCTCAGGAGGGGTTAGCACCTGCCCTGTCGCCTCAAGAGGGGTTATGGACTATGTTGCTGCCCCAGGTTGGGGTTGTGTCTGCCTTTTTACTCCAGGAAGGGTTATGGACTGCCTTGCTGCCTCGGGAAGGAGTTGAACCTGCCGCATCGCCCCAGGAGGGGTCGGACTTCATTATTGAGTACCCCCTGCTAAGATGGGACCCAGGAGGAGGGGGAGGCCTTGAGGAGGGGGTACTGTTACGGCTATGGCTGCAGTGCAACCGCCTCACCACCAGGGGTCCCTCTAGTGCCGGCTCTCCTCACAGGCTCAGTCTATCTCCCCTGTCCACTCTATGTTCTGGGCTGTCCCTTATAACCCTGCCGGACAGTTCCCTCGGTGCTTCGGCATCGAGCTCGCCTGGGCTCCCTGCTCTAGCCTTCCTTGCTTGCTGTGCATTTGGTCCCTGGACCATTCCTTGCCTTGCCTTGCCTTGCGCGGCCTTCGGGCCTTATTCCTTGCCTTGCCTTGCCTTGCCTTGCCTTGCGTGGCCTTCGGGCCTTATTCCTTGCCTTGCCTTGCCTTGCCTTGCGCGGCCTTCGGGCCTTATTCCTTGCCTTGCCTTGCGCGGCCTTCGGGCCTTATTCCTTGCCTTGTCTTGCCTTGCCTTGTGTGGCCTACAGGCCTTCTGTGTGTGTGTGGCCTACGGGCCTTCTGACCTGCCTTGCCCTGCTTACGGTGTGTGGCCTACGGGCCTTCTGTGTGTGTGTGTGGCCTACGGGCCTTCTCTGCCTTGCCTTGCTTACGGTGTGTGGCCTACGGGCCTTCTGTGTGTGTGTGGCCTACGGGCCTTTTGACCTGCCTTGCCCTGCTTACTCTGTGTGGCCTACGGGCCTTCTGTGTGTGTGTGGCCTACGGGTCTTCTGACCTGCCTTGCCCTGCTTACTGTGTGTGGCCTACGGGCCTTCTGTGTGTGTGTGGCCTACGGGCCTTCTGACCTGCCTTGCCCTGCTTACGGTTTGTGGCCTACGGGCCTTCTGTGTGTGTGTGTGGCCTACGGGCCTTCTGACTTGCCTTGCCCTGCTTACGGTGTGTGGCCTACGGGCCTTCTGTGTGTGTGTGGCCTACGGGCCTTCTGACCTGCCTTGCCCTGCTTACGGTGTGTTCCCTACGGGCCTTCTCTGCCTTGCCTTGCTTACGGTGTGTGGCCTACGGGCCTTCTGTGTGTGTGTGGCCTATGGGCCTTCTGACCTGCCTTGCTTACGGTGTGTGGCCTACGGGCCTTCTGTGTGTGTGTGGCCTACGGGTCTTCTGACCTGCCTTGCCCTGCTTACTGTGTGTGGCCTACGGGCCTTCTGTGTGTGTGTGGCCTACGGGCCTTCTGACCTGCCTTGCCCTGCTTACGGTGTGTGGCCTACGGGCCTTCTGTGTGTGTGTGGCCTACGGGCCTTCTGACCTGCCTTGCCCTGCTTACGGTGTGTTCCCTACGGGCCTTCTGTGTGTGTGTGTGGCCTACGGGCCTTCTCTGCCTTGCCTTGCTTACGGTGTGTGGCCTACGGGCCTTCTGTGTGTGTGTGGCCTACGGGCCTTCTGACCTGCCTTGCCCTGCTTACTGTGTGTGTCCTACGGGCCTTCTGTGTGTGTGTGGCCTACGGGCCTTCTGACCTGCCTTGCCCTGACCCAGCCTGAACCCAGACACTGCTACTTGCCGCCTGCCCTGACCCAGCCTGGACCCAGACACTGCTACTTGCTGCCTGCCCTGACCCAGCCTGGAACCAGACACTGTTTCTAGCCATTCCTGTCTCTCTCCACCTGGAGCCACCCTGCTGAGTGGTGTTCACGACTCCTGACCGGAGCCCAAGCGTAACACCCACCCCTGCAAGCGACTTGGAGGGTCTGATGAATCCTGTGGCCAGGTTTTCAGCAATGTACTCTGACATAGCTCGTGTCTCAGGCAGGGATAAAGGATACACCCTCCCATGAGGTGGTGTGGTTCCAGGTAATAGTTCTATGGCACAGTCGAATGGACGATGTTGCGGTAGAATCTCCGCCTTCTTCTTGGAAAATACATCCGCAAAGTCCGCGTAGGGTGCTGGAGGTGCAATGGAAGTATGCAAAAGGGATATGCAAGGTGCGCATGGGACCTTGAGGCAATTGGTAAAACAAGAGGGACTCCACTCTGCAATTCTGTAGGGTCCCAGTGGTTGACTGGAGAATGCTGCTGTAACCATGGTAATCCCAGTACCACGGGATGAACGGCTTTCTCCAAGATCAGCAAAAAAATCTCTTCCAAATGCAGGACTCCGGTGCGTAGCGTGCGAGGAACCGTGGAGGTGGAGATACTTCCTGGGAGAAGTGTTCTTCGGATGGAGGTAATACGTAAAGAAGGCTCTCGTGGGAGGATGGGAATTCGTAGCTGTTGAACAAGGTCTGCCAGAATAAAGTTCCCACCTGCCCCCGAGTCAATGGAGGCGCTGGTCTCAAAAGAACCATCAGGGTATTCTAAAGTAATAGGTACTGTACATTGAGGAGCAGCCTAGGAGCAGCTCCCCAAGACATCCTAGGCTCTGGTGTTTTCCGGGCGCTCCTTAAATTGGACTAAAAAGTGGCCCTTAGTGCCGCAGTAGAGACATAAGCCCAAAGTTCATCGTCGTCGTCTCTCCTCCGCAGACAGTGGGGTGCGCCCCAACTGCATGGGCTCTTCTGCGGACCCCTCTGAGCGCACTGTTCCTTGGCTAGACGCCGAGGTCAAAGGTCTAGAGAACACAGGTGCTAGCGACACGGCGCGCCGAATTGGACGACCCTCCTTAGCTCTCTGCTGCAAGCGGCGATCTATTTGCCCAGTCAAGTCTATGAGCCCATCGATGTCATCCGGGATGTTGCGGGCTGCCAATTCATCCTTAATACTGCCGACAGGCCTTCTAGAAACACACCTCAAAGACTATCCTCTCGCCATCCAACTTCAAGGGCGAGGGTACGGAACTCAATAGCATAATCTGCTAAAGAGTGAGACCCTTGTCTTAGTTGCAGCAGCTCCGATGTGGCTGTTGATAAGCGTGCGGGTTCATCAAAGGCCTGTTTAAAACTGGTCACGAACTGTGGCAGGCTGTTAAGCAAAGGATCATTTCATTCCCACATGGGTGAGGCCCAAGTCAACGCCTTTCCATCAAGCAGGGACAGGATGTACGCTACCTTCACGGAATCGATGGGAAACTGATTGGGTAGAAGTGAGAACCTGATGTAACATTGGTTCAAGAACACACTGCAAGTCTTATGTCCACCTTATGTCTTGGCCTCCCTGGAGTAGCGAGAAGGTGCAGGCAGCTGAGTCGGTGTACTGACACTCACCACAGGGGCGGGTAGAGGAACCTGAGGAGGTTCTGGAGGCGTGGCATCCAATCGGTTCGCCAAACGTTCCACAGTAGCCGCAAGTACATCCAGACAATGTTGCTGCTGCTGCTGCAAGCGTTGGGCTATTCCAGGGATAGCCTGGAGGCCAGATAAGTCCATCGAGTCCATGGCCTTGCAAACTGTTGCGAGCATAGCGGTGGACCCTTGGACTGGCCTAGCGGAGTGAGATGGTAGAAGAGGAAGAGTACTCTGCTGTGAAGACGTAGGCCAGGAGGCGGTGACAAACTGGATATAGAGCTGAAGTCTTCACTCTGGAAGTCCGAGATCCCCCTGGGAGGAGCCCGGGAGGACCCGGACTGCTAGGACTTAGGCGAAGGCAGAGGAAGGTGGATAAGACAGACCAAGGTTGAGGCAGGCGGTAGACACAGAGATTCAGAGGCAGGCAGGAGTCAAGAACCAGGAAGCAAGTCGAGGAAGGAATGGAACGGAAGCAAAAGATCCGGAGCTGGAACTGAAGATCTGGGACTGGAACTGAAGCTGAAGATCCGGGACTGGAACAGAAGCTGAAGATCCGGGGCTGAAACAGAATGAAACCAGGAACGGGAGCCAGCAGAAGATCCAGGCAAGGAAGAGTCAGAGCGCTGCAACTAATACCCAGCAGGGAACCTCGTTGCAAGGCAATTTGAATCAGTCAGACGCTGGCCTTAAATACTTGCCGGCGTCTGACGTCACTCCAGGGGACGGCCCACGGTCTGGCGGGAAAAGCCCTTTAAATTGCCCCTCCTTGCGCGCGCGCGTGCCTAGGAGGGGAGGGGCCAAGTTCCGAAGCTCGGTGGCGTCTCCCTCATGGAAACGCCGCCGTGAGGCAGATAGAGCAGGCCCGAACAGCAGCGGACCCCACCGTTGGTGTGCTGGGACAGAGGGAGAAAGCCCAAGCCCCGAACCCCGCAGTCGGAGCCCCGGCGGTGAAGGTAAGGGCTCGGTCGCGAGACTCGCGACTGAGACCGCAACAGTAACATAGTAAATAAAGACCGAAAAAGACCCCAGTTGTCCATCCAGTCTGATCTGCAGTTTACTGTATTTTGTATCGATTTTTATTCCTTAGGTTAGTAACTGCCTCTTCATGCAAATTACCTCAAATTAACATGGTTACCCTGTTCCTTCTCTATCCTTTAGCCACTAGGGATCCCTTGTGTTTATCCCATGCTACTCTTCATAAAAAGTTGATCCCAGAAACTGTAATTTAAGGACATATCATTGGGAGCTCAGTGAGAATCTGAAAGAGGACAAGATGTTACTGGAAAGAGTTAGAGGGGATACTTTATTTATATGGGTTTTTTGGGCACTTCATATGGACTACATTTAGGTACTGTAGATATTTCCCTATTCTTAGTGGGCTATGTTTTGTACCTGAGGAAATGGAGAGAATAGTGACTTGCGCAAGATCATAGGAGTGGTAATGGGATTTGAATGCAGGATTCCCTGGTTTGTAGCTCACTGCTCTAACCACTAGGCTACTCTTGTTTTGGCTAGAGAAAAATACAGGAATAAATATAAATCAGAAAAGAAGTAAATTCAGCAGGAAAATCAGGTGAGAATTTTCCTGTGCATGAGAAAAGTACCAGTTGTATCACATATACATATAGAGGATGAGCAGAGAAATCTTACAACAGAAGAAAGATGTGTATGCGATATACTGTGATATTCCTCAGATATCCTATAACTCTGAAATCACAGCAGAGATCTAATTCTGAAGACAGATACTATACATATACGGACTATATTAAAACCCTCAGAAGGAAGAAATGTAGGCACAAGAGAAAACATGCACAGGAGAGAACTTTACGTGTTATGAATATGGGAAAAGTTTCAGTATGAAGAGAGAATGAATACAACATCAAAAAATTACTTCTGGGGGGATTCTGCGCACAAAAACTTACAATTCTGCAAACTTTATATTTGTCAAAATAACACAATTTACATGACAGCCTTTAGTAATTACATTTTAAATTAATACAGAAAAAAGCTATTACTTAGAGATGCAGAATTTTAAATATTTTGAGCAGAATTTCCCTAGAAATTCACTGTAAGAATGTCCCTTCCACTTGCTCTCCCTACTCCCCTGGCCACTTTGCCCTCTCAGGCTCCAACTCCTCCACCTGCCAGTATCTCTCCCCTCCACCTCTAGGTTCAACCCCTTCCACTCTATCGCCAGTCCCAGAGTTTGACCCCGTTCTCAGTACTGCCCCTCACACAGGCTCCCTCTGTCCCTCCCTCTCTCACACAAATGCTCCCTCTCTCTAGTACACATAAACACCCTCATACAGGCTCCCTCACACTCTCGCACACACACATCCCCTCATATAGGGTCCCTCTCTCTTGCGTTCAACTCACACCAGCTTCCTTTCTCTTTCCACACATACATCCTCACACAGGCTACCTATGTCTCTCTCTCATGCACCCCTTCACACAGGCTGTGTCTCCCCCACAACCCTCCCCTCTCCTCTCTCACACGCCCTCCCCTCCCCTCTCCTCTCTCACACCCCCTCCCCCTCTTCTTTCCTCCCTCAAACCCCCTCCCTCCCCTCTCCTCTCTCACACCTCATCCCCTTTCCACACCCCCTCCCCTCTCCTCTCTTACACTCCCTCCCCTTTCTTACACCCCTCTCCCTTTCCTCTCACACACACACACATTCACTCTCACTGGGGCCTTCATCTTCACTGAGAACGGCGAACCGGGGCCTTCATCATCACGTGAGCAGAGCACATCCTGCGGCACACGGGGGGCCTTCATCTTTACGCGCTTCGTTTGTGGCATGCCAGGGTTCTCCTCTGCCATTTTCTGCGCAGAATTTGGCAATTCTGCGCAGAAAATGTCAATTCTGCACAGGAGGGGAATTCTGCAAATTCTACGCTCTGCAGTAGAGCAGAATTCCCCCAGGACTAAAAAAATCAACAAAGAGAAGAAACTATGTTCACCTACAGAACAGAGAAAAAGCTTACCTAATGAAGCAAATTTCACAAATTACCAGGAAAGCCACACTGATAAAAGATGAATGTCATGTTCTGATTGTAACAAAATTTCCATTTAGAAAGCAAATTTTACAATAAACTGAAAATTCCAGCAGTATCATCAAGTTCAAGTAGGGAATGTAATAAAAGCTTATATCACAAAGTTGATAGTGATGACATATTATTCTCTTATACTAAATCTGACAAGTGCTTCCTCAGGAAGAAAGACATCTCCCATGTCATTTGCCTTGATGCTATAATCTCTTATTCTACACCTTAAGACTCTTTCTTCCACTCAGAAAATTGCTGTACATAGACTTTGCACCTTGAGGGCATTGCTGCCATTCTGCCTTGCTGTCATATTCCCGACTCTCCACCTTGGGGTATTTCTCCAATTTTGGGGGACTGCTTTCCACCTCTCATGGTGCCTTGGTATGTTGATGCCACTCCTTGTTCTGCTTTTTCTCTTTATAGGTGCCTTGGGATTTTTCCTGCCATCTTTTCTGCTTTGATCTCCCTTCATGATGCCTTTGAATGTTGATGCCACTCTTGGTGCCACTTTACCTCTCATGTTGCATTCAAGGGTTCATGCCACTATTTTTGGTACCCTCTTTTGAAGCCTTGGGGTAATATTCCTATTCTTGCTGTTTTTTTGCTCTTCTCACAGTGCCTTGGAGAACTCCTGCCACTGCTGGTACCCCTGTGCCTTAGGCTATTCATTCCACTTATGGTGCCACTTTGCCACAGACTAGGTGACTTGGAATTCTTCACCTCTTCTGATGTCTGCCTACAAGTTTCATTAGAATTGATGAGAAAATCCCAATTTTGGAGCCCAAAATAGGCTGCAGTGCTTCCCTCTTTGACTTTAATGGTAAACAAATGAGCAAATAAAAGAAATACACAACATTTTTTCCCCATTGGAAATGAACCAAATGAATGGAGGTAACCTTAACAAACTGAAACAAAAATGTTACCTTTGCACATGCCTGCCATGTATATATCTACATCTATATATATATATTTATTTAAATGTTTTTATAGACCGGTATTCGTCGAAACATCATATCGGTTTACATGGAACTGAACAGTGAAAGTAGAAAAAACAGGGGAGGTCGGAATTTGGGGGATATAACTTGTAGAGTATTAACGGGATCAGGTATATACAGTAGATACAAGGGTATGGTAATATATATGAGGGTACAGTCTTGTTATATACAAATGTAGAGTGATGTTCGTGTAAAGGCTAAGAAAAAGGGAGGAGCGCTTTAGGGGGAGAATAAAATAAGTATTTAGGAGGAAGTGAGAAGGAACATTATAGTGGGAAAGGTTTCAGGGCTTCTGCAAGAGTCCAGTATAGCGGTAGGAGGGGCAGGGGGGGGGGGTGGTACTATTCAGGGAAGGCTTGTTTGAATAGCCAAGTCTTGAGGTTTTTTTTGAATGTTTGTGTACTTGGCTCTAGCCGAAGATCCATTGGCATCGAGTTCCAGAGGGTGGGTCCGGCTGGGGAGAAGGCGCGGTCTTTTGTGGTACAGAGCTGTGTGGACGTGAGGGTGGGGGTATGGAGGGTTCCCTTATAGGTGTATCTGGCCGGGCGGCTGGATGTGTGTAGGCGGAGAGAGTTGTCGAGTCAATGAATGTTGTTGTTGTGGATGGTTTTGTGAATAATAGAGAGGCATTTGTAGGTGATACGAAAGGAAATTGGGAGCCAATGAAGTTCCTTGAGGACAGGAGTGATGTGATCAGTTTTGCGGGTGCTTGTAAGAATTCTTGCAGTTGCATTCTGTAGCATTTGGAGGGTTTAAGGGTTGAGGCGGGGAGACCTAGTAACAAGGGGTTACAGTAATCGATTTTTGAGAATATAGAGGATTGGAGGATGGTATGGTAGTCATTAAGGTGGAGGAGTAGTTTGAGCTTTTTGAGTACATGGAGCTTGTAGTAGCATTCTTTAATAGTAGTATTGATGAAGGTTTTTAGGTTGAATTGGTTGTCAAATATGACACTAAGTTTTCGTACATTTTGCTGGAGAGGAGTTGGGTGGGGGTGGGGGTTGTGGTTGGGAAGGGGTGGGGGGTCATTTAGGGTGGAGATGATGAGTTCGGTTTTTGCAGTGTTAAGAGCAAGTTGGAGGTTGGTGAGGAGGCAGTTTATGGAGTTAAGGCAGTTATCCCAAGTTTTAAGGGATTTGTGTAGGGATTCTTGTATAGGGATGAGTATTTGTACATCATCTGCGTAGATATAGATATGAAAGCTGTGCAATAAGTAGAACCTCATGGGATGAGGAATAAATGAGTATCTAGTTATATCATTTTGAACTGCAGAGAGGTCAAGGGATCAATTTGAAGCTTCATAGAACCATTAACAGATGAGCATAAGATACCAAACCTTAACAGATGATTATAAACTCACTCAGCGCATCACAAGAAAACATCTGGACATGACCAACTGTAGAAACAGAACCAAGCAACTAATAACCATTGATTCTCTTTCAAAAGAGGTCATGGAATTTGGCAAGAATAAAGTGGGTTGAGAAGCAGGCTATGGCCCCTGATAGTCCTCCAATCAGGAGCATGTGAACTCTGGACGATTAAAGTCTAGCTGCAAAGCACTAGTCAATAATATAGTTTAGTTTCCTTCCTTGTTAGTGTAGGACTACCCTGATTTGGACCTGTAAAAGCATGAGCATTGGAGCTCCCATCAGTACATCACAACAAAAGACAGAAAGTGGTAAGAGCAGAGGACATCAGAGGGAAGGACCATGCTAGCTTCAAAACCACATTCATCTTAGGAGGCCACCAGACACCTTTTTATCTCAATTCTGGATGAGGGAAAACCTTGTAGGACTCTTATTTTCTGTTTAGAAATAATGAGCTGGCTTCACCCTGGTCATAATAGGGAGGGCAGAAAGCTTTGCTAATCAGTCTTGTGTGAATTCCATCTCAATTTCTTGTTAAGGAGCCCCCAGGGGGAATGACATATCTCAGTCTTAAACCCCTTCAGTAGGCACAATCTTAACCTGATGTATTCTAGGAAGGTTTTTTTTATATCATGCAGTTTAGCATAAGCAAAAGTAACTGGTATCTGTGAGAAGGATGACTTCCTTTAAACTAACCTGAATACAGTAAACACTCAACCTATATTACTAGTTTTCAGTATTAGTTTACTATATAAACTAATACTGAAAGAAAAGATAAGTTAACAATGTACTATGATACTGATTATTCAAAACTTTCATACACGGAAATCTTCTTTTATTTTTATTCAGGATTGTGTGAAGTTACTAGTTCACTGCATCTGACAGTCAGTGATCACGAGGATGCAAGTACTGTCTCTAAACCCAGGGCCAGATGTACTAAAGAAGTTTCCCCATTGTGGGAATAATTCTAAAATTGCCTTTATTGTTGCAAAATCTATGGTTAAGATTTATTAGCAGACTATGCACTAATTTTAAATGAAAAGTACTTTCCCTTTGAAAATTATTTCAGAAAGACTGTCTGCATATATTTGCACCTGCTGATATATTCAGGTAGTTTTTTCAGAAAAACTTATGCACATATTTTTCAAAATTCAAAAGCAACTGCAAAGGCTAAGAGTTTGTCATCAGGCATGGATGTTGTTTAAAAATACCATACTGGACGCCTAGACCAGATGTATTACACACATTAAAAAATAGTGGAAGAAAGGCCAAAGGCTGCCAGCATAGTTAAAAGTTGAGGTGAGAGAGCCAAAAGAACATCTTTAAAAAAAAATGAAAAAGGGATCCAAATAAAGAAAACATGAAACAGAATAAGCATTGGCAAGTCATTTATTTATTTGTTTAAAACATTTTTAGACTGTTTATCAACGTTTCTAAGTAGTTTAAAGATAAAATATTCATAAATTAATGCAGATAACAATAACAAACATAAAATAAAATTAATTAAATAAAAATGAAATTTAAAACAAATACAAAAAATATGATAAGATAAAAGTTACAAATAAAACATTGGATTTTAAAAAGCCCTCAGTTAACACATAATGGCCTTTTAACTGCAACCATGGTACCAGCAATAGATAAAAGCTGTCAGACATTAAATGTTCGTTCAAATAAATTTGTTTTTATAAGTTTCCTAAATTTCAGAAGGGCCTTCTCAACTTTAATAACCACAGGCAGATTGTTCCATAAATACAGGCAATAACTGGCAACCAATGGCCCGAGTGCAGGAGATCGCTCCCGGACCCCCACTGGACCACCAGGGGCTTTTGGCAAGTCTTGGGGGACCCTCCTGACCCCCACAAGACTTGCCAAAGTCCAGCAGGTGTCCGGGAGCGACCTCCTGCACTCGGACCGTCGGCTGCCAGTATTCAAAATGGCACCGATAGCCTTTGCCCTTACTATGTCACAGGGGCTACTGGTGCCATTGGTCAGCCCCTGTCACATGGTAGGAGTACAAGATGGCGCCGGCCATCCAGTGCTCCTACCATGTGACATGGTCCGGCCAATGGCACGGATACCCTGTCACATGGTAAGGGCAAAGGGCCATCGGCTCCATTTTGATTAGTGGCAGCCGACGGCCCGGGAGCAGGAGATCGCTCCAGGGGCCCCCACTGGACCACCAGATACCTGTAAAAAGTTTTTGGGGGGTCGGGAGGGTGGGGGAAGCTAAGGTAGTAGTTTTAAAGGGTCGGGGTGGGTTTAAGGGTTATTTTTGTGTGCCGTTTTTCCCACCCTCGCCCAAAATGATAAGAGAACCCCCACGATCAATATCGTGGGGTTTTCCTATCATTTTAGGGGAGCCCCCGATTTCTGACAATTTTGAAAATATCGTCCGATATTTTCAATCATCTGAAGCCTGATTCACATCCCTAGTTAAGATAGATATTAAGTGATCCAGTAAGTCAATCTTACATTGGAGGAATGTATCATCTGGATATGTGGAGGCTTGTTTTGAAAAGGGAAGTCTGGTTAAGAGAAGGCTTGTTTGAACAGCCAGGTTTTGAGTTTTTTTTTAAAGGTTCGAGGGCAGGGTTCTAGCCTGAGGTCTGAGGGAAGTGCGTTCCAGTGAGTTGGACCAGTAGTGGATAGACCACGATTCCTTAGGGTGGTCTTGCGTGGATGAGTATAGGGAGAGCCTTTGTAAGAAGATCTAACGGGTCTGGAAGAGTCGGGGAAGCGAAGAGGTAAGTTAAGATCGAGAGGTATAAGGTTGTGAGTGGCTTTGTGAATTATCATAAGGACTTTGTAGAGAATTCTGAATTTAATGGGTAGCCAATGTAAGTTACGAAGTATGGGGTGATGTGCTCTCTTCTGTTAGTGTTGGTCAGGATCCTTGCAGCGGCGTTCTGAGCCATCTGCAGAGGTCTGATAGTAGTTGCTGGGAGACCTAGGAGGAGCAAGTTACAGTAGTCGAGTTTTGAAAAATGATAGATTGCAACACCATTCGGTAGTCATGGAAGTGGAGAAGGGGTCTTAGCTTTTTCAGGACCTGTAGTTTGAAGAAGCAGTCCTTAGTGGTTGTATTGACAAATTTTTTTAGATTAAACTGATTGGCCAGAATGACACCCAGGTCTCTGACATACGGTGAGAAATTCAATTGAGAAGTGATTGGTGTGTTGGTTAATTCATTATTGTCATCTTGGGAGATGATGAGAATCTCAGTCTTGTTAGTGTTAAGGACTAGGTTAAGACAGGAGAGGAGGTGGTTGATTGCTTGGAGGCAATTGCTCCAGATGCTGAGGGTTTTGGATAGGAAGTCCTTGATAGGGATGAGTACCTGTACATCATCTGCGTAGATGTAGTGGGTTAGCTTGAGGTTGGTCAGAAGCTGGCAGAGCGGAAGGAGGTAAATGTTGAAAAGGGTTGGAGAGAGAGAAGAACCTTGTGGGACTCCCAAGTTGTAGCAGACAGGGTGTGATTCTTTGTTATTAATTTTGACCTTGTGGCATCTGTTACTGAGGAAAGACTTGAACCAACTGTGTGCCGTACCAGTAATATCAATGTCTGTGAGGCGGTTTAAAAGAGTAGAATGGTTCACAGTGTTGAAGGCTGCAGATAGATCTAGAAGAGCCAGCAGGTATGGTTGTCTTTTTTCTAGGCTAAGGATAATGGAGTCTGAGAGAGAGATTAGAAGGGATTTCGTGTTGAGCAATTTGCGGAAACCGAACTGTGCTGGAGCAAGAATCTTGTGAACGTCTAGGTATTCTGTAAATTGAATTCATCAGCATTCAAAGACCGCCAGTTGACAACTGTTCCAAGTAACAAGAACCACACTGGAATCAATCCAATAACTGTATAAATTCAGTCATAGCAAAGGTTATGTAGAAAATGCCAGATGAATATGCATTGCAATATTTCTAAAGTCTTACACAGAAGCTGAACAGAATAACGCCATTGTGCAGTCAAATCAGCGACAGGGAATAATCAAAGGAAATATTTCTTTACTGAGAGAGTGGTGGATGCATGGAACAGCCTTCCAGTGGAGGTGATGAAGACAAGGACAGTTATCTGAACCCAAGAAAGAATGGATAAGTACATATGATCTCTGAGGGAGTGGTAGAGAGATTGTAGAGATGAGTAGTTGGTGTGGCTGGACAGACTAGACAGAAATCATATGACCTTTCTGCTGTCACTTTTCTCTGTTTCTGTTGAAAAAAGTCACACTATACAACAATGTTGTCCCACCTACTTTTTTTTTATTTGCATTTATTGTCTATTGCAAAGTCTATTTTATTTGACATTCTGTTTGAGCTTAAGGTTACCAGTTAATTACACTAAAATTGGTTCCTTACATTAATTGTATTATTCTTTGCAGATACCAGTCTATGGTCACATTTTAAGGTATCACATTTTCAGTTTTTGTGAAATGTGTAAGAGTGTTATATTTTTTGTGTTTTACAGGAGGAGATGCCAGGATCTTTAATCTATAGAATCCATGGAGGGTTGATGAAGATGGAAGAAAAACCAGAAGATTGTCACCCGGACTACATTCCTGTCTATAATGAAGAATTGCCACCTCAGATCTTGTCCAGAAGAAGATGTGTTTCTAGCTTTGTGTGTTGTATGTTCGTCATGGGTTTGTGAATTTTTCCCATGGCGTATGGTTTTATTTTCTGGATATTATCATAATATTCCTTTTCCATACAAAATGTCTTTGAAGTGGTATACCATGTGATGTTTAACCAACTAGTTTACCAGTTTACCATTTTACTACCTTTTGCATAAAAATCCTTGGTGCTATAATGGTGTTGGTGATGACTAGATATCAAACCTTTGCATTTATGCAATGTATATTACCTGTCTTATTGGTATTAACATTTTGCCCTATGCAGGTCATACTCTAACAAGATGAAGCTTTCTGATACAGATAAATAGATTATTTTGTATGTAATAATAATAAAATATAAAATACAATGGCTGCGCGCATATGCGCACCAGATTTTAAAATCCGTGCGTGCATGTGCAGGCGACCTGCAACTCATGCGTGCAGGGGTGGATTTTATAACCTACGTGCAGCGACGCAATCGGGCCTCCCCCAGGTTCCCTCCCAGAGCTTTCCTATCTCTAACCCTACCCTTCCTACCTCTTCCCCTCTCCTCACCTCCCCAAACCCTAACATAACCCTACCTATCCCTAATTTTTGTATTTTGTTACTTACTACTTCTCCGGAGCAGAAGTAATCTGTGCAGACTGGCCGGCTGGTGGCGCATACTTTCCCAGGACAGCACCTAATGGTGTTGTCCTGGCTTGCCCCCCCCCCCCCCCACACACACACCCCACACCTCCCATACCATGCTTCCTGGGCTGCCCCTTTTCTCTCTCCCGGCACTTCTGCACATACCGGGGTTCCAGTACCCGAATCCTGCTACAGTTCCTGTCTGGTTCCGGTACCCAAGTCTTGCTATAGTTCCTGCCTGGTTCCAGAACCCGAGCCCAGTTACAGTATTGCTACTGTCCTAGTCTGGTTCCAGTTATTTGTCCTGATCCACAACCCGTCTAAGTCCCAGCAGCCGGGCCCCTACGGGCTCCTCCCAGGGGGGCTTCGGCTTCCAGGGTGAAGCCACCTAAGTCCCAGCGATTGGGCTCCTACGGGCTCCTCCCGGGGGAGTACCAACTTCCAGGGTGAAGAGCATCTACGTCCTGCCTGAACATCTGCCTCCCGGCCTGCTATTCATTAGAGACATTGACCACCTTTCCCAGTCTCCAGCAGGTCGGCCCAAGGGTCCACTAAACAGAGACTCCCATAACAACAGGTGAGTTCAAGAGTAACACTGGGAAGTGTGGAAAGTTTTTCTCTATACTAGGAGGTTATAGGGTAGACAATTTGCTTGGTGGCTTATTGCTTGTTGCTTGTGAGGCTTGTGTATGAGTTTTGAAAGTACATTTTGGTTTGTTTGTAGGAACCTATGGTATTTTTTAAATCATGTTTGCTTGTGAGGTTTGTGTACACATTTTGAAAGTTCCCTTCCCCTATCCCAGCTTGCATTCTAAGTATATAAACTAACTCATTAATTAATTAAGAGATTAGACTACACAGAATAACTTGACACTGATTGGTAGAGAAACATAAGGAAGTAATTTAGATTAGTTTTAATCATTAGTGAGAAAAGACCACTTACATAAGGTTCAGACGGAACTCAATTAGTAAATCCTTCAGGTAATTACTTTTAGTTGATCTGATCTTTAGCAGCCAACGCACAATAAAGCTCTGGAATTTGTTGCCACAGGATGTGGTTAGTGCAGTTAGTATAGCTGGGTTCAAAAAAGGTTTGGATAAGTTCTTGGAGGAGAAGTCCATTAAAGGCTAATAATCAAGTTTACTTAGGTAATAGCCACTGCTATTAATTGCATCAGTAGCATGGGATCTTCTTAGTGTTTGGATAATTGCCAGGTTCTTGTGGCCTGGTTTGGCCTCTGTTGGAAACAGCATGCTGGACTTGATGGACCCTTGCTCTGACCCAGCATGACAATTTCTTATGTTCAAGAATATAGGATTCTTTATAGAGCACATACCAGATAAAAATAAGTTGTATAAACTAAAAAGGGGTTTGGGATAGTAATTGTGTATTATAGTAACTGTTGGTGAATTTAGACAAATAAGTGCAAAATTAATTATGATCAGAATTAAAAGAAACAGGTCTATTATAAATTGTAGGTACACATATTAAGGTCATAGATTTCAAAAGGCATATTGTCCAGATGGTTGTCCTCCCTATGACTTTCCTTGCAGCCTACTGAAATTTGTATTTGTCTATTGTATTATTATATTCTTTTTTTAACTTATTATGGATGTTTTATTGTACCCTACCTGAACTATAGAAGGGCAAGTAAGAAATTTTTAAATAAATAAAATAAATAATACTCATAGTATGGGAAATAAAATTCCGGATCTATAGGCAGTCATGGAAGAAGATGACTTGGATGTAGTGGCTGTCATGGAGACACGGTACATGGAAAACCATGACTGAGATATAGTTATATTGAGCTGCAATCTATTCAGGAAGGACCAGGTAAAATAACATTAAAGCAATAGAATTGCAGGGCTTGTGAGGTAAGGAGGAGGCACTGTGGGTTAATCTGGAAAAAGGGAATGGAAAATCTATTTTTATTAGTATAATATATAGACCTTCTTTGCAAACAGAAAAAATAAAGAGGTCCATATTTAGTCACTGTTTGAATAGCAAACTTATCCAGCTAACTTTGAAAGTTTATTCAGAAGTTCAGCCACACTATTGAATATAGCTGGCTATCTTAAAGTTAGCTGGATAACTTTATCTGACCAACTTTAGAACAGCTTTACGGCATGACAGACTTAGCTGGATAACTTATCCAACTAAGGGCCTCATTTTCTAAAGTATCGCAGGCCTGTGATACTTTAGAAGATGAGGGGCGGGAGGCTGAAACGGGGGGCGGGCCTGCGCTAGCCGGCAGCGATCGCACCGTCGCAGTGCGATCGCTGCCAGTTTCGCACCCAATAGCGCCACCATAGGAGGTGTAGCTATTGGGAGCGAAATAGACAGCGAAAAGGCACCTACCTTTTCGCTGTCCGCGGCATCGGCGCAGAGTCAGCCCTGGTGACGCTCCGACTCCTCCTCTTCCGGGGCCGACTCTGCCCTGACTCCGCCCCCATCCTGGTATCACACGCGATAAGGGACTTTTCGCGTGCGAGCGGCTTGGAAAATGAGGCCCTAACTCTGAATATCAGAATTAGTGATAGATTTAGTGTTCTTGAATTGGGTAAAGCCTTTGACTCAGTTCTGCATTGGTGACTTATAATAAATTGAGTGCCCTTAGTATGGGGCCTAAAGTGACTGAATGAGTTTGAAAATGGTTGAGTGAGAGATGACAAAGGGTAGTGATAAATGGAGTTCACTCTAAGGAGATGGACATTACTAGTGGTATGCAACAAGGATTGATCTTTAGACAGTTGTTTTTTATCAACATTTTTGTGGCAGCATTGTAGAAGTATTGTCAGGAAAATGTTGTCATTTTGCTGATAATATCAAAATCTGCAACAGGGTAGATATGAAGAGGGATCTATTTATTTATATTCTGCTTTTTGTCACTTCAAAGTGGATTACATTCAGGTACTATAGGTATTTCCCTAGCCCTATAGAGCTTACAATCTAATTTTATACCTGAGGTAAAATGACTTGTCCAAGGGACAACAGTAGGATTTGAACCCAGTTTTTGCTGGGTTATAGTGTGTTGCTCTAACCACTAGGCTACTCCAGTTTAAGGAATGGTTTACAGTCTGGAAGCTGAGAATTAATACTAAAAACTGCAGGGTTATATATTTAGGCTACAAAAATCCATGGGAGAATAATTCTAAGCACAAAGGTAAAGCTGGATCTGGGAGTGATCTTATCTGATGTTTCTAAGGTGGCAAAACAGGTGAATAAGGCCACAGCAAAAGCCAGAAAGATGCTTGAATAAACAGGGGAAGGAATGGTCAGCAGAAAAAAAGGAGGTGATATCACCCTTGTATAAGTCCCTGGTGAGACCTTATTTAGACCTCATAATCAAAAAAGAGAGTCCAGAGAGTATTTACTAAAATGATATAAGAACATAAGAACATGCCATACTGGGTCAGACCAAGGGTCCATCAAGCCCATCATCCAGTCTCCAACAGTGGCCAATCCAGGCCATAAGAACCTGGCAAGTACCCAAAAACTAAGTCTATTCCATGTAACTATTGCTAATGGCAGTACTATTCTCTAAGTGAACTTAATAGCAGGTAATGGACTTCTCCTCCAAGAACTTATCCAATCCTTTTTTAAACACAGCTATACTAACTGCACTAACCACATTAAGAGGGAGTCTCCAAAGAGGTAAGGTGGGCGTAGTGGAGACGTCGGGCAGCGACAGTCGCAAAACACAGTCAGCAGCTAAGTAGTATAAAATGCTTGCATCAGTTGGTCACACTATAATGTGGGTCTATGACCACTAGGTGGCCCCGAGTAGTGGAAAGTGCACTGTACAAAAACAAAATGCTCTGTCTGCAAAGCTCCATCTCTTAAGCACCCACATACATACAGACACACAGGCTCTCATACACATGCACAGGTTCTTCTTTTAAGTTGTAATACATAGGGATAGTAATTTTGATACCAGGGCATGGGCACACATGTACATGCATATGCCGGCTCACACCAAAGGACATAGCCATTTTATAACATACACACGTAATGCATGCATGGTATAAAATAGGCTGTAAGTGCGTACATGTGCGCATAATTTTATATGGAAAGGTGCATGTGGCAAAAATACAGAAGTGGGGGGATTTTAGTAGACGCGCACCAACACAATTACCATTTTCCCAGTTCATTCCCAGTTCGCCCAGTTAAGGGATAGGACTTCCTAACCCTTCTAGTTTAATAGCCTCCCTGTTTGCACCAACCCATAAAATCACGCTGACTAGCTTAGATGTTTTTATTTTTTTACTTTCACGCCTTCCATAGCAGTAGTAAAGTTACATGGCAGTGGACCCTGGTGCGTGCTTGTGCTTGCAAATACCTATGTGCACATTTCATGATAAAGTCCCGGAATGTCCATGTCCCACCCATATCCCACCCATGCCCATGCCCCACCCCTGTTTTGCAACTTTTTATTTGTGCATGTACTGGGAGATACACAAGTACATGGGCAGCTTTTAAAATCCACTCGGTGCATGCCGGCTAGACATTTTCATTTATTTCCTGGTTTTGGCATGTGCCGGGCTTTTAAAATTCACCCCTAAAAGCATATTTATCTTTTACACCTTTGTTTGGTTTGGAAAATTTACATCAGTTGTGAACCTGAAAACTTTTCACTAATATGCTCTGTCTGCAAAGCCCTGTCTCTCAGACTCCCACACACAGGCATAGGCAGGCACAGACACAGGCAGGTGCAAGCACACACATACACATGCATGCATGCACACAGGATCACCCAAACACACATATATACACAGGCTGCCACTCATGCATACACATATACACAAGGCCCCACACACAAATAGACAAACACACAACCCCCCCCCCCCCCCCACATACATACATTCAGGCTCCCACTCCCACACACATACACAGGTCATCATCTTCAGGCACCACAAGACCGCTTCTTTAGCCATCATGAGATGGAATCCACGGTGGCCCTCTCTTTTAGCTGCTGTGGGATGGGAACTGCAGCGGTCATCCTGTAGGCTTCTTTTTCTACTGTTGAGCATGAGCCCTAAGTGGATGGGCTGTGGCCCACCCATGGCTATTCCACTCTTGTGGATTGTGAATTAGTTAAAATACAGGAAACAGAGAGTAAGACTAACTTGTTAGTTCTCTCAATGGAAAATGGTAAATAGTACTGTGCCCCAGGAATCTGTAATGGAAATGGTGCTTTATAATCTTCTTCTATAACAATCACCATTTAGTGCTCTCTACAGTTTGGCAATAAAAACATCTATATGCTATCAATGTAGTTTATAGAAAGGTTCTTTGGGTTTCTATGCTTTCTGTTAACTACTTAACAAAATAAAATAATATTTATCATTTTTACTTTTGTTTGATTTTAAAATTTATGGTTGTTAAGGACCAGACAACCCAAGCAATGCTTGGTTTTTGCTTATTTTGAATATAGCCTAGTAGGGTTAAAGTTATCTGGGTTAATTTACTCAATTAACTTTAACCAAATATATTCAGAGGCACAGCTAAAGTTATTTGGATATCTTTGCTTAGATATATTCAGTGAGAGACCTGTCCTTCTGAATAACCATTTCAAGTTAACCAGCTAACTTTAGCTGGATAACATTTCTGCTCACCACTTTTCTGAATATTGACCTCAAACAGTTTGTTATTTTTTTTTACTATTACTGTTATTATTTTATGATGATCTATTATTTTTATTGTGATTGTTTTATATCATTATACTTTTTATTGTAATGCACCTTGAGCTTTTTAGGAAGACGTGCAATAAATTAAAATTGATTGATTGATGACCACCACTGTGAAAGCAGAAAACTATGGCATCATATCTAACTGGCCAGAGATGGTTTACTAAATTATTATATTCCAATTCCAGCCCAGTGTTCAAGTTCTAAAATCTTCCTCAATGTATTTTAGTGATTGTTGAAAAAATAATTTCCTTACTATGATTATTGAGCTTTTATGTATTGTTCAAACTCTGATTTCTTTGGAATTCTTATTCTTTGAATAGAAACTAAGAAAGGGTATTTTAACATAGAAAAATAAGATGTGTTCTGTTTGTGTGATCAAATTTTTTTTTCCACCATGGTGAAATTGTCATCACTCAACCTCTGTCCTGAGCCATTTCTTCCAGAAACAATATCAAAACTTTCCTGCCTAAGGCAATTCCTCTGCACTTTGAAAGAATAGAGGTTGATTCTAATTGGTTTTGTGCAGCTTGAGTTTGCTTTGTTTTAAACTTAATAACTGATTGATACAGTTCTTGCTTCTGACCTCGACCAAAACAAAAATACTTGCTTTATAGAATAATTCTGCTATGTACTTTGTGGCTAATGAGTTATTGGATTTTTCATGCCTACAATGTTTGAGGGCTATCTAGTCTCTTTTGGTTTCAGATACTGGTAAATGACATATATTTTATGGTTCTTAACACTTTTCTTAGTCACTCTGGATGAAAAGGGTAGTTCTCAAACTATTACATGAGTCCAGGGTATCCAGTGATAATAATCTGTACTAATGGGTGATCAGCAGAGAACATATTCATATGGCAACAGAAATGCAAACACTGAGGAATAAGACCATAGGTGAACCGATAGTTCATTAACAATAGCAATATCTGGGATACTCTATGGTACATTTACATAAATATCTAAACTTTTATAGAGAGTAAGAGCCAAACTAAACAGCTATTCAGAAACCACATTGGTTCTGAGCCTTCCTCTCCTGTCATTATGAATGTACTGTGGGGCATGTATACTATATCTGTTCAGAGTTGGGTTGATCAGAACTTCACATACTACTCAAGGTGTGGTTATATCACAGATTGATTCAGAGACATTAAGATATTCAAAAAAGAATGAAGAATTATTCCTGACATTCTGTTTGTTTTGTTTTTGTTTTTACCACTGATACATACTGAGCTGAGGATGTCAATATATTGTCCACAGTGATTCCAAGATCCTTTTCCTGGGTGAGAATTGCTAATATAGAACCCAGCATTATGACCTATATTTAAGATTATTTTTCCTTGAGTGCATTACTTTGCACTTGTCCACATTAAAAGTAATCTACCACTTAGATGCCCAGCACCGTAAGAGAGTTGCACTTGCCTTTTAAACTTGCCTTTTAAACTAGAACAAAGGGGAAAGCCGACAGTCGCTCAGCAGCGCATGGTTCGGAGAGAGGTATCTTCAAAGGATACTAATGATGCATTAGAATTAGGGCATCCCGACAGTGAGGTTCCAATAATAAGAAAAGTATTCCAAGTGCCTATAACTAAAAACTCACGTGAGCCAAAAAATTCTAACTTATCCCTATCAATTAAAAAGCAGAATGAAAATACAAACAAAAAACAAACTTTAAAATGTTTGTATGCTAATACCAGAAGTCTAAGAAGTAAGATGGGAGAATTAGAATGTATAGCAATGAATGATGACATAGGCTTAGTTGGTATCTCAGAGACATGGTAGAAAAAGGATAACCAATGGGACAGTGCTATACCGGAGTACAAATTATATTGCAATGATAGAGAGGAGCATCCGGGAGGCGTGTGGCGCTTTATGTCCGGGATGGCATAGAGTCCAACAGGATAAACATTCTGCATGAGACTAAATACAAAATTGAATCTTTATGGGTAGAAATCCCTTGTGTGTTGGGGAAGACTATAGTGATAGGAGTATACTACCGTCCACCTGGTCAAGATGGTGAGACGGACAGTGAAATGGTAAGAGAAATTAGGGAAGCTAATCAAATTGGTAGTGCGGTAAAAATGGGAGACTTCAATTACCAAAAACGTTATGCAATTCAATTTTTTCTTTCAATGTCCAATATGATCTTTTCTTCTAAAGGACCATCATAACACCCGTGGGCATACTGACTTATTTGCAATCATGTATTGCCTCCTCGGGTCATGCTTAATCATGGGTCCATGTCCTTTATTACTAAACTCTTTTCTCTTATTTTTTGTCTTATTTTTTCAAACGAGATTTTCTTTAATATAGAAACATAGAAATGACGGCAGAAGAAGACCAAATGGCCCATCCAGTCTGCCCAGCAAGCTTCACACATTTTTTTCTCATACTTATCTGTTTCTCTTAGCTCTTTGGTTCTATTTCCCTTCCACCCCACCATTAATGTAGAGAGCAGTGATGGAGCTGCATCCAAGTGAAATATCAAGCTTGATTAGTTAGGGGTAGTAGGGGAAGTAACCGCCACAATAAGCAAGCTACACCCATGCTTATTTGTTTTACCCAGACTATGTTATTCAGCCCTTATTGGTTGTTTTTCTTCTCCCCTGCCGTTGAAGCAGGGAGCTATGCTGGATATGCGTGTAGTATCAGTTTTTCTTCTCCCCTGCCGTTGAAGCAGAGAGCTATGCTGTATATGTGTGAAGATTCAGTTTTTCTTCTCCCCTGCCGTTGAAGCAGAGAGCTATGCTGGATATGCGTGAAGTATCAGTTTTTCTTCTCCCCTGCCGTTGAAGCAGGGAGCTATGCTGGATATGCGTGAAGTATCAGTTTTTCTTCTCCCCTGCCGTTGAAGCAGGGAGCTATGCTGGATATGCGTGAAGTATCAGTTTTTCTTCTCCCCTGCCGCTGAAGCAGAGAGCTATGCTTGATATGCGTGAAGTATCAGTTTTTCTTCTCCCCTGCCGTTGAAGCAGAGAGCTATGCTGGATATGCGTGAAGTATCAGTTTTTCTTCTCCCCTGCCGTTGAAGCAGAGAGCTATGCTGGATATGCATTGAAAGTGAAGTATCAGGCTTATTTGGTTTGGGGTAGTAACCGCCGTAACAAGCCAGCTACTCCCCGCTTTGTGAGTGCGAATCCTTTTTTCCACATTTCCTCTTGCTGTTGTAGCTTAGAACGATGTTGGAGTCACAGTAACCATGTGTATGTTTATTGAATAAGGGTATTATCTCCAGGCAGTAGCCGTCATTCTGGCGAGCCACCCACTCTTTATTGACGGCCTCTTGATTTTATGGATCCACAGTGTTTATCCCACACCCCTTTGAAGTCCTTCACAGTTCTGGTCTTCACCACTTCCTTCGGAAGGGCATTCCAGGCATCCACCACCCTCTCCGTGAAGAAATACTTCCTGACATTGGTTCTGAATCTTCCTCCCTGGAGCTTCAAATCGTGACCCCTGGTTCTGCTGATTTTTTTCCTACGGAAAAGGTTTGTCATTGTCTTTGGATCATTAAAACCTTTCAAGTATCTGAAAGTCTGTATCATATCACCTCTGCTCCTCCTTTCCTCCAGGGTGTACATATTTAGATTCTTCAATCTCTCCTCATAAGTCATTTGATGAAGACCTTCCACCTTTTTGGTCGACCTTCTCTGGACCGCCTCCATCTTGTCTCTGTCTCTTCGGAGATACGGTCTCCAGAACTGAACACAATACTCAAGGTGAGGTCTCACCAAGGACCTGTACAAGGGGATAATCACTTCCCTTTTCTTACTCGATATTCCTCTCTCTATGCAGCCCAGCATTCTTCTGGCTTTAGCTGTCGCCTTGTCACATTGTTTCGCCGACTTCAGATCATTAGACACCATCACCCCAAGGTCTCTCTCCTGCTCCGTGCACATCAGCCATTCTCCCCCCATCGAATACAGTTCATTCGGATTTCCACTCCCCATATGCATGACTCTGCACTTCTTGGCATTGAATGTCACTGCCATATCTTTGACCACTCTTCCATCTTCCTTAAATCCCGTCTCATTCTCTCCACTTCTTCCGGCGTGTCCACTCTGTTGCAGATCTTAGTGTCATCTGCAAAAAGACATACCTTACCTTCTATCCCTTCCGCAATGTCGCTCACAAAGATATTGAAAATGACCGATCCCTGCGGTACACCGCTTAAAACCGCTCTCTCTTCAGAGAGAGTTCCATTTACCATCACACATTGTCTTCTGTCCGTCAACCAGTTTGCAATCCAGGCCACCACCTCGGCACTCACTCCTAAGCTTCTCATTTTATTCACCAGTCTCCTGTGCGGGACAGTGTCAAAAGCTTTGCTGAAATCCAAGTAGATGACATCGAGTGCTCTTCCTTGATCCAATTCCTTGGTTACCCAGTCAAAAAAGTCAATCAGATTTGTCTGACAGGATCTTCCAATGGTGAATCCATGCTGCCTCTGGTCCAGCAATTCTCCTGACTGTAGATAGTTCACTATTCTCTCTTTCAACAGTGACTCCATTACTTTTCCCACCACCGAAGTGAGGCTAACCGGTCTGTAGTTACCAGCCTCTTCTCTGTTCCCACTCTTGTGAAGCGGGACCACCACCGCTCTCCTCCAATCATTCGGCACCACTCCCGTTTCTAGGGATCTATTGAACAGGTCACACAGCGGACCTGCCAGCACATCTCTGAGCTCCCTCAGTATTCTGGGATGAACTTCATCAGGCCCCATGGCTTTGTCCACTTTCAGTTTCACCAGCTCTTCCCATACATTTTCTGCTGTAAATGGAGTTACATCTACTCCATTCCCCTCCAGTTTCTTGTTAACTAGTGACGGTCCTTCTCCAGGGTCCTCTTTAGTGAACACAGAACCGAAGTATTAATTTAATATTTCTGCCATTTCTTCGTCTCTCTCCACACATTGATCCTTTCCACCTTTCAATTTCACTATACCACTTTGAACTTTTCTCTTTTCACTGATGTATCTGAAAAATGTTTTGTTACCACTCTTTACCTCTTTGGCAATCCTCTCTTCCGCTTGACTTTTTGCCATCTTGATTAATTCCTTCATCTCCCTCAGTTCTACCAGATATTCTTCTTTGTGCTCCTCCTTTTGGGATCTTTTATATTTCTTGAACGCTGTTCTTTTAGCCTTTATTTTGTCAGCCACCTCCTTTGAGAACCAGATAGGTTTCATTTTTCTTTTGCTTTTCTTTACTTTTCTAACATATAGATTAGTTGCCTTGGTAATTGCTCCTTTTAGATTGGTCCACTGTTGATCCACATCGCTCTCATTTTCCCAGCCTTTTAGTTCTTCCTCCAGGTACTTCCCTATTTCATCAAAGTCTGTGTTTTTGAACATCAAAACTTGGGTTTTTGTGCTTCTTTTCCGTGTCCTTTTTGTGATATTAAACCATACTGTTTGATGATCACTGGTGCTGAGGTGGGCACCCACCTGGACGTCTGAGACATTATCTCCATTAGTGAGCACTAAGTCGAGTAGAACTCCTTCTCTTGTGGGTTCCATTACCATTTGTTTGAACAAAGCTACTTGCAAGGCATCTACTATTTCTCTACTATTATTAGATTCTGCAGATGGGATTCTCCAGTCTACATCTGGCATATTAAAGTCTCCAACGATCACCACTTCTCCTTTCTTTGCTATCCTGTGGATGTCTTCAACCAGATCTCTGTCCAGCTCTTCCTTTTGGTTTGGAGGTCTGTAAACCACTCCAATAAAAATGGATGCCCCATCTTTTTTTAAGTCGGCCCATAGTGCTTCTTCTTTGCCCCATCTTCCTTGCAGCTCAAATGCTTGGATATTGTTTCTGACATAAAGAGCCACTCCTCCCCCTTTCCTATCCGCTCTGTCCTTCCTTAACAAGTTATAGCCTGGTATTGCCGTATCCCAGCCATGAGATTCCGTAAACCACGTTTCTGTGACAGCAACAATGTCCAAGTCCGCCTCCACCAATAGGGCTTGCAGCTCTGGGATTTTATCACCCAAACTACGAGCATTTGTGCTCATAGCTTTCCAGCTTTCTTTGTTCAGAAATTTGTTTTAAAATTAAAGTGGAATGATACCTTCCTTATTATGAAGTTTCTTCGGTTTTCACTCAGTGCAACCGCACTCCCAAGGACAATTTTACTCGGAAGACCATTCAGTGACAGTTTTCTCTCGGAGGGCGATTAGCCCTGCTCCAGCCCGACGTACGTTTCGCTAGTGCTGCTTCAGGGACTGTGATCAACGTGAGTTCTTCCGTTCTTTTCACTGAAGGGTTCTGCTCCTCATATCCACTTACTCTGCTTTACTGCTAAAACGTTTTTTGAGGACAAACATCAGCGTGACTCAATTTAATTATTTACTGCACATAATTTCAACTATAAACAGGCACATACTTTTAAATTTCATGGGTTAATGGGATTCCAGCACTGACTTACCAGACCTTACTGCCTTTTCCTCACTTGTTGGTGTCTAGGCGAGTTTATCGCGAGAGTCCTGATGTTTTTATGTCATTTGTCATACTTCAGCTGTGTGTGCAATTTGACTAAGTAACTGAGTTCACATGAAGTGGACCCATTCAATCTCCTTGTTCAAGCCGTGTGGGATTACGGTATTTAATTGGAAAATCCAGCGTTGCTCACTCTGTCTGAGACGTTTAATTCTATTACCTCGTCTCCAATGCATTGGTACAATTTCTAAAATAGTCCAGTGAATTTTGGCAAAAGTATGTTTTTGTGCTATGAAGTGAGCTACCAGTGGTTCCTCCGTTCTATTTGTATTAATACAACATTTGTGCTCTGTGAGTCTGGTGCGGATGGCACGCTTGGTCATGCCCACATAAATCAATTGACATGTACAAAAAATTGCATAAATGACGAATGAGGTTTTACATGTTGCCTGCGGTAACGAAACTATACGTCCTGATGAAGTGCTAATTGTAGTCTGAGTGGACTTTAAGCTGCATAAAAAACAATTAGTACATGCACTAATACTTGTTGATGGGATCACAAACTGGTGGTCACTGGAATGTACAATCTGATCTTTTATGTTTCTGCCACGTGAGTAGGCAATGCGGATGGGCTCTTGGAACAATGGATGTAATTCTTGTAGTATTGTCCAATGTTTTCTAATAGCTCTACTGATAAGTGGAGTGGCCAATGTGTGCTTAGTGACCAAGGTCTGGGGGTTCAAATCCCCCACATTTTTCTGAAGAAATAAATATTCTCTGTTAGAAAACAGTGCTCTTCGATACGCTTTTTTAACACTTGAAACAGGATATCCACGTTGCAAAAAGCGTTTTACCTGTTGTTCTGCTTGTAACTTAAATTCTGTGTTATCAGTGCATAGACGCCGTACCCGCAAAAATTGTCCCACTGGGTGGTTGGATTTGAAAGTGCTGGGATGGAAACTGTCATACGTAACAAATTGTTTTGTTCATTAGGTTTACGGTATAAGGTAGTAACTACTGTATTGCCACTTCTACTGATCAAGATATCAAGATATGCTACTTGTTGAGAATCAAACTGAATGGTGAATTTTAAACATGAACTTAGATTATTTAATCAATTGTGAAAGTGTAACAACGATGCTTGAGACCGCAGGCAACATGTAAAACCTCATTCATCATTTATGCAATTTTTTGTCCATGTCAATTGATTTATGTGGGCATGACCAAGCGTGCCATCCGCACCAGACTCACAGAGCACAAATGTATTAATACAAATAGAAAGGAGGAACCACTGGTAGCTCACTTCAGCAGCATCTTGACTTTATGGATCCACAGTGTTTATCCCACGCCCCTTTGAAGTCCCTCACAGTTCTGGTCTTCACCACATCCCCCGGAAGGGCACTCCAGGCATCCATCACCCTCTCCGCGAAGAAATACCTCCCGACACCGGTTCCGAATCCTCCTCCCCGGAGCTTCAAACCGCGACCCCTGGTTCCGCTGATTTTTTTCCCACGGAAAAGGTTTGTCGTTGTCTTTTGATCATTAACACCTTTCAAGTATCTGAAAGTCTGTATCACATCACCTCTGCTCCTCCCCTCCTCCAGGGTGTACATATTTAGATTCTTCAATCTCTCCTCGTACGTCATCCGATGAAGATCCTCCACCTTCCTGGTCGCCCTTCTCTGTACCGCCTCCATCTTGTCTTTGTCTTTTTGAAGATACGGTCTCCAGAACTGAACACAGTACTTCAGGTGAGGCCTCACCAAGGACCTGTACAAGGGAATAATCACTTCCCTTTTCTTACTCGATATTCCTCTCTCTATGCAGCCCAGCATTCTTCTGGCTTTAGCTATCGCCTTGTCGCATTGTTTCGCCGACTTCAGATCATTAGACACCATCACCCCAAGGTCCCTCTCCTGCTCCGTGCACATCAATCTTTCCCCCCCCATCGAATACAGTTCATTCGGATTTCCACTCCCCATATGCATGACTTTGCACTTCTTGGCATTGAATCTCAGCTGCCATATCTTCGACCACTCTTCCAGTTTCCTTAGATCCCGTCTCATTCTCTCCACTCCTTCCGGCGTGTCCACTCTGTTGCAGATCTTAGTGTCATCTGCAAAAAGACAAACCTTACCTTCTATCCCGTCCGCAATGTCGCTCACAAAGATATTGAACAGGACCGGTCCCAACACCGATCCTTGCGGTACACCACTTAAAAACGCTCTCTCTTCAGAGAAGGTTCCATTTACCATCACACATTGTCTTCTGTCCGTCAACCAATTTGCAATCCAGGTCACCACCTCGGCACTCACTCCCAAGCTTCTCGTTTTATTTACCAGTCTCCTGTGCGGAACCGTATCAAAAGCTTTGCTGAAATCCAAGTATATGATATCGAGCGCTCTTCCTCGATCCAATTCCTTGGTTACCCAGTCAAAAAAGTCAATCAGATTTGTCTGACAGGATCTTCCTCTGGTGAATCCATGCTGCCTCTGGTCCATCAATTCTCCCGACTGTAGATAGTTCACTATTCTCTCTTTCAACAGTGACTCCATTACTTTTCCCACCACTGAAGTGAGGCTAACCGGTCTGTAGTTACCAGCCTCCTCTCTGTTCCCACTCTTGTGAAGCGGGACCACCACCGCTCTTCTCCAATCACTCGGCACCACTCCCGTTTCTAGGGATCTATTGAACAGGTCGCACAGCGGTCCCGCCAGCACATCTCTGAGCTCCCTCAGTATCCTTGGATGAATCCCATCAGGCCCCATGGCTTTGTCCACTTTCAGATTCTTTAGCTCTTCCCATACATTATCTACTGTAAATGGATTTTCCTCTGTTCCGCTTCCCTCCAGTTTCTTGTTGTGTAGAGATGGTCATTCTCCAGGGTCTTCTTTAATGAACACAGAGCTGAAGTATTCGTTTAATATTTCTGCCATTTCTTCGTCTCTCTCCACATATTGATCATTTTCATCTTTCAATTTCACTATACCACTTTGGACTTTTCTCTGTTCGCTGATGTATCTGAAAAATGTTTTGTCACCATATTTTATCTCCTTGGCAATCCTCTCTTCCGCTTGACTTTTTGCCAACTTGATTAATTTCTTAGTCTCCCTCAGTTGAATCAGATATTCTTCTTTGTGCTCCTCCCTTTGGGATCTTTTGTATTTCTTGTATGCAGTTCTTTTAGCTTTAATTTTGTCAGCCACCTCCTTTGAGAACCAGATAGGTTTCATTTTTCTTTTGCTTTTCTTTACATTTCTAACATATAGAGCAGTTGCCTTGGCGATTGCTCCTTTTAGATTGGTCCACTGTTGATCCACATCTCTCTCATTTTCCCATCCATTTAGTTCTTCCTCTAGGTACTTCCCCATTTCCTCAAAGTCTGTGTTTTTGAACTGTAAAACTCTGGTCTTTGTGCTTCTTTTCCATATTCTTTTAGTGATATTAAACCATACCGTTTGATGATCACTGGTGCTGAGGTGGGCGCCCACCTTGACATCAGAGATGATATCTCCATTATTGAGCACTAAGTCGAGAATAGTTCCTTCTCTCGTGGGTTCCAATACCATTTGTTTGAACAAAGATACTTGCATGGCATCCACTATTGCTCTGCTGTTTTTAGATTCTGCAGATGGGATTTTCCAGTCTACATCTGGCATATTAAAGTCACCAACGATCACCACTTCCCCTTTCTTACCTATCTTATGGATGTCTTCAACCTAGTCTTTCCTCATAGGGGAGCTGTTCCATTCCCCTTATCATTTTGGTAGCCCTTCTCTGTACCTTCTCTATCGCAATTATATCATTTTTGAGATGTGGTGACCAGAATTGTACACAGTATTCAAGGTGCGGTCTCACCATGGAGCGATACAGAGGCATTATGATATTTTCCATTTTATTCACCATTCCCTTTCTAATCATTTCCAACATTCTGTTTGCTTTTTTGACTGCCGCAGCACACTGAACCGACAATTTCAATGTGTTATCCACTATGACGCCTAGATCACTTTCTTGGGTTGTAGCACCTAATATGGAACCCAACATTGTGTAACTATAGCATGGGTTATTTTTCCCTACATGCATCACCTTGCACTTATCCACATTAAATTTCATCTGCCATTTGGATGCCCAATTTTCCAGTCTCACAAGGTCTTCCTGCAATTTATCACAATCTGATTGTGATTTAACTACTCTGAACAATTTTGTGTCATCTGCAAATTTGATTATCTCACTCGTTGTATTTCTTTCTAGATCATTTATAAATATATTGAAAAGTAAGGGTCCCAATACACTCCACTGCCCACTCCCTTCCACTGAGAAAATTGTCCATTTAATCCTACTCTCTGTTTCCTGTCTTTTAGCCAGCTTACAATCCACGAAAGGACATCGCCACCTATCCCATGACTTTTTACTTTTCCTAGAAGCCTCTCATGAGGAACTTTGTCAAACGCCTTCTGAAAATCCAAGTATACTACATCTACGGTTCACCTTTATCCACATGTTTATTAACTCCTTCAAAAAAGTGAAGCAGATTTGTGAGACAAGACTTGCCTTGGGTAAAGCCATGCTGACTTTGTTCCATTAAACCATGTTTTTCTATATGTTCTGTGATTTTGATGTTTAGAACACTTTCCACTATTTTTCCTGGCACTGAAGTCAGGCTGACTAGTCTGTAGTTTCCCAGATTGCCCCTGGAGCCCTTTTTAAATATTGGGGTTATATTTGCTATCCTCCAGTCTTCAGGTACAATGGATGATTTTAATGATAGGTTACACATTTTTACTAATAGGTTTGAAATTTCATTTTTTAGTTTCTTCAGAACTCTGGGGTGTATACCATCCGGTCCAAGTAATTTATTGCTCTTCAGCTTGTCAATCACCGTGATTTGATTCAGTCCATCTGAAACAATAGCCATGAAAACCTTCTCCAGTATGGGTACCTCCCCAACATCCTCTTCAGTAAATACTAGGGATGTGAATCGGGTGGCCGATCGTTCCCACTATCGGGATCATCTGGCCATGGGAAAAAATTGTTTTCCCGCGTTTCCCCGGTTTTTTTTTAGTGAAAAATCGTTTTTTGGGTTAGTGTGCACTAACGGGGAGTTAGTGCGCATGCACCGTTAGTGCGCACTAACTCATGTTAGTGCGTACTAACAAAAATCGCAAAAAATAACAAAAAGTAACAAAAATAAACGGTTTCCGTTAGTGCGTACTAACCCGAAAATTATTTTTATGAAAAATCGGGGGTAAAATCAATCATTTCCTTCTTTTAAACGATTTCTAATGAATTTAGAAATATCATACGATATTTCAATTCATTATAAAAACGATTCACATCCCTAGTAAATACCGAAGCAAAGAAATCATTTAATCTTTCCGCGATGGCCTCATCTTCTCTAAGTGCCCCTTTAACCCCTCGATCATCTAACGGTCCAACTGACTCCCTCACAGGCTTTCTGCTTCGGATATGTTTAAAAAAGTTTTTACTGTGAGTTTTTGCCTCTACGGCCAACTTCTTTTCAAATTCTCTCTTAGCTTGTCTTATCAATGACTTACATTTAACTTGCCAAGGTTTATGCTTTATCCTATTTTCTACTGTTGGATCCTTCTTCCAATTTTTGAATGAAGATCTTTTGACTAAAATAGCTTCTTTCACCTCCCCTTTTAACCATGCCGATAATCGTTTTGCCTTCTTTCCACCTTTCTTAATGTGTGGAATACATCTGGACTGTGCTTCTAGAATGGTATTTTTTAAACAATGACCACGCCTCTTGGACATTTTTTACTCTTGTAGCTGCTCCTTTCAGTTTTTTTCTAACAATTTTTCTCATTTTATCAAAGTTTCCCTTTTGAAAGTTTAGCACGAGAGCCGTGGATTTGCACACTGTTCCTCTTCCGGTCATTAAATCAAATTTGATCATATTATGATCATTATTGCCAAGCGGCCCACCACCGTTACCTCTCTCACAAGTCCTGTGCTCCACTGAGAATTAGATCTAAAATTGCTCCCTCTCTCATCGGTTCCTGAACGAATTGCTCCATAAAGCTATCATTTATTCCATCCAGGAATGTTATCTCTCTAGCTTGTCCCGATGATACATTTACCCAGTCAATATTGGGGTAATTGAAGTCTCACAAAAAATGGACAGTTAATTCTTAATACAACGAGTACAAAATCTAACACAAAAACGTTATGCAATTCAATTTTTTCTTTCAATGTGCAATATGATCTTTTCTTCTAAAGGACCATCATAACACCAGTGGGCATACTGACTTATTTGCAATCATGTATTGCCTCCTCGGGTCATGCTTAATCATGGGTCCATGTCCTTTATTACTAAACTCTTTTCTCTTATTTTTTGTCTTATTTTTTCAAACGGGATTTTCTTTAAAATTAAAGTGGAATGATACCTTCCTTATTATGAAGTTTCTTCGGTTTTCACTCGGTGCAACCGCACTCCCAAGGACAATTTTACTCGGAAGACCATTGAGTTTTCTCTCGGAGGGCGATTAGCAATGCATTGGTACAATTTCTAAAATAGTCCAGTGAATTTCGGCAAAAGTATGTTTTTGTGCCATGAAGTGAGCTACCAGTAGTTCCTCCGTTCTATTTGTATTAATACAACATTTGTGCTCTGTGAGTCTGGTGCGGATGGCACGCTTGGTCATGCCCACATAAATCAATTGACATGGACAAAAAATTGCATAAATGACGAATGAGGTTTTACATGTTGCCTGTGGTAACGATACTATACGTCCTGATGAAGTGCTAATTGTAGTCTGAGTGGACTTTAAGCTGCATAAAAAACAATTAGTGCATGCACTAATACTTGTTGACGGGATCACAAACTGGCGGTTACTGGAATGTACAATCTGATCTTTTATGTTTCTGCCACGCGAGTAGGCAAAGCGGATGAGCTCTTGGAACAATGGAAGTAATTCTTGTAGCATTGTCCAATGTTTTGTAATAGCTCTACTGATAAGCAGAGTGGCCATTGTGTGCTTAGTGACCAAGGTCTGTGGGTTCAAACACCCCACATTTTTCTGAAGAAATAAATATTCTTTGTTAGAAAACAGTGCTCTTCGATATGCTTTTTTAACACTTGAAACTGGATATCCGCATTGCAAAAAGCGTTTTACCAGTTGTTCTGCTTGTAACTTAAATTCTCTGTTATCAGTGCATAGACGCCGTACCCGCAAAAATTGTTCCACTGGGAGGTTGGATTTGAAAGTGCTGGGATGGAAACTGTCATACCGTAACAAATTGTTTCATTCATTAGGTTTACGGTATAAGGAAGTAACTACTGATATGCTACTTGTTGAGAATCAGTAACTACTGATATGCTACTTGTTGAGAATCAGACTGAATGGTGAATTTTAAACATAAACTTGTGCTCCTACCATGTGACAGGGGCCGACCAATGTCACCGGTAGCCCCTGTGACATAGGGCAAAGGCTATCGGTGCCATTTTGAATACTGGCAGCCGATGGCCTGAGTGCAGGAGATCGCTCCAGGACCCCCGCTGGACAACCAGGGACTTTTGGCAAGTCTTGGGGGCTGCGAAGTGAGGGAGGTGCAGCTGTAGTGACGCAGGCTAACCCGTGGAGCAGGGAAGCCCGAGTCAGGTCTCCAATGATGACATAGGTAGACCCCAAGGAGCGGGGAGCACCAGCAGTCTCTGTAGATAGCGAATCACAGCCCCAAGGAGTGGGGAAGTGCAGGTAGTCTCGTAGCACGTAGGAGCGGAGAGGCATGGACATTCACAGTAAGCAAAAGGACACTATCCCGAGGAGCGGGATGGTGCTAAGAGTCTCTTGAAAAGTAGAGAGACATAGCCCTGAGGAGCGGGGAAGCACTGACAGTCCAGAGAGCATGTAGGCACACCCTGAGGAGCGGGGAAGTGCTAGAGTACCTCCCGAGAGGTAAGGGTGTTCCAGGGAGCTGCCCCGAGGAGTGGGGAGCCTTGCAGAGTAGGACTTCATGAAGCGCAGGACCAGCTTGAGGAGCGGGGGAGGCCAGGAGACAAGGTCCCTGTGAGAGCACTACTGGCCCCCGAGGAGCGGGTACCAGACAAAGTCCAAGGTCCAATGGAGTCCAACAGTGTAGCCACCGGAACACGGAACAGGAGCTAGTAGAGACGTACGGAACTTGTTGCCAATTCAGCTAGCTGAGAGCGAAGGTGGAGCTTAAGTACCTTGATCCAATGACATCATCAAGTAGGGAAGTCCCCGAGGTTCCCGCCGAAGAGGTTTCAAAGGAGGGCCCGGTGACGCGCGCACCTAGGAAGGCCATGAGACGACATAGCTGGTGGCTACGAGGAGCCATGGGGGACGTGGCGGTAGAGATTGCCCTGTGCCATGAGCAGACCCGGGGAGGGCTTGAGAACGGTGCAGAATGTAAGTAAGTGCGGTTGCAGCCGTCTGTGACCAACGGGCATAACAATTGTGAATGAATATATATACATACTCTTCATTTTAGTCTGCTAAGACTTATGAAATTGTCATAAGGGTGTGGGTCCATGTTTCCCCCCATAATAACTTTTCTGTTGGTATCCTGTCAATGAGAAATTTTGATGATATATCAGAGGGGACATGAAGATTCTGACTGAGATATATTTTAAAGCATGGACAAGCATGTGTCTGCCAGAAAGTAGGCTAGATTAGTTCTGGGTTGAACTTCTTGTTAGCTAATTCAATTCTGTTTTTTTCTTTCCAGTGCCACTCTTTTACTTGTACCTTTTTAAACCCACAGATGAAATACATATTTTTGTTTGATACCTTTTTTATGTTTCCTCAGCATCATTTATAGATCAAAAATATACTATGGAATGAGCACCTTTGTTAAAAATAAGATGAGTTGCCATCATCATGGTAGAGTATTTCAGTTATCAGAATAATTTACAGTTGATTTATAGAATTAAAAATAGTATGTGAAAAAATCCAGGTATGTTTTTGTGGAATCAACATGGCTCAGAAGCTAATATTCTTAGGTAGCAAACTAGAGACCTTTGTTTCTAGAACTAAGATTCTCTAACTGGTTAGGGTTAGCAGTGCCACAGAAAAATGGGCCACATGTGATATTGTTATTATGATGTGTGAATAGGGCACACCACTTTGTCGGAAGAACTTGAACTGTTTATGGGAAGAAGTATGTGGGATTTCAGAAGACATGGATATATGAAGAGGGCAATTTTCAAAGCCACTTCAATAGATAAAGCAGCCTTTTATCTGTGAAAATAGGCTCTTTGAAAATTGCTTGTATGAGGGTTAAATTGTGCACATAGTTCCACAACACATATACTTTTACTTGCATTATAGTGAAGGTGCTTCAGGATAGGCTTAGATTGAGGAAAAAATACACGTTTTAGATTTTCAAAACTATGCACATTGTTTTGGTTGGAAAACATATCCACTGAGAGAAAAAAGGTGCAAATCTCTGCAGGTATTTTTTCCTGGGGCAATTTCCAAGCAATCAAGTATATACATATTTTCACTTGAAAATTGGTGCAGACAGTGGATAAAAAGTACCTACCAACTTTACAGCCATGTAGATAGAATGAAAATTACCCCCAGAAATTGTAAATACATAAACTTACATTAAATGGAACAAGGATTGTGTTCATCTACTTTGGAAGAATAAAATATTTTTATTATTCTTAACCTTCATGGAGAACTGCAGAGTAAGGGGCAGCATGCATATGTTCCAAACAGTATTGATCTGTATTTGATATTGGCAGAAAAGGTAAAATGATGGATGGAACAATATGCATTAGATGTACTGGAACATATGAACTCATAATTAGAAAGAAGCCAATGAATACAAAATGGAGTACATAAGCATAGCAACATGGATGGGTAAAAAAAGCAGAAGTTGTTAAGAAGCATAGACCTGTTTTAAAATGATTTGTGCCACAGAAAAAAAAACCTAAAAACACCCTTTTGAAAATAGGCCACAATATAGCTCTTAGAATACAGAATCAAACTTTGTACATGGATAATAAAGTGGTATAAAATTAACTCCTACAGTCATCAAATGCTTTGTTTGTCATGCAAATAATGTGTGCGATAAACGAAAGGGGAGTGTCTATTAAAATTCTGGCCTGCCGCTTTACACAGCTAAGTAATGCATGCAGCGGTGCATCATCGCAGACAGCGGTGCGTCATCACAGTGCACAGTGTGTCATTGTGCAGTGTGTTATTTTTCAGCAGTATAAAAGCTGACTTCCTGCGCCTCCTTCTTTGAGTGTGTGTCGGGTGTAGGAGTGAGAGGAGAGGTGATTAGTGTCAGTAGAGGAGTTTTGGAGTAGTTCTTTGCGATTGCTGAGTGAGTTGTTTTGTTTTCTGTAGTCATCTGTTTACCTTTGTCTTTTGTGATATTTGTTGGAGTGAAAGTTAGTAAATCCAGTTTGTCTTTTTGGGTGGAAGTAGTGAGGAGGAGTGGAGGAGTGTGAGGAGGAGTGGATGGTGTGTGTGAGAGCGGTGAGGAGTGTATGTGTGTGTGTGTGTGTGCGCTGAGGTGTGTGTGTGTGTGTGTATGTGTTAGTGTGTGTGTGTGCTGAGAGGATGGAGCATGACAGGCCTGGGAAGAGAGGAGAGGAGAGGCATGAGGATAGTAGTGGGAGGAAGAAACAGAGGGAGTGGGAAAATGAGGGCAGAAGTGCCAGGGGAAGGAGAAGTAGGAGTAGGGACAGGGGGAGTAGTAGAGAGAGGCAGGACAGAAGGGATAGGAGGGTGCAGATGGGGAAAGGGGTTAGGCAGGAAAGAGTGGTGGGAGGAGTAGGGCAAGGCCTATGTTCCAGCAATGTTTGCCATTAAACAAAAAAGTGGTGCGCCAGCTTGCTGTAACAGCTAATGCATCTGTATGACTTGTTCCTGCACAAACTTTAACTATAGCTGCCCACAAGTAACTCTTCTGTGACAAGCATATATCACCCCTACTTTATTCAAGATTCTGACATGGACCTGTGAAGGGCTTAGGTGGTATAAAATGGCTGTTTGTCAAGATGGCAACACCTAAAGGCCATCATCAATCATGGCAATCACATGACATGTGTGCGAGCAGTAGGCCTATACAATGAGCACAGTGTGGTGGAGGCTGCCTGAAAGCTCATAACCTGTTCAGCTGACAGTCTAGGCCAACTGAGAATGCTATACACAGAGGACTATATGGACTGTGTAGGACCAGAGCAAGCCACCTCACAAATAACAGTAGAAGTGTGTGTAACCCCACTTACTGCTGAGCCTTCAGCATAGCAGCTGTTCAGCAGTCCACAGACGAGTTCACACACATGTTCATCAGCAATGCCATGCAACCAAGAAAGCCTGGAAATGTGTGCACTGATGTTGGTTATGGTACTATATGCAAGCTGTTTTGGAAAGTAGTGCTGAGCCAAGGTGCTTTAACGGAGCTCTGACATCACACCTGCAGTGTAACTGATAGTAGGTGTAGGTTAATGGTGAAGATTGTGCATATGTTGAGGGTGCAAACATATATGCGAGCTGCTGCTCCACATGACTATCTTGGATGTATAACGCAGTATGACCTTCCAGAAACATGCCATTTCCAGATGACAGCCTATGTGTCACACAGCAGTTTAAGGCATGTAAACCCTTGGCCTGTATGATGTGAATGTTTTATGAGGATAGATAAGACTGTAGTAAGAGTGGTATCATGGTGACATGTCAAAGATCATAGGAAATCACAAGTGAAGCCTGGATAGTAGTAGATTCGGTATCCTGCCTTTACTCACCCCAAAGTGCATCCTCCCATAGGTTTCCCAAGAAGGGACGCTACCTACTTGACATCACGACAGGCAAGACCCTCACCTTTTGTACCACTTGTACCAATTGTGATACATTTCCTACCTTGCTGTAGTACAGTGAATGCATGTAGGGGTGCATGCATTGAGAAAGCAGAATGCTACCTTTGAAGGAGCTGTGCACATAGTAATAAAAGCACCAGGTTGCACAGTTGCTTTCAGCTAGGCTGTAATGGAAGGTGTAGTCCCAAAACAGTGTGATGTGTGCAGTATTATGGCCACCTGTCCTGAATGTGAAGTATGTACAGGCAGACATTTCATCTTCCTAAATGTAATGGAAGCAACACCAAGACTCTCTATACTTTGAGTGGAGGAGTAGCCTAGTGGTTAGAGCAGTGGGCTATAAACCAGAAGACTAAGGTTTGAGTCTTGCTGTTGCTCTTTGTGACCTTGGGCAAGTCACTTTATCCTCCATTGCTTCAGGTACAAACTTAGGCCTGGCTTTATCAAAATACACTAAATACTGCATGCGATAGAAAAAGGGGTGTGTTATTATGGTAATAGGCCGTTTATCGCAATTTGCACTAATACCTATGCAAAGAGCTAAGATACCACAAATTGTGATACCTTTTTCACACTTTGAAATAACTGCCAGAATGTGGCATACAACCACAGGGGGGGCCACTGAGAGGAGAGAGAGAATGAGAAAGAGAGCCTAGATAGGTATTTATAGCTCTATTGTGCAATGTTCTCTCAACCTAGCATGATGTTACCCAGGTAGAGAGTCCATCAAGCTAGGTTGAGAGAACATTGCACAAATCTCATTTTTAGGTGAGTTTCCTCACTCCGAGGGTCATCAAATGTTCACATGAGAGCACTGTTCTGTTCGTACGTCTCACATTGAATGTCAAAGTGGCCCCTAACCCCATACACTAATACCTAAACCTCACCTCGAGTTACTAGGTGGGCCTCCCATTGGAGAGTGCATTTTAATAAATGATCCCCCTTAGATTGTAAGCCCTACATTTATATATATGCTGTTATAAATCCAATTGTTACCTCACTTTTTACGTGATCAGGCATTGGTGTGATATTGGTCTGGGAATGGCCTTGTGATTGTAAGCACACCCATTACAGAGATATTATTTCACCCTGCACACCTTTAAGCACTTCTGAATGAGGGTGTAATATATGCTATCACCCAGTACAACATTTAAGTGTGTCCTTCTTACTTAGCCATGCATGTTGCACCTTCAGTGTTATTTCTGTTTTACAGCATTTGTAAAGCTGTTACTCTCCAGGGTCCAGGACAATGTGGGGCACCTGCACACTTATGCATCCACATGTGAGCGGGACAATGAGGTCCATTGCTGAGGGCTCGCAGGACATATCATGCTATGTAGGCCACCAAGGATTATAACACATGTGCCTCGTTTACTGTCACTATCAGGCAGAACACATGGTGTCTGCCACATGTCTATCATGTAATGTGTACAGTGAAAACTTTATTTCAAGTACCCTGTAATGGTGCATTGGCAACAGAAATCCTGAACAGTCATATGTGTTTTATGTTACACAGTGACCTACACGGCCAAGATCTGAGAGAAAGAAAAGGGATATTGATGACAGCAGCAGCTAACAGGCTTCAGGCAGATCTCCTCTGGAAGAAGAATTGGTACATGAGGCCTATCAGGCAAAATGCATTTGTATAAGATCTTGTCAAATCTGGCTGCCACTCTGTGTGGTCTCCTAGGCTCGTGCAGTGAGACATGGGAGATCATGTGGGTGAACAGGATGTAGGTCCATTGGTAGTCCGTGGTGTACAGCCACATTATGGAAAATGCAGCTCAGTAACTGTTGGGTTTGTGACATATTGTGGATTCTTGGTTGAAGTGGCGATGACTCCTCCCATGGGGAGGGGCCCCGTGGGGATCCACAACGATTGGCTAGACTCTTAGTAAGCAGACACTGAGGAGAGAAAGCTTTATTATACTGCAGTTGATGAGTAGAATCTTGCCCAAGGAACGGACAATGCTGTAGTCCAGCAATATCACAATAGCTCAGATAGTCTCTGTAGATGATGGTCTCACTCACATGTAGCAAAAGGTCCGGTAGTGTTCCGCAGTGTGGGATAGGCCGTGAACCTGAAGGGTGGAATGAGGAGAGCTGAAGCGTAGTGATATTCACAGAGTAGCAGTGCTGATTTCCTTTGGTAGTTGAATGAAGAGAGGGACCCGAGGTCTGAGGTGCAGGATACGCTGAGCAGAATAGGCCCTCGAGGAGCGAGTACCTAGGAGCGTCGAGGGTTCCTGAAAGAAAGCAGACAGGACCCCTAGGGGTGGGTGTCCTTAAGGTTAGGCAGATTAACCCCGGAGGGCGAGTAGAAGCGAGAGGCCCCCGAGGAGCGGGTACCCAGAACTTCCGCAGTAGTGAGATATCCTGGAGGGTAGTGAGGAATCCAAGTGAGCAGCTTAGAAGCGGTCAGAGTAGCAAAACCAAAGTCCTTGCTAACTCGTTCAATTGGAGTGGAGCGGAGGTTTAAATACCTGGAGGTACTGACGTCATGTGGTGGGGCTGCCCCTGAGGTTCCTGCAATGACGTATTCAAAAACGTAGCAATGTGGTCATCCATTGCTCCTACCATGTGACAGGGGCCGGCCAATGGCACCGATAGCCCCTGTCACATGGTAAGGGCAAAGGGCCATAGGCGCCATTTTGATAAGTGGCAGCCGAGAGCGGGAAATCGCTCCCGGGACCCCCACTGGACCACCAGGTACTTTAAGAAAGTTTTGGGGGGGTCGGGAGGGTGGGAGATTCTAACTAATTAGATTTAAAGGGTCGGGGTGGGTTTGGGGTTTTTTTTGTGTGTGCCCTTTCTTCCCCCCCTCCCCCAAAACGATAAGAAAACCATATGAAAAATTTTGTGGGGTTTTCCTATCACTTTTGGGGACCCCCCCAATATCTGACGGATATTTTCATCCGTCAGAAAAACAATTCACATCCCTAATAGCAATCTCACTTGCTCATGTGAGTGGCTAACCACAGCATCCAGTAAGACTGTATAATGTTTCCTGTACCTTTACTGAGCCTTTAAACCTGATTAGCATTACTTAACAGCATTTAACATTGTTGTTGGCTGCTATGTGAGCAAGCAAGCAGTTGCCAAAAGGAGCTCATCTGCTCATGACAACAGCATCTGATGTGGCTATTGGAAGTATTGCATGACAGGCCCTCGCAACCCAGCAAAGGCCACTGGTGTGTAGCTGCTTGCCAACCTTGAACACATATGTAAAACGTGACGCACCTACCATCAAATGCTGTACCTCATGCTGTGCAGTCTGTCCTCCATAGAAACCCATTAGTGAGCCCACACACAGAGAATACAGCAGGCCAGCAACATGCACTGCAGACTGCTCATGGTACAGGTGTGTGAGCCTGTACAGAAACTGTATGTGACTGTCTTTCTGACACTTCAGTAATGGCCCACATGAGATGGTGCTGTTCCGGAAGTGTGCACAGTGTACGATTCTGAATCGCCTGACACATTGTAACAGCTCCCAAGAGGAGGATAGGAACATGGCCTTTTAGGTTATAAAGACATGCTATGTAAAAGGATCCCTAGGATGGTAATGAAGTACTGGGGTAACATGCATGGAGAGACAATTCCAAACTTATTCAGAAGACATGGTGATAAGCTGCCCAAAGCTAGTTACAACCTGAAAATTCTTGCTGAGCAAACTAGATGGGTCATTTGTGTCTTTTTACAATGTTTTCATAGATCACAACACTTAGCAGACTCTATTAATTTAATCATGGATTTCTATTTTATCTACTGTCTCAGTCAATGAAAATGATTTAAATTGCCATCTTGTCTTAATCAACCTATATTGCTTTTTTGTTTGGCTTCAGCCACTGTTGGCTGAAGTCCTCTGCAGCATATTTACAGGTATGTATTTTAGCTTTATTCAATTTTAGTAAGTTGGGAACAGTGATAAGTTAAAGACTGATGGGTTTTTATAAAAGGAGGCACCTTTTTGATTTCTAATCAAGTAAATGTTGGTCTCTTTTCCATATTTCCTGTCAGATCATACAGCACAGCTTTTATTTTCTCTACCTTAAACAGATGCCCTCTATGGGCCTCATTTTCTAAAGTATCGCAGGCCTGCGATACTTTAGAAAACTGTGGTAATGAGGGGCCGAAACCGGGGGGGGGGGGGGGGGGGGCAGTCCTGTGCTAGTCAGCAGCGATCGCACCTCTGCGGTGCGATCGCTGCCGGCATCACGCCCAATAACTCCACCATAGAAGGTGGAGTTATTGGGCGCGAAATAGGCAGCGAACAGGCCCTTACCTTTTCGCTGTCCGCGCAGTCGTTGCAGAGTCAGCCCCGGTGACGCCCCAACTCCTCCTCTTCCGGGGCTGACTCCGCCCCGATGTAGGTAGCGCAGGCGTGTGCTACCTTCGCTAGCTATCGCAGGCTGTTAGCGCAAGCCTGCGATAGCCTTGAAAAATAAGCTCCTATGTGTTACGGTCCTGGGCCGTGCCCCGGTCCCTCCACCTACCTCGGAGGCGGCCCGGGCCGTTTCGGGGCTTCCTCGGGCCTGCAGGCCCTCCAGCGCGTCTCTCCCTCCTCGGGAGAGATGCAGACAGTCCGGCGCGGCTGGCCCCGCCCCCTGACACGCGCGCACGGGGAGGAGCTCCTCTTAAAGGGGCCAGCGCGGGAAAACCCTCTGTTCTGCTGTGGATGACGTCAGACACCCTCAGGGTATAAGTACCCTGCATCTAGATCAGTCTAGTGCCTTGCAACAAGGTTCCTGGTCTTCGGCCTGCTGTTGCTGCGTTCTTGGTTTGCTCTTCGTCCCGCTTCTGCTCTGCCCTCCTTGCTGGATTGATTCTTCTGGACTCCGACCACTGGACTGGCTTTGGACCGCTCTCTGGACTTCGACCCTTGGACTGGCTTTGGACCGCTCTCTGGACACCGACCGCTGGACTGGCTGCGGACCGCTCTTTGGACTCAGACTCCTGGACCGACTTTTGGATTACCTACAACCTGCTGGAGGCGCCAGCCATCTGGAACCTGCTGGAGGCGCCTGCATCCAGACCATCTTCCACCTTCAGGGAGTCGCCTAAGTCCCAGCGGCCGTGTCCCTACGGGCTCCTCCTGGGGGGACTTCGGCTTCCAGGGTGAATCTCCAAAAGTCCCAGTGGCTGGACTCCTAAGGGCTCCTCCTGGGGGAGTGCCGGTGTCCAGGGTGAAGATTCTTCTATCACCAGGGTCCAACGTCATCCGTCCTCCCAGTGGGTACTGAGTCCCTGGTCGCATAGGACTCCACCATAGTCCAGTATCTCAGCTTGCTCCGAGCCTCCGAACCGCCTCCTGGTTGGGACACTTGCTGTGGACCCCTACAGCACTCCATCCTCTGTCCCAACCGGCTCAAGGGTCCACGAACACAACACTATGTTTGTTATACCACAGAGAATTAAGTATTCAGATATAATACTATCCCCTTCCCAGTTATTTTATTCTGAGTAACAATCTTTAGCCAACTAGATCAAAGCCTTTAAAAATTGATTGAGATAATCTGCTACATGTAGCTGCTTAATGTTCACTAATATGTCCATATTCAGGCAGCTGTGTTTTGACAAAGCTAACTGGGCAATATTGGTTATCTATCCAGATATTGAATCCAAATCTTCACTGGCTGAATGTCTGGTGTAAAGCTATCCAGAAAAAAGAGTTGTCTGGGAATCGTTAGTCTTAATATTTGTCTGGCTAGAGTGATCTGGGAAACTTTTGTCTGGATAAATTATAGTTGACAGGTGGGGGGCGCGATATTTAAACTGTTGAGGGTTTGTCCAGATAACTCCAAAGGTTAGCCAAACAAACCTTTCAAATATGGACCTCTCAGTGGCTAACTTTAGCTGACAAAGTTCTGAACGGGCCTTGGGATGGGTTAGGGAGGGGGAGGAGGAGAAAATTAGGTGGCTAGTATTGATATTCTGTGCTAACCGCCTAACCTGGCCAGGTAAATTTAGGCACTATTCTGGCAAGAGCTGCTGTCTTTCCTGCCCAATGGCAGAAGGAGGGGGCCCCCAACTGTCCCACCCCACATTTTCCCCCTTCCTCTCCCAAATGTAACCTTTTTTTTTAAGTCTTCGTAGTCTGATCTTCCATCCTGACTGTAAAAGAAAAAATGGACACAATGCCCTCTCCTTCCCAATTTTCAAATTTTAAAAGGTGTACCTTCAGCCTGCTATCCTCTCCCTTCCTTCTGACTTTCAAATTTAGGAGAGCCCCCCAAAATGGGGATCCTCTCCCTCCTTCTCTCTTGTCAAATAAAAAAAATAAGTGCCCAGGGCTGGGGATTCCCCTGCCTTCCTCGGTGCCTGTTGTCCAAAAGAGACTGCAGCTGGCTAGGTTTCTCCCCTTCCTTCCTCTCTCCCTGTTCCCCAAAAAGGTCCAGAGCATCATTGTCAGAGCAACACTGCATGCCAATCTGGGAGGAAGTAAAACTGCATCCTTATCCCAAATCATTTCAAGAGTTTTGGGGGTGCTTATTGAGGTTCAGAAGGGGAACAGTAGAGGGTGGGGGTAGGGGTAGGGGTGATTGACCTTGGACTGTAAATTCCATTTGGATGGGCTGGAGGAGAATGTGGGCTGTTGTCAGGCCCTACTTTTCATTCCACTTGGGTAGGCAGGAGAGGGTCTGTGGGGTGCTGTCAATTCCCAATTTTCATTTAATTCAGGAGAATGGGAGGGGTGCTGTCAGGGACTATTGACCCTACACTATACTTTTAAATAGGCTGGCTGGTATATGACTTAGCCAACTAAGTGTTGACTTTCAGTGCTAGCCAGCAAAGTTGAGGCATCCAAAAAACTGAGCTCCCTAATTCTAGGTAGCTAAGTTTTAGCTGCTTAGATTTAGTATGATTGTCACTTCAGTCTGAAATCTAACCAGCTAGATTCTGCTGAAAATCAGCTTAACTTAGGCAGCCAAAATTTGACCGGCTAATTTAGGCGCTCAGCCATTTCATGAAAACTGTCCTTGTAGTGTCCGGTTTTTGGATGGTTCACAAGAATAGTCTCCTCCAGCTTTAGAAGTGCACATTTTGCTGAAGCACTGAAAAAAAATTGTGTATTGTTCTCTTTGCATGCCAAGATGCAGTAGATTTCATGGTGGGTGACTTCAACATAACCTCTGCTCAGCTGAAACCTGTTTCTCTTAGAAGGTGTAATTTAGCTGTGCAGCAGAAGTATTGTTCGGGTTTATGTTAGTGGGGAATTGCTCTCTGTAACTGCTGTGCAGCCAGCTAAGCATGCTGTGATCCACTTTAGTGGGAGGGGTTATAAAACAAGCACGTTTTTCTTATATAGTGAGAATATATTAAGCATGCTTATACAAAAAACAAATTAACAGATACTCTAATATTCATTTTTAAAGCGCCCTATTGTGTTATGAAATTAGTTTCCATGTAGTATACTCAAACAGGGATGGGCAAACTATGGCCCTAGCCAGTTCATTTCCTTTTTCTACCACTAATACGTTCTCTATTATATCTTGTCCATTGCTGCACCACCACTGTCCTTCAGCAGCCTACCCAACATCACCAGTAATTGTGTGATATTATGGGCCTTTTTGATGACATCAGTCAAGCTACTAGAGGATATCAGTAGTGTGGGTGATATTGGGGGTGGCAGCGGGTGATTATGTCTTCAGTTGACACCTTTGATTTGCTGCAGATGCCAGTCAGAGGAAGGAGCTCGCTCACCTGTCTTTATACTCCAGCCTTGTTTTGATTGTCCTCAGCCCCTAAAGGAGGAGTCCACTGCTCAATTTAAAAACAGTGTTGGGGGAGCTGAAGTTCGGCAGGCATTTTCACCTGGATGGAACAATCCCTTTTGTGATTGTGAATCAGTGAATAGCCGCTGTTGGTGCTGTTTTGCTCCTCTGTTTGTGCCCTGAGAACTGAGATATTCATGCCAATGTTCATTCTACTCTGGTCTTCTTATTGCGCCTTAAAGTATTCATGCCACTGTTGATGCTGCTTTGGTAATCCATTTGTGCCCTGGGGTGTTTTTGCTAGCCACTATTTGTGCTGCTTTGATCCTCCACCTGTGCCTTGGGTGTTCATTGCCACTGTTGGTGCTGCTTTGGTCCTCTCTCTGTACATTTGGGGTATTTTTGCCATTGTACTGGTGTAATATAACTTGCTGAGGGAGATGGGTTGCTAGCTTGGCCTTCTCACTGTGGTCAGAAAATATCATAACCTGTGTATATTCATTTTTAATGTGTCTTCATTATTTCATTTCCCAGAAAACCCTCCCATCCCTGCTCAAGGAGCTCCAAATGGGGCCCCAGCTCCTAGTACAGATGAAAGCCAGTGACGTGGCCCTGGTTACAAAACGTTTGCCCATCCATGTACTAAATATTCAATTTGCTAGATATATTCCTTTAACACATCAAAATTCTATTGGGTTCTGCCGTCTGGTATATTTGAAGTTTATTATTTTGGTTTATTTTTTGCAGCCATTTATATGAAAGGGCTTAATGGCATTTCTAGTTTTGTGCATTAAAACTATATTATTTGTAACAGGTCAGGACAAAGTCCAATGCAGGGCAACTTAGTGGTTAGGGCAAACTAAAATGATAAACAAAGACAAATAATAAAAGAAAAAAGATGTCACAAAGTGAAAAAAAGTTGGATAAGAAAGTTTGGAATATCTGATCTTGCTGTTGTCATCCTATCCTTCATCCTAGGTGTCTAAACTGGCCCTCTGACAAATCAGCCTGGACAGCAGGACCCAAGTTTATTCTTCCTGCAAGCACATGAGAAAATATTCCACAGGACCATTATGTAATTATGTTGCCATTGATTCTTCTGATTGAATTTAGCCTTGCTAAGTCCTTGGGCTTAATTTACCACCTATGCTTGTGGGCTTCAGAATGAAAAACCTTGTGGGGCGGATTTTAAGAGCCCTGCTCGCCAGCGCGCCTAATTTCCATAGGCCTGCCGGCGCGCGCAGAGCCCCGGGACTCGCGTAAGTCCCGGGGTTTTTCGAGGGGGGCATGTCGGGGGCGTGTCAGGGCGGGGCTGATCGGTGCGGCGTTTTGGGGGCGGGACGTGGCGTTTTGGGGGCGGGGCGCGGCGTTTCGGGGGCGGGCCCGGGGGCGTGGTTTCGGCCCGGGGCGGTCCAGGAGCATGGCCGCGCCCTCCGGAACCACCCCCAGGTCACGTCTCAGCGCGCTAGTGGGATTTACTTCTCCCTCCGGGAGGCGTAAATCCCCCGACAAAGGTAGGGGGGGGGGGTTTAGATAGGGCCAGGGGGGTGGGTTAGATAGAGGAAGGGAGGGGAAGGTGAGGGGAGGGCGAAAGCGAGTTCCCTCAGAGGCCGCTCCGATTTCTGAGCGGCCTCGGAGGGAACGGAGGCAGGCTGCGCGGCTCGGCATGCGCCGGCTGCACAAAATTGGCAGCCTTGCGCGCGCTGATCCTGGATTTTAGCAGATACGCACAGCTACGCGCGTATCTGCTAAAATCCAGCATACGTTTGTTTGCGCCTGGTGCGAAGGCGCACTTTTTTAAAATCTACCCCTAAGAATGTTCATATTTTGCTGAATATAGCAACTATAGTAAAGTGGGTATTTTGGGAGTGTGAAGGAGTTGTCCTAGAACCCCTCCTTAACCTGAGTGGGGCCAGGAATCTAGCCTGGCCCACCTTAATTCCTAGAGAGAGAGAGAGAGAGAGCTCTCGGGGCAGAGCCCCAGAGGAAGAATAAGAGCTGGGAGCCAGGTGGGGATAGGAGGCCAGGCTCAGGTCTCCAGGAGAAGACTGCTCCTGAATAAATTGCTGTCCTAACCAAAGCTGTGAGTAATAGGGATGTGAATCGTTTTAGGACGATTAAAATTATCGTCCGATAATTTTAATATCGTCTTAAACCGTTATGGAACACAATACAATAGAGATTCTAACGATTTATCGTTATAAATCGTTAGAATCGTGAGCCGGCACACTAAAAACCCCCTAAAACCCACCCCCGACCCTTTAAATTAAATCCCCCACCCTCCCGACCCCCCCCCCCAAATGAGTTAAATAACCTGCGGGTCCAGCGGCGGTCCGGAACGGCAGCGGTCCGGAACGGGCTCCTGCTCCTGAATCTTGTTGTCTTCAGCCGGCGCCATTTTCCAAAATGGCGCCGAAAAATGGCGGCGGCCATAGACGAACACGATTGGACGGCAGGAGGTCCTTCCGGACCCCCGCTGGACTTTTGGCAAGTCTCGTGGGGGTCAGGAGGCCCCCCACAAGCTGGCCAAAAGTTCCTGGAGGTCCAGCGGGGGTCAGGGAGCGATTTCCCGCCGCGAATCGTTTTCGTACGGAAAATGGCGCCGGCAGGAGATCGACTGCAGGAGGTCGTTCAGCGAGGCGCCGGAACCCTCGCTGAACGACCTCCTGCAGTCGATCTCCTGCTGGCGCCATTTTCCGTACGAAAACGATTCGCGGCGGGACATGTACCCTCTCTCTCTTCTGATTTGATACTTTGTAATTATCTTTTTTCTTTAAACTTGCTTCAAGTTGCCTTGCTTCCTCAGCAGCCCCTCAACAGCATTTTTCAGTGCTACTAAAAAAAAACAAAAAAACAACCCTTAGCACAAAAAGTTTATGGAAGGTCTGGCTTCAAGAAGGCCATTTATGTAGATGGCTGAAAGATCTCCATCACCGATAGCTACACTACTTGTTAGAAATGTCTGTGGCAAGACCATGACACAACCAGCTGTTATGACTATGGCCAGATGTCTCCAAGATGGTAAACATACTTGCTTCTTTTGACCAGAACTTTTACCAGGGTTTTTTCACATCCCACCAAATCACACTCTTTCATTTGAGATCATGAATAAAGCGGTGTGATTGCTATTTTAGTTCACTTGACTGTTATTCTTTATTTCTGTGCATTTGAAATCATATCCTTCAGAATCTGTGTATATAATTTGCTTCATTTGTGAATTAGATACTCTATCTGTCATGCTTCAGAAACCACATTTGTGCTGATTTTTTGGGACATATACAGGTCAATTTTCAGACAGCCCATGGGGTTTGCAGAGCCATGGGGACATTTTTAGTATGGATCTGCAAGCTTATTTTCAAAGAAAAACCCAGCATGGGATCCCCTTTGAAAATTGGGCCAGCCACAGGAATGGGGAACCATTCTTGGTTTTACTACTTTTAATAAACTGAAAATCCACAGTTGTGGACTCTGTCTACCCATGTGACTCCTTATTTTCCAAGTGTACATCTTGACTAAACTTCTGCAAACGAACCCGGATCTATATGTCTAAACCATATAAGAGTCATTTAAATTCCCCAAAGGTATAAATAATGCAAAGGCGAGCACATTTTAGTGAAAAGGAAGTTCTAGAATGAGAGTCAATGGTATGAGACATGCAACATAAGTAAACATTTATTAATTTAAAAGGACATATGAAGCAACCTCCTAGTGAAAGTGGTGGAGGAAAATAGAGTATCAGAGTTCAAGAAACATGGGACAAGCACAGAGGATTCTTAGTTGTGAGAAAGTGAAAGTTAAGAGGGACATCAAGTGGGGACATTAAATATTATGTCTTAGAAGAGAATGCTACAGTTAACATCCGGTTAAAGATCCAGCATTTTTTGAAGTCAGCATAGTTTTAACAAAGAAATGTTGTACCTAAATGTGGAATTTCCTCATTACCCAATGGTCTAGCTGTAGCAAATTTACACAGATCTTTGGAGAACCCTCCCATCAGACCATTTGTCTCCTCTAAAGGGCCTTTATTAGAACCTCTTGCAGTTTTCAAAGATCATTTTATAAAACCAGCAGATGATTGTGAACTGGTTAAAAGAAAGAAAACAGAGTAAGACTAACTGGTCAGTTGTCTCAATGGAAGATTGTAAATGATGCCGTGCCTTAGGGATCTGTACTAGAACCAGTGCATTTTAATATTCTTCTAGAAAAATCACTATTTAGCATACTTTATATTTGGGCAATGATGTCTAATATGACCTCTAATATGCTGTCAATGTAATTTATGGAGAGATTCTCTAAGTTTCTATATTTATTTATTTAATTCTTTTATATACTGACCTTCATGACAGGTGGCATATCAAATCGGTTTACATGGAACAAGGGGGTAAAACATTCTTATCAACCATTTAACAGTAAAATAATCAGAGGAGGTAAAAAAGTTACATATAACAAGGAGATCAAACTTGGGAATAGAAGAAAGAGAAGGACAGAGGGATAACCATTGTTATATGCTTGCTGTTAATTACTTAAGAAAATAAAACAATATTTATTGTTTCACTTTTATTCAATTTTAAAATTTATAGCTGCCATGGATCAGACAACCTGAGCAATGCTTTTGCTAGTATAAAATAAAACAGGATAGCAACACCACATAAACTTGCAGCACTGGCCAGGTAGAGAGAAAATAAAACAGCACATCACCAAGTCATTCTGATCTCTGTGGCTGCTACCTTATATTCGGGACTTCCTGCCCATTTTTGCCACTCAGTGTACTTATTTGGAGACACCTGGATCTCCCTGCAACAAGCAAAGGCATATTGCTTTCCACTTTTTTTGGTCAGTTTATTTCTTGAATATAGGCAGCTATGGGTTACAGCTGTCTTGACTGAGAGCTGTTAGTAGAGGGGGATGTTGAACCAAGGTCTGATGTATTTTCCCATAAGGTTGCCAATCGGCTCTGGTTTTTCAGGACAGATTGATCCAGTCCTGGTTTTACCCCATTGCATGCTGGGGCTTATTCTGATTTACCTAATGCATTCCCTCAGAAAATCAAGACTATAAGTACCTGCATGTGGGGGAATAAAACCCGGACTGTTATAACCTGTCCTAGATATCTGGAGCCAATTGGCAACCCTGCTTTCCCACCTGGAGGTTCAGCACAGTGCTAAAGGATCCTCACCCCAATTCCCTGGCCTTTCAGATACCTCTAAAATGGACTCCACTTATAGCAGAAGAGACAACGCTGACCACCAGATTATAGTTTAACACACGATTTTAGAATTTGTAAAATAAGTTTCCAGGTGTTTAGAAACAAGAACAAGGGCACAAACAAAATACTGCTTTACTAAACTCCTACTGATCTGTTCTTCACCTTCAAATCAGTGCAAATAATAATTACTTTTTTTTAGGGAGCCCCTCATCCTAGTCCCAATGTTTCACCCTTGTCTTTAGAACATGAATGAAGAAATCCCTAGGTCTCACTACCTGGTAGCTATTTCTGTTGTCTATTATTTAAATCCCTGCTAGCTACAGGCAGTTCCCTAAAGACTCCCTACTATTGTAGGCTGCAGGGCTCATTAACAATTCTTGAAAGCTTTGATTTAATCAGTGCCAGTCTCAGCTTTCTAAAGCTCAAAAAAAAAAACCCTTTGATAAAGTGCAAACTCCTAAAGCTTTTATAAGTTCAGCTCACATGAGTACTGTAGCAATCCTAACCACTTTAACAGTTATTCCCTGTCCATCTTTTAACACTTACAGATAGTAACTTAGCTAACACATAGAAATATCTAAGCATTTGTGGACCTTGTTTCTTAGTAACTCTTAATAAGTGAGTGATCTTTTCAAGTGCTTAAGATGAACAAAGAAACTCTTAACTACATACCAGCATTCAAACTGTTAGCAGCTTACAGCTCGATTTTAAAACAAGTGCATGTGTGCCCACATATGCATTTATGCGGGTACACGAAGCAAAAGGCAGGAATTTTATATGGCGTGCCAAATTATGTGCATAGTTTCGAAAATGTGTGTATAGACGCATGCAAGGATGTGAGCATAGACACGTGCAAGGATATATGTGCGTATCCTCCTCACATAGGCACACACATAACTCATTCTGTGCACTCATGTGCTTGAGTTGCTTATATGCCCACTTCAATGATACAAGACTTCTGGATCCACAGAGGTGTGGGACCAAAAAAATGCCAGGGCTAGAGAGAGGTGGGGGCATGGGAGGAGAGGGTCAGGCCGTGCATGAGAGGGCTCGAGAGGGTGAGAGCATGGATGGAGGGGGTCAGACCATGCATGGGGGGGGGGCTAGAGCAGGTTGGGGCCCTGGATGGATAGGGTCAGGCATGCTTTGGGGGGGGGGCTACTCGGGGAGGTTGAGTGTCCTACAGCTACTTACATCTTAATGATTAACAATCCCATAGTAAGATACCACTATACCACTTACATTGACAGTAACAGTGCACTATTAATGGGCATCATCTTTTTTTGCCCTATAGATTGAAGACTTGAAGAAGGCGCAGGAGCTGCACCTGAAGCGGATGCACTGGAATGGACTGGCTGCATGCTCGGCGGGATAAGGCTGGAGGTAAGATATCCCTCAGGCCAACTGGGAATTGTCAACAAACTTCATCGATGTCTCTCGGTGTCAAGTATCACACTAATCACTCCCAGCTCTATCACATTCTGTCTCAGCCTTGACCTTGCACTAATCTTCCTTCACACAACTCTCTGTCACAGGCTTAACTATCCTGAAATAGTTTAGGAAAGACACCCTCTAGCCTAGCTGCCATGCTTTCAGGGACTTGACTCCCACTCCAACATTGATTTCTATTTAAACAGCACGGCTCTGATGCAATAGAACAATGTGTTACATCATGACTCTACATGTCTTGCTATGTACATCCCTAGCAGTCACTGTCAACCCTGTCACACATTTGTAACTCTCATCCCCTAAAACATAGTAGCTGCCATCAATTTGCAACCTGTTGACATCAATAACCAGGATGTCCATTCATCTATGAATATGGAAGCCAGCACCTTGATGGTCGGGTTGTCCCATACTTTACAACGCTCCCCTTCACCTTCACCTCTCCCTCAAAAGGCAATTTCTTTAAGTGTCTCTCTCATCCAGCACATTATACTCTGCAGCATATGAGCTAACAACATGACATACACTTGTTTTTGCTTTACAGAAAATAACTCCTCGTCAGAGGAAGAAGATGGAGTGAATGGTAGCGGCAAGGTCCCAATCCCAGCCCCCATTAGAAGCAACAAAAGCAGCCATTGCTGGGAGAAGCAGGATTCCCCTCCCCCATCCCATCCACAACCAGGGGAAGAAGCGGTGGTGGTCCCATCCCGCTTCTCTGGCTACAGACCTTCTCTCTGTCCATGTAGGGCCTCTCCCTGGTTTTTCCAGAGAGTTAGGGATCAGGCAATCCAGACCAGCTAGCCTTTGCTTGTCAAGCAAGGCCTGCAACCCTCTCTGCCTCTTCTTCCACCCCCAACCATCACAACAGCCAAGAGGTTCATCATCAAAGGCACATGCTCCCATTGATGAGTCTCTTACAAGGCATCAATTTTAGGCTGTGATGCGGCAGGTGCTGGAGGAGCGGAGGCTGACACAGGCATAATATAGAAAGGTACTCAGGTTGTTGACCATCCACGGTCAGGCAATACAGTGCCTGACCATGGTGGCTCAGATACTGGTAGACAGGTTCTTCCCACCCTGAACATCCTCCTAAGTCTGGGTTTGCAGGTGTCCCTAACTCCCTGGAGTTTTTTTATTATTATTAATTATGACTTCTTTGCTCCCTGGTTTTTCCTTTCCCGTCCCAAATTTATTTTAAACATTTAAAAACATAATAGTTTGTTTAAATAAAAAAAGTAATAATTTCTAAGACATTGGCCTGTGTGTAACTGTGAAATGTTTATTTTTTCCATTTGATCAGCATTCGAAGCTAACCATTTAAATTGAGTTAGATGGCTAACTTGTGAGTTATCCCTCTAAAAGGCTTTGAATATTGACCTCTCTGTCATTTTTTATGTGGGGAGAGCCATGATGGCAGTTCACACACTTTCCTTTTATGCTTAAGATGTAGAGCAATAGGATATTTAATCCTCAAGCATTTCCCTCAGGTCCCCCTTCTCCACAATCTCTCATTCTGCATTGCTGGGCCCAGTACAGGAATGTGGTTATAGAGCTGCAAACGGCAAAGGACATATCATAGATACCAAGGATAGGTTTTACCTTACTCAACAACTTTGAAGGAAGTTAACACATGTCAGCATCACAGCTTCAGCTAATCTGGGCGTGTGGCCTGCATGTTTTTCAGGCTATCATACTAGGCCCTGCTTCCTATGTTGTTGGTGATCATAAGGTTGAGAGTGATGAAAGAATAGTACATCTGGGGAAGGGGATTGGGGAAAACAGATAAGGCATCAGAGAGAAATGTGAAGAATAACACTAAGTAGGGTATTTGCTGTGCTTTAGGTTATGGGAGTGATTATAGGGAACAAAATTTAGTATGGTGGTGAAGTGGTCAAGCAGACAGATTAAAGAAAGAAGGGAGAACATGGGACACGAGTCCAGGGTTATGGGACTACACTTAGTGTTACAATTTGCAGTCCAGGGGCTGCCACAAGGACTGTCGCTCTCACTTCTAGGCAGTCCAAGATGTGGCAGGACGCCGCCAGCACATGCGGCAGGATGCTGCCACCGACTTCTGCCGAGCCGACTGCCATTTTGTGATGCAGCGCGCCCTCCCTAGGCATGTGCGTGCATCGCTTCTCCCCCTTTAAAGAGATCACGCGGGAAAGGTCCCCATGGCCCCTAGAGATGACGTCATTGATGCTGTCCTATGAAAGGGAAGACTTCCAATAGCAAGACACCTTAGCAAAAGATCAGCTACATTCCAGTAGTGCGAGTTGCTCCTGTGTCTGTCTTCAGTTCTTCAGCTTCTGTTTTCTGTTCTTCATTTCTTGTGACTGTCTTCGTCAGTCTAGCATCCTTGTCTTTGTCTCCTCAGTTTTTCAAATTCTTCCTCGTTGCCCTCATGTTCTACTCCTTGCCTGTCTGCCTTGCCTATCAGTTCTGCCTTCCCTTTGGATGGATACCTGGTATTGACCTCAGCCTGATCTTGGACTCGTTGACTTCCATCTGCAATTAACTACGGCCTGCTTCTGGATATTCTTTTCTGCCACCTGCCACTGACCTCAGCCTGCCTCCGGATACACCTGGTCTCCTTTTTCATCAACCCAACTACCTCAACGAATCTCGCTGACATCAACAGATTTCCCCACCTAAGACCTGCCGGCCTCGGCACCCAAATGCTCAATCCAAGGAGAACAAGGGCTGGTAGAGTCGAAGCTCCAGTTGGGCCTCTTCTTCGTTCAGGTCCACATATCGATGATGACGACTTGCAGGGCTCCTCCCTGTAGGTTGTGTCAAACCCTACCTCGGTCCAATGGTCAATGAACGCAACACTGGAGCTTCACTTAGTCATCTGGTTACAGGGGAGAGCTGACACATTGTCTATAATACTAACTTGGAAATGCTTGTGGTACAGTAAAATATTGCTGGCTATAAACAGGCTGATAAAAGTTAAACTAAATCTGTAACAAAGTTAACACTTATGGGCCATAGACCCACTATTAAGATGGTGGAAATCTGATAAACTGACAATTCTAAGTGGTGAAGGCTGTGGAGACAGATGCATCCTCAAGAGATATTAGAGGAGGAGGTGGAGGAGAAGTAAAAACCACACAGTTCCTTTCTTCTTATTGTTTTTCTCCCCCTGAACCCACACATTATGCATTCCCATCCACCAGCAGTCTTACTGTGCTGCATGTGTAAGGGTATTAGTAAAGTGCATAAAGTACAGTCAGTGTCCCCTGAATGACACGTGTGACACTAAATCAATGCAAGATTTTGGTTTCCTTTCAGTAGCGAGGCCTAGTAGCCATAAAGGAAAAGAAAGTAGTCTGCCTCTCTTCTGCCTCACAAGGGCTTGCCTTTATGCAAAGTCCTAACAATATAACAGATGGATGATGACAAGAAATCTCTTCAGAGAGGAACTAAAACAATAGCTGTGAAAAACCTACTGTTCCAGGTCCACCTGTACCTTCTGGAGGAGCAAGCCATGCTGCCTTCGGAGCTTTTGTTGGCCTGTTTCAGCAGCCATTCCTTGCTGGTATTTTGATATGGACACCTGATGTTCTTCCATAAATCGTTAAAAGCAAGGAGGGACCAAGTTCTCAGGTTGAAGGCAATCCTGACAGCAGGCTTCACAGCTGGAGGTTGATGTGAAGTTTAATTGACAGCATCTCTTTCACAACCTAACATTTTAAAGAGGCAAGAGGAATGGGAAGGGGCAGGAGGACATCCTTGGAGAGAACACAAGGTGGGCTGTATAAGTTGAGGGACAACATACTGTGATAAAGGGCTAGGAGACAATTACTCCCAACATGAGGTTATATTTGCTGATGAAGAGACAGAAAGCTTGCTCACAAATTGAACCCTGTGGTGGCAAGAGAAGTGGCAGAAAAAATGTGTACAGTTTGCATTCTACCAATTAACTACTACTCTTTCCCAATCATACAGCATATAGCTAGGCACTCAGGTGTTCTTATTTAAAGCTTTTCATTAGCAGGAAGTCAACTATCAGGCAATGGTCCATTGAATGGAAATACAATCATCTGCAAATGCTTAGTTAAATTAGTAACCCCTGATAGCTTTGGCGAGGGGGGAGGGACCAGATATTGAGGCATTAGTATTTGCCATCATTACACAACCATAGAGGTTACATGGGTAAAATTGTGCAATAACGTAAGGAACCATATACATGTGTTACAGTGCTTTGTATTTTAATTTGTTATACACATAACATTTACTTGTGTAAGTCCCATCTACTCACCCACATAAGTATGCTACATTCAGGCCGATACAGTACAGTGCGCTCCACCGGAGCGCACTATTAACCCGCGATTGGACGCGCGTTTTCGACGCACTAGCGTTACTCCTTATTCAGTAAGGGGTCGAAAATGTGCATCCAACCCCCCCCGAAGCTAATAGTGCCCGCAACACGCAAATGCATGTTGATGGCCCTATTAGGTATTCCCGTGCGATTGAGAAAGGAAAATGTGCAGTCAAGCTGCACATTTTACTTTCAGAAATTAGCGCCTACCCAAAGGTAGGCGCTAATTTCTCCGGGCACCGGGAAAGTGCACAGAAAAGCAGTAAAAACTGGCGCCGGCAGGAGATCGACTGCAGGAGGTCGTTCAGCGACCTGCAGTCGATCTCCTGCCGGCGCCATTTTCCGTACGAAAACGATTCGCGGCGGGAAATCGCTCCCTGACCCCCGCTGGACCTCCAGGAACTTTTGGCCAGCTTGTGGGGGGCCTCCTGACCCCCACGAGACTTGCCAAAAGTCCAGCGGGGGTCCGGAAGGACCTCCTGCCGTCCAATTGTGTTCGTCTATGGCCGCCGCCATTTTTCGGCGCCATTTTGGAAAATGGCGCCGGCTGAAGACAACAAGATTCAGGAGCAGGAGCCCGTTCCGGACCGCTGCCGTTCCGGACCGCCGCTGGACCCGCAGGTTATTTAAGTCATTTGGGGGGGGGTTCGGAGGGTGGGGGATTTAATTTAAAGGGTCGGGGGTGGGTTTTAGGGGGTTTTAGTGTGCCGGCTCACGATTCTAACGATTTATAACGATAAATTGTTAGAATCTCTATTGTATTGTGTTCCATAACGGTTTAAGACGATATTAAAATTATCGGACGATAATTTTAATCGTCCTAAAACGATTCACATCCCTACCCTTGCATACCAACCAGAGGTGGAGATTCCTCTCTTATCTTTATTGTGATAATAAATTCCAGGACAAGTGGAAGGAACATGAACATTTCAATCAAATCCATCAGGACGATCCTACCTTCTCTTGGAAGACTGCTAAAGCAGTAATGCAGGGTAAAATAATAGCATATTTTGCAAAGTGGAGGAAGGAGATTGCTAAATAAATCTTGGGTTTAGAAAAGCAATTGATATTAGATAAATGTAGATACTGTCAGAACCCCTTGGCGTTGAGCCACATACAGTTTTATGCAACTGAGAGTACATTGAATGAGCTGTTATGTCAGAAAACTAAGAGCTTGCTCTATTACAAATACACATTTTTATCTTTATGGAAATAAGACAGGGAAATTAATGGCCAGCATTATAAAGACATGAAATGGGAAGAAATATATTTTAGCATTAAAAGATAATACAGGACAACTGAAACGCTCCTCCAAAAACATTGGGAAAAAGTTTTATCAAAATTTATACCGAGCTGAGCCTTGTGAGAAAAATTCAGTCCAGCCTATTTAGCAAAGACACCCCTCCTTTGTTTGTCAGATGAGAATCTGCAGTGCTTGAATGCCTCAGTTACTCTCCAAGTAGTGTTAACAGTGATCAGATCCTCTGCTTTATATAAATCTTCTTGCCTAGATGGCATGCCCTATGAATTTTATAAAATTTTATTAAATCAAGTCTGCCTTTGGGTAAGCTTTTTTAAGCTCTCTCAGATTCTAAACTTGCTGGCAGTTCTGCCAATAAAACAACAATAGTGGTTCTTCCCAAGTCGGGATGGGACGCTACCCTGCCAGCTCATATTGGTCCATTTCACTTTTAAATTGTGATATAAAGCTTTTGTCGAAGATTATGGCAGACTGCTTATCTCAGTTCCTTCCCAAGTTAATCTCTCCGGTACAGGCGGTACCGCAACACGGCAACACGATTCGACTGCAGGAGGTCGTTCCCGGACCCCCGCTGGACTTTTGGCAAGTCTTGTGGGGGTCAGGAGGCCCCCCCAAGCTGGCCAAAAGTCCCTGGGGGTCCAGCGGGGGTCCGGGAACGACCTCCTGCAGTCGAATCGTGTTGCCGTACGGCCGGCCCCATTTTGCGCAAAATGGTGCCGGCCGTACGGCAAAACGATTCGAGTGCAGGAGGTCGCTCCCGGACCCCCGCTGGACTTTTGGCAAGTCTTGTGGGGGTCAGGAGGCCCCCCCAAGCTGGCCAAAAGTCCCTGGGGGTCCAGCGAGGGTCCGGGAGCGATCTCCTACGCTCCTGACGTCGTTTTGCCGTACAAAATGGCGCCGGCCATACGCCGGCCATGCGCCATTTTGTACGGTAAAACGATTCGAGTGCAGGAGGTCGCTCCCGGACCCCCACTGGACTTTTGGCAAGTCTTGTGGGGGTCAGGAGGCCCCCCCAAGCTGGCCAAAAGTCCCTGGGGGTCCAGCGGGGGTCCGGGAGCGATCTCCTACGCTCCTGACGTCGGGGGACAAAAAACAAAATGGCGCCGGCGCTACCTTTGACCTGTCATATGACAGGGCAAAGGTAGCGCCGGCGCCATTTCTACAACGCACCGCAGGCCCGAGAGTAAAAGATCACACCGGGACCCCCGCTCTGGACCCCAGGTAATTTAAGGCATTTTGGGGGGGTTCGGGAGGGTGGGATATTTATTTTAAAGGGTCGGGGTGGGTTTTAGGGTTGTTTTAGTGTGCCGGTTTTTCCGCCCTCCCCCTTCCCCTCCCCCTTCCCCCGATTTACGATTTTTGACGATAAATCGGGGGAATTCCTATTGTATCGCGCTTCTAACGATTTTTGACGATTTAAAATATATCGGACAATATTTTAAATCGTCAAAAAACGATTCACATCCCTATTTGCTGATGACCTGCTAATACATATTGTAAACCCTGTCAGAGCCTTACATTGGCTCTTCAAGAAATTGAAGAATATGGTCCCTTGGCAGGGTTTAAATTAAACCTGGGTAAATCTGAAGCACTACTGATTGGCAATTGGAATATTAACACAGGGAGGGTCCCTTTCCATTAAAATGGGCCAATGACAAAATCAAATATTTGGGAGTTTGGTTTCCTGGGGATGTTTCCGCTATTTATGCTGTCAATATTCTGAAGTTACAAGAGATTACCGAATGATCTGTGCTTTACTGGATACATTTGCCTTGGTCATTATTGGGAACATTTCATCTTCTAAAGATGATCTCCCAAAATGGATCTCTCCCCCTGGATCTCTCCTCTCGGGGAGAGGAGAGATCCAGGGGGGCCTCGGGGAGAGATTTCGTGGCATCAGCTGTTCTAAAAAAAAAAAAAAAAAATGGCGCCGATGCCCCTTTGCCCTTACCATGTGACAGGGTATCCGTGCCATTGGCCGGCCCCTGTCACATGGTAGAAGCACTGGATGGCCGGCGCCATCTTTAAAGATGGCGCCAGCCACTTTACTCAGCAGCCCCTATTATAATAATAGGGGCTGCTGAGTAAAGCTGATGCCGCGAAATCTCTCCCCAAGGCCCCCCTGGATCTCTCCTCTCCCCAAGGCCCTTCCTGGATCTCTCCCCGAGGCCCCCCTGGACCACTAGGTAATCTTAAAAGGTTTTGGGGGGGTCGGGAGGGGGGGTCGATTTAAAGGGTCGGGTGTGTTTTGGGTTTTTTTTGCGGCGCGGGCCTCCCTAGCGATGTGAATTGGATCGGGAGGGTGGGGGGTCGATTTAAAGGGTCGGGCCTCCCTAGCGATGTGAATTGGATCGGGAGGGTCGATTTAAAGGGTCGGGCCTCCCTAGCGATGTGGATCTCTTCTCTCCCCGAGGCCCCCCCTGGATCTCTCCCCGAGGCCCCCCTGGACCACGAGGTAATCTTAAAAGGTTTTGGGGGGGTCGGGAGGGGGGGGTCGATTTAAAGGGTCGGGTGTTTTTTTTTTAGCGGCGCGGGCCTCCCTAGCGATGTGAATTGGATCAGGAGGGTGGGGAGGATGGGGGGTCAATTTAAAGGGTCGGGCCTCCCTAGCGATGTGGATCTCTCCTCTCCCCGAGGCCCCCCCTGAATCTCTCCCCCAGCCGAATCTGATCGTTAAGACGATCTGGCACACGATTCACATCTCTACTGTTTATATAAAGTAAACACTATGGGGCAGATTTTCAAAGGCTACACGCGTAACATACACGCGTAACCTGAGAAAATCTGCTCCTGCGTGTGCCGAGCCTATTTTGAATAGGCTCGGCAGCGCGCGCAAGCCCCGGGACGCGCATATGTCCCAGGGCTTGCAAAAAGGGGTGGTCTGGGGGTGGGATCGAGTGCTCCAGCACAGCGGCCCGCCGACGCGCGCAAGTTACGCCTGCCTCGGGCAGGTGTAACTTTTGGAGTAAAGGTGGGGAGGGAATTTAGTTAGGGATGGGGGGTGGGTTAGATAGGGGAAGGGAGGGGAAGTTGGGGGGGGGGCCGGAAAAAAAGTTCCCTCCAAGGCCACCCCTATTTTGGAGCGGCCTTGGAGGGAACGGGGAAAGCCATCGGGGCTCCCCTCGGGCTCGGCGCATGCAAGATGCACATGTGTGCACCCCCATGTGCGCGCCGAGCCCGGATTTTATAACATGCGCATGGCAGCAGGCGCATATTATAAAATCGGGCGTAGATTTTAAGATCTGGCCCTATGGGTGGGAGTATCTACCATTCTCATATATTATCACTATAAACATACAATTGAATGAGAGTATACATTCACGATAAATAACATTAAATCACTCACACTCATCCATGTTCATTCACCTATTAAAATATTATAACAGGATGAAAAAAACCACCTGTAATTAAGCAATGGTTTACAGTACAGCAAATAAATTGACCTGATGTATATTATATAAAAGCAAATGAAATGATTATGTTACTTCAGTACACACTTATAACAATTATGCCATTCACAAAATCTCAATGAAATAAACGCAGTCACAATGATTTCTTCAACAGCGTCATCCCTCAATTAGCTGCCATATTCACTATGAGTGTTGATCTTCTTTATAACCCGCTTTTTAGCTAACGCATTCTCTCCTTTTCAGCAACATATCTCTGCTCATTCCTCTTCACAAGTTGTTTTTGTTTTTTTTCTCATATTTCACTTTTAGCTTCTCTAACTTAGGTTCCCTTGAAGAGACCTTCAGATACCCTTTGGTCTTATTCTACCTTTCTTTCCCCTTTCCCTAGCACTTCATCTCATTTATTCTACCCTAATTAGATCCAAGTTCAATTATATGGATCAATCGCTTATTGTGACCTTTATCACTATGTAATTCTAATTGTTTTACTGGTTAGTTAACTTTATAACTATGTTACCCAGAGTTTTCTTAAATGTTCATGGTTCAATGTATAGCCTACAGGCAAGTTTTCGTTCTTTGTAAACCGGTTTGATTTGTATCTAATGCAAGAAGATCGAGATATAAAAACAAAAAAATAAATAAATAAATAAATAAATAAATAGACCAATACTCGCATTGTACTACCTTTACCAGTGCTGAAACCTCCCTTTATTTTCCAAACAGTCGATGTTTTACAAATTACCCTGTCAAATATTCATGAATCACCCTACAAGAGGCCCTTGTTTCTCCAATATGGCTTCACCAGGGGAAATACAGCATCCTGCTGCAACCATCGCTGGCAATATCCCCATAGGCATTTATCAATTTGTCCGAACATTATTCCATGATCTGTTACCCAACTGGGTCAATAAACACGATCTTATTCACTCTTCCACCTTATCCATTCGGGACTGAATTTTGGATATGCTGGAAAAGAATTCAGTCCCGAGTGGATAAGATGGAAGAGTGAATAAGATTGTGTTTATTGACCGTTTGGAAAATAAAGGGAGGTTTCAGCACTGGTAAAAGTAGTACAATGCGAGTATTGGCTTAATTATAAAGAAGATCAACACTCATAGGGCCAGATTTTAAAAGCCCTGCATGCGTAAATCCAGCTGGATTTATGTGCGCGGGGCACTCGCGCTCTGGCGCGCCTATTTTGCATAGCCCGCTGGCGCGCGCACAGCCCCGGGACGCACATAAGTCCCGGGGCTTCGTAAAAGGGGCGGGGGAGGGGGCGGGTCAGGGGGCAGTTCGGGGCGGGATCGGGGGCATGGCGCTGGCCCGGGGCGTGGTCAAGGCTTCCGGACCAGCCCCCGGGGTCGGGTGATGGCACGCCAGCAGCCCGCTGGCACGTGCAGATTTACACCGGCTTTCTGCAGGCGTAAATCTGTCAACAAAGGTAGGGGGGGTTAGATAGGGCCGGAGGGGTGGGTTAGGGAGGGGAAGGGAGGGGAAGGTGAGGGGAGGCGGAAGGAAAGTTCCCTCCGAGGCCGCTCTGATTTCGGAGCGGCCTCGGAGGGAACAGGCAGTGCGCGCTGGGCTCGGCACGCGCAGGTTGCACAAATGTGCACCCCCTTGCACCTGCCGACCCTGGATTTTATAATATACGCGGCTATGCGCGTAACTTATAAAATCCAGCGTACTTTTGTTCGCGCCTGGTGCGTGAACAAAAGTACGGGCTCGCGTAAATTTATAAAATCTACCCCATAGTGAATATGGCAGCTAACTGAGGGATGAAGCTGTTGAAGAAATCTTTGTGGCTATGTGTTTATTTTATTGAGATTTGTGAATGGCATAATTGTCATAAGTGTGTACTGAAGTTTCTCAAAGGACAAGCAGGATGGTAGTCCTCACATATGGGTGACATCACAGGATGGAGCCCAATCACGGAACAATTTTGTCAAAGTTTCCAGAACTTTGACTGGCCCCTACTGGGCATGCCCAGCATGGCACTAACCCTGCAGCCAGGAGGGTTCCCCCTTCAGTCTTCTTTTTTCCGCGCAGCAGTAGCCTCGCGGTTAAGGAGCTCTGCAGAGATTCCTGACAGGAATTTTCCTCATGAAATTACTAAAAGTTAATTTGCCCCACAGGGGTGCCTCCTTTAACTTTTCCAAGCCGCAGTACTCCAGTAAGTTTTTACCCGATCTCCGTCGATTACCGTCGAGTTTGGACCTCGCGGCCTACTGCCCGTCGACCGTACCGCAGCTCAATTTTTTCCATGGCCATGGTGTCGGGGTTCCGTCGGTGCCCGGACTGTAATCGGACCATGTCTATCACAGACCCCCATAAAGTCTGTGTAATGTGTCTTGGATGAGAGCACGATGTCTTGACCTGCACCAAATGTGCCCTAATGACACCAAAAGGTCGCAAGGCCAGAATGGAGAAGATGGAACTTCTCTTCCATGCTCAAACCCCGACTCCGTCCATTGCATCGATGTCGTCAGAACCGGCTCCGTCAACTTCGCGCCAGCATCGACCACCGATCGGTGACCATCCGGCATCAACGACATCTCAGCCTTCGACACCATCTGCTCCCCCTCAGGACCGAGGGGATCGCAGAGACAAACATCGCCATCGACATCGAAAGTCTTGGACCATCGAGGGAGCAAAATCATCGACCTCGCCATCATCCGAGCTGCCATCGAAGAAACCCCGTCCAGAAAAGGCACCGACCTTTTTGGCAACCGGGTCACTGAGGCAACCCTCACCCGACAGGGTATCGGGAGCCATGACTCCGCCTTTAATGGTGGTCCTTCCGGCTATGCCTCTGCCTCCTTCTTCTGTTCCAGAGCCAGGGCTGCTTGCTCCAGGCCTCTGAGAAGAACTGGATTGGATGGTTCAGGAAGCCATCGACAAGGCGATGCAACGACTCCAGGTTCCTCTGGCACCAACACCGGTACCGATTGTGGAACCGACCACCGACCCGATTCCGGCAGCTCACCAGGATGGAAGTGCTCATTGCCGCTTTTCCACCGATGGACCCTGGGTCACCGATGGCTCAGATGCCCTCCCCGCTTACTCCGTCAGTCTCTTGCCTGGTGGAAAAATCAGATCAATCTCCTCCAAGGCTTGCCCTTTCAGGCTCCAGACCCTCAATTAACTCTCACTACTGATGCTTCCAACCTCGGCTGGGGAGCCCATGTGGCCAATCTGCAGACACAAGGATCTTGGTCTCCAGAGGAAGCCAAACACCAAATAAATTTCCTGGAGCTTTGAGCAATCAGATATGCTCTCAGGTCATTTCAGGATCGCCTCGCAAATCAAGTTATCCTGATCCAGACGGACAACCAGGTGGCCATGTGGTACATCAACAAACAGGGAGGCACGGGCTCCTTCCTTCTGTGTCAGGAAGCTGCACAGATATGGACAGAAGCTCTCTTCCATTCGATGTACCTCCGGGCCACCTACTTGCCAGGAGTGGACAATGTGTTGGCAGACAAGCTGAGTCGCATCTTTCAACCGCACGAGTGGTCTCTCAACCCCTCAGTAGTGAACTCCATCTTCCAACAATGGGGATATCCTCCGATAGACCTCTTTGCGTCTCCTCAAAACCGCAAAGTAGAGAACTTCTGCTCTCTCATTCGCAGCAAACACTCTCAGCCCAGAGACGCATTCTCCCTCTCGTGGGCAACCAGTCTACTCTATGCATTCCCTCCATTTCCTCTTCTCTCGAAGACTCTCGTGAAGTTACGTCAGGACAAGGGAAACATGATCCTGATAGCACCTCACTGGCCACGCCAAGGGTGGTTTCCAATACTTCAGGATCTCTCCATTCGCAGGCACATTCCCTTGGGAATGGACCCGCTTCTGATCACTCAAAATGACGGGTGCCTCCACCACCCCAACCTTCACGCCTTGTCCCTGATGGCATGGATGTTGAAAGGTTAATCCTTCAGCCTCTTAACCTTTCTGAATCAGTTTCCCGTGTCTTGACTGCTTCACGGAAGCCTTCCACGAGAAAATCTTACTTTTACCAATGGAACAGGTTTACGTCATGGTGCTCTTCTCAGTCCCTTGACCCCTTTACTTGTCCAATCATGAAGTTTTTGGCCTATCTCTGGCACTTATCAGAGTCAGGTCTAAGAGCGTCTTCCATCAGAATGCATGTCAGTGCGGTAGCCACCTTCCATAAAGATGTTGGGGATGTTCCCATATCAGTACAACCCCGTGTAACACATTTTCTGAAGGGCTTGCTTCATCTCAAGCCTCCACTGCGTCCTCCAGCCCCTTCTTGGGACCTCAATATGGTTTTGGGTCAGCTCATGAAACCACCATTCGAGCCTCTTCAATCCTGTGATCTTCGCTATCTCACATGGAAAGTGATTTTCCTTCTGGCAATCACTTTGGCTTGCAGAGTTAGTGAATTACAGGCTCTGGTTACCTATCCACCTTACACTAAACTTCTGCAGGACCGGGCAGTACTCCGCAAACACCCTAAATTCTTGCCTAAGGTAGTTTTGGACTTTCATCTCAATCAGTCCATTATACTACCTACCTTTTTTCCCAGGCCCCATTCCAATCCAGGAGAACAGGCTCTGCATACCCTTGACTGTAAATGGGCTCTAGCATTCTACCTAGACTGTACAGCTGCCCACAGGGAAAGCACTCAATTGTTTGTCTCTTTCAGTCCTAACAAGTTAGGGAAGCCTGTGGGTAAGCAGACTCTCTCCTCCTGGTTGGCGGACTGCATATCCTTTTGCTATCAGCAAGCGGGCATTCCATTTCAAGACCGTGTTAAAGCACACTCTGTGAGGGCCATGGCGACTTCAGTAGCACACCTACAATTGGTGCCGCTTCCTGACATTTGCAGGGATGCCACCTGGAGTTCTCTCCACACCTTTGCAGCCCACTATTGCTTGGACAAGGCCGGAAGACAAGATTCCATCTTCGGCCAGTCTGTCCTTCGTAACCTATTTATACAACGTGACGTACCAATACCCTTCCGCCTGCCCGTTAGGGTTCAGGATGCCCTTGGCCAAATTTTATCCCAGTCCTAGTGCCTTGCACACCTGGGTACATTTGGTGCATTTCTCGGACATCCTCAGCTCGGTACTCACCCATATGTGAGGACTACCATCCTGCTTGTCCTGTGAGAAAGCAAATGTTGCTTACCTGTAACAGGTGTTCTCACAGGACAGCAGGTTGTTAGTCCTCACAAAACCCACCCGTCGCCCCGCGGTGTTGGGTTCGTAATGTTTTCTTATTTTATTTTTTGGCACTGCCTGTAGCTTTTAAACAAGAGTGAAGGGGGACCCCTGCTGGCTGCAGGGTTAGTGCCATGCTGGGTATACCCAGTAGGGGCCAGTCAAAGTTCTGGAAACTTTGACAAAAGTGTTCCGTGATTGGGCTCCATCCTATGATGTCACCCATATGTGAGGACTAACATCCTGCTGTCCTGTAAGAATACCTGTTACAGGTAAGCAACATTTGCTAACATAATCATTTCATTTGCTAATATATAATATACATCAGGTCAATTTATTTGCTGTACTGTAAACCATTCCTTAATTACAGGTGTTTTTTTTCGTCCTGTTATAATATTTTAATAGGTCAATGAACGTGGATGAGTGTGAGTGATTTAATGTTATTTCTTGTGAATGTTGTGTAATATTTGATAATAAAGATTGTATACTCTCATTCAATTGTATGTTTATAGTGATAATATATGAGAATGGTAGATAATCCCACCCATAGTGTTTTCTTTATATAATCAGACTTTCCAGCTAACTGCAAGCTGCCACTTGGGGCCTTATTGAAAAATGACTTTTCTCTATTCTCTGGCTATGAAAATAATGTTGTTTAAATAAGGCCCTTTGAGGCAATCCTCTTATTTAAACTTTGATCCAAAATTCAAAGATTTTTCATTTTTTGTCCATAATTGATAAATTTAACATGAGGTTCCTGTTTCAGTTCATTCAAATTAGAGTCAAACTGGAGCTTAGAGTCATTTGATCCTAAGGAGTCCAATAAGAACAAAAGAACATAAGAAATTGCTATACTGAGTCAGACCAAAGGTCCATCAAGCCCAGCATCCTGTTATGTATTGTCAATGTTGTTGAAAGTCCGATTATATGCCATTCTTATTAATATTGTCAGAATCTAATCATTTTATGATCTGGAAATCCCTTTATCAATTTACCATTATATCTACAATAACATAACAGAATACAACAAGATGATCAACTAGATTCACAATAAACTACAATGTAAAATACTCATAAATCCTTTAGATACAAAATTCCTTCCATTCCTATTCAACAGTCTTTGCCAAATAGAAAAGCACTACTAAAAGAAAATACTTATTGCATCTGCCCATAGAGAATGATCAAATGGGCATAATGCTTTGGCAACTATGCAACTGGAAAATAGTTTCTCTTTTTTGCAGCCTCTCCTATAAAATGTCATTGTAAAGAGCTGAGGAAAATGTCATAAGGGGCCTTATGCTGTTCAAATATAATGATAATAGAGGAGGCAGCAACTAATTAGATGGTTGTTATCTTGCATGTGAGACACATAGAACATTAGACTTTTCATATTTTACTACCTTTGGAGACAAATAAACTGAGCATTTTTACTGATGGTTTTAAAACCTTATTTTCTCAAAACAGTTTTTCTGGATGCTTACTCTTGATTCCAACAAAAATTCAAAAAATAAATACACTTACCATACCAAACCCTAGTGTCTTAAAAAGGAACACACTGTTGCATACTGACTGATACCTCTCTTTTATAAGTATTTGAAAACCAAAACTTAAAACAGGTGATATTAGTCATTTATACCAGGGATGTGAATCGTGTGCCCTATCGTCTTAACGATTGAAATCGTCTGGCAGGAGAAGAAAATCGTGTTTGGCATGATTTTTTAGCTAAAAAATCGTTTTTTCCGATTAGTGCGCACTAACAGAACATGATACAATTTGACACTTTTCAGGTCAGTTAAGGTCAGTTTAGGAATTAATATGTATTCCTATTGGCTGCCCTCTTATTTATTCATGTTACCAAGGTTCCCACTGACAATATATGGGGATGGGAAATGGAAACAGTTGGTAGCTTGACAAAAAAAGTAATGTGATCAGTCAATGTGACTAGAACTTGTGCCCTAACCCTGATACCAGGGGTGTTGTGATCTTCCTGCACACAGTGCCCTAACCCTGACACCAGGGGTGTTGTGATCTTCCTGCACAGAGTGCCCTATCCCTATTAATACCAGGAGTGTTGTGATCTTCCTGCACACAGTGCCCTAACCCTATTAATACCAGGAGTGTTGTGATCTTCCTGCACACAGTGCCCTAACCCTGACACCAGGGGTGTTGTGATCTTCCTGCACACAGTGCCCTATCTCTATTAATACCAGGAGTGTTGTGATCTTCCTGCACACAGTGCCCTAACCCTGACACCAGGGGTGTTGTGATCTTCCTGCATGCAGTGCCCTATCCAGCCTGCATTACTAGTGAGAGGCTGGCTTCACAGACAGTGGGGGGGCTTCCTGACCCTCACTCCTCCCCTCCCCCCATGTCCCAGCCAGTGAATGGTGTGTGGGTGAGGGGGGTGGGAGGATGGTGAAGGCTGAGACAGCTCCCTCCCTGCATTACTAGTGAGAGGCTGGCTTCACAGACAGGAGGGAGCTGCCTGACCCTCACTACTCCCTTCCCCCAAGTCCCAGCAAGTGAATGGTGTGTGGGTGAGGGGGGGGGGAGGAGGATGGTGAAGGGTGAGACAGCTCCCTCCCTGCATTACTAGTGAGAGGCTGGCTTCACAGACAGGAGGGAGCTGCCTGACCCTCACTCCTCCCTTCCCCCATGTCCCAGCCAGTGAATGGTGTGTGGGTGAGGGGGGGGGGGAGGATGGTGAAGGCTGAGACAGCTCCCTCCCTGCATTACTAGTGAGAGGCTGGCTTCACAGACAGGGGGAGCTGCCTGACCCTCACTCCTCCGGGGTGTTGAGATCTTCCTGCACACAGTGCCCTATCCCTGATACCAGGGGTGTTGTAATCTTCCTGCATGCAGTGCCCTATCCCTATTAATACCAGGAGTGTTGTGATCTTCCTGCACACAGTGCCCTTATCCCTAATACCAGGGGTGTTGTGATCTTCCTGCACACAGTGCCCTATTCCTGATACCGGGGGTGTTGTGATCTTCCTGCATGCAGTGCCCTATCCCGGTTACCGGGGATGTTGTGATCTTCTTGCACACATCCCGGTATCAGGGATAGGGCACTGCGTGCAGGAAGATCACAACACTCTTGGTATCAGGAATAGGGCACTGTGTGCAGGAAGATCACAATACTCCCGGTATCAGGGATAGGGCACTGTGTGCAGGAAGATCACAACACCCCTGGTATCAGGGATAGGGCACTGTGTGCAGGAAGATCACAACACTCCCGATATCAGGGATAGGGCACTGCGTGCAAGAAGATCACAACACTCTTGGTATCAGGGATAGGGCACTGCGTGCAGGAAGATCACAACACTCCCGGTATCAGGGATAGGGCACTGTGTGCAGGAAGATCACAACACCCCTGGTATTAGGGATAGGGCACTGTGTGCAGGAAGATCACAACACTCCTGGTATTAATAAGGATAGGGCACTGCATGCAGGAAGATCACAACACCCCTGGTATCAGGGATAGGGCACTGTTTGCAGGAAGATCACAACACCCCGGAGGAGTGAGGGTCAGGCAGCTCCCCCCTGTCTGTGAAGCCAGCCTCTCACTAGTAATGCAGGGAAGGAGCTGTTTCAGCCTCACCATCCTCCCCCCTCCCCTAACCCACACACCATTCACTGGCTGGGACATGGGGGAGGGGAGGAGTGAGGGTCAGGAAGCTCCCCCCTGTCTTTGAAGCCAGCCTCTCACTAGTAATGCAGGGAGGGAGCTGTCTCAGCCTTCACCATCCTACCCCCCCCCCTCACCCACACACCATTCACTGGCTGGGACATGGGGGAGGGGAGGAGTGAGGGTCAGGCAGCTCCCCCCTGTCTGTGAAGCCAGCCTCTCACTAGTAATGCAGGGAAGGAGCTGTTTCAGCCTCACCATCCTCCCCCCCCCCCTCACCCACACACCATTCACTGGCTGGGACATGGGGGAGGGGAGGAGTGAGGGTCAGGAAGCTCCCCCCTGTCTGTGAAGCCAGCCTCTCACTAGTAATGCAGGGAGGGAGCTGTCTCAGCCTTCACCATCCTCCCCCCCCCTCACCCACACACCATTCACTGGCTGGGACATGGGGGAGGGGAGGAGTGAGGGTCAGGCAGCTCCCCCCTGTCTGTGAAGCCAGCCTCTCACTAGTAATGCAGGGAAGGAGCTGTTTCAGCCTCACCATCCTCCCCCCCCCCCCTCACCCACACACCATTCACTGGCTGGGACATGGGGGAGGGGAGGAGTGAGGTCAGGAAGCTCCCCCCTGTCTGTGAAGCCAGCCTCTCACTAGTAATGCAGGGAGGGAGCTGTCTCAGACTTCACCATCCTCCCCCCCCCCCCTCACCCACACACCATTCACTGGCTGGGACATGGGGGAAGTCAGGAGTGAGGGTCAGGCAGCTTCCTCCTGTCTGTGAAGCCAGCCTCTCACCAGTAATGCAGGCAGGATAGGGCACTGCATGCAGGAAGATCACAACACCCCTGGTATGAAGATCACAACACCCCTGGTATCAGGGTTAGGGCACTGTGTGCAGGAAGATCACAACACTCCTGGTATTAATAGGGATAGGGCACTGTGTGCAGGAAGATCACAACACCCCTGGTGTCAGGGTTAGGGCACTTTGTGCAGGAAGATCACAACACTCCTGGTATTAATAGGGATAGGGCACTGTGTGCAGGAAGATCACAACACTCCTGGTATTAATAGGGATAGGGCACTGTGTGCAGGAAGATTACAACACTCCTGGTATTAATAGGGCTAGGGCACTGTGTGCAGGAAGATCACAACACCCCTGGTGTCAGGGTTAGGGCACTGTGTGCAGGAAGATCACAACATCCCTGGTATCAGGGTTAGGGCACTGTGTGCAGGAAGATCACAACACTCCTGGTATTAATAGGGATAGGGCACTGTGTGCAGGAAGATCACAACACCCCTTGTGTCAGGGTTAGGGCACTGTCTGCAGGAAGATCACAACACCCCTGGTATCAGGGATAGGGCACTGAGTGCAGGAAGATCACAACACCCCTGGTATCAGGAATAGGGCACTGTGTGCAGGAAGATCACAACACCCCTGGTATTAATAGGGATAGGGCACTGTGTGCAGGAAGATCACAACACTCCTGGTATCAGGGATAGGGCACTGAGTGCAGGAAAATCACAACACCCCTGGTATCAGGGATAGGGCACTGAGTGAAGGAAGATCACAATACCCCTGGTATCAGGAATAGGGCACAATTTCTAGTCATATTGACTGATCACATTACTTTTTTTGTCAACTACCAACAGTTTCCATTTCCCATCCCCCCAACCATCACCTCAGTTGGAACCTTGGTAACATCAATAGATAAGAGGGCAGCCAGCCAATAGGAATACATATTCATTCCTAACTGACCTTTACTGACCTGGAAAGTGTCAATAATTTGTATCATTTTCTGTTAGTGTTCCTGAGTTTCCATTTCCATTTCCCATCCCCCCAACCATCACCTCAGTGGGAACCTTGGTAACATCAATAGATAAGAGGGCAGCCAGCCAATAGGAATACATATTCATTCCTAACTGACCTTTACTGACCTGGAAAGTGTCAATTTGTATCATTTTCTGTTAGTGCGCACTAACTGGAGTTAGTGCACACTAACACGATTTAACGATTTTTAACGATAAATCGTTAGAATTTCTATTGCATTGTGTTCTATAATGATTTAAGACGATATTAAAATTATCGGACGATAATTTTAATCGTTGAAAAACGATTCACATCCCTAATTTATACAATAGTCTTTTCTGTTATGACAGCACAATAGTTCACCCTCAATTTAGGTGGATTACAGTAGAGTTTCAATGCACCTGGAAAACATCCCTAAATAAAAAACTTCTTGTACTATGAATTTAGTATATTTCCATATCCTTCTATTTCCTTCTTCATATTTTTCTCACATTTCAGTAGAGATGTGAATCGTGTCCTCGATCGTCTTAACGATCGATTTCGGCTGGGAGGGGGAGGGAATCGTATTGTTGCCGTTTGTGTGTGTAAACTATCGTGAAAAATCGTTAAAATCGTGAGCCGGCACACTAAACCCCCCTAAAACCCACCCCGACCCTTTAAATTAAATCCCCCACCCTCCCGAACCCCCCCCCCCAAATGCTTTAAATTACCTGGGGATCCGGCGGTGGTCCAGAACGGCGGCGGTCCGGAACGGCCCCCTCAATAGAATCGTGTTGTCTTCAGCCGGCGCCATTTTTCAAAATGGCCGCCGCAAAATGGCGGCGGCCATAGACAAAAACGATTCGACGGAGGAGGTCGTTCCGGACCCCCGCTGGACTTTTGGCAAGTCTTGTGGGGGTCAGGAGGCCCCCCCAAGCTGGCCAAAAGTTTCCTGGGAGTCCAGCTGGGTTCCGGGAGTGATTTCTCGCCGCGAATCGTTTTTGTACGGAAAATGGCGCTGGCAGGAGATCGACTGCAGGAGGTCGTTCAGCGGGGGTTCCGGACCGCCGCTGAACGACCTCCTGCACTCGATCTCCTGCCGGCGCCATTTTCCGTACGAAAACGATTTGCGGCGAGAAATCGCTCCCAGAACCCCGCTGGACTCCCAGGAAACTTTTGGCCAGCTTGGGGGGGCCTCCTGACCCCCACAAGACTTGCCAAAAGTCCAGCGGGGGTCCGGAACGACCTCCTCCGTCGAATCGTTTTTGTCTATGGCCGCCGCCATTTTGCGGCGGCCATTTTGAAAAATGGCGCCGGCTGAAGACAACACGATTCTATTGAGGGGGCCGTTCCGGACCGCCGCCGTTCTGGACCACCGCCGGATCCCCAGGTAATTTAAAGCATTGGGGGGGGGGGGTTCGGGAGGGGGGGGGATTTAATTTAAAGGGTCGGGGGTGGGTTTTAGGGGGTTTTAGTGTGCCGGTTTTCCTGCCCTCCCCCTTCCCCCGATTTACGATTTTTTAACGATAAATCGGGGGAATTGGTATTGTATCGTGGCCCTAACGATTTTTTGACGATTTAAAATATATCGGACGATATTTTAAATCGTCAAAAAATGATTCACATCCCTACATTTCAGTAAAGGTCCATCAAAAATTTTTGTTGCCAAAATATGACATATAAGGTAGATTTTAAGAGCCATTTGCGGGCGCAAATGTGTGCACGATTTTATATCGACGCGCACATGTGCGTGTGAATCCCATCTCGAGCGTGTAAGGAGAGTAGTTTTAGTTGGTATGTGCGGCGATGCAATAGGCTTATTTTCCAGTTCCTTCCCAGTTTGCCCCAGTAAAGGAGCAAATTTCCTAAATCCCCTACCTAACTTGCCTCTCTTTTACCCTACTAGCCCTGACCCCTAAACCCTGCTAACTACCCTTTTTTTTTATTTCACTACTTACACACTGTCCATAGCAGAAGGAAGTTATGCAGTTGAGGGATCCCGGCATGCGCTAGAGTGCATCAGTGACTTCATGGGTGCAGTCGCAGCCCACCCATGCCCCACCCACATCCTGACCCTTTTTTGTCAAATCTTTTATATCTGTATACTGAGAGATATGCGCATAGCCACGGGCCTTTTAAAATCCACGCAGCTGAGTCACGTGCGTTTCTCCTGGTTTTGCCGTGTATAGGGCTTTTAAAATTCACCCTTAAATTTGTATACATTTGAGGAGAGGTGAGACAGAGAGAATGTGATGGAGACTTTGAAAAAATGTATAAATGGTGCACAAGAAATAAACTGTTTTCAGTAGAAAGAAAATTCTAGAAAAAGAAGTCACAGAAGATCAGGCTCAAAGGAGATAGAGTGAAGAGTAATTTTAGAAAATGTCTCTTCTCAAAAAGGGTGATGGATGCACCAACAGCCCTCAAGGAGAGGTGGAAGTAGTGGAGAAAAAAAACTAACAAAATGTAAGAAAGCATTGGATAAGACCAGAAAATCCTTTGTTACAAAAAGATAGATTTCAGTTGAGGATCTACAGCCATGCATCACAAATTAAACTGGGCAGCCTTGATGGACCTTATAGTCCTAATCTGTTGTCATGTTCTCTGTTTCTATAATATTAAATATGTATTTGATAGGCATCTACATTAGTTTCAATTGAAATTGAAATTGAAAAATTAAACAAATAGCGGCTAATTTTGTTTCTGGGACCCGCAAAATGATTTAAACAAATCCTGTAACCAGGGCAGCCATGTCAGGTCTGCTCACCATTCAAGAAGTATACTGAAAGAAATACCATGAGCTGGAATTCGAGTGGAATAATGATAGGCTTCAGCTTTATTGCACAATAAAACCTTGACAAGTCTAAACTTTGTACCCAAGTCTTGATAAACAGATAGTAGTGTCTATGAATGAGAAACCCCATTAACGAAGCAGGCCCATCCCAGTCAAGCAAGGCCATGCGACAGTAAATTGTTATGAAAAGCCGGGCAATCCGGACAACTCTGCCCCAATCCAGCAAAGGTGTTGGCCCTCTGGGTCTACCACTGACCAAAAGAGGAATCACCGGTCTGCCACCAAACTGCCTTAGTTCTCCGGGTGGCAGATGACTCCAGCCAGTTTGGTGCCCCTAAGTGTAATCATCCTCCTCCCAACCCACTATAGGCTTGGGTACCCCCGCCAAGAGCCTGGCCAGCCTAACGAACTTGCTCAGAGCCCCCCATCACAAGCTTCATCTTCCCTGCATGTTCGGGGCACCCACTCACACCATTTGAGCAAAGAAATTCCCCTCAAGCAATTGTTTATACCAGACCTTTTTTTATGGTGTTGATAAATAACTCCTGGCCCAGGCTAGACAGATGTACTAACTTTCAAAAAGGAGATAGAGCAGCTTTTAAACTAGAACAAGGGGGAAAGCCAACAGTCACTCAGCAGTGCATGGTTAGGAGAAATCTATCCTTGAAGGATACAAATGAAACAGGATAGTTAGGGCATCCCAATAAAAGCAAACATAGTCCATGTGCATATATGTAAAAAATTAATGAAGCTAATGATTTCCAAATTATCCCTAACAACTGAAAAGCAGGTTGTTAATACAAAAAACACACTTTGAAACATCTGTATGTCAATGCCAGAAGTCTAAGAAGTAAGATGGGAGAGTTAGAGTGTATAGCAGAAAATGATGAGATTGACTTAATTGACATCACAGAGATTTGGTGGAAGGAGGATAACCAATGGGACAGTGCTATCTCAGGGTACAAATTATATCGCAGTGATAGGGAGGATCAACTTGGTGGAGGTTTGGCAATTTATGTCCTGGAAAGTATAGAGCCCAACAGGATAAAGATCATACAAGAGACTAAATGCTCAGTAGAATCTATATGGGTAGAAATCCCATGTGTGTTGGGTAAGAGTATAGTGATAGGAGTATACTACCGTCCACCTGGACAAAATGGTCAGACAGATGATGAAATGCTAAGAGAAATCAGGGAAGCTAACCAATTTGGCAGTGCAATAATAATGGGAGATTTCAATTACCCCAATATTGACAGGGTAAATGAAATTCAGGACTTGCTAGAGACAAAGTTCCTGGATGTAATAGATGACTGCTTCATGGAACCAACAAGAGAGGGAGCTATTTTAGATTTAATTCTTAGTGGAATGCAGGATTTGGTGAAAGAGGTAATGGTGGTGGGGCCACTTGGCAATAGTGATCATAACATGATCAAATTTAAACTAATAACTGGAAGGGGGACAATAAGTAAATCTACATCTCTAACACTAAACTTTCAAAAGGGAAACTTTGATAAAATGAGGAAAATAGTTAGAAAATAACTGAAAGGTGCAGCTGCAAAGGTTAAAAGTGTTCAACAGGCATGGACATTGTTTAAAAATATAACCCGAGAGGCGCAGTCCAGATGTAGGTCCAGATGTAGGAGGTGCATTAAGAAAGGTGGAAGGAAGGCAAAACAATTGCCATCATGGTTAAAAGGTGAGGTGAAAGAGGATATTTTAGCCAAAAGAACATCCTTCAAAAATTGGAAGAAGGATCCATCTGAAGAAAATAGGATAAAACATAAGCATTGTCAAGTTAAATGTAAAGCATTAATAAGATAGGTGAAGAGAGAATTTGAAATGAAGTTGACCATAGAGGCAAAAACTAAGAATAAGAACTTTAAAAAATATATCTGAAGCAAGAAACCTCTGAGGAAGTCAGTTGGACCATTACTTGACTGAGGGGTTAAAGGGGCTCTTAGGGAAGATAAGACCATTGCAGAAAGACTAAATGAATTCTTTGCTTCCGTGTTTACTAATGAGGATGTTGAGGAGATACCAGTTCCGGAGATGGTTTACAAGAGTGATGAGTCAGATGAACTGAACCAAATCACTGTGAACCTGGAAGATGTAGTAGGTCAGATTGACAAACTAAAGAGTAGCAAATCACCTGGTATGCATCCTAGGGTACTGAAGGATCTCAAAAATGAAATTACTGATCTATTAGTTAACATTTGTAACCTATCTGTGATGCTCCGTGGCCACAGACGGCTGCAACCGCCATTGCTCACCTCTCTTTTCACAACCTTGGCCCCGTTGGGCGAACTCGCGGCTTCGGCCAGCTACCACCGGCCTTCTGGCCTCCGTACCCGGGCCTATCCGAGCAGTGTGGAAGCTCCCGACTGCCACTTTACCCATGGGGTTCCTTAGGCGCGCGCGCTCCCCGTCCAGCTTTAACCACATCATGGCGGTAACCTCAGGGGCATCCCTACCAGATGACATAACTCTGCTCTCATATTTAATCTGGCCTGCCCAGACAGCTGGCAACCTGGCAATGAGTTCACTTGCTGTTGTTCCAGCTCCTATGCTACTTGTTCCGGTTTGCTTCTGTGGTGTGAGACTACTGGGTACCCGCTCCTCGGGGGCCCCCCTCATCTCTTGGCTATCCGCTCCTCAGAGGGCCTTTCACCCAGTTTCCAGCTAGCCTTCTCCTAAGGCTCTCTACGGGACTTCTACTTTCTTCATGTCGGTGTGAGTACCACTGATGAATCTGTGCCTTGATTGCTTCATGAGAATCCCCACCAGTGTACCCTGCTCTGCGGACCATTGCCGTGAGGACTCCCTTCCGGGTTCACCCTGCTCTGCGGACCCACTCAGTGATATCATCTGAGGAACCCTCGCTGGCGTATCTCGCTCTGCGGACCATTGCCGTGAGGACCTACCTCCAGGTTCCCCCCTGCGCTGCGGACCTATGCCGTGTATCATCTGAGGAACCTTCGCCGGGACACCCCGCTCTGCGGATTACTACTATGTTCTTCCACCAAGGAACCTCCCTGCATTCCAGACTGCTGATTCAGTGTGTTACAGTGACTTTATTGCTCGGCACCCCCGCTCCTCGGGTATTGCTGCTTCCTCCTTTGACCCTTGTCTCAAGCAAGACAGACCTCAGCAGTTGCTGCCGATCTGTGGCCCACCTCCAGGGGTCACCCTCCATCTCTACACATCTACGTCTGCTGTATATCCATCCCACAGCCAAGGCTCCGCCTCCCAATGGTGAGGCCCCACAGGGCTCCTCCCCCTGGGTGATTCTACCTCTCACCTCGGCCAAAGGGTTCACTCACTTACTAATCCTAACAAATTGCCAAGTCCATGGACCTGGCACAGCTCTCGGCCTTCCAGGCCATCCCCAGCCTGGCCCAGCGAATTTCTGATCAGCAGAAAGTTTTGGAGAATTTGGCTAATGCCATAAATATTTTAAATAACTGGCTGGACACCGCCACAACATCTGCCAAACTGAGTGCTACCCCTCAGATGCCACCGTTCTGTCCTCCTGTGCCCCTGCCCCTTCGGTTTTCAGGCGACCCCTTGTCCTGTAGGGGCTTCCTGAATCAGTGCAATATGCACTTTTCCTTGCAACCACATACTTTCCTGTCGTGGCTACCAAGACAATGTACATCTTCTCCTTATTGGAGGGAAAGGCCTTGGTCTGGGCCTCACCCTCTTGGGAACGGGCGGACCCGATCCTCCAAGATCTGACAGGCTTCCTTGCCCTTTTTTGCTCTATCTTTGATGACCCTGCTCGCAAGACCATCGCCGGCTCCATGTTGCTGCACCTTCACCGAGGTTCCAGATCCCTTTCTGAATATGTTATCGAGTTTAGAATCCTTGTGTCTGAACTACACTGGGATTTAGGCTAACTGCATGTGATTTTTCTTGAAGGGCTGAGTTCGCATATCAAAGATGAGCTGGTAGCTTGAGCTCTACCAGAGGCCCTGGATGCCCTCATAGATCTTGCTGGATGCATTTACCGCCATCTTCGTGAATGCTCACAAGAGATCCGAGCACCCAAGAAGGTGGCTGTAGGAACCCCCCTGCACACATCCTGCTCCTTCTATGAAGATTGCTACTCCACCAGAGGCCAATGAAGAGGAACCCATGCAGATGGGCTGCAGTCACTTATCCTCGAAGGAGAAACGTCGCCATCTACGTTCAGGGCTATGTATGTACTGTGGTCAACCCGGACATGTGATACCTGCCTGCCCACTCATTCTGGAAAACCTCCAGGCCTAGGTTCAGCCGGAGGACTCCTCCTAGGCCTGACATCACCCTCTTCTCCATTAACCTTACCTGTCTCTATCAACTCAGGAAATTTGGAATTTCACACGCTAGCCTTAGTGGATTCCGGGGCTGGTGGTAATTTTATTCTACGACAGCTGGTGGAGAACCTCTGGATCCCCACGGTCCGCACTCCCTCGCCATTCTTGTTCTCCTCGATCCACAGTGAGCCATTACCTGGCAAAGTTACTTGCTCCACAGTCCCTATCCAACTGTGTACTGGATCCATTCACACAGACACCATTTCTCTTCTCGACTTGACAAAGCTATACATCCAGTGATTCTTGGACTTCCATGGTTGAAACTCCATACTCCACAATTCGACTGGGGCACTCTACAACTTTCTCGATGGGGCAACTCCTGTCTAAAAGTTGCTTGGAAGTTGTGTCACCATTGCCTTGTTTAACCACCACGATGTCTCTTCCTGGTCTCCCGCTGCTCCACGTATGCCGATGTGTTTTCAAAAAAGGCTGCAGACACATTACCACCCATCAGTCCTTTGTGCAATTAATTTACTTCCAAATTCCGAGCCCCCTCGCGGAAGGGTGTACCCACTTTCACTGACTGAAACCAAGGCTATGTCTGACTACATACAAGAGAACTTAGCTAAAGGGTTCATTTGACTTCTAAGTCTCCCGCTGGAGCGGGTTTCTTTTTCGTTGGGAAAAAGGACGGTTCCCTCCGACCGTGTATAGATTACCAGAGCTTAAACAAAATTACCCAGAAGGACTGATACCCCTTGCTGCTAATCTCCAAATTGTTTGACAGGCTCCAAGGAGCCAAAATATTCTCCAAATTGGACCTGAGAGGGGCTTACAATTTGGTTCAGATACATCAGGGAGACGAATGGAAGACTGCTTTTAACACCCGTGACAGCCACTTCGAATACCTGGTAATGCCTTTTGGCCTTTGTAATGCTCCAGTGGTGTTCCAGAACATGATGAATGAGGTATTCAGATACATGCTCTATCAGTGCATAGTAGTCTATCTGGATGACATTCTAGTGTTCTCACAGGACCTCCAGAGTCATTGTTGAGATGTTTGTAAAGTTCACCAGCGCCTATGGGACAACTGTCTGTATGCCAAGCTGGAGAAATGTTCCTTTGAACAAGAGATCATTCCATTCCTCGGTTATGGGTTTTTTTTAACATTTTTTTTTTATACCGACATTAAAATACACATCATATCGGTTGAAATTACATGGAACAGGGGAGGGGAGAACAAGGAGATTATGAGTGAGAGCGTAGAGGCTCTAGATGGAGCCTGAAAGGTAAAGCGAGGGGGAAGGGGAATGGGAGAATAAAATATATTTACAAACATTGATCGTGGTCATGAATGATGAAAACATAATTACATAATTACAGCAGGAGGGGCGGGGGAGGGGAGAGAGGGTGGCTAGTCTGGGAGAGAGAGAGGGTGGGGAGAAGGGGAGGAGAGAGAGGAAGGGGAGAGGGGAGAGAGGGTGAGGAGAGAGGGTGGCTGGTCTGGGAAGGCCTGGTGGAAGAGCCATGTTTTGAGCATCTTTCTGAATTTCAGGGGGCAGGGCTCCAGGCGGAGGTAGGGTGGTATGGTGTTCCATTGTGTTGGACCAGCAATAGAGAGGGCACGTTCCCTGGTTGCCGAAAGGCGGGCCTTCTTAAGGGGTGGGACTTGAAGGGTGCCAGCAAGGTTTGCTCTGGTGGGGCGAGCAGATTGCGAGAATTGGAGAGGTTCGCTAAGCCATGAGGGATTGTTCTTGTAAATAGATTTGTGTATAATGGTGAGGGATTTGAAGAGGATGCGGAAAGAGATGGGTAGCCAATGCAGTTCCTTAAGGACTGGGGTTATATGGTCTGTTTTACGTGTGTTGCTAAGGAATCTTGCAGTGGCGTTTTGAAGTATCTGGAGGGGTTTAATAGTGGTGTAGGGGAGTCCAAGGTAGAGGGAGTTGCAGTAATCCAGCTTGGATGAGAGGGTTTCAAGCCAAGGGTTTCAAATGGACCCTCAGAAGACCAATGTTGCATTTGTGCCTGTTCTCGTCCTCGCTCCACTCTCTCTACCTTTGTGGCGACTCCCTTCGGGTCCAACGGACAGATGCTGCCAGGGCTACTCCGAGCTTCTTCGCCCTGGAATCCCCGGGCTGGCTTGATGCTGTGGATCCGCCATGTTCTTGATGATCTAAGGGAGCCTGCGTGCGCGCGCGCTCCAGACTTTGTACCAGTAAGGGCGCGAACCTCGGGGGCGTCCCCCCCATAGTGACGTTATCCGCTTCCAACTTAAAAGGTCTTTACTTGCAACTACAAATCGAGTTAGCAAGGGGAATTCTTTCTCCGCTGCTGTGCCTCTACAAACTTACCTAGGGGTACTCGCTCCTCGAGGGCCTATGTCCCTGAATGCTCAGAAGACTCCTTACTGCCTGGAAGTGATTGCAGACGTGTACACTGTGAGTTCTATTACAGATAGGAACCGGTACTCGCTCCACGAGAGCCCATGTTCCTAATCTCTGAAGACTCCCTTCTGTCTAAGACATTATCGCAGGTAAGGAGATCGTGAATTATTATTGCAGATTGCAGATAGGAACTGGTACTCACTCCACGAGGGTCCATGTTCCTAAAACCCTTTACATAAGAGAACATTACAGATATCTACAATTGTGAGTGTATCATCTGCTACTGGTTATGTATCCAGCATACCCTGTCTACTCACTACCTATAGTCTCTCTCTACAGCTCAGCAACCCAGGGATCACAATTCCAGTATTTAACGTATTTTAACGTATTTATATACCGTATATGAGGGACTTCAGCCCTGCCGGGCACATCAGCTCACTATTACCACCTCTGGTGGTTCAACTTCCAGTCTAATAAAGAACTATCTGTGTTTATCTCAATACTCCAGCCTAGCTGGTGGTCCCTCTCAGGATCTCCGCCAGGGGGTGTTGTAATCTGCCCTCGACCCAAGGATTCACCATTTCTACTAAGTGTTTATTCCTTACACTACTAGAGCGGTATCATACTGACTGCCACTCTGTGGGAGCCATCCCACATCAGATCACTAACTCCGCCTACGGAGTATTACATATCACTAGCTCACTTGGGGAAATAGCATTCTACAGAAGTCTAACTCTGCCTCCCTGGTGGTCACATCACTAACAGATTGCTACCCCTCTCTTCTCGAGGAGTGATCTACAACAGATTGCTACGCCTCCCCTCTGAAGGAGCTAAACCATACATATTGCTAACTTCACCGTCCTGGCAGGGTGAGTGTTAACAGATTACTAACTCCGCCCTCCTGGCGGGGTTATCCATAACAGATGCTAGCTCCTCCTTCTACAGGAGTATCCAGCAGCCAGATTGATACCAGATTGCTAACTCCTCCCCTCTGGGGGAGCAAATCTATAACAACCAAAAGCATCCAGGATTGGCCCCAACCTACAGGCCTCAAGGCACTTCGTAGATTCTTGGGATTTACAAATTACTACTGGTCATTCATCCCACATTATTCTACTCTGACCACCCCTCTCACTGCATGACCCACAAGGGAGCCAACCCCTTGCAATGGTCATCTGAGGCTATACAAGCCTTTCAGGAACTTAAAGACACATTCCTCAGAGAACCATGCTTATGCTATCCGGATCCCTGATGACCCTTCATCGTCGAGGTCGATGCTTCTGATGTTGGCATTGGTGCAGTTCTGAGCCAGCATTCAGCCAATCACACTCTACATCCCTGCTCATTCTTCTCTCGCTGCTTCTCCCCAGCAGAGCGCAATTATGGAATCGGGGACAAAGAATTATTGGCAATTAAGCTCGCCTTTGAAGAATGGTGCCCCTGGCTCAAGGGGTCTCAGCACCAGGTCATGGTATATACAGACCACAAGAACCTTGAATACCTACACCACGCACAGCATCTTAACCATCGGCAGGCCCGCTGGTCTCTCTTTTTCACTCAATTCAATTTCCTGCTAAAATACTGGCCAGCCGACAAGAATACCCCAGCCGACGCTCTTTCCTGGTCCTTCACCACTGAGGACGTGCCGGATGTTCTGCGTCACATCATCAGTCCAGACAAAGTTCTTCTCTCGGCCACCTTCACTATTCCAACTGGGAAGACGATGGTTCCCTGTCCTCTGCGTAAAAAGATTCTCTGATGAGCACACGATTCCCTGTTGGCAGGTCATCCTGGACAGGCAAGGACCCTGTCATCACTCCAGAGATTCTACTGGTGGCCAACGAAGAGGAAAGATGCCCAGGCTTATGTAGAGTCATGCCCCATTTGACCATGCCAGAAGCCACTGACGGGCCAACCCTGGGGTCTGTTGCAACCACTGCCCGCTCCCAATGAGCCTTGGACATATCGCCACTGATTTCATAGTGGATTGTCCCCTTTCCAATGGCAATAATACCATCTGGGTGACAGTGGACCAGTTTTCAAACATGGCTCACTTTGTGGCTTTACCTGGCCTTCCTTCTGCTCCGGAGCTGGCGAGATAGTTCACCCGCCACATATTCCAACTCCACGGACTCCTGAGGCACATCCTTTCTGATCGGGGAGTACAATTTATGGCCAGATTTTGGAGGGCTTTATGCAGGAAGTTTGACATTGCATTGGATCTTACGTTGGCGTATCACCCGCAGGCTAATGAGCAGACGGAGCAAACAAATTGGACTTTGAAGCAGTTTCTCCAGGCCCACGTCAACTCACAACAAAATGATTGGTCCGAATTATTGCCTTGGGCTGAATTTGCTCTCAATTCTCACCTCTCTGCGTCCACAGGAACTTCACCCTTTCAAGTAGTCTATGGACGCCAGCCCCTGCTTCCACTTCCGTTGCCTCTGTCAGTGGCCTCTCCTGTGGTGAAAGCCACTGCTCAAGAGTTGCATAAACTCTGGAAAGACACTAAGCAACTCATACAGCAAGTTGCCCAAAAATCTAAAAAATGCTACGATTTGCATGACCGGGCAGCACCACAATTCAGTCTGGGAGATAGTGGCTGAGTACTCGAAGATTCATTCATCTGAAACTACCTTCAGTTTGCTTTGCTCCTAGATATATCGGACCATTTCCCGTACTTCAGCAGCTAGGCCCAGTTACATGCAGTTTACGCCTGCCTACCTCACTCAAGATACATAACGCCTTCGACGTCTCTTTACTTAAACCTCTTGTTCTCTCCAAGTTTTCCAAGAAACTGCCTGAACTGCAACCTCTAGCCTCTAAGGAGGACATCACTTATCAGGTACAAGACATCTTGGACATACGGAAAAGAGGAAAATTATGGGAATACTTGCTATCTTGTGGGCTTCGGGCCAGAAGAAAACAGTTGGAAGCCAGCAACAAATATTCTCGATGAAGAACTGATCCGACAGTTTCACCTGTCTCAGCCTAGGAAACCCAAAACCCCGGGGAGGGGGCCCTAAGAAGAGGGGTACTGTTACGCTCCGCGGCCACAGATGGCTGTGGCCACCATTGCTCACCTCCCTTTTCACCCTGTTGGGTGAACTAGCGGCTTAGGCCAGCTATCACATATTTTAGTGCTGAGGGCCTGCCACCCAGAAGGTTTGTTCTCTGATGGAGCCGAGGTGAACAAAATGCAAGGGATTTCAAAAAGATTTTTGGGAGAGTGGGCTGGTATATCCGTAAGAGACTGTGTTGGACCATGGAACTGAATAATCCTGAAGGAGCCTGTGAATTAGAGTTAAAACATATAGGGACAGATTTAAAAAAACTACGCGCATGCATACTTTTGTTCGCGCAACCGGCGCAAACAAAAGTACGCCGGATTTTAAAAGATACACGCGTAGCCGCGCGTATCTTTTAAAATCCGTGGTCGGCACGCACAAGGCTGTGCAAAATCGGCAGCCTGCACGCGCCAAGCTGCGCAGCCTGCTTCTGTTCCTTCCGAGGCCACTCTGAAATTGCAGCGGCCTCGGAGGGAACTTTCTTTCCGGCGTCTCCCACCTTCCCTTTCCTTTCCCTAACTGACCCACCCCCCCGGCCCTATCTAATTCCCCCCCCCCACCTTTATTTCAAAAGTTACGCCTGCCTGAGGCAGGCGTAACTTGCGCACACCGGCACGCCATGTTCCGGTCCGAGGGCTACTCCGGAGGCCGCGTCCACGCCCCCGGAACGCCCCTGGGCCGGAACCACACCCGCAGCCCTGCACCCGGAACCCCCCCTCCCCCCGATGACACACTGGCTGCAATACGCCCCCCGACACGCCCCCCCCCCCCCCAGGAAAGCCCCGGGACTTATGTGCGCCGCCGACCCTATGCAACATAGGCTCGGCACGCACAGGGGGTGGAAGGGGCAGCTTTTCGGGTGTTACTCATGTATCTTACGCATGTACCCCTTTGAAAATCTGCCCCAAAATTGCAATCACAGCTACCTATACTGACACAGTTTTTTTTTTCAAGTGTTTGTTGTAATGTACATAGTGGTAGAAGAGAAAGAGATGAATTAAGGCTTGTTCCTGGGAGATCCTTACTCTCTGTAGCCTGAATGACAAGAGGGTAAATGGCCTATTTAAATGCAGTAGATCATCATTAAGTATTTTTTGCTGGATGTATTAAATATTCAGTAAAGACAATGAGAATTGGACGATCAGAAGAAGCCCTTTATTTCAATGCCCGACTCTGGCCGAGTTTCGCTCATAGAGCTGCCTCAGGGGCAATTCAATTAGCAGGACTTAAAATATGCCTGCAGGGCTGCTGTCACACTGTCACAATGTCACAATATCATTAGTGTCTGCAGAACACTCTGACATTCCTTCTGCTAGTGTCATAAATGACATCCCAATCATAGTGGGAAGGGATAGGTGGGTTGGGGGGGATTTGATAGGTGTTCATAAGAAGACAGGCAATATAATTTTATAATTCATTATGGGTTAAGAAACTTAGGTCATCTAGAGGTCAATATTCAAAGCCATTTAGATAAATAACTCACAAGTTATCCATCTAAATGGCAAGTTTTGGCATATTCAGCCCCATATCCAGCTAACTAATAGATGGATATGTTATTATCACAAGATGGGGCAAAGGCTGGTCAGTGTCATTTTGAAATATGGTGTCAATCAGCTCAGAGCTAGGGGGCATTCTGGGCCCCACTATATACCAGGGATTTGAAATAAAGGTATGGGGGGATCCATCTGCCTGTCTTAGTTCAGTAGGAAATGAGTTCCAGAGAATAGATGCTGCCACCAAAAAGGCACAATCTCTGGTGGTGCAGTCTAGCTTTTTGAGGTGATAGAACATCTAACATTCCTCGTTGAGAGAATCTCAACTGTCTACTAGGACAGAAAAGGTGTAGGAGGGCTTTAGCCCAAGGGGAAATAGAGCATGAAATTAATTTATAAGTAATAGGCGCGACCTTTGTTAAGCACTAAATCAAGCATAAGGCGCTTATCCGCAAACACAAAGGTGCCACACCAAATTTAGTAGAAAAAAAATTTAATTTATTATTGCATATCGATAAGCAATGCAGGTACTCTTGGGAGGTAAAGAGTCGCAGTTCTCTCTGTCTGTCTAGATGCCCAGGAGAAGCACTACTCTGTCTCTCCCTGTATGTCAGTAAGTGCTGCTTTTTATAGGTAAAACATACTGTAATCCCTAATATGGACCTATGGGTTTCTCACTCCATCCACTCTTCCAAAAGGAGAGCTCCTTCAATTAATTAAAAAAAACCAACAACTTTCCTACTCAGGTTTGTTTGTTTTTTCTGCTGCAAAGAAGAGTGAATTCCTGAGGGTGGGGCCACTCCTAATGCCACAGTAAAACAATGATCTACATATTTTACTTTACACTTCAATCAATAGTTTATTTACTAACAAAACATTTTACACACCCACATCTGGCAGAGCAGATATCTTGTTAACCTGTAGAAATAAAATCTCACTTACAAAGAAAAATTTGATTAATCTTTTAAATCTAATCACATGGGAAGACAAAGACAGCTACCGGATACCTTTTCATTTCTAACTGAAGTAGGAAACTACTGTGAATATTTTACCTAACTTAAAAAGGAAGAAAACCTATTCTGTTCTAACCAAATGCTTTTTAGATTTATTAAGCAAAGAAAGGAAAAAGCAGAAAAGTAAAAAGGAAGCTTATCTCATCTCTATCAGATCTCTGTATAAACAATTACAAACATCTGCTTTGTTCAAAGAGCAAGGCACTCAGAAATTAACTGCATGTTTCAACTCATTCTGCCATACAGGTTCCTTCCCTAAATGAACAGTATCTATAGTATTTTATTACATATTATAGGGATAAATGTTGTGTTCTGCGCTCGTGGAAGACCACGAGCATGGCCCCCTACCTCACCCGTGACGGCGACCTGCCACGGGAACTCCGGGGGAAACCCCTGACCCGATGCCTGCCACTTCAGCGCGGGCTCCCTCCCTGGCCGACGGGTAGGGAGCCGTTCCTGCTCTTCCCTTGCGGCATCCGACTGCATTTCCTCCACGGAGGAAATCCAAGATGGCCACCGCCATCTTTAGGCATGAGGCCACGCCTTCTCATTAGCTTTAAAGGGACATGATCCCTTTAACCAGGTTCAGCTGTTCCCTATGAGCCAGAGCAGAGAAAGTATAAAATGAGACTTCCTCTGCTCATTCCTCGACTTGGCATCATCCTTTGTTCGTCAGGTCTGCTTGCTTCAGTGAGTCTTCCTGTACTTTGGATCCTTGTTCCTGTCTTGTCTTGGAGTTCCTGGTTCCTGAGTTCGGATCGGCTAGCGGTGATTCCTGGTATTGACTTCGGATTGGCAAGTGGTGATTCTCTGGTGTGTGACTTCGGGCTGGCAAGTGGTGATCCCTCGGTGTGTGACCTTGGACTGGTAAGCGACGACCCTCTGGCACTTGAATTTGGACTCCTTCTTGACCATCGTCTCCAAGGGCCTGCCTAAGTCCCAGCGGCCCAGGTCCCTATGGGCTCCTCCCGGGGGTGACCGCGGGCTTCCAGGGGTGAAGCTCCAGTCAGCCCTTGCACCGACTTCTTGACCTTTCAAAGGTCCACCTAAGTCCCAGCGGTCCGGGTCCCTACGGGCTCCTCCTGGGGGGACCGCGGACTTCCAGTGGCGAATACACACTTCCTTTCTTCATCTCACGACTCTTCGTCTGCCTTCACAGTCGCCTCTGTCTCCTGTGCCGAGGGTCAGCTGGTCACGTCTTCTGTTCCTGCCTTGCCACCCGACGGGAGAAACTACGGACCATCCTCCCAAGGTATTCCATCCTCCCGTCGGCCCAAGGGTTCACAAGCTTGAGCATAACAATAAAATATAAAAATTTATAAACACAACCATCTAACAAGCATTCTAGTCTGATTCAGGACCAAAACATACATTCTATGCAGAGAAAATGTGCAAGACAGCTTCAGAACCATTCACCTTCCTTATTTAACGCACATACAAGTATTTATTTACCCATTGTTTAAAGAAACCATACCTTATTAGTTTCTGTCCAAATTCAATGCTAAGAATCAAAGAAATCTCTCAAAATATTCTGAGGGTGGTAATAGCCATATCAAAAATAACCATAACATTTGAGGCTAAAGAACCAAGATTTTGTAACCCAAATAAACACACCAAGAGTGAAAAAATTTTTTTTCTCATTTGATGGACCTCATACGTGGACATAGATTATAATGCTAGATAGCATGAGCTTATATGCACCAATAGATATACTCATAGGTCTCAAAATGAATTTTTTATGCTTCGTGAAATCAAAGTCCAGTTATGGAGATAGAGTCATAACGATAGTGAAGATCATATTCATAACATGTCATTGCATTCTATTGATTTCTTAAGATGCAATTTTTTACTTAGCTTAAAGTTTATGAAGAAATGCCCATATATCCACTGTAAGAGAGGCTCAGACTGTAGAAGCCTGACACGGACCGTGTTTCGGCGTCAGCCTTCATCAAGGGGCCGAATGTGTCTGTAAATATCAACAAAATCAATTTGCAGAACAAGAATACATACTTTTCAATGATTTAAACGACACTCAACGATGCTGTACTAACTTAAGATGTATTTATTTATTTATTTTTCATTTTTTTTATATACCGATGTTCCTGTATAGAATACATATCGCACCGGTTTACAGAGAACTGAACTGTCGCCTCAGGGGCGGATACATTGGAACAAGGTTGAAACTGAAACTTACAGAGAACCAGTGGAATGCAATTCAAAACATGATTAGCAAAATTAAGTACAATTCAAAACATATACAAATTCAAATTCAGAACATATTTACAGTGGGATTGGTGGACCTGCGCTTATAAAGCTCGATTCAAGAAGATGTTGTGAGCGCCTTTTTTGCCAACCTGCTGGTAATGCGCTTCCTCTGCCGGAGGGGCCGCACATATGCTATTTTTAAAGGGCAGTCAACCAATGAAAAAATTACACATTGTCTGATGCTTGTAAACAACACTGCAAGGAATGCTAGTGGACTCCTGCTTTGTGTTCCTAGTAGGTGTTTTGTTGCCAGCTCATGCCTGATATCTTGTCAGTGCTGTCTCCATGGAATGAATAAGGCCCCACATTTGGACCCACAGTTTCTGTGAGGCACTGCCCCAGTGTTGTGAGTAAAATTGGACAGACATGGCTACTGTCCACCTTTTGAAATGCCCGAGTCTTGATAAACATTTCTCAGATGCCTCTTTTGATGTCTTGATTCTGATGTTTCATGCTATTTTTGCCCAATTTCTTCCTTGAACACCAGGGCTTTTCTAATGAAATCTCTCCCAAAGAGCACAATGGAGTTTTCAAGTATCAGCTTCGGAACCTTGTTTTTCTCTTCTTGAGTGAAGAAAATAATCTGTTGACGTGATTGCATATCTATCTCTGTAGCACCTTCACCAGCGTTTGGCTCAGTTGTTCTCCTGCATATACTCAGCACCAACAACCAGCGCTATATGCTAGGCTTACTTTTATATCATTTTAAAGGAAGGAAACATAACCAAGAGGAAAAGAGAACTGAGGAAGCTCAGCATAGTGTATACACTCTATTTTGTGTAGTGTCCACATGCAATTTAGGGCACAGATATTAGCTCATAAAAGTTAAAAATGTTTTGTTAATGTGCATGCTATTAACATGTGTACACTTTGAGGCTATTTTTTAGTATGTGCATTGCATTAAGCTTATTGCACATTAAGTGATATTTTAATGAGTGTATAGTAAAAACATTTAGCATGAGTTTTAGTGCAGAGGCCCCAAAATCATGAAAACTACTGAAAATCTACATTTAGATAAACTGACTTATCACAAAACCAAATCACAATTCAGGGATTTTTTGTTTTTATACAGTAAATTTTAAAATGCTAAACTTCCTATGATTTTCAGATAATTCAGCATTTAAGTTGAGGTGCTAGTAATAAACTGCAGTCTGGTTAACTGTGGTAGATTACTTGTGGGTTTCATAATGATTTCATCTTATGACTTAATCACAAATCTTCTGGAAACTATTTTGACTCTTATTTGAAACAATTCTGCCATCTTGGTGCAGTACTGAGTGAATAATGGATGATTTTTCTTAATTTAGTAAGAGAATACTGTATAACTAAAGCATATAATTCAACATCTATGCTTTCTATTTCTATTTACATCCTGATTACTAGCAGTTGATACAGGTGATGGAATCATTGTATTTGTCTGGCCTGTATTTATCTAAGCTAACTCAGCCCTTATTGCAACCTCTCTAATTGGGATACCCTAACAGTTTCCTTAGAAGATGCCTATCTCTGAATCATGTGCTTCTGAGCAACTACTGGCTTTCCCCATGACCTAGTTTAAGAGGGTAATTTTCATAAGTATTGGAAATAAACACTGTTGGGAATGAGAGAGTAAGGTACTCTGACACAATATCTATGACATCATTTATTAATGTGATATCATGGTAATATACGTTATTTACAGAAAGTTATTTACATACCACATGATTGCATATGCCATCCAGCACCCTTCGTGTCATCAGCCTTGTATCGAGGAGTCGTCAGGTCAGCAAAGGCGAGAAGGGGGTTTTCAGTGTCCAGCATGCTATACGTCTATAGAGGCAATATCTCCTACTCCCGCCGGACACTGGAAAGTCCTGCTCTTTTATACCGTGCCGTAAACAAGTGTGCATGCGAGAGAGAAATGATTGATCACTATCCCCCCATGTTATGTGTCAACAGTTGCTACTGCCCACTCGGACTCATCTTGTCCCTGGCATGAAGGTGGTTGATCAGACCGCCGTATTCCTGACAGGGAGCCAGAAACCTGAGCTGCACAACCTGTTTAACAAGAACATGTTTATCCTACACTCCACCCTTGATCAATCATTCTCCAATGCAGGCACCACTGCATATGAAGCCACTGTAGTGGTATATTTACTTTGACGTGCTATTTTATGCACTCGATAGGTAAGATAACATGTACACACTAGGCACAGGAGGCATACACACATTACAATAAGGATAGGATGAAAAATACAATTCAGAGTCATTGTGGCAGTAGAGGAACGTCCGAAAAACACATGCCACCAAGAATGAGAGGTGTCTTTTATCAATTGTTATTGTAAATGCAGTAGGCGTTCCTTGGCAAAGTCTGCTCTAAGCAGGGCACCAGTTACAGCAATGTCCACATGTCTCAGGGTCTGTTTCAACGAATCTGAGGTATTCAATACCTTTTGCAGTTTAGTCAAATCCAGCAATGGTGTCTTAAAGAATGATAAGTCCAACTTTACCCCCAATTGAGCGTCAGCGATGTCCATTGGTGGTAAATAATATTGTCGAGAACCAAACGTAAACCAAGTAACATTATACAGGCATCCTGTAAAAGTCAAATTATATACACATACAGTTTCAGGGAATGGAATTATGAAACCAGTTACATTATCAGGTAATATTAGAAGGCTACAGTGTGCCAAAGGTTGCTGCAACAAGCAATCATCGGGCAATGTGGAATACATTAAAGGGCAAGCCAATCCCATTAGTGTAGGGGTACATATTGTATTGTCAATAGTGTGATTATTGGTAGTCCGTATCCAATTGTTAGTATGCAAAACTTGTATTAGCACACTTCCGCTTTCAGGAAGATAGACTGGGAAAGGAAGTGATGTAAATTTACATACAGTATCTGTTAATGTATTGGAGGCGTTATAATACGTGATTCGGCCTGTACACCAATTTGTGTCACATATCGTATACTGTGGCTGTGGCAGCCAGCCTACAGGATATTGGTATGGTACATTTGACTGGAACAATTCCTTCCAAATAGGAGAAATACTCATGTATAGTTTGGTTTGTATCATCTCTATCTGTTGTTGTAGATACAAAGCTTGCATACGGGATTGTGTCCAATTAACAAATGCAGTCAAATAATGTCCCATTTCCCAAGTGGCATTCCACCCTTCTATAACCAAATCATTATTTAAATGCAAATACTTCTGCACATATTGTTGCATGTGTGCGGGGTCGGGAATCCAATTTGCAATAATGTTAGTGATGAGGCCTGTATCCCCTCCAGCCGTGGCAATTCTGTTCGCTAATACCTCTATGTCCGTCCATAGTATTTAATGCTCCCATTCCTGTACCCAATCCTCCCAATAGTGTATCATACCATGCTCGTTTATATCGTATAAGTTTGTGTCAGTGGGGAAATGTTATGTTAAATTTCAACACATGTTTTGTAACATATGGTATAAAAGGAATGCATGTCTCGGGGAATCGGACCACCAGCTGGGAATGACTAGTAACTTCTTTTATAGGTAGCATTGTCCAAAAGTACCCAAAGCGGGTCCGATTTGTAATTACAGTAGCATTTTCACATACTAGCACCCAGTCATTAAAACTAGTAAGTGTCATATTGAGTGATTGGATTGGGGTGGAATTGCATATCTTCTCCTTCCACATAGCTCAGGTATATTGTAGACAAGGAGCCGAATAGTTACGACACTGTATGGCGGTGTAACTGGCTATAGAAAACTGATCCCCGATACGATACTTGACGTGTAATCTAGTGATTTTGTCCTGTGTTGTCTTTGCTTTCACTACTTTTGCAGTTGTGGTGAGGTTCCAAACCACACAAGCATCGTATGCTTTACATGTGAAATTATCCTGCGTCCGAGAGGAGGTGCTGTTCTTTCACTTGATAGTCCCCTGTCCGGAGGTTACTTCTATAGGCTGATATAGGGTGTGCACCATACCAATGATGGCAAAGAGGTTGATCGCCATAAACGGGAGGAGCAAGCCAACCTGTAGCGAAAGAACACATCGTTAGTTATTCCCTTAGTTTACATCGGATACTGAGTACCTGTATCCAATGTTCATCTCCTTCTGGTAGTACAGTCAGTACTGCATCTTTGCCAACAGCTAAAATTTCACCTTTCCTAGGTTCTCTATGAGGTGTGACGTGTAGAGCTGTGGACAATACAGATTTCCACCCCTTCATGGTGGCAGATTTTGTAAGAGAGCGTAACATATTTTTTAATAACCCATTCATACACTCAATAAGGCCGGCAGCTTGTGGATAATATGGAATGTGAAAGATCCATTCAATGTAGTTGTCTCTAGCATATTGCTGCACTAAGTTACCAGTAAAGTGAGTCCCTCTATCGCTCTGAACTTGTTTTGGTATTCCATAATACCGACTCATTTCATTTAAAAGTTTTAACGTAGTTTTCTGATTAGCCTCTGGTGCAGGCACAGCCATCATGATTCCACTAAATGTATCTACTGCCGTACATAAATATACATCTCCTCCACATTTTTGTAAAGGGCCTATAAAATCTATTTGCCAAATAGTGGCAGGACTTAAACCACGATGGATATGCCCCTGCTCAATAGCTTGTGGTGACCTTGGATGTGTCAACTGACAATATTCACATTGTGTGAGTATGTTTTGAAAATCAGGGAGGGATCCTGATATCCCTCTGGCTTGGGCCCACCTGTGAGTAGCTTCCGCCCCCAAGTGGCCACTTTTTTCGTGTGCCCATTTCCATAGCGCCTGCTCGTTTGTGGTCATGACACTGGCTCGGATTTTTGTGTGTTTATCTGCAATGGAATTGTACAGATGTGTGTCTACATGGAACACTGTAACATGCTTTTTGTGACACTCAGCCCAGATTTTTTGCCAAATGTCAGTGCCCCATACCGGGCGGTGATGTATCTTCCATTGATCTTTATGCCATTTTGGCATCCACTGAGTCATTCCTTTCATGACTGCCCCACTGTCAGTATAAATGTGGCAATCCGTTTCCCTTTTTTGTAAAGCCATCTATATGGCATAAAGTTCCACAAACTGGCTAGATTTGCCTTTCCCTTCCTCCTGACTTACTTTGTTTATATGGGGATTATACACTACAGACTTCCATAATCGCTCGGTTCCCTTCATTCTAGCCGAACCGTCTGTAAACCAAGCATGTACCTGCTGTTCTTTGGGTAATTGGTTGAATGGTAACCCGGTAGTAATCAGAGAAGGAGGAATATCCAATGTTTCTATCTGTTCTTTTTCTTGATTAATAGGAATTTCCGCTACCTGTTCATAGAGCATAGAGTGCCCAGCCAAGCCTGATTTTGCCCTGCCTGGATATACCATTTCCATTTTACAATGGAAGCTTCTTGCGCATACCCTATCCGATGGGTATGCGGGGTGCTGTGTACCCACTGCATAATTGGGATTAAAGGGCGCATAAGGATTTCATGGTTCTGAGTTAATTGGTCCGTGTCTAACAAAGCCCAGTAACATGCTAGTAACTGCTTCTCAAAGGCTGAATGAATACTGCCATGCAGCATCAGGTAATTTCCTGCTCCAAAACCCTAATGGTACTCGTTTACCGTCTTGTTTCTGCCACAGACTCCAGTCCGCATGACAAGATGAAAATGAAACTTGTAATTTTACTGGCCCCTCCCTGATAGGCCATAAGTCTAATGCTGTTTGGATAGCGACCTTAGCCTGATCAAAAGCATCTTGTTGTAATCGTCCCCATTCAAATTTTTCCTTTTTTCGAGTGACTTTATACAATGGGGACAATATTTGCCCCAAATGTGGAATGTACTGTCGCCAAAATCCAAATAGTCCTATAAACTTCTGGGCTTCTTTTTGATTCTGCGGCGGAGAAAACAACAATATCTTATCCTTTGCCTTTGGTAAGATTTCTCTTTTACCATTCGACCACTGTATCCCCCAAAATTTCACAGTGTTGTTAGGCCCTTGTATTTTATTCTTGTTAATTTTCCAACCTCTATTCTCCATATTTTCTACTACTTGTGCTAGAGCTATCGCTACTTGCTCTTCTGTATCCCCTTGTACTAATATATCATCAATGCAATGAGTTAATTGTATGTCTTTTGGACAATCATACCTTTCTAATTCTTCTGCCACCCTCCAGTGACATATGGTAGGGCTATGTAAGTATCCCTGAGGTAGTCTAGTGAAGGTATACTGTCGTCCTTCCCACGTGAAGGCAAATTGTTCTTGGCTTTCTTTACAGATAGGAATTGTGAAAAAAGCATTTGCTAAATCAATTACGGTGTACCACTTTCCCGAATGTTGCTGTATCTGCTCTACCAATGTTACAATATCAGGGACCGTGGCAGTCAGAGGGTCCGTATTTTTGTTCAAAGACCTGTAATCTACTGTCATTCTCCACGAACCATCTGATTTCTTCACTGGCCAGATGGGATTATTCCAACCGCTAGTGGTTGGAATTAGCACCCCCACTTCCTGTAAATCCTTAATTGTTTCTGTTATCTCTTTATGTCCTCCAGGTATCCGGTATTGCTTTGGGCATACCGGACCCCTTGTTTTAGGCAAAGCTATTTCTGGTCCCACAGTTCTACCCACTAGCATTGTTCTGGATAGATATACTGGTCTATTGTTTTCAAATGCTACTTGCTTACTTGGCGTCTTTCCAAACACCATTTGCCCACATGTTGTATTCAACTTAAGTCCCTGTAACAGATCCATCCCAATTATATATTCCTTAATGGGTACAATTACTACTTTAGCTTGAGGAATTTTGTATCCTCCCACGACTAAAGAAATTATGGTTCGTTTTCCTATCACAGTTTTTTCTCCAAGACCCGCTAATTCTACCTTTTGCTCCCCATGTTTCTTGGGAATTCCAAATATTAAAGTGGCCTCCGCCCCCATATCTGCTAAAGCCATCACCTGTTGTGCCCCATTTCGCCATTGGATTTCTACCCCAATATGGGGGCGATTATCCACGGTGACGGCAGCGATTTGGGGGGTATGGCCTTTTTCCTATTGTGCTCAGGATAAGTCCGGATACAGTCTGGTACTATTGGCCTCCTGAGGTGGGGCGCTGGGTTGTACGGACTCAGACTCGTTTATGAAGGGGTTTGTAGAATTTACCTCTTGCTCTTTTTTCTCTTGCAACAATTGTTTCATCTTTGTTAGTAACACTTTTCCCCAGTCTTCCTCCCTTTCCACGTAAACTTTGTTTTATTTACCCTTGCATTTTTGCAGATACAATTTATACATGTCTTTGGTTGGAATACCATCTATTTTCTCTTTAGCCACTCCAGCAGCTATCAATGCTGCAAACATATCTCTCCTTGACACCCGGGCGTCCATATCTCGGTTTTGGAGATCCCTGTATCTCTTTTGAATACCTTCTCCTCTGTCACATACTTGGCCTTTAAATGTGAAAGTCTTATCATTGCGCTCCTGTATCCCTAAATCTAGGACCTCTCTGATTGCCTGAATCAAATCTCCAATTTTCTTCTCAGCCGTATTTAATAGCAAGGTCAACATAATGAACCTGTGTGCCGGGATTATGGTAAGCATAATCTCTGCCCGAGCCGTACCGGGCAGGGGTAGGTCCAGGAAATCTCCCTGCAGATTCCTCAGACACCATGTTTGCATGTTAATTTCTTTGATACGCTGTATAATATCATGCATATTATATAATGGTTTGTTACTGATGGGCCAATCTAATACAGTGCTATACCTTGTTTTAGTAGCAGTGGCAACTACTCGAAACAAGTCCGTCATGTCCCCTTGCCAAACTACTGTTCTGATAGCTGCCCTTACCTCGGGATCGGTAGAAATCATAGTGAATCTTTTAACATCTTTTTGATCAATCATGTCTCCCGCCCCCGATTCATATAATCTCACTAGCCAGCAGTCAATAGGTTCTCCTGGTTTTTGCCCCATGCGATCCAATATCTCACTTACTTCTTGTTGGGTGAAGTCCTCCATTACTTGTGTTCCCTCCTGTTCTATAGCTCTACCATCGCTGGTCTGCTTTAATTTACGCCTGACTATGGGTCAGGCTTGCTCTACGGGGGGAGGGGGTATTACTGCCTCCTCCTCACTGTCCGTAGAGTCCCATATGTCCCCGTCCCATATCTCTGGATCCCAGTCATCTTTCATAATACATGCTCGTATTTTAGAATGATTTCCTCTTCCTCTTCGTTTTCTATATTTGTGTTGCGCTACCTGCACAGCGGCTCATTCAGCCACCGTCTGATAATGTTCTGCCTTCTGTTTAAACGTCTCTAAGTGACACCTAAACATAACATTATCTTTGAGGAGGTTGTCTATCTCTCGCTCTAGTTCAACTAATTTCTCTTGCAACACGCTTTTTTGTTCATGACATTTCCTATATCCTGTTAATACTACCCATCCTCTCTGTCCCACTGTCCCAAATTCTTTTCCTTTTACTACGGGGACCTGTTGGAGTTGATTTACAATATCTAAAGGTTCTCCTCCTATATCCCAAGCCTCCGTGAGCCCTGTATTCATAGCCCATTCCTGGGCCAACATTTTATACGGGTTTTTTCCCATCCGGGAATTTTTAGATCCACCGGGCTTGGTGGTTCAGATGTCTCTTTTCCGTTTTTCCTTTTAAATAGAGACATCCTGTTCAGTGACGCCAAATGTTGGGAATGAGAGAGTAAGGTACTCTGACACAATATCTATGACATCATTTATTAATGTGACATCATGGTAATATACGTTATTTACAGAAAGTTATTTACATACCACATGATTGCATATGCCATCCAGCACCCTTCGTGTCATCAGCCTTGTATCGAGGAGTCATCAGGTCAGCAAAGGCAAGAAGGGGGTTTTCAGTGTCCAGCACTCTATACGTCTATAGAGGCAATATCTCCTACTCCCGCCGGATACTGGAAAGTCCTACTCTTTTATACCGTGCCGTAAACAAGTGTGCGTGCGAGAGAGAAATGATTGATCACTATCCCCCCATGTTATGTGTCAACAGTTGCTACTGCCCACTCGGACTCATCCTGTCCCTGGCATGTAGGTAGTTGATCAGACCGCCGTATTCCTGACAGGGAGCCAGAAAGCTGAGCTGCACAACCTGTTTAACAAGAACATGTTTATCCTACAAACACATAAGTTGGTGTGTCTAAAATAAAGTCTGTATGTTATAAACTGTATGGTAGCGATCGCATAGTTTATAAATTACCACATATCTCCATCCTGGAAGTATGCATGTATGTTTCAGTATGTGCACATTTTTTTAATGCGTGGGTCTACATAGTTTATGCACCTATTTTATAAAAGTATGCATATGTATTTTACACAGGAAATAATTGTAACCTGTGCATGCAATAACCCTCAGTTTAAGAGTAGAGGCAGCTATTTTATAACATATGAGAGTACTCTGCTTATGAAAATACTTACTTATGAGTAAACTTTTAATTGCCAGTTCACTGGGACCTCCACCAATTCACCTGGATCCTCCACCACTTCATCCTGACTCCCCACCACTTAACTCAGATCTCCCATTCAAAAACTGCAAACAAAAGACAAGTGTGATTTCATTTCTGTGACTCAAATAGTGGATGTAAAAATGTGCATTTAAATCACACATACACTGCTTACAAAATATTTACTAGTGCACATACTTCAAACCTCACCTCAGAATACCATCTATTTTACTCGTATAGAAATACACACAAAATTATATCTTTTTGACCGTCTGAAAATTTGCTTACCACACATAAGGGCTACAACAAGCATTTGATGAAGGTAAAACAGGCCAAGAAAAAAATGTAACAAGGTAGAACTAATAATGGAAACAGTGAAGGCAGAAGTCAGAAAATGCAGTATGCACTTACTAATGGTATGACTGTTTGTATATGGGATATGACTCAGGCTAGAGGATAAATTGTAATTATGTGGTTAATGTATGGATGTCTGTTCGAGAGCTTATCTGTTATATTGCTAATGGTGTACTAATTAGTATACATTCATTTGATGTATATTATTCAGTATATCGTTTTTGTTTTATTTATTTATTTATCGAGTTTTATATACCGTCGTTTGGTTTCGCCATCACAATGGTTTACAAAGTATCGATGTTTAACAGAGTGTACAGAAATTCACATGCTTGTTAACAATGTTATCGTAGTCGTTATAAGCATAGTTCATTTGATAAAGTGTACAGGTTAATTATGTTCATTGTTATGTTATACATTTTTATCTATTTATTTATTTTATTTATTTAAATTCTTTTAATATACCGATGCTCAAGACAAGTCTTATCGTACCAGTTTACAGTAGATCTAGGGGAAACCATTTAACTAAATGAGAGAAAGTTACAATGAACAGGGAGTACAATTCGGGATATTTAAGCGAGAGAGAAAAAAGTTTAACAAAACATACCTAATAGTAATGCAGGATAGTACAAATTCAATTGATTAGCATGGAGAGCTAAATTAACATTTATGTTAATGTTAATTAATGTAAATGTTATCTTAATGTTATGTTAATTAATGTTAATGATATGTTAATCTTAATTAATGTAAACCGATAGGATGGTCCCCATCAAATACCGTTATAGAAAAGATTTTAAATAAATAAAATAAATAAATACATCAAAGAAAATACCTTGATTTTATGCACATAACCTATATGGAGTTCTTTGAAAATTGATCCCTAAAAGCTGCTCTCCTTTTTGAATGCTCAGGTCAAGCAGCTGGGCTCCACCTTGATTATGGTGGAACCTCATAAGAACACAAGAAATTGCCATGCTGGGTCAGACCAAGGGTCCATCAAGCCCAGCATCCTGTTTCCAACAGAGGCCAAACCAAGCCAAGTTGTCAGAATGGCTGAGTGGTCTAAGGCACCAGACTCAAGTCTTCCTGCTTCCCTGTGCTGGGTGTTCTGGTCTCCTGATGGAGGTGTGGGTTCAAATCCCACTTCTGACATGCTCATCCTGTAGTTTAGAACCTCAGGCTTATTTTTTTGACATTCCAGTGGGAACACTGAGAGGAGAGGATCACCTTGCTGGTGGCTGAAAGGAATCAGTAAGTTTTTGCTTGGGACATTGTCTTTTTTAAAAGTATTGGGGCAAAGTTAACTATTTGGGAATATTATTTAGTGTGTTTGTGTGATTGTGCCTTTAATAGTCAGAAAGGCAGTGAATAAACAAGTTAGACTGTTTGTATTTTTAAATAGTCAGTCAATAAGGTAGCAGTAGGTAGGCAGTGAATAAACAAGTTAGACTGTATTTTTAGTCAGTCAATAAGGTAGCAGTAGGTAGTGTGTTTATTTTTAAAAGTCTGTAGAACTGAGTGTTCTCCAGACTTTTAAAGAACTGAGTGTTTGTGTTTAATACTAACTGTTTGTATTGAAAAAAAAACCCCACAAAAAAAAAAACAACCCAAAAAGTAGCCAGAAGCTAGAAATAAGCTAGGAGCAGTGTATACCTAAGTAAAAAAGTTGAATAGTTCAGCTCAGTTACTCCCCTTGGAAAGGTGTTCAGGTAGTGTGCAAGATGATGCATATAGGGAAAAATAACCAATGCTATAATTACACAATGTTGGGTTCCATATTATGTGCTACAACCCAAGAAAGAGATCTAGGTGTCATAGTGGATAAAACATTGAAATTGTCGGTTCAGTGTGCTGCGGCAGTCAAAAAGCAAACAGAATGTTGGAAATTATTAGAAAGGGAATGGTGAATAAAACGGAAAATGTCATAATGCCTCTGTATCGCTCCATGGTGAGACCGCACCTTGAATACTGTGTACAATTCTGGTCGCCGCATCTCAAAAAAGATATAATTGCGATAGAGAAGGTACAGAGAATGGCTACCAAAATTAAAAGGGGAATGGAACAGCTCCCCTACGAGGAAAGACTAAAGAGGTTAGGACTTTTCAGCTTGGAGAAGAGACAACTGAGGGGGGATATGATAGAGATGTTTAAAATCATGAGAGGTCTAGAACGGGTAGATGTGAATCGGTTATTTACTCTTTCGGATAGTAGAAAGACTAGGGGGCACTCCATGAAGTTAGCATGGGGCACATTTAAAACTAATCAGAGAAAGTTCTTTTTTACTCAGCGCACAATTAAACTCTGGAATTTGTTGCCAGAGGATGTGGTTAGTGCAGTTAGTATAGCTGTGTTTAAAAAGGATTGGATAAGTTCTTGGAGGAGAAGTCCATTACCTGGTATTAAGTTCATTTAGAGAATAGCCGCTGCCATTAGCAATGGTAACATGGAATAGACTTAGTTTTTGGGTACTTGCCAGGTTCTTATGGCCTGGATTGGCCACTGTTGGAAACAGGATGTTGGGCTTGATGGACCCTTGGTCTGACCCAGTATGGCATTTTCTTATGTTATTATGATGCAATTAATAGCAGTGGCTATTCCCTAAGTAAACTTGAATAGCCGTTAATGGACTTCTCCTCCAAGAACTTATCCAAACCTTTTTTGAACCCAGCTACACTAACTGCACTAACCACATCCTCTGGCAACAAATTCCAGAGCTTTATTGTGCATTGAGTGAAAAAGAATTTTCTCCGATTATTCTTAAATGTGCTACTTGCTAACTTCATGGAATGCCCCCTAGTCCTTCTATTATTCGGAAGTGTAAATAACCGATTCACATCTACTCATTCAAGACCTCTCATGATCTTAAAGACCTCTATCATATCCCCCCCTCAGCCATCTCTTCTCCAAGCTGAACAGCCCTAACCTCTTCAGCCTTTCCTCATAGGGGAGCTGTTCCATCCCCTTTGTCATTTTGGTTGCTCTTCTCTATACCTTCTCCATCGCAACAATATCTTTTTTGATATGCGGCGACCAGAATTGTACACAGTATTCAAGGTGCGGTCCCACCATGGAGCGATATAGAAGCATTATGACATTTTCTGTTTTATTAACCATTCCCTTCCTAATAATTCCTAACAATCTGTTTGCTTTTTTGACTGCTGCAGCACACTGAGCCAACAATTTTAAAGTATTATCCATTATGATGCCTAGATCTTTTTCCTGGGTGGTAGCTCCTAATATGTAACCTAACATCGTGTAACTACAGCAAGGGTTATTTTTCCCTATATGCAACACCTTGCACTTGTCCACATTAAGAGGTAGATTTTAAAAGGGTTACGCGCATTAGTTATGCGCGTAACCCTTTCAAAACCCACCTGCGCGTGCCGAGCCTATTTTGATAGGCTCGGCGGCGCACTCAAGCCCCAGGATGCGCATAAGTCCCGGGGCTTTCCTGGGAGGGCGTGTTGGGGGCATGTCACGGCGGCGCGTCATTCGGAGGCGTTCCAGGGGTATGGCCATGGGCTTGGGTCCTGCCTGGGGGCAATTCGGGGGCATGGCTGAGGCCTCCGAAATCGCTCCCGGGCCGGGGAATCGCGAGGCAGCGGATAAAGGTGGGGGGTGTAGATAGGGCTGGGGAGGTTGGTTAGGGAGGGGAAGGTGGGGGGAGGCCAAAGGAAAGTTCCCTCCGAGGCCGCTCTGATTTCAGAGCGGCCTCGGAGGGAAAGGGCAGGGCGCGCAGGGCTCAGCACGTGCAAGGTGCATAAATGTGCACCCCCTTGCGCGCGCTGACCCTGGATTTTATAAGATACACGCGTATCTTATAAAATCCGGCGTACTTTTGTTCGCGCCTGGTGCGCGAACAAAAGTATGCGTGGGCGTAGTTTTATAAAATTTACCCCATATTTCATCTGCCTTTTGGATGCCCAATTTTCCATTCTTGCAAGGTCCTCCTGTAATGTATCACTATCTGCTTGTGATTTAACTACTCTGAATTATTTTGTATCATCTGCAAATCATCCTAACAAATAACCCTCTTTCTTGTACCATTATCTCATCCACTCACTGAGACTCCAGAACTCAGTCTTCCTCTGGATTCTTATGTGTGGAACTGGGAGCATTTCTGAGAATGATGCTCTAAATGTTCTGAATTTCAATTTCCTATCTAAAAGTCTAACTTTGCCTTCAAGAACCTTCCACCTGCACCTGCGTATGTCATTGGTTCACACATGTACCATGGCAGCTGTCTCTTCCCCAGCACTCTCTAAAACCCTATCTAGATGATGTATGAGGTCCGCCACCTATGCACCAAGCAAGCAAGTTATCAAGTGATCCTAACATGCATCAGCCAACCAATTATCCATATTCATAATGTCAAATCATCCACTATAAAAGGCAGCCCTAATTCTTTCATCCTGGGCACATGCCCTGAGGGACAGCTCCTTGGCATGAGAGCATAATGAATCACTTGGAGGGCAGGTCCTAGCTACTATACTCAGGTGATGGTTTCCTTCCCAGTAACTATGCTTCTCCAAAGCAGCACAGGGGCTTCCACACTGGGGGTGGGACCATTCTACCGTGCCACTGAAGGTCACTTCTATATACCTCTCTGTCTTTCTCAGCTCCTCCAGGTCTGCCATTCTAGCCTCCAGAGATTGTACTTGTATTTCCAAGAGCCAGGAGCTCTTTGCACTAGATGCACATATACAGCCTCTCCCCATCAGGTATATAATCATACATGTGGGACTCATCTGAAAAGACTGTATAGTCCCCATCCTACTGCTGGACTTCTATATGCATCTTAATGTTGTTATTCAAATTATTTCAAATTTAAAAAAAAGTGGGGCTTTTATTTTAATGTTTGTCAATGGCCTGGAATATGATTAAAATTAATCAAATGTTAGGTTGGGGTTAATTACTCACTTGTTGATAAATCTCTAATTGACTTTTATTATAAAAAATGTCTCTTCTAGTCTTCTAATTGGGGTAGCAGTCTAAATGTAAAACTATATGTCTTGGGAATGGGGACAAGGTGAGGAGAGGTGGAGAGTGGGAAATGGGTAGATAGTTGGGCAAAACAAACACCACTGATTAGTTTTCTAAGGAACAGCTCATGCCTTCCCACAGCAAAACAATGAACTTTTGCAAGATCTTTCCACACATAGAATTAATTCAACCTACAAACTACTTAGTTCTATACACATATGGGTAGATTTTCAAACAGCGCGATTTGGCGTACTTTTGTTGGCGCATCAGGCACCAACAAAAGTACGCTGGATTTTAGTAGATACGCACGTAGCCGCGTGTATCCGCTAAAATCCTGGATCAGTGCGCGCAAGGCTACCGATTCCGTATAGCCGGCGCGCTCCGAGCCGCGCAGCCTACCTCCGTTCCCTCCGAGGCCGCTCCGAAATCGGAGTGGCCTTGGAGGGAACTTTCTTTTGCCCTCCCCTCACCTTCCCCTCCCTTCCCCTACCTAACCCACCCGCCCGGCCCTGTCTAAACCCCCCCTTACCTTTGTCGGGGGATTTACGCCTCCCGGAGGGAGACGTAAATCCCCGCGCGCCAGCGGGCCGCTAGCGCGCCGGGACGCGACCTGGGGGCGGGTCCGGAGGGCGCGTCCACGCCCCCGGACTGCCCCGGGCCGAAACCACGCCCCGGGCCCGCCCCCGAAACGCTACGCCCCGCCCCGAAAACGCTGCATGGATCGGGCCCACCCCCGACACACCCCCCTCGGAAAACCCCGGGACTTACGCGAGTCCCGGGGTCTGCGCGCACTGGTAGGCCTATTGAACATAGGCGCACTGGCGCGCAGGGCCCTGCTCGCGTAAATCCGGGCGGATTTACGCGAGCAGGACTCTTAAAATCCGCCCCATACAGAATTAATTGAACCCATAATCTGGCACTAGTCAGATTTTCAAAGCAGAACTGTAAGATCTCCACAGAGTTTCAAATTTCTCTTCTTTTATCACACTCCTTTACTCTTTTGGTATTCTGTGTTTTAAAGCTAACCTTTATGACTGTCCTCCTTTTTAGTCCCTTACCAGTCACGTTTTCATAAAATGCCCTTGCTTCCAGTCTTTCTGTGTATTACCCTAAACTGGACAATGTCTTCTCTTTTTGCCCCTTTCGACAGATCTGCACTGTAATTAAAAGTGTTAGATATATTATAAGAGAAAAATATGAGACCCCTATTAAGTGCAATGTTAGTTTCTGAATATTTAAGTGTTGTCTAATATTTATAGACAGAGGAAGTCACTTGTGGTTACTAAAACTACATTATTTATTCACAGATTGTTGTGAAGCTGAAGTAGAGTTTGTAACAATGTTTATTGGAATATAGAAATTAAATATGTTCTAGAAAACAATGCAGTAGTGGTCCAAATTGTACAGTGCGCCAGTCATCTTTTATGAAATAGTATCTTAGGAGAGGCTTCATTGAAATGCATGTTGCTTGCTTTATTTAGAAACTTGGAGAACATTCTAATTCATATTTGTCTGGTTGTACCTTGGGAATTCATATTTACAGCTCTATTAATTTGATTTTATGCGAGATCTGTAATAAGATCAGCTCTGGGAGTTATAGAATGATGGAATCAATACAAAAAAATCATTTTGAAATTCCACAGACCCATAAAGGAATGAGCTGACTTTCACAGCCCTGTAAATGTTTTCGGAACCCTCTTTACGAACATGCCACATGATTAATACACCTTATTAGAAGTTGTGATATGTTCATTAGCTAATCAGTGGTTTTAAAACATTCTTTCCCCTTAACTGGGTCCTCCTTTTTTAATTGAAGGGAAAGTGAGATCTAGGAATATTTTTAGAGAAAGCTTTGGTTGTTTGCTTGCTCATAACCTAGCAGTAGGACTATGATACATTGTATAGAATTTGCATTGCAACATTATGGGATAATTAAAAAAAATAAAGAATAAGAAAAGAAACAACGTTCCCTGAACACCTTCCTGGATCCTCCTTTCCTCTTATTATTAGAAACAAATACGTGTGTGATTTTTCATGTTGCCTAAGTTTTCTTCTTTGGTGCAGAGATTTGATTATATTTATATCAATTATCCAATAGCAGGGCAGCTTTCAAAATGTGCAGTGTCATCCAATTGCAGAGCAAGTTTAAACATGAATCTTGAAGACATTACAATAGGGATGTGAATCGTGTCCTCGATCGTCTTAACGATCGATTTCGGCTGGGAGGGGGAGGGAATCGTATTGTTGCCGTTTGGGGGGGTAAAATATCGTGAAAAATCGTGAAAAATCGTGAAAAATCTAAAAATCTAAAAATCGCAAAACCGGCACATTAAAACCCCCTAAAACCCACCCCCGACCCTTTAAATTAAATCCCCCACCCTCCCGAACCCCCCCCAAATGAGTTAAATAACCTGCGGGTCCAGCGGCGGTCCGGAACGGCAGCGGTCCGGAATGGGCTCCTGCTCCTGAATCTTGTTGTCTTCAGCCGGCGCCATTTTCCAAAATGGCGCCGAAAAATGGCGGCGGCCATAGACGAACACGATTGGACGGCAGGAGGTCCTTCCGGACCCCCGCTGGACTTTTGGCAAGTCTCGTGGGGGTCAGGAGGCCCCCCACAAGCTGGCCAAAAGTTCCTGGAGGTCCAGCGGGGGTCAGGGAGCGATTTCCCGCCGTGAATCGTTTTCGTACGGAAAATGGCGCCGGCAGGAGATCGACTGCAGGAGGTCGTTCAGCGAGGGTTCCGGCGCCTCGCTGAACGACCTCCTGCAGTCGATCTCCTGCCGGCGCCATTTTCCGTACGAAAACGATTCGTGGCGGGAAATCGCTCCCTGACCCCCCGCTGGACCTCCAGGAACTTTTGGCCAGCTTGTGGGGGGCCTCCTGACCCCCACGAGACTTGCCAAAAGTCCAGCGGGGGTCCGGAAGGACCTCCTGCCGTCCAATCGTGTTCGTCTATGGCCGCCGCCATTTTTCGGCGCCATTTTGGAAAATGGCGCCGGCTGAAGACAACAAGATTCAGGAGCAGGAGCCCGTTCCGGACCTCTGCCGTTCCGGACCGCCGCTGGACCCGCAGGTTATTTAACTCATTTGGGGGGGGTTCGGGAGGGTGGGGGATTTAATTTAAAGGGTCGGGGGTGGGTTTTAGGGGGTTTTAGTGTGCCGGCTCACGATTCTAACGATTTATAACGATAAATCGTTAGAATCTCTATTGTATTGTGTTCCATAACGGTTTAAGACGATATTAAAATTATCGGACGATAATTTTAATCGTCCTAAAACGATTCACATCCCTACATTACAATGTGCTCTGGCCTACCAGAGATTTCAATTGATCTAAACTGGCCTGTTTTCCTAAAAGAAATAGAAATTAGAGATTCTGAGTATCAAAAGAAGGAGAAGCATATGGAAATTGTGATACATGGTATAAGGAACCCTTGGTTTTCTTGCCAAAAGGAGTGAACCAAGTTAATAGGGAGGAATAGAAAGATTAGTGAATAGTGGTTGGAGTCTGATGCTCCCCTAGGTGGGCGAAAGAGATGGTGTGTTCCTGAGCCTTTATAAGGCCTGCCACCATCTTAGATGTAAATTCTTAATTCAGATTTTTCATGAGTTGCCCTGCAGAGGCGACAGCCCTGTTTCTGCAGTCTCTCTTTTGATTGGGGATTTTTTTTTTTTTTTTTTTGGAAAGAACTCTGAGGATTCTCTTTACAGAGACCTAGATAAAGAGAGTAGAAGCAGAATGTCTGAACCCTATTTTGGTCCAGATGTTTGGGAAACTGGTTGCTGGAGAAGGACGTTTTACCACCTTTCCTTTTTCTCCTTTTGGTTCCCCTTTTATTGAGCATTTTTTACTGCCTGAGAACTCTAGGGCCCAGGATCTCCTATTTGTTTTGAACTTTGAATACTAGGGATGTGCATTCGGTAGCAACAAAATAGGAAATGGAGACAATATTTCCTATTTCGTTGCATTTTGGGGGGGGCCGACGAAACGATAAGAAAACCCACAAAATTTTGTGTGGTTTTCTTATTATTTTTGGGGGGAGAAGAAAGGGCACATAACCCCCCCCCCCAAATCCACCCCAACTCTTCAAATTTAATTAATTGTAACCCCCCACCCTCCCGACCCCCCCCCCCCCAGACTTACCGAAAGTCCCTGGAGGTCCAGCAGGGTCCCGGGAGCGATCTCCCCCTCTCGGGCCGTCAGCTGCCACTAATCAAAATGGCACCGTTGGCTCTTTGCCTTTCCCATGTGACAGGGGCTAACGGTGCCATTGATCAGCCCCTGTCACATGGTAGGAGCAATGGATGGTCTGTGCGGGCCTGCTGGCAGCGGGGGTTAGCCTCTACCACTGCAATCCTCAAAGTCACTCATGGTGGCCAGGATGCCACCACCACCCTTGCCGACTTTGGCGGGAACCTCAGGGGCATCCCCAACTGATGACATCCCTTGGTCATTGTTCTTAAGCACCACCTTCGCCCCTTGCTAGCTGACTTGGCAACAAGTTCCATCGTTACTGGTGCTTGCTCCTGTCTCCTCGGACCTGTGGTGGCTGTCTCCGTTCTTCCTTGAACTTTGGACTCTGGCTTAGGTACCCACTCCTTGGGGACCTGCTTGTACTTCTATCGGAGACCTGGTCTCCTGGCTTCCCCTGCTCCTCGGGCTAGCCCTGTGCCTCCCAGAGATCCTATCTGCTGGTCTACCTGCTCCTCGGAGTTGCCTCTCAGAACTGCCCCACTATCTTGGAGACTCAACTCTGTGCTTCCTCGCTCCTTGGGGCAGTGCCTACATTCTACACCAGTGACTGTGCTTCCCCACTCTTTGGGGCAGTGCCTACATTCTACACCAGGGACTGTCTGTGCTTCCCCGCTCCTCAGGGTAGCACCTATGTTCTACACTGGTGATTACCCATGCTTCCCGTTCCTCAGGGCAGTGCCCTCATTTTACTCTTGTGACTGTAATTACACCTCCCCGCTTCTTGGGGTAGTGTCTCTGTTCCTCTTTCAGAGGTACCTTCTGCACAGCCCCGCTCCTCAGGGTTGCTTATGTCATTGCCTGGAGACTCGTCTCGGGCTTCCCTACTCCGCAGGACAGCCTACGTCATCTCATCTGTGCCTTCCTCGCTATGCAGCTCTGCCCCTCTGGGCTCTCTCTGCAGTATACCTCCTGAACTTCCTGTATCACGCTTCCCACTCCTCGAGCCTGCCTAGCGCCGCTCTCTCGGAGGTCCCTTCTCTGGCACTTGCTCTCCAGCTCAGCTTGTATACTGTGGAGTCCCTCTGCTCTGTGTCTCTCACCTCGATCCTTGGGACTTCCCCACAGACTTCTCTCCACAAGCTCCTGCTGCACCTGACCTCGCCTCCTGATGGTGAGAACCTGTGGGGCTCCTCCCCTCAGGTGGTATCAACCCTCACTTCGGGCCAAGGGTCCACGAAACCCACGAATCCTAACAGATTGCCAAGTTATAGACCCTCAGAGGTCTCAGCCATCCAGGCCATCTCTGGCCTGGCACAAAGAATCAGCGAACAGCAAAAGTTCCTGGAAACACTGGCAGCAACCATTGATAACTTGAGCACTCATTTAGATGTCACTATGACTGCCACCACGACGTCTACCAAGCTCAATTCCTCCACCTCTATGCTGGTTCCTCGGCCAACCGTGCCCTTGCCGGCACCTCCACGCTTTTAAGGAAACCCTCTTAAGTATAGGGGTTTCTTGAATCAATGCAATATGCACTGTTGTCTGCAACCAGCTTACTTCCCAGATGTGATCACCAAGACTACCTAAATCCTTTCCCTTCTGGATGGCTAGGCCTTGGCCTGGGCGTCACCTCTCTGGGAGTGTGCAGATCCAGTTCTTTGAGACCTTCCGGGGTTTCTGGCCTTATTCTGCTCCAATCTTCAACGATCAGGGCTGAAGAGCTGTTTCCAGGTCATTACTTCTCCATCTCCAACAAGGCTCTCATTCATTAGCGGATTATGTTATTGAATTCAGGACCCTTTCATCGGAACTCCACTGCTTACGTTCCATCTTCCTTGAAGGGTTGAGTCTTCGGATTAAAGACAAGTTGGTGGCTCGCGAATTACCTGCCTCTTTGGACTCTCTGATAGACCTTACTGGTCACATCGACTGCCACCTGCAAGAACACTCAAAAGCATCTAGAGTGTACAGGAAATCTACCCCAGGCTTGTCCCGAATTTGACATTAATCTTCCCCCAGAGTGAACGCAGCTCAGAACAAAGCTAAGGATGAGCCAATGCAGATGGGTTGGAGCAGATTTCACCCAAGGAATGATGCCGCCGCCAGCAATCCGGCCTCTGCCTGTACTGCGGCCAATCCGGGCATGCCATAGCCTCATGTCCAGTCTGGGAAACTCCCAGGCCAAGGTTCTGCTGGAGGACTGCTCCTAGGCCTGACTTTACCATCTCCTTCATTGACTGTACCCTGTATATATTATCTGACTTTGTACAACGACGCTTCTCTGCAGATATACAAGGATATTTACAAATAATTTCGTTGAGGCAAATATAAATTTAATATTGCATATCCTTGGAAGACACAGATGCAAGACCTTCAATATAGGCAGGGCATTACTGTGTCTTACAGTCTCTTGTGGATGCTGTATTATATAGTTTCAAATCATGCATAGAAAATGCTTGTGACGAGGATCACTTATGCAATATGACAGTGTAATAAGATGACCTTCTCTAGCCTGAGAAATCTCCTCCCACCTTAAAAGTTCCTTTGTTTAGCATTGCTTTGATGTGCTCTGTTTCTTCTGAACTTCTTTATTCTGTTGATAGATCAATCATTTCATCTCCAAGGGGCAGGGAGAAACTCTGATTTCAGTTGGAATCTGTTGGAGCCAGATAAGCAAAAGAATGCAGTTTCTGCCACCTGCCATCGATAACCTCCTGACCTTTAATTATAGGCTTTGCAGAGCCTACAGGTCTTCCAGATATCTTCCAAATTATTGAGTCTGAGGTCAGTGAAAGGTTCACTGTATACCAGCAGGTTCAGTTAAGGCAGACAGCAAAGGACTCTGGGACAAGCTGAGTGGGCCAAAGGCCTGAACCAAAATCTTATGTTATGCTGACATATATCATTTCCCTCTTGTGCCACCTTCAATGGCAAGAGTGGCACACCAACAGGTCCTCGACGATTGGCCATAACAAAGGAACTTAAAAAGTGTGTCCTAACAACTAGCCTTGGTATTTATCAGGTGTAAAGCATAGTTGTGTGTGTCCCTCTAGATTCCTAATTAATGTAAGAGATACTCATATAAGCATTCACTAGCTAATCAAACAATAACATTAAAACTGAATTACAATAAAAAATCATCCAGTTCTATAGTTAAACTGCATGTGTAATAATAATATCAAAACTTTAGTCTTAAGCTAGAGATTACATTGCATAAGGAAGGAATACCATATTTAAACTAATAGTATAAAGAGAAAGGACTTGTTCCTAATAAGTATAGAAAGCATGACAGGAAACAGTCTGTATGCTAGAAATCACATACTAGTATAACTAGCATAAAGATAAGCAAGAACTAAAAAATTATTAAAGAAGAAAGTATGTATATTCTTGTTGCATTGTTCATAATGGGCGAGACTCTGCAAGGAGAACTGTTTCATACTGAAAACCAGGGCTAGAAGTAGATAGGTATAATAGAGAAGAAGGAGTAAGAATATATGATAGAAGAGAAAAAGAACATTGAAAAAACTAAACAACTGGCAAAAAAGAAATTATTCTTAAAAGAAATAAAGAAAGTAATGAGAGGCAGTCCGTTATAGTGGACTATGAAAAAGAAAACAGATTAGCAGGATAAAAAGAATGTTTTAACTCACAGGTAGTGTTTATAGTGCTGGGGCCAAGATAAGGAGAAAAGAACAATGAGCAATTAGTATGCCAAAAGATATAGTAATAGAATAGTTGCAGATCCCTATGACAGTGCTCATCATGTATAAGGAGTGTATTTGTTTCAAGGAGAACAATCTCATAGTAAGCATCAAAGGCCCCACTACCAAGAAATATTTGTGAGAGGGTATAAACAGACTCTAAGCAAAATCTAATAGTATTACAGGAAGAATATTCAAAAAGAGTTTCAGGAAAGAAATCAGAGTAAAAAGGGAATAAAGATCAGCAAATCGATTACCATAAGTATAGACTGCAGAACAAAAGAATAGGAATAGCTTATAACAAATAGATCGGTATATATTTAACATATGCTGGTGTGGAAGAGAAATATATATATGATATCCCTCTTGAACCATGGATTATCATATTTGAATTACAGTGAGACATATCACCTTCTACGTGATCAAAGCAGCTTTCATAGATAAAGATAAAGAAAAACATAGTACATATTCATTTAGCTGATTCAGCATAGAAATACATATAAGTATTAAAAAACCCGTCTCCATTAAAATGGATAACCAGGAATTTCACACTTTGGCGTTGGTGAACTCTGGGGCTGGTGGAAACTTTATTCTAAAACAATTAACTGAGCACTTGCAGATCCCCACCATCCACTCCCCCCAGTGCCCTTACTCCTCTCGTCCATCCATGGAGAACCTCTTTCTGGTGAGGTCACTCACACCACGGCCCCTATTCGACTTCGCACAGGGTACCTGCACGTAGAAAACATTTCTTTCCACATTCTGGACAAAGCCATTCATCCTGTGGTCCTGGGACTACTGTGGCTACAACAACACACCTCACAGTTCGACTGGGCCACCTTACAGCTCTCTCGTTGCAGCCCCTCCTGCTATGACAACTGCCTGGAGTCCATATTGCCTCTGCCTTGCCTGAATCCCTCACTCTCTCCTCCCAGGCTTCCACCACAGTATTCTTCATTTGCTGATGTGTTCTCGAAGGCCATGGACACTCTATCCCCGCATCACTCCTATGACTGCACAATAAACTGTTGCCCAACACAGAGCCTCCTTGGGGTAGGATTTATCCTTTATCGCTAACTGAGACCCAGGCCATTCGGAATACATCCGCAAGAACCTGGCCAAAGGCTTCACTCGGCCCTCCAAGTCTCCTGCGAGAGTGGGATTTTTCTTTGTAGGAATAAAAGACAGCTCCCTCTGTCCCTGCATTGATTCCGGTATATAAGAACCATAAATAAATAAATAAATAAATAAATAAATGTGATCAATCTAAAGGACCGCTACCCATTGCCTCTGATTTCAGAGCTTTTTGACAGGCTTCAGGGAGCAAAAATCTTCTCCAAATTGGACTTCTGTGGAGCCTACAATTTGGTCCGTATCCACAAAGGCGACAAATGGAAAACCGTGTTTAACACACGTGATGGCCACTTTGAATACCTTGTGATGCCATTTGGCCTTTGCAACACGTCTGTGGTTTTTCAGATTCTGATGAATGAGGTTTTCAGAGATATGCTTTACCAATGTATAGTGGTGTACCTGGATGACATCCTGGTTTTCTCCCAAGATCTACAAAGCCACCGCTGGGATGTCTCTCAGGTCCTCCAGCGTCTACAGGACAACCAACTTTATGTCAAACTCAAAAAGTGTTCCTTCGAGCAGGAGACAGTTCCTTTTCTTCGCTATGTGGTTTCCAGTCAAGGGTTCAGAATGGATCCTCAAAAACTGAAGAGCATCCGTGATTGGACTCAACCTTCGGGTCTCAAGTCACTACAGAGATTCCTTGGCTTTGCCAATTACTATCGGTCTTTTATTCACCATTATTCTACCCTGACCGCACCGCTCACAGCCATGACTCGCAAAGGGGCCAATCCCTCGTAGTGGTTTCCCGAAGCTATGACCACCTTCCAGGATCTTAAGGCCACTTTTCTCCAGGAGCTGTGTATTTTCCATTCGGATCGCAGGCCGCCATTTGTAGTCGAGGTCGATGCCTCCGACTTTGGAGTAGGAGCAGTTCTGAGCCAATACTCCACGACCCATACCTTACACCCGTGTTCATTTTTTTCCTGGCGCTTCTCTCCGGCAGAATAAAATTACGCCATCGGGGATAAGGAGTTACTGGCTATCAAGCTGACCTTCGAGGAATGGCATCCCTGGCTCGAGGGAGCCCAACACCAGATCACAGTGTATACGGATTCCCAAAAACCTCAAGTATTTACACCATGCTCAGCATTTGAACCATCACCAGGCCCATTGGGCCCTCTTTTTTGCCCGATTCAATTTCCTGCTGCACTACCGACCAGCCAATAAAAATTGCCGTGCCGATGCTCTCTCCAGATCCTTCATTCCCGAGGATGTTCCCGATACCCCACGGCACATAATTGACCCTGCCAAGGTCATCCTGTCCACTTTTCCAGTGCCACCTGGGAAGACGGCAGTCCCTCGCCAAGTATGACAGAGGGTTCTTCGATGGGCTCAAGACTCCCTGACTGTAGGACATCCAGTCAGTCTAGAACATTGTATCAGACCGAGAACCACAATTCACCGCCCGCTACTGGAAGGCATTATGTAAACGCTTCAAGGTCCAGTTGAGTCTCTCATCAGCCTTCCACCCTCAGAGTAATGGGCAGACTGAACGTACGACCTTCCTGCGCTCCTTTGTAAAAGAAAGACAAGACGATTGGGCCAAACTTCTCCCATGGGCGGAATTTTCATATAACAATCATACACACTCCGCTACAGGAAGTTCTCCCTACTTATCTATCTATGGGAAGCAACTTCAGCCGCCCTTGCCCTCACCTGAACCCAGCGCACTGCCAGCAGTGCAACTCTCTGCCCACCAGCTACTTGCCCTCTGGACATCTATTCAAAAGAAGATGCAAAAAGCTGCCCTTGCTACCAAAACATGGGCAGACAGCCACCGTCAGCCAGCACCAGTCTACCTCCCTAGGGTCCATGTTTGGCTGAGTACAAAGAATCTACAACTTCGGATTCCTTCCCGCAGACTCACCCCCAGATTCTGTGGACCATTCCGCATTGCCGAGTGCGTAGGAGCCATTTCCTATCGCTTGCGCTTACCCTCCTCAATGCATGTGCACAATGTCTTCCATGTGTCGCTTTTGAGGCCTCTCATCCTCTCCAGGTACCATCCCCGAGCTCCCGAATCTGCAGATCCTTCCGTGCCAGGAGACACCACGTACCAAGTTCAGGAGGTTCTAGATGTCAGATTCCATCAACATCGCTGGGAGTACCTCATCGCCTGGGAAGGTTGTGGACCCGAGGACAACACATGGGAGCCAGCCCGCAACATCCTTGATAAGGACTTATTGAAAGCCTTCCATCAAGACCACCCAGGTAAATCCGGGCCTGCTAAGAGGGGGCATAAGAGGGGGGGTACTGTTGCGGTTCCAGTCGCGGCAGCCGTGACTAGGCCCTTACCTCCTTGGTCCCGGCCCGTCTCCGAGGGTCTGCGGCCTGTTTCGCGGCATCCCCGCGGGGGGGACGCCGTCGAGAAGCCCTGCCTGGATGCCTTCTCCCTAGGCACGCGCATGCACGCAACCCGTGCTTATGAAGGCCGTTTCCCACCACTGGAAGCTCCGCCCTATCCATGATGTCAGACGCCGTGGCCTATGTAAGGCCGCCGTGGAGCCCAGGACTTTGCCTTGCAACGGGGTTCCTTGCGGTTCTCTGTTGCTCCGTGCCCCGGAGTGTGCTATTGCATTAGCGACTCCGTTCCTGCCTGAGACTTGTTTCACTCCGTGCCCAAGTCTTGCTTCTGTCTGGCTTGTGTGCAGGAATCTGTTCTGCTTCAGTTCCAGCTTGGTTCCAGTAGCCAGTCCTGCTTCAGCTCCTGCCTGGTTCTAGTAGCCAGTCCTGCTTCAGCTCCTGTTTGGTTCCAGTAGCCAGTCCTGCTTCAGTTCCTGTCTGGTTCCAGTAGCCAGTTCTGCTTCAGTTCCTGCTTGCTTCAGTCCTAGCCTGCTTCAGTTCCTGCCTGTCTCCTGATCCCTGCCTGCCTGCTCCAGCTCCAGCTTCCGTGATCTCCTAAGTCCCAGCGGTCGGCCTCCTACGGGCTCCTCCCGGGGGAGTACCGGCTTCCAGGGTAAAGCTCACTTCCAGCTCCTGCCTGGTATCCACCTCCCGACCTGTCACTCACCAGAGACTATAGTACACCTCTCTCCAGTCTCTCACAGGTCGGCCCAAGGGTCCACTAAACAGTTTATTCACAACAGGTACTAGCATGTAATTCCCAAATAATTGCCATTGAAAACTAAAATTGAAGGGAATTAAATACAGAGATAATACCCAGGACGGTATATAAGCCTACAGCTTTCCGAGGACAATTTCCTACCTTTTTATTTCTTAACTTTATTAATGCTATTTTAGTTTTTAAGTAATTTTGAACTATCTTATTATTTTTTTATTGAAGTTTTATTGAATTTATTTCTACCTTCTAATTGTTTATATATAATTTTGTATTATGTAAACCGTTAAGATAGAACCATGTGTTCCGGGTAACGGTATATAAAAACTGCATAAATAAATAAATAAAATAAATCTATCTGATACAAAATACTTTTATTACATATCTTCACATTACATTTAACATTAATTTAAACTTATTTTTTAGAACGTTAAACATTTTTTTACATGTTTACAACAAGCATTCCAACAATTTCAAAGATATCATTAGACCCGCACATTCCCCAATCTACAAACACTTCCACTCACAGTTTAAAATTTCAAACATACAACCTTCCACACACAGTCTTTCACCATTCACTCCATCTGTTTTTTCATTCATTTCTGCTAGTCAGACTGCCATTCCTGTAAGGATAAGTTAACACACAGCTCTGCCAGATTCTCCTCTAAGGCCAAGATATGGTTCTCAAACTTGGTAACAAAAAAGTTTCTTTTTGCAACCTACATTTAAGTAAAGGTCGATATAAGCATGGTGGGGCATTGCCGGTATCCACTAGGAATACCGGTGGTTTCCAATTTATAAATAATTCTCAAAATTTAAGTGGCGCAGATTCAGAGTTTCTCAAAAGCAACAAACGGGTTGGCAATTGAGTTAAATGCCAAAAACATCTTTTCAACCCTATTCACTCGGTTAAAATCTGCTGGAAATATTTTGCCCCATGCTTTGGAAAGTAGCGGCATTTTGGTTCCGCATCCAATTGTACCCTTTCTTGAGCCGAAGTCACAACCTGCCTATAGAACCCATAAAGAAAAATTCCCCCGCTTTCAATCTACTGGTGATATTAAGGAATAGATTTTCAAAAAGTACGCGTGCGCGCACACATGGACGTGCAATTTTATAACATGCGCGTGCTCCTTCAGTTGCGGGTCAGTATGTGTCACATTTTGAAGCTCAATTTATTTATACATCTAGTTTTTTTCAACATGTGAGCTTCTGGCAACGTTATATTGATGATTAGTTTTTTCTGTGGACAGATGATTTGGATTCTTTATCAATGTTTGGGGGTCATTTTCTAAAGCTAGCACACGCAAAAAGGGACGTTTTGCACGCGAAAAGTCACTTTTTGTGTGCGATAGCTAAAAAGGGCAGAGTCGGGGCGGTGTCTGCCCTGGAAGAGGAGGAGTCGGGGCGGTCACCGTGAAGACAGCATAGACAGCGAAAAGGTAAGGAGCCTTTTCGCTGCCCATTTCACGCCCAGTAGCACCACCTTTTATGATGGCGCTATTGGGTAGAAAAGCCGGCAGCGATCGCACCGCAGAGGTGTGATTGCTGCCGGCTTTCACAGGCCTGCCCCCCGCTTCGCCCCCTGCCCCCTGCACCATGCTATTCACGATGCTGCGGTGTTTTAGAAAATATAGGCCTTTGTGAGTTACATTAATCAATGTAATCAGCATTTGAAATTTACTTTCCAAACTCATCAATCCCGAGTTACATTTTTTGATATGGTTGTACAAAGGGTAGATGAAGGTATTGAAACCTATATTCACAGGAAACCCACGGATAGGAATACTCTCTTACACTTTCAGAGTTTCCATCCCCAGAAACTTAAAGAAAACATCCTTTTTGGTCAGTTTCTCAGGTATCTGAAGTTGTGCACATCTCCGAATATGTATAAACAGTGTTCTAAGGAATTGGTCCAAAGATTTGTGGATCGTGGGTATTCTTTTAGCAATGTTAGAAGAGCGTTTAAGTGAGGACTGTATGCTAATTGAGATAATTTGTTACTTAAACAGAAGAAAAATTATATGTCTAGAATCATTTGTACCTTGCTTATTCATCTAGGATGACTCAAGTGAAACAGAGTATTTTGCAACATTGGTCTGCATTGAAATTTTTACCGGGCTTTAAGGATACCCCGATCTATGCAGTTACAAAAGGTAGTAACTTAAGAAATAGATTAGTGAAACATTGTTTGACTCAAGCGGATCATCTTCAATCTAAGGGTCAACGTTGATGTGGGCAGTATTTGGTGTGTTCTTATGTGTTAGTGACACAACAATTTATTCACACGCAATTAAAATCTCCTTATGTGTTGCCGGGGTTGTTTATATGTGCCACTCAGAGGGTTGTGTATGTTGTTTGCCCGTGCACTTTGATGTACATGGGTCAAACTATTAGATCAGTGCGACAGCAGATTATAGAGCACAAGAGCTGTATCCAAACAATTAAGGAAAATGCTCCATTGATGGCTCATTGGCTTAGAGCTGGCCACACAGTAGAAGACATTAGATTTTTTTGTGATTAAACAGTGTCACAGCCAGTTAGGAGAAGATATCTCACGTTTATTGAGGCAATGGGAACAATGGCACACGTTAGCCCCTGAAGGTTTGAATAGTGAGATGGAATGGACTGCATTCATGTAATGACATTTATATTGTAGTGGATTGAGATGAGGGGGATTGAAGCATTATGATATAGTTAGAAGCATGGGTGTAGTGGATGGGATGGATGTGTTGCATCTGGATCCCTTCAGTTAGCATCTGTTATATTCTATGTGAGTGATATTAGGGGTTTGGAGGTTTGAAGAGTGATAGCTTGGTATGTGTGTTTTGTGTGTATGGTTATATTGTTTGGTATGAGATATTTTCTTGTTTTGGGTGCATGGTAGCATTGTTGGAAATGTTGTTTGGGAGGGATCGTGGTGACACTGTAATGGACGGAAGATCAGTGATTGGTGAAAATGTGGGGAATGTTGTATGCTGGCAGTGTAGGATAAGAAGTTGTGGATGCACTTCCAATTAAGTGTTGTGGAAAGGGCATGTTGAGAGATCGTTTAATGGCAATAAGGATTTAGAATTGGTGGTGTGAATGGTTAAATGCCGATATGATGGGAGGAGTTAGGTTCCTATATTGCACGCTATGCACGCTATTGTATGTCACTCGTGGTGGAGCCCTACACCATGTTTTAAGGCGGGGTGGTGTTGTAACTGTGACGCCATTTTAGCAAAAGTAAGTCATCAGAGAGAAGGTTGATTCCAGTATGGTGTATGTAATCAAAGTAAAAGTTCAAAAGTTGGGCATTTTCATGTCTTGTGAGCTGGGTAAGTAGTAGGTGGCTACCGCCATTTAAGAGGAAGATATGAGTTTGCTGTGTATATTGGGATAAAACTATGGAATGGTTTATGTTTTTTAGATCAAATTGGAATGGAGTACGCCCACAAGAGTGGAGACCTGGGTCGTTAGAATTAAAGTTTTGGTGTGTGTTAGGTCAGCAGGTTTTTCAAAGTTGAGATATTTTTGTTATAGTTTTTGATTTTTTTGGGATAGATCTTGGCATTTAAAATGATTTCATATTTTTGGTGAATATGTTTTGTAGAATTGTTGTTCCCTTGATGAAGCCGTGAGGATGAAACAAGGGCCCTTTAAAGAAAGCTTTCGGGAGCTATCATATGGAAGTAATGGGGTATCCAAATCTTGGAATGACGATCATTTTGTGAAATAGCCAATTGATGTCTTCACTTTCAGAGGTAATTGTGAAGGAGTGAATCTTCTAAGGAACAAATATTTAAGTGGTGCAATTATGATGATGCCATGAAACTGTAATTTGCTTAATATTTTGCTACAAAGGATGGCGAAGAAGTGAAAGATATTTGGGTATGGAAAAGATGTAACAACCATTTTGTGAAAACTTTCTGAAGAAGTGAAAGGCTTCTTGAGTGTGAAAAAATGTAATAACCATTCTGTGAAAATTATTTGATGAACATTGTACAAAATTATAGTTTTTGATTATGTATATGATTGAGTAGGGAAATGATGTAACAATTATTTGGTGAAAATCATCTGATGAAAATTGGATCAAACTAGTCTCGATTATGTATATAGGTATTAGGATGGCATGGATTTAATGTATGAGTGGGAATAAGTGGAGTATGTATGAGGTAATTTTTTAAAGTGTTTTGGTAAATAAAAGTTGACTCTCATTTATGCATGTTGGTATTAGGCATATGGCAGGTAGGCATGCGGCAGCAAATCCTCTATTCTGATATTAGGGTATGGCAGGTAACAGCATCCTTCCAAGAGAGAGAATTTCTATAGAGGGAATGCACAGTATATCTCATGCTAGGTCTTCAAGATCAGTGTCACTAGACTCAGAAAGCAGTGATAGGCAAGATCACTATAATATGTTGTCTCTGTGCTGTAGTCTCCTTGACAACAGTTCACAGTCTCACACATAATTCACTGGGAAGGACTAACTGCTAACTTGTTATATAGTTATGATTACTAACTGACACCTGCTCTTCATTGATTTCTATGGGCCGTAGACTTCAATGGCCCATAGAAATGAATGGTAAACTAAAAGAATGAGACAAGTAGGATTCATTTAATTTATGGGATCCCCTCCATTTGTTTTGGGGACCCACAAAAGAAACAAATGGGGTTCAATTCATTTCAGAATGCCCATTCATTTTTAGCAAATGCACATCCCTAGTAACAAAGAGGAAAAAGGAACAAATATTTATCCTCAGATGATGCCATTCCTAGGATCAAATCAAGTGAATGCTGCTAAAACATTTCTATCCCCAAAACAGTTAAAAATGTGTTCAGCCAGCTGAGTGGATTTTCATTCTTCCAGCTCATTGAACTGATTCAAAGAAGAGAAACCATATCTGTTACATTTGGCGACTTGCAAGCCATCGCACTCACCTCTCAATGCCACTCAGCCCCCACACACCAGAAAGCTGCTGAAGCCCCTCTCCCTCCCCACCATAGATACAACTTTGATAACTGTCTTCAGCACATCTGGAACACCACCGGCTTCAAACTCCATGTCCACCATGCTGCCAAGGTTCAGCTTCCCCATAGGTATGCATAGTAGGCACTCAGTGGTGGGAAACCAAGATTGGCACTCCCTGATGACATCAGCACCTTGGTCCTATATAAGCCTTAGTCTTGCAACAATTCTCTGCCTCAGAAATGGGTTTCCTGCATTGTTGGTGTAGTGTGTATTGCTGATTCCTGTTCCTACTGTCTTGCCTCATCTCTCCAGTCCAGCCTTGCCTCATGTCTCCAGCCCAGCCTTGTTTCATCTCCCTATACCAGCCTTGCCTTGCTTGCCCAGCCTCATCTTATCCTACTGCCTCATGTCCTTCCCTGATATGTCAGTCCTGCTCCTTGTCTCTTTGCCTTTCCTTGGACTGATGTCTGGATCCTTGCCTGGACATTGACCATTTTTATTGCTGCCTGCCTCTGACCCTTGCCTGGACATTGACCATTCTTGTATGCCACCTGTCCTGACCCTAGCCTGGCCCTGGATATGTGCCTACACCATTTCCACAGAGACTCTAGCCTAAGACCTGCCGGTCCCTAGAACCCAAGAGCTCAACCCAAGGGGAAAGAGATTGGTATAGGTGAAGCTCCTATTCAGTCTCTCTCCAGCGTAGCTCTGCCAGCTGTAAGTGAGGGCCTGTGGGGATGACCCCATAGGTTGAACCATCCTTACCACAGCAGCAGGAATCCAGAGATCTTACAGTACCCCTTGATACTTCACTATACTTTTGACTGCAAATTTAAGGAAAAAAAATTGGCTTTCAAATGGACAACTCTAGAGCGCAATGACAGTAACTTCCTCCTCTTTTCTTAAGTAACTCTACAGAGGTCAGGAAAAATCCTAACCACCCGATTCAAAATAATTCTTATGGAAAAAAAAAAAGCTTTGAAGATGCAGTTTCTGTCCAGCTCTAATGCAAAGAAAACTAACATAGTCTTTCTAACATCCACATATTCCTGGGTCTGCTCTAACAACTCTGTCAAATTGAGCTCATTTTCCAGAATAGAGTTTGATGGTCATTCACCCCTTTCATCTCCAGGATCATCTGCCTGAAAGGCAGGAAGATTTGGGACTCTCATAGTAGGAGGCAGTTCCCCAAAAGGAAATTTGAATTTCTCAGTCAAATATCTATGCATTGTGGGCCAGATTTTCAAAGGGGTACGCATGTAAGATACGCGCGTACCCCCCCGAAAACCTGGCCCAAACACCCTCTGCACGGGCCGAGCCTATGTTGCATAGTCTTCCGGCGCACGCAAAGCCCAGGGACGCACGTACGTCCCGGGGCTTTCCTGGGGGGGCGTGAGGGGGGCGTGTCACGATCCACGCGTCATTGGGGGCATGTTGGGGGCGTGGCGCAGCCGGCGTGTCATCCGGGGGCAGCGCCACAGGCATGGTTTCAGCTGGGGGCATTCCGGGGGCGTGGCCGCGGCCTCCAGACCAGCCCCCGGACCGGAACATGGCGCGTGGCAGCCGGCCCGGCGCATGCAAAGTTATGCCTGCCTCGAGCAAAGTTATGCCTGCCTTTCGCGACAGAGGTGGGGGGGTTTAGATAGGGCCGGGGAGGGAGTGGGTTAGGTAGGGGAAGGGAGGGGAAGGTGGGGGGAGGTGGAAGGAAAGTTCCCTCCGAGGCCGTTCCGATTTCAGAGCGGCCTAGCAGGGAACGGAGCCAGGCTGCGCGGCTCAGCGCATGCAGGCTGCCGATTTTGGGCAGCCTTGTGCGCGCTGACCCCAGATTTTAATGGATACGCGCAGCTACGCACGTATCTATTGAAATCCCGCGTACTCTTGTTCGCGCAAGTTTATGAAATCTACCCCTGTATTTCTTGGAGTAACAGTTAGGGGTACATTTTAAAAAACAGCGCGCGCGTGTACCTTTGTTCGCGCACCAGGCACAAACAAAAGTACACTGGATTTTATAAGATACGCGCGTAGCCGTGTGTATCTTATAAAATCCGGGGTCGGTGCGCACAAGGGGGTGCACATTTGAGCAACTTGCGCGTGCTGAGCCCTGCGCACGCTGCCTGTTCCCTCCCCCCCACACCTTCCCCTCTCTTCCCCTACCTAACCCACCCCCCGGCCCTATCTAACCCCCCCTTACCCTTGTTATAAAAGTTACGCCTGCCTCTGGCAGGTGTAACTCGCGCGCACCAGCGTGCTGCTGGCATGCCATCTCCCGACCCGGGGGCTGTTCCGAAGGCCTCGGCTGCACCCCGGAACGCCCCTGGGCCAGCACCACGTCCGTCCCCCCCCGAGATGCCCCCCGGAACGCCCCAAACATCGTGCCACCCACCCAACTCGCCCCCAACACGCCCCCCCTAGCGAAGCCCCGGGACTTACGTGCGTCCCGGGGCTTGCATACGCCGCCAAGCCTATGCAAAATAGACTCGGCGCGTGCAGGGGCATTATAAAAGGGTTACGCGTGTACCTTATGCCCTTAACCCTTGTAAAATCTACCCGTTAATGTCTTAGGAAAATTTATAAAACAAAGATTACATTTGCTTGAATTGTTCTCCAACATCTCAAGTTTATGTTGCAAACTGAAGTTGTCCTTATTCAGAATTGCCTGTAATAATTACATGGATGTGATATTCTCCTCACATCCATGAAGACAAATAGAATTTGCTGATATTTTCATTTTTTGGTCATGTAACTTTATTGTTTCAGAAAAAAAAGTACACAATTATTTTACTATCCCAGTCATAGAGGATGCACTCTGGAACACCACAGCCCAAACATTCTGCAGGGAAACACAGTAGCAGGGCTGAATTTCCTTCTGTCCTCAGAATACACCTGTTACAGGTAAGCAACATTGCTAAATGTATTTCTCAATGAACATACCAGAGAAAAGAGAGACAAAGGAAATACAGATCACAAAAGCATCCAACACAAGGAATAGGAAAAACAAATGAAATGTTTGTGCAGTACTCCTGAATGATTATATTCTTTAAAATGCAAATGAAACAAATTGTCCCTAGTACTTAATAGGGTGCTGAAAACCATACAATAAATACTTTAGCACCAGCCCCCTAGCACTGGCTCGATTTTCCCTCCTAATGATCCTGAATGTGTGGGAATTTTTTCAACACTGTTCTATTAATTCTAATGTCTATGCGGCATCTGGATAACTTGGCCTGTGGGAGGGGAGCTAATGACTGGATCAATAAGAGAAAGAACGATTAAAAAATAAAAAGCCTTTTGGCAAATGACGCAGCACCAGAAGTGAGGAATAGCTTCAAAGCGTGCTGAATGGCAACAGCCATTCTTATGTATTACCATGGAATCCTATTCTGCACTTCTTCAGTTAGGGAGACACACAGTGGAGGCTCCTGAAATGTTTGTATGGGGGTATAATGGGGGGGAGGGGTGTCACAATGAATTTTAGGGTGGGGAAGTTCCAAGTGCCTTTCTCTCAAATCGAAATGGTCCAGCCAGACCGCGGGGGCAGCTAGGGAGGACAAGCTCCTTGTCCTCAGGTCGTCCTTGCCCTCTGCCCTCCCTCTAGAGTTGCCCCTGGCGATACAACAAGCAGATCTTCTATCTGGAGGACATAAAATATAAATATTAATTTTTTTTAATTTAAATCTTCATCAATAATATTCTCTTTGATCTAAGCTGTGTTTTGGCCAGATGGGGAAGTTGTTTCTGAGACTGAGTTTCTGAGCAGAGATTAACCATTTTTTCTGATTTTGACAAAGTACATTATTATACCACCCGCAAAATAAAGTGACCAGTCAGAATATAATCCAAAGTGTAGTCAGAATCACCTGGTATACATGTACAGAGGGATCACAAATTGCAGCAACTTGGAAGGAAAGGTTTTTAGTGACCTCTAGTTCAAATTAATTTGCCACATTGTATCACAAAGCAGAAATATTTATAGCTTATTCCTGAGATTGCAGGTGATTGTTACTGGTAGATGTTTTCTAGCCTCCTTCTTTTATCACCTGAAACATTTCCCTTTTTGACAGACCATGAAACAATTTCCACATCATAATACATAGAAACATAGAAATGATGGCAGAAAGGACCAAATGTTCCATCCAGTCTGCCCAGCAAGCTTCTTAAGGTAGTAACTCTCACTCTGTGCAGGTTACTCCCATGTTTCGCTTAAGGATAGTAATTGTCAGGCTATGCAGTTACCCCCAAACCTTATAATACCCATAAGAATTGCAGACAGTGTTGCTTGATGTGCTTTACTTATGGACTTAGCCATAGAAGCAATCCTGTGCTTTTTCCCTTAAGTCTGTATATTGGTAGTCAAACCATAGAAGTCAGGCCCTGTTGGTTATTGTCTGTATCCTATTTCCCTTTTCCCCTGCCATTGAAGCTGGGTCCGGGGAGCAATTTTGCAATTGCATTAGAATCATCAAGGCACATTGGTTAAGGATAGTGATCTCCATGCCTTCTGTTAAGGGTAGTAACTGCTGCACCAAGCAAGTTATCCCTCCTTACACTTTTCTCATTTCTGTCCTCTAACCTTTAGAGATCCACAATTTTTATCCCATGTCCCTTTGAATTTTTTGACTGTTTTTGTTTTCATCACTGTCTCTGGAAGGGCATTCCAGGCATCCACCACCCTCTCCATGAAGAAATATTTCCTGACGCTGGTTCTGAGTCATCCCCCTGGAGTTTCAGTTCATGACCCCTAGTTCTATTGTTTTCTTTCCAACTGAAAAGGTTTGAAGTCTGTGCATCATTAAAACCTTTCAGGTATCTGAAGTTCTGTATCATATCACCCCTGCACCTCCTCTCTTCTGGGGTACATATTTAGATCCTTCAGCCTCTCCTCATAGGTCTTCTGATACAGATCCCACACAATTTTGGTCACCCTTCTCTGGATCACCTCCATCCTGTCTCTATCATTCTTGAGATACAGATTCCAGAACTAAACACAGTACTCCAAGTGAAGTGTTACCCAGGTCCTGTACAATAGTATTATCACCTCCTTTATCTTACTGGTTATGCAGCCCAGCATTCTTCTGGCATTAGCTATTGCCTTGTCATATTGCTTCGCTATCTTCAGATCTCCAGATACTATTACCCAAAGATCCCTCTTTTTGTCCATGCACATCAGTCTTTCATTCCCCATCACATACAGTACTTTTGGATTATCGCACCCCAAATTAATGACTCTACACTTCTTGGAATTGAATTCAGCTGCAAAATCTTCGACCACTCTTCAACCTTTCTTAAATCTCTTTTCATTCTATCTACTCCTTCAGCTGTGTCTACTCTGTTGCAGATCTTAGTATCATGTATAAATAGACAAACTTTACCTTCTATCCCTTCCGCAATATTGCTCACAAAGATATTGAACAGAACCGGTCCCAACACCAATCTCTGTGGCAATCCACTTAACATGGTTCTCTCTTCAGAGTAGATTCCATTTACCATTATATGCCATCTCCTATCAGTCAACCAGTTTGTAATCCACACCATAATCTTGGCACTCACTCCCAATCTTCTCATTTTATTCATAAGCCTCCTATGTGGGACTGTATCAAAAGCTTTGCTGAAATCCAAGAATATCACATTGAGTGCTCTTCCTCAATCCTATTTCTAGTCACCCAGTCAAAAAAATCAATCAGATTTGTCTGACAGGACCTTTCCCTGGTAAGTCCATGCTGCCTCAGGTCCAGCAACCCACTGGATTGTAGATTGTTCATTATCCTTTCCTTCAGCAGTCTCCATTACCTTTCCCATCACCGAGATGAGGCTAACCAGCCTGTAGTTTCCAGCCTCATCTCTACTTCCACTCTTGTGACGCGGGACCACCACTGTTCTTATCCAATCCCGTGGACCACTTCCATTTCCAGGGATCTATTGAACAGTTCCTTCAGCGGGCCCACCAGCACATCTCTGAGCTCTTTCAATATCCTGGGGTATATCTCATCCCTGGTGTATATCTCATCCCATGGCCTTGTCCACTTTCTGTTTGCCTAACTCCTCCCATACATTCTCTTCTGTAAAAAGAGTTTTGTCTACTCCATCCTCATCTGTGATCTTGTTAATGAGCAACATGCATCTAATGGATTCCTCCCTATCTTCAACAAAGAATTATAGAAATCAAAGAATGTATACACTGATAGTAGCAATCAAATTCAAAGTAAATGTTAAGAATGTGTAGCCCCCTGCCCTCATCTGGACACATGCAAGCACAGGGACTCACTGGGAGAGTCATGTATCATGGCCAGTTCCATTCCTTCAAGGTCCTTCCTACACAGGTAGGAACAAAGAACATTTTTCAAGGCCCTTGGGATTTTTCTCTCTTCTGGAGCTGTTCTGCACACCAGTCCAGTCAAAATCAGCAAGGGTTCTCGGAGGTTTTGTCCTAAAATCTGGTACAGAATGGAATGAAGTCTTTTGAGGAACTGTAAAGTTTCATTGCAGCTTGAGTCACAAGACTGAAGTGTGAAGCCTAGAGGCTGCTAGAGGAGTACAGAGACAGCTCCTGCTAGTACTGACTGTGGTCCCACTGGGAGGATAAAGACCTCAAAGGTCTAAGGGGATACCATCCTGCCAGGAGAGCCTATACTTAGAGTGAGGTTAAAAAAAAGACAAGGGAAACTTTTTTTTTTCATTGGATCTGGATGAGGACAACAGATCTTGCTGTGTGATTGAACAAAGAGAGAGCTTTGCCCAAACACCTTGGGCTTAGAGGAATGAAATAACTGAGTAATTTTGTGGAGTATCTTGAGTTGGTGGACTTCTAATTGATTTTTTATTTTGTGCACTTGGACTGTCTACTGATTACCTTCTACCATTTTTCTGTACTGTGACTATTTTTTCTTGGACTTTACAACAATTTTTCTCTATGTTTTGGGACAACATTTTTGGTGTGGACCTGTATTTCTCTCCTGGTTGAGTGGCAGTCTCCTCCTAGGCCTCCTAGTTATGCTGGTCCCCACTGGATTGAATTCTGGTTTTTCCTAATTCTGGGATTGCAGAGAAGTCTTTTCCTATCCCTGCAGCCTCTGAAGGTAACCCCTGACGAAAGGTGGGGGGGATGTTATATCAAGGGGGCAAAATAATGTGATGTTGGTCAGAGTTGAGAAGATGCTTGGATGCAGAGAGGAAAGTATAACCAGTAGAAAAAGAGAGGTAATAAATTAATGCCTCTTGTCAAGAAGCCACTCTTCTCAGGGTCTTGTCTGCAGGGATTCTTCTCTCTGTAGACTGATAATCTAAACAGAGTTTATCACTCTATTTAAACTTTAAAGTTCTTTACTTCACCAGGCTAGAGCCTGTAACAGTTTTCACAGACCTCCCTTCAAAGAGGGTAATACAAAAAAACAATCAAACAGCAAAAGAAATACCCTACACCATTTTCTCAGTTCACAGTGCCAATTCTGTAACTCGTAAACAGCTTTTGAATCAAGCACCCACTAGAGATCTACAACCCTCAGTAATCTCAACAGACTGGATAATTTCCATCCATCCACAGCTGTTTGTTTAAAAAAAAAAAAAAGCAATAGAGCTACTTTGATTTCAGGCTACATGAGGTTGGAAAAAAAGAAAACTATCCACTTTACTTTAGTGCTGCCAGTCCCTCTATATATTCCACCTCCTCCACACCCACCTCTGAAGGATAAGAACATAAGAACATGCCATACTGGGTCAGACCAAGGGTCCATCAAGCCCAGCTTCCTGTTTCCAACAGTGGCCAATCCAGGCCATACGAATCTGGCAAGTACTATGCTCTCAGGTTCAATATACCTTGCTCTCAGGTTCAATATCCAAGTCTGCTCCAGCTCTCAGTCCTGAAATGGAATCCCATCCACCCTCCTCCCAAGGTTAGCTTTCTTCCTCTTTCCATTGGTCATTGGCTTGATCAAAACCACCTAATGGAGGGGGGGGGGGGGGGGGGGCGTGGCAATGACGCTGACCTAAGAGCATGCTCCAAGCTCTCGCTCCCTACGGGCCTGTGGGATTTCACTAAATCTGCAGTATTACACTGTAAATTTTTTTTTTAAGCGGCAGAATCGCAAGCAGAACCACCAAAGAGCAGAGCAGCATGACTGACGGGCTGATGGTGAGTTGTGTGAAATGAGTCGGAGCAGAGAAGGTGGGCAACGGTGAAGACAAGATGGCGCCCGAAGGCCCTGCATCTGAGGGCCTTTTGGAAACAGTAATCCGCTATCTTACCCGCCCATCTCCACTGTCCTCGTCAAACAATTCCAGCGCATCCAGTCCTATGTGGATGAGCTACGGGAGCAGGTGGAAACTACAATGCTTCCCTGTACGGCCTGCATAACACCTTGTCGGAAAATGTGGACTGCATGGCCAAGCTTGAGTCAGAGGCCATGGCAAGCCGCGAAAAACATCAGGCTTTTGAAGAAAAACTTGATGATCTGGAAAATTGCAGCAGGCAAAATAACCTGCACATTGTAGGAGTCCTTGAAGAGGTTCAGGGAGAGGAGCTACTGTCCCTATGTGAGAAATGGCTCCTGGATCAGCTGCTTGCAGGCACCACTGACCGGCCAGTTTTGGTGGAGGGTGTGCATTGACTGGGCCCCAGGGGGGCCGGACCAAAAGAAGCTGTGGCAAGTAATCGTTAAGATTCTTAATTATACTGATAAAGCAAAAATCTTGCAGGTGTATCGCAACAAGAGAGAAGTGCTTTATAAAGAGACCAAGTTGTTGATTTTACCGGATTTCTCGAGTAAAGTGCAGGTGGCTCAGAAGGAGTTTTCTCCCTATTGCACCAAGCTCTTCCATAGGGGCATAAAGTTCTCACTACAATTTCCTGCTCACTTGAATGTTTTCCATGATGGAGGGCTCCACATGCTTGCTACACCTCATGAGGCCAAAGCATTTTTAGACAAGCTGCCATGACTCTCTCGAGGATGTCTCAGAGGATACAATCTTTGTCTTTGTTTTGGTGGTTCCTGAAGGCTGTTGCCTTTTTCCCAGTTTTCGTGATGTGGGACAGTTTTTTCATCATTGCGACTGGCAGGTACCATGGAGACAAGACTTTGGAGCGGCCAGTGTTGTTGAACTGGACTGCTTCATCACTGTGACTTTGCCCTGGATGACAGCTCTTTCAGCGGGTGATCCGTCTATTTTGTCTTTTTTGGGGTCCCTGGCTGACCTTATTAATTGCCTGCTATTGGCCCATGACAGCCTTTGCCTTCTCCCATAGATATACAGGCAGACCCCTCCTGCGGGCGAGGAGAGAAGGAAACCTCTTCGCAAGCTTCTGGGGAGATCTGCTCTATTTTGGGGTTGAGAATTTTCATGTGTTGTGAAAAAATAGAAATGGAGGGGGGATGGGTTTTCTTTCTGTGGGGAGGGTATGAATGGATGACTGAGTCTGTGTGGTTGTTAGCTGTTTCTGTGTGTGTTGATCAGGAAGACCAGAGGATTCTTGGTTATCTCTCCACGTAATGTTATTTATGCTGCAAGTCTTTACAGTACCTCCTGGTTCTATGTCTAACATAGTTATCTCTATGGTTAATGTTAATGATTTATAGTCCCCTGCTAAGTGGACTAAACTTCTCACTGAATTGTGCAGGTGTGCGGTGCATGTTGCCTTTTTCCAGGAAACTCACCTGGATGAGAATGAGCACCAGTTGCAGCGGAGGTGGGGGGGGCCAATGTTTCTTCTCTTATTTTAGCTCAAGCCAAAGGGGGTGGCTATCTGATTAACAAAAATGTTGCTTTTATGAAGCAAAAAGTGCTCTCTGACCCTAATGGCCATTTCATCATAGTGGTTGGAGACCTCCAGGGACAAATGTGTACGCCCCCAATGTTTACTTCCACAGTTTTTTTCTCTATGCTGGTGGCTAAAGTCTCTGAGTGGAAAGAATATGCTATTATCTTGGGGGGTGACTTCAACGTGGTTGACAACCCTCTGGTAGACTCAACTGCCTAAAACTCCCAAGAAGAACCAAGCTGACCTGGGGGTGGCCTTTGTATCCCAAGAACTGCAGCTGTTAGATTCTTGGCATGTGCTGCACCTGGCAAATCTGAGTACACTTTTTTTTTCACATGTGCATAATGTATACTCATGATTTGATTACATCCTCATTCCCGAGTCTTTTTTTAACAAACTCGTGACGAATGATATTTTTAATGTGCCATTTTCTGATCATGCCATGGTAGTCATGACCCTTGCGTTAATGCCAGATGCCCCAGGTCAGTTTCGTTGGTCCTTACCTCCATATTTGTACAATGACAAACGCTTTGTTGTTTTTCTTCAAGAAAGATAGCAGGACTATGTAGACTTTAGTTTGAGACCCGAAACAGACCCTATATCTTTTTGGCAAGTAGCCAAAGCAGTCATATGAGGGCATATCATTGCTTATGAGGCACATGTGAAGAGGGCCAGGAATGAAAAAATACTAGATCTCACTAAAAAAATAATGGCTCTACACTGAAGGCACATGAGAGATCTTGGACAACCATCTAAGGAATGACTGGCCATTGCTCAGGCAAAATTGAATGTACTACTCAAAAACAAAGTGCAACAGAACATTCTGTTTCTTAAGTATAGCTGTATCAATGGGGAAATAAGTTGGGGAAGCTATTGGCTCACTGGTTAGTCCAGCTAACATTCTAAAGGCCTTATAATGCACCTACAATATTACTCGCAGGACCTAATGACCACTTCCTCCATCTTGAAATCATTTGAAAGATACTACACATTTTTATGCATAGTGGGGCCTGTGGATGCTCTGACCGAAAGTTATTTTTTTCAGGGTCTGAGATTGCCATGAGATTCGTTGAAATTGCCTAATTCATCCTAAACAATTGCACAACCCTTATTCACATAGCCCGCATTTTAGAGGAGCTGTACAAGCTAAATTTAGATGTGTCTGCAGAAAATCAAACAGCTACTGCATTGGTGGTGAGCTTTCCCCCTCTTCTTGATGGGTCAGTGTGCCCTGGTGAAAATGGTGATCCTTCCCAAGTTACTTTTCCCCCTGCAAATGCTCCCTCTTTGGTTTAAGGTGCACACTATTAACTTGTATCACTCGCTGGTGCGGAATTTTATTTGGCAAGGCAAACATGTGCGCATCAGCTTCGGTGTGCTGCAGCTAGATAGGAACCAAGGGCGGGTAGGCCTTCCCAATTTCAGGGTCTACAATATTGCCACTCTCCTCTGCTTTATGCAGGAATGGGCTTCTCTTCATTCTAAGTACAACATGGAGGGGCTAATGTTGGATTGGGTATCTCCTTACTGGCCTATTAATCTGCTACATTTCTATCCTGCTAAGCTTTCTTCCATGTAGATTAGGGTGTTTTGGCTCTCCAATCCGCAAGGCATGGTACTGGTGGAGAGGCTCTCTTGGTTGCAGTTCCATAGTTTCTGTTTATTTAGCGTGGATGAGGAACCCTGATTTCTTGTCTGGCTTGGGTAACTCAGTTTTTCGGGACTGGCTTTGCAAAGGTCTCTATAACCTCTCTCATTTGGGGGACTCCGATTCTTCATGTCTGTATTTTTTTGACCAATTGAGGGAGGAGTGGGATATTTTGCGATCACATTTTTTTTTCCCACTTAAAAGCTCGGCACTACTGCGCGACTGTTTATGTGCGCGATATTTCTCTTATTCTTTTGACCGATGCGGAGGCGAGCTTTCTCGAAACCCCAGCCAAGTTCAAAAACATCACGATCTGGTCAAGTCATTTAAAAAAAGCAGTTGCTTACTCTGCATAACAGCGCTGAGCGAAATTGTGGAGCGATGATTTGGGGGAACCTATCGCTGCCGAGCAATTACTCCAGGCCTTAAAGGCACTGTATCAGCATTTTCTCTCAGCTAATATGAGAGAAATCAGTGCAAACTCCTTCATAGAACATACATATCTCGTGTCCTGGGTGTCAGTATGAAACTGTGGGATTCAGATCTCTGCTTGAAGCGTAATTCCATGCCTGGGAACCTGTGCCATTTGTTTACGGGATGAATAAAGTTGCAGCCTTTTTGGAGCAAAGACCAAGCTTTTCTAGAGTGGGTAGTGGGTTGCCTGATTCCTTGGTCAGGGACAGTTGTCTTTTTGGACCTCTGGGGAAACGGGTCTTTTTTGCCCTCCAGTGCTGGAGGTTGGAAGAGGCCCCCTTGTTTGCTCAGTGGAAAAGTCTAATGCAACAACTTGCACAAATTGAAATGTTACAAAAAAAAGAGGCTGCCTCACTGAGATCTTTTACTGCCAGTAAGGGTTATTATGCACTCTGGCACAGGGCCAAGCTTGTTACGTAAGTTGCATGGACCACAGAGAGCATTGCTACAGATCTCCTGAACTATTGGTTGACTACTGCCAGAATGTCTATTTCTCTTTTTTCTTCTTTTGGTTCTGCTTGTCCTTAGTTCCTTGGGATGAAATGAGGTTGGTATCCTCTGGTCTTTTTGTGGGCTATAAATGTGCTGGAGTGTATGTGTCTGGATGAGTGTGGGGATGTGGGGGTGGGGGGTTTCTCTCTTCTATTTCTTTTTTTTTTTCTACTCTGTTGCTTAATTTCAAAAACTTTGTGAGTCATTGGGCTACTTACATTGGGCTTTCTTTTACATGGAGGCTGTTATACGGTTATATTGGTTGCATTTGTTCATCTGTTTACCAATTTGTTGTGGCCGAATGATATTGTACTTCCTCTGACTCAAAGATGAAGTTAAAAAATAAAACACCTAATGGGAGTGCATCCCTGCCTCCCTCCTGCCTGTCAGATGATCTAAGCCTACCTCCCATGGTAATTCTATCCTTTTAGACAAATCTTTAAAGGTACTTTCCCTCTTCAAGTGCCCTCTCTGTTTTCCTTTCTGTTCTTTGGGGAACAACTGTAATGAGTACCATGGCACTTCATCACACTCTTTACAGGTTGTTGATGAGGACTCATCTGGAGTACTGTGCAGTTTTGGAGGCTGTATCTCAGAAAGGATATAGAGAGGTTAGAGATGGTCCAAAGAAAGGCAACCAGAATGGTGCAGGGTTTGTACCAAAAGTCCTATGAGTTGAGACTAAAGGATCTACATAATATATATACTTTAGAAAAGAGGTGAGGCCAGGGGATATGATGCAGACATTTAAATATCTGAAATGTATTAATGCAAAGGAAACCAAGGTTTTTCAATGGAAAGGAAGCTGTAAAATTAGAGGTCACAATATGAAGCTCCAAGGGTTTGGATTCAGGAACAATATCAGGAGGTATTTTTTCACAGAGAAGGTGGTTTATGCCTAGAATGCCCTCCCAGAGAAAGTGGTGATGATAAGGACAATGAAAAACTTAAAAAAAACAAAACACATGGGATAAGCACAGAGGATCCCTAGTGGCAAAAGAAAGGTCATGAAAACACTGCGCCACCTTCAATGTGTACCAGTTGCTGCCTAGGACAGCAATGATATAGCTGTATTGTACTTCCTGAAAGACAGAGGTAACCTGCACAGATCAGCACTTGCAACCGTAAAGGGGACACAATGGGATTGGCGGTTGGCTTCTATGTGGGAATTTGATCTACTCTGGATAAATGTGGATAAAATCACTGCTGGGCAGACTAGATAGGCCTTTTTGGTCTCATTTACTATATTTACTAAATCTTTATGACCTTCCTCTTTGAGGCAGTTTTCTGTCTGAGCTCCCACAAAAGACAATCCTACCTTTTCCAAACTTCTGAAGCACTTTTCTTGGACAGGTGAGGAGTATGGCCTTATACCTCTCTTCTTTAAGACTACTTCTTGTATTTACCAAACTCAGAAATTCATCCTCTGGAACCCCAAGAGACTTCTTCCCTCTCTTGGAAGCCTGGGAACCCCAAACTTCAGCCTCAGTCACTTTCCTGGGAACAGGCTGCTCCTTCAAGCATCCCCCTGTTGAGAGAAGGCTCAAACTCTTGGTCCTTTCCCTGTGGAGGGAATGACCCCACATCACTAGCACCTTCCTCTTGCAAAGGCATCTTGAGACTTCCCTGCTCCCACAGGGGACTATCAACCTCTTTAACACTTCTACTCTCCTCCATCACTCAGAGAGGCAGAATCTTTTGAGACTACTGATCCTACACTAGTAAAAGGCAAATGTGGGGTCCTCCTTACACATGTTTTTCAATGATTGCACATTGCACAGGGATGACTGAGAAGTGAAGAAGTATCAATTTAAACAGAATGATGTTGAAACATCACAACATCAAAAGTAATGAAATGTCACAGTAAGTCTTAGCCTTACGACGATTTGCTATGGAAAATATAGAACACCTTCAGCATAGAATGAGAAGGTCTCATGCCACATCAAAAAGGAGTGAAGTAAGGTCAAGCGAGTGAAAGTCCATGTGGAGATTTCATTTTGAAATCTCACCGTGTACTTTGTACCTTCTATGTACTGTAGGTGCAAAGTATATGGGTATAAATGTACCTGTGATGTGCAGACCATCTGCATTTTTAAAAGGAACCTCTCTCAGGAGTTTCCCTTTGAAAGTGAGCTGCCAGGGGAAACCTCAAAATTGTCCTCTAAAAGACTTAAACTGTTATGATTGGTGTGTATGTGGACCCTTGACCCGAGGTGCGAGTTGATACAGCCTGTGGGGAGGAGCCCCACAGGTCCTCACCGTCAGGAGGTGAGGTGTTGGAGTGTAGGGAAACTCTGTGCACAGTCGAGGGGAGAGCCCCAGAGACCAGGAGATGACCCCCATAGGGTAGCAGTCTGTAGATGGCACTTGGAGAAACTGAAGAGAGAGGACGCCAGGCAGATCACAGGATGATGGGCACCCAAACAGCCAAGCAGGATATTCTCCGATGGTGCAGCCTGAGGGGCAGAGCCACAGCGCAGAGGGCATAGACAGAGAGTGTAGGCGAACCCCCCCCCCCCCCCCCCCCGGGGTGGAGAGCCAGAGCCCAAGTCCAGTAGCTCACGTAGACAGGTACCTGGAGATTGGAGGGTAGCTGGCTGAGTAATGGAGAAACAGGCCGGTGGAGTGGACAACTGTCAATTGTAGAATCACAAGGAGCAAGCCCCAAGGAGTGGGGAAGCTCAGGGTGGTCTTGGAGTAGGTGAGCGCGGCCCAAGGAGCGGGAAGGTGCAAACAGTCTTTGAAGGATACGTGCAACCCCGAGGAGCGGGGAAGGCCGGTTGAGAACTCACAAGTCACTGCAGAAGTTCCCAAGGAGATCCGAGGTAGAGCAGGAAGCCAGATGGAACCCAAGAGGTGCAAGGCCAGCCTGAAGAGCAGTGTAGGCCAGGGAATAGGTCCTCATAGAGCGCCCACTGACCCTAGAGGAGCGGGTGCCAGACAGGGTCCACGATACAAGCAGGAGCGGCATCTCAGGAACAAGGCAGGCGTAGGACTCGTGCGGAACTTGTTGCCAAGTCGGCTTGCTGGGGGCGAAGCAGAAGCTTAAATACTGGAGTCCGATGACATCATCAACAGGAACAGGGGACACCCCCGAGGTTCCCGCCAAATGGCTTCAAAGGCGGGACTTGCGATGCGTGCGCACGCGCCTAGGAGGACCCGACATCGGAGCTGGAAGTAATGATGTCCATGCCTCTGCGAGGAGGCCCGCGGAACGCGGCAATGCAGAGAGGCCCGTGCAGCGAGGAGACCCGGGGAGGGTAGGAAAGCAGAACAAGCTGTGAGTACTCGCAGTCGCAGCCGTCTGCGACCCATAGGTATAACATAAACATTGTAAGCAAGTTTTAGGAGGGGAGAATCAAAATGGCCGCGAACAGAGAGGTTGTGTGCTGAGGAGCTCTCTTGATTTTTGGATTACCCGATTTAGACATGCCTCATACGAAGCGAAAGGGTAAGCTCCGGGTGGATATCCCGACCACCCCGACTCAAGCCCTTTCTCAAACGAATATAGAGAACTTTTTCGCACCAATGGCAAATTCAACCCCGGAGGGGAGATCCGTTGTGGCGTCTGGCGGGGAGCTGGGCCTAACGCCCTTGGATATGATGACATCGTTGAGCCCTGGGGCTCCCAAAACGCCTTCACTGCCGCGAGCAGTCCTGATGCAGGATCCGAGACCGAACGCTCAACCAGAATTGCCGAGTGATTTTCTGTCTCTTGGGAGGGAACCTTCAGAGGTGGAATGGCTCGCTATTGCAGTCGGATGTAAAAGTTCATTGCAGCACATGGAACAGCTGAAGCTGGAAACGAGTGCAAAAAGAAATCTGGAACTGAATCCGACAGCCTCTTTACATCTAGCGGTGGAAGGCCTTTCGGCGGACCCAGAAATGGGGAAGGAACGCCGACAAGAAGGAGCGGTAAGAGCTATTTCCTCTTCTTTTATTACAACTGAGATAAATCCTCAAAATGTGACCTTAGAATTGGTATGGAAGACTCTCACCTCCCTGGAATCTGCTATTGGGAATCTATCAAAGATTTCAACGGACACACAACAACGAGTTTGTCAAATTGAACCTTTATTAACATCTCAGTCAAGTAAGAGACAAGTCTTGGAAAAACAAGTAGCACAGATACAAACTACAAAGAATACCCTAATACAAGGAGAATTGACTAACTCCAGGAAAATTGAAAACCTGGAAAATGAATTGAGAGCAAGAAATTTAAGAATTTTAAATTTCCCACATATTGCTCTAATTTCGCCATTAGAGCAATTTAAGAAATACCTGTTGGAAACTCTGTTGCTGTCAAAAGAATCAATACCAACTATAATAAAAATCTACTTTATTAAAACAGAGAGAAAGGAAGGACAATGCAATCAACCTCCAAATCAAGAAGAATTTCTTGAGCAACCATCAGAAGAACAGATTGACTATTGTCGGACGTTGTTAGTAAGTTTTTCACTAGTCTCTGAGAGGGACATGATCCTGAAACTTTTCTTAAGAAATAGAGAAAAGAAGCACTTGGGGTATAAGCTATGGATGTTCCCAGAGTTGAAAACGACTCAGCAGAGAAGAAAAATATTTTTAGCAATGTGTCAGGAGGCCAGGGGTGTAGGTGCGCAGATTACCATATGGTATCCCTGCAAATGTATTCTTAGATTAAATAATGTGAGATATATTTTCTTCGATCCATCACCGTTGAGAATATTCCTAGACACACATTCCTTGGGTAATCATATTTCTACCTGAAACTTGTTTTGGGATTTAAAAATATATTAAATTGCTGTACCTCTCTCTTTCTTTCGAAAGGAAAAATTTCCACATATTACTCCCAGTATTATAATGATTCTCCTCCTGGATTTCCTTATAATGGGTTGAAATTAAGGTTGTAAATTTTCTTTTGCCTGTTTTAGAATCAAGTTAACAGATGTACCTGTTGCGATTCCGGGCCGCCCCCGGAATCGCCACCTACCTCGTCGCGTTTCCGGGTCGACCCCGCGTTCCCCGGGCCTCCGGGGACCTCGGCCGCCGCAGGCCCGGCGCCTGTCCACCTTGCCCGGGCCTGCAGCTTCCCCTGCTACCACGTTTTCACTGCGTCGGAGCAGCCGGAGTCCTGCTGCAGCTAGCTCCGCCCCCTAGACGCGCGCGCGCGGCAGGCCCCGGCTCTTAAAGGGGGAAAATGCGGGAAATGCGGGAAAATGCAGCACAGCCCCCTGATGACGTCAGACGCCCTCAGGGTATTTAAACCCTGCAACGAGATCTGCTCCTCGCCTTGCAACGAGGTTCCCAGGTTTCCTGTCTCCAGTTGCAGCATCCTGTGTTTTCCTGGTCTTCCCGATTCCTGATCCCGGATTGGCTGACGGTATTCCCTGGCTCTTGACTCTGGACTGGCTTACGACGATTCCCTGGCTTCTGACCCCGGTTTGGCTCACGGTGATCCCCTGGCTTCTGACTCTGGACTGGCAAGCGACGACTCTCAGGCACTCGACTCTGGACTGGCAAGCGGTGACTCTCTGGCACTTGACTCCGAACTGGTGAGCAACGACCCTCTGGCACTCGACCTTGGATCCCGTCTGACTCCGCCCCCGCGGGCGCTCCTAAGTCCCAGCGGCCGGGTCCCTACGGGCTCCTCCTGGGGGGACTCCGGCTTCCAGGGTGAATCTCCTAAGTCCCAGCGGCCGGACTCCTACGAGCTCCTCTCGGGGGAGGTTCGGCTTCCAGGGCGAAGACTTCCTCACCACAGTGTCAGCTCCATCCGTTCCCTTCTTCCTTGCCTAGCCCTTGGTCGCAAAGGGCGTCCCAGGGTCTTCTTCGGTCCAGCCACATCTCCGTCCTTGCCGCCTCCCGGTCGGGGCCTCTGCTGCTACCTTGCAGCAGTTCACCCTTCGGTTCCGATCGGCTCAAGAGTCCACGAATCCAACAGATTGCAAGGCCATGGACCCAGCGGACCTTGCCGGCCTCAAGGCTATTCCAGGCATAGCCCAGAAGCTGCAGCAACAACAGTCCTGTCTTGATACCTTGATGTCGACCGTTCAACGCCTGGCGGATCGTGTGGAAGGGGCCTCCGCTGCTCGTCCCTCCGCATCCTTGTCTCAGCTCAACGTGGGTTCCCCTGTCCCAGTAGAGATGCCACCCCCGCCACGGTACTCTGGAGATCCGAAGGCGTGTCGGGGATTCCTCAACCAATGCTACATCCGCTTCGACCTTCTGCCTGCACAGTTCTCTACGGACCGGGTCAAGACGACCTACATTATTTCTCTCCTGGACGGGAGACCTCTGGCTTGGGCTTCTTCCCTCTGGGAGCACCAAGACTCCCGACTGAATAACCTCGTGCAGTTCGTCAAGGCTTTCCGGAGGATTTTTGACGAACCATCTCGTGCCTCTACAGCTGCCTCGGAACTCCTCCAGCTGAGACAAGGTAATCGCCCCCTAGAGGAATACGCGATGGAGTTCCAGACCCTTGCCACCGAATTGGCATGGGGGGAGGACAGCCTGCATGGGATATTCCTGGAGGGTCTTTCCCCACGGCTCCAGGACGAACTTGCGGCTCGGGATCTTCCGGATGACCTCCAAGAGCTCGTAGAACTGGCTGGACGAGTGGACCGACGCATCCAGCGTCGCTTCCGGGAACGAAGGCCCGTCCAGGGGCCGGCCGCTCGTCGAACCACGCCACCTCGGGTCCGAGCTTCACCTCCTGCGGCAGCTGCCCTTTCGCCTGAAGAACCCATGCAATTGGGCCGAGGCCCTCTCTCGACCGAAGAACGAAGACGTCGACGCTCGCAGGGGTTATGTCTCTATTGCAGTGGTAAAGGGCATTTTCTGGCTCGCTGCACGGAGCGCCCGGGAAACACCAGAACCTAGAGTCTAGTGGGGGGTTGATTCTAGGCAGTACCTCTCCGAACTCCCCATGCACCGTTCCGGCGAAACTCTGTCTTCCTGGAGGAGGGTTTGACACCCTGGCACTGCTCGACTCCGGGTCCGGGGGGAATTTTATCCTCCGTGATCTAGTGCAACAACTGCAACTTGAGGTCCTGCCTCAGGAACCACCGCTGCGGGTATCATCCATCCAAGGGGTTCCTCTTCCAGGTTCCATCACTACTCGGACGAGTCCTCTCCAGCTTCAGGTCGGGCTTCTTCATAAGGAAGAGATCTCTTTCCTCATCCTCGAGAGATCCATTCACCCGCTCATCCTCGGACTGCCCTGGCTAAGGAAACACTCGCCAGTGATAGACTGGCACTCGCTTCAGATCACGTCTTGGGGACCAGCCTGCTCCCACAGCTGTCTCCCTGCTTGTCCGCTTCAGACGCTCCCACTTCTGACAGCCCCGCTGACAGTGCCACCACTGTACCAGGCCTTCCGGGACGTCTTCTCTAAAGAGAGGGCTGAGTTACTACCTGAGCATCGCCCTTTCGATTGTGCGATCGACTTACTGCCGGACACCACGCCTCCTCGCGGTAGAGTTTATCCACTGTCCCTGCCCGAGACCAAGGCCATGTCTGCCTACATTAAGGAGAACCTAGACCGAGGGTTTATAAGACCATCCAAGTCCCCTGCAGGAGCCGGTTTCTTCTTTGTGGCCAAAAAGGATGGATCTCTTCGGCCCTGTATCGATTACCGGGGCCTGAACCAGATTACCCGACGAGATCGCTATCCATTGCCCTTGATTCCGGAACTCCTAGATCGGCTGCAGGGGGCCCGCATCTTCACCAAGCTGGACCTTAGAGGGGCGTACAACCTCGTACGTATTCGGCCGGGAGACGAGTGGAAGACCGCCTTTAACACCAGGGACGGTCATTACGAGTACCTCATCATGCCATTCGGTCTCTGCAACGCCCCAGCCGTATTCCAAAATTTAATGAACGAGGTGCTGTGCGACCTCCTGTACACCTCAGTCATTGTCTACCCGGACGACGTATTAATTTTCTCCCGGGACCTTGAGGAACATCGCCAACATGTGCGCCAAGTTTTGCAGAAGTTGAGAGAGAACCGACTGTATGCCAAGCTGGAGAAATGCCAGTTTGAAGAGGAATCCTTGCCCTTCCTGGGGTACATCATCTCCTCGACTGGCTTCCGCATGGACCCCGATAAGGTTGCCGCTATCCGGAATTGGCCACAGCCGATGGGAATAAAAGCACTCCAGCGTTTCTTAGGCTTCGCCAACTTTTACCGTCACTTCATTCCACAGTACTCCACCTTGGTGGCCCCTCTAACAGCCCTCACACGCAAGGGCGCCGATGCCCGAAACTGGACCCCAACCGCTGTGCAGGCCTTCCAGGCCCTTAAGGAAGCCTTCCTTCAAGACACCTGTCTCCGGCACCCGGATCCCGAACGCCCGTTCATAGTAGAGGTGGATGCCTCCAGTGTGGCAGTGGGGGCCGTCCTATCCCAGATCTCCAAAGACGGGAAAGCGCGGCCATGTTCCTACTTCTCCCGTAAATTTTCGCCTGCTGAAAGGAACTACGGCATCGGGGACAAGGAACTACTGGCCATCAAGCTGGCCTTTGAAGAATGGCGCCAGTGGTTGGAGGGGGCCCAACATCCAATCTAGTGTATACCGACCACAAGAATTTGGCGTACTTATCTCAAGCACAAAGGCTCAATCCCCGGCAGGCACGCTGGTCCCTCTTTTTCAGTTGGTTTAATTTCTCCCTTCGGTACCGACCGGCGGCCAAGAATATTAGGGCTGACGCCCTCTCACGCACTACAGAAATTGAAGACACCTCAGAAACCCCTCAGTACATTCTGGACCCAGCGAAGGTCCAATTGTCTGCCACCGAACTGGTGCCCACGGGAAGGACGGTAGTTCCTCTCCGCTCGAGAAAAAGGGTCCTAGCTTGGGCGCACGACTCGCTGACGGCTGGCCATCCCGGGATCGCCCGGACTCTCGAACTACTAACCGAGTTCTACTGGTGGCCAAGGGTAAAAGAGGATGTTCGCCTGTATGTCCAGTCTTGCCCCACGTGCGCCCAGCAGAAGCCGCTACCAGGTCGTCCCTGGGGTCTCCTCCAGCCACTTCCTGTACCCACGGAGCCATGGACGCACATCTCCACGGATTTCGTGGTAGAGCTGCCCCCGTCCCAGGGCAAGACGGTAGTGTGGGTCACCATTGACCGCTTCTCGAAGATGGCTCATTTTGTGCCACTTGCCAAGTTACCCATGGCTCCTGAGTTAGCTGAACTATTCATCCAGCATATCTTCCGACTGCATGGTTTGCCTCTACACATTGCCTCGGACCGAGGACCCCAATTTACGGCAAAATACTGGCGGGCGCTCTGTAGGAAATTTGGCGTCCAGCTAGATTTCACCACGGCGTTTCATCCCCAGAGCAATGGCCAAGTGGAACGCACTAACCGAACCCTGAAAGCATTCCTCCGAGCCTTTGTAGGGGAGCAGCAGGACAACTGGGTGGCTCTCCTCCCCTGGGCCGAGTTCTCTTATAATCGCCATCGACATTCTGCCACGCTACAGTCTCCTTTCCAGTTGGTATATGGGAAGGTTCCCAAGCCTCCCCTACCATTACCGGTACCAGTCTCCTCACCGGCGGCGCAACTGACGGCCAGCCAGATCCACAGACTTTGGCACGCCACGCAGGAGAAGCTTCACCACACCGCCGCTCGGTTCAAGGCCTACGTGGATCGGTCTCGGTGACCTGCCCCAGTGTTTCTGCCCGGAACCAAGGTATGGCTCAGTACCAAGAATATCCAGCTTCGGATCCCTTCCATGAGGCTAGCGCCTCGCTACATTGGACCTTTCCGGGTAGCCGAACGTGTTGGCGCGGTTTCCTACCGCTTACGTCTTCCCTCTACCCTTCGGATACATGACGTCTTCCACGTCTCCCTCCTCAAGCCGGTGGTCCTCTCTCGCTTTCGACCCCTGCCTCCGGAGCCCACTACTGTCGCTTCCGACCCCGGGGCCACATACACGGTTAAAGAGGTGTTGGATGTGCGGGTCCGTCGTCATCGGTGGGAATACCTTCTGTCATGGGAGGGATACGGTCCAGAGGAGAACTCCTGGGAGCCCTCTTCCCATATTCTGGATAAAGACCTTCTTTGCCTGTTTCACTCCACGCATCCAGATAAGCCGCGGCCCCCCGGGAGGGGGCATAGGAGGGGGGGTACTGTTGCGATTCCGGGCCGCCCCCGGAATCGCCACCTACCTCGTTGCGTTTCCGGGTCGACCCCGCGTTCCCCGGGCCTCCGGGGACCTCGGCCGCCGCAGGCCCGGCGCCTGTCCACCTTGCCCGGGCCTGCAGCTTCCCCTGCTACCACGTTTTCGCTGCATCGGAGCAGCCGGCGTCCTGCTGCGGCTAGCTCCGCCCCCTAGACGCGCGCGCGCGGCAGGCCCCGGCTCTTAAAGGGGCCAGCGCGGGAAAATGCAGCATAGCCCCCTGATGACGTCAGACGCCCTCAGGGTATTTAAACCCTGCAACGAGATCTGCTCCTCGCCTTGCAACGAGGTTCCCAGGTTTCCTGTCTCCAGTTGCAGCATCCTGTGTTTTCCTGGTCTTCCCGATTCCTGATCCCGGATTGGCTGACGGTATTCCCTGGCTCTTGACTCTGGACTGGCTTACGACGATTCCCTGGCTTCTGACCCCAGTTTGGCTCACGGTGATCCCCTGGCTTCTGACTCTGGACTGGCAAGCGACGACTCTCAGGCACTCGACTCTGGACTGGCAAGCGGCGACTCTCTGGCACTTGACTCCGGACTGGTGAGCAATGACCCTCTGGCACTCGACCTTGGATCCCATCTGACTCCGCCCCCGCGGGCGCTCCTAAGTCCCAGCGGCCGGGTCTCTACGGGCTCCTCCTGGGGGGACTCCGGCTTCCAGGGTGAATCTCCTAAGTCCCAGCGGCCGGACTCCTACGAGCTCCTCTCGGGGGAGGTTCGGCTTCCAGGGCGAAGACTTCCTTACCACAGTGTCAGCTCCATCCGTTCCCTTCTTCCTTGCCTAGCCCTTGGTCGCAAAGGGCGTCCCAGGGTCTTCTTCGGTCCAGCCACATCTCCGTCCTTGCCGCCTCCCGGTCGGGGCCTCTGCTGCTACCTTGCAGCAGTTCACCCTTCGGTTCCGATCGGCTCAAGGGTCCATGTATTGCTATCAAGATTGTTTGAAAACGCAAAATAAAAAATAAATAAAAAAAAGTTTTAAGTTGAAAAATTAATTTGTTATATCATAACGCCAACTAAATAATTTCATGCACAAAGAACAACATGCAATGGGCTGTTTGTGCAAGTGCAATGTGGCTGTGAGTAATGTTCACAAAAAACACTCTTCCATCAAAACAAAAGTATTTTATAAGGTTGTTTTAAGTCAAAATTGCATTCAAAAAAATGAATTTGGAAGATGCCGCATCAGCAAGCCTGACAACGTGTTCTAAAGTATGCACTAGAACCGTTGCAGCTAGATGACCAATCGTAATTAGATGACAATTTTTAAACAGCTTCTTGCTTGATGAATTTTATAAATATTTATAAGCTGTGTCCCATAGAAATAGTAGAGTTTAAACCCGCCCGACAACGGCCGGTGTTTCGCTACATTGCCACGTAGCTTCTTCAGGGGTAAATTAAATAAACCAAGTCTCTGTAAATATTAAAGAAACCAAATGTCAAAGGTGGGACAATTGTCAAATAAAATTATTATTACTTAGCTTTTGTGTTGATGGAGAGCAGGACCTTCATAGAGTGGACCCCAAGTCTCAAAGAAATTTGCGGGAACGGGACAGAGACCGCTTACAACCAAATGTCAAGATTAAATAGCCCACGCTTAGATGATGTGATGACATGATGACGTCATGACGTATTGGGTGCCATGGTGAGAGCAGATAAACAACTGTAATTGTACTTTAAAGAAAAACGTGTAGATCAAGAGATGTGTTTAGTCCAGATGGATGTAAAGTATCCAGTCTGTGAATCCACCGCTGTTCTGCTTGTAACAGTTTAGTGTTGAAATCTCCGCCGCGCCAAGAAGGAAACAATTGCTCAAGAATACATGCTTTTAAAGAGTCGAAGGAGTTGGATTTTTCAAGGCAGTGCACTACCAAGGGTGCAGAGAAACGGCTTTTATTCAGGCAGGAACGATGTTCCACAAGACGTGTTTTGAAAGAACGTGATGTTTTTCCTATGTACCAAAGATTACAGGGGCATTGGATTAAATAAACAATGCCAGTGGTTGAACAATTAGTTTGATGTCTCAATACCCAAGTAAAATTAAGTCTTGTGAAAAAAATTGCAGATGTGTTAATCATTATGTGACATACTGAGCACGATCCACATGCTTGATGAGAGCCTGTAGTTTCAGTTGTAATGCTTTTCTGTTGTGATGAATCCAAGTGGACCAACTGATCCTGTAAGTTGGTAGCTCGAGTATAAGTAAATTCTTGGTATAGTTGTAAAATGTGCCAATTGTTACAGAAGATATTTCTGATTTTTTGGCTCATAGATGAAAACGGTAACACACAAGTCAATTTTTCAATGGTATTGGCAGGGCATAGGAGGAATAATCATTCTCGATGAGAAAATTTGGCTCGAGTGTAAGCATGTTTGATACAACGTAATGGTAACCATTTCACTGCAGAGGTTCAACGTGACAAAATTCATTTTTTGGATATTAATATTATCAAGACTTCACATAGTTTTCATACCACCATATACAGGAAACCTATTTCCAGCAATACTTTTCTCCACTTTACAAGTGCTCACCTGTGGAGCTTGAAAGAAAATCTTCCAGTCAGCCAATTTTTTAGGATTCGACGTTTATGTACATCTCTAACAGATTATCAACAATATGCAAAAGATTTAAGTATGCAATTTCAAGTCCGTGGTTACCCATTACGTTGTATACAATTGCATGAGTTAGAGTTTTGAAAATATAGTTCACTGTATTTGTCATGAAATATAAATGGGAAAAGTATTAGTTTGGATGCAGGAGAACTCTTACATTATGCTGTTGACACAGGCAAATTTTCAAAGAGATCTAACCACCTAAAAACAGAAATCAGAGTTGGGGGAAGAGAGGGAGAGATTTAAAGGTGGAAGGAAAGGGAAAGAGGAGAGAGGCCAGATGGGATTTGAGGATTGGAAGGAAAATTAAGTGGGTTGGTAGAGCTTCTTCTAGTCACCTGTGGCTATTAGCTACCTATATTTTAGCCAATTAGATTTAAGTCAATTTTCAGTTAGGTTGCAAATGAAAAATCAAACTATAGACAACTGACTAGAACTAGCTGGCTATCTAGGCTACTCAGCTGTTTTTTGAAAATTGCCCCAGTTGGAGGCCATAATCAAACTGCTGCCATTTTGGAAAACCCCTGTGGGTAGCTTTTATCCACATGCTTTGCTAAAATAATCCACATGCGTTGCTAAAATAATCAAAGCAAAATTATGTTGGTAATTTTCTTTGATTTTTTGCCCATGCAAAAAGTACCCAAACAAATTTATACCTGCTTTTTGTGCAAGTACTTTTTAAAGGCAAAACTTATGCAGGTAGTTTTGATTATTCAAAACTAGCTGTTATGCTTGTCGGTCCACGGGCTGCTTCTGCGAACTGCTGCACTCACCCTCCTGGCCAGGCCACCCACGCTGACTTCTGAAGCACCAAAGCCCTCCAGCTCTACTCACAGCTGAACACCGTGCTCCAATGTGGCAAGGTGCCGCCAGGGCTGTAGGATGCTGCTGACTGCAACCAGCCATGCTCTTTTCTTAGGTGCACGTGTGCCCAACACTACCTGATTTAAAGGGCCCGCAGCAAGAAAAGCCCTGTGTCACCCCTGGATGATGTCACACGCATAGGGCTATAAAAGGCCCTCGCTGGCTCTGCCTCACTGCCTCAGTGACAGGTCCAGCTACTTGCCGTAGTGCATGTTGTTTTAGCGTCTTGTCTTCATTCCAGCTTATCTTCAGTTCTGATCCAGTCTGTCTTCACCCTTGTGTCCACTTCTTCTTCTTCTTGTTTGCCTGCCTTGCCTATCCGTCCCACTCACTTCCACTGGACAGATATTTGGTTTGACCTTGGCTTAGATTCTGGATACACTTGATCTCCCTCTCACTATTGCCTGGACCATGGATATGCTTGACCGCTGCCTGCCTCTGACAATTACCTGGACCCCTGATACACCTGACTGCCACCTGCCTATGACCCTAGCCATCCACGGACCTCCTCTTCTCCCACCACAGAGATCCAACCTAAGTCTTGCCAGCCATGACACCCAAAGGCTCAACTAAAGGGGAACAAGGGCTGGTATAGGTGAAGGTCCTGACAGGTCTCTACCTCACCTGGGTCCACCTGCTGACAATAGAAACATAGAAACATAGAAATGACTGCAGAAGAAGACCAAACGGCCCATCCAGTCTGCCCAGCAAGCTTTTGCACTTTTTTTTCTCATACTTATCTGTTACTCTTGCCCTTAGTAACCTTTTGGTTCTATTTCCCTTCTACCCCTGCCATTAATGTAGAAAGCAGTGTTGGAACTTCATCTAAGTGAAATAGCTTAATTAGTTAGGGGTATTAACCGCCGCAATAAGCAAGCTACACCCATGCTTATTTGTTTACCCAGACTATGTAATTCAGTCCTTGGTTGTTGTCTGTATAGATCCCCTTTTCTTCATTCGTCCCTGCTGTTGAAGCAGAGACCTATGCTGGATATGCGTGAAGTAAATAGGAACCTGCAGGGCTCCTCCTTGCATGAAAAGTCAATCCTGTCTCAGCCCAAGGGTCCACAGACACAACACTAGCTATGTAAGTGCCTCCTCTGAGCAAACTCTGCTCTGGGAACGCCTGTGAAGATATGTGGATAAAAGTACCATCATTGATGATATGCATGAGTACTTTTACCAGCATATTGCGTGGACAATAATCAAAAAGCACATTTCCCTGATTAAGCATTTTACCATAGATCTAGATTCATCATTTTGCTATAAATTAGGCATGAATAGCACCTGCGAAAAAAAAAAAGGGGCATGGTTTGGGAAATTTTTTAGATACTGCAACGTGTGCTGTTTTACCACATTATATGTTAAATTCATTGAGAGAGAGATAAAGAGAGAGACTATAAGGCTCGCATATAAGTAAACTATTTATACTACTGTAGGAGAGTCAACTAGTAACTCGAAGTGAGGTTTTGGTGGTAGTCTAGGATTTAGGGGGCAATTTTACATGCACAATCAGAAGTACGAACATCACAGTACACATCAGTGAAGATTTGATGTGATTTGGAGTGAGGAAAGGTACACAAAAATGAGACTTGTACATTGTACTCTCAACCTAGTTTGATGCACTCTCTACCTAGAAGCTATAAAGCTAGGTTGAGAACACATTGTACAAATCTCATCTTTGTGTACCTTTCCTCACTCCAAATCACATCAAATCTTCACTGATGTGTACAGTGTTGTTAATACCTCTGATTGTGCATGTAAGACTGCCCCCCAAACCTTGGACCACCACCAAAAATTACTAGTTGACCTTCCCACAGTCGTTTAAATAGTTGACTAATATGTGTATGTCCCCAGAGTCTCTCTCTCGCTCTCCCTCCCTCCCCCCCCCCTCCCCACATACCTAAAATGGGATTTGGAATAAATATTGCAAATTCTGTTTCAGGCATAACACCAAGGAAAAAGGTGTAGTTATTTCGTGTTATAATATTAAACATCCTACATTTTCATAAACTCCTCCCTTTTGACTACATTTTTAAAATTTGCATACTTTTCTTGTGATGCCTTATTTATCGAGGGCATTATGGTGTTATCATGGGTATTAGGGCCCTAACACCCGTGATAACACCCTAACGTGATTTGATGAATGACTCTGTTAGTGCTCTGCTGATGTAGTGTGCAAATCCAAGGCTCTCGTGCTAAACTTTCAAAAGGGAAACTTTGATAAAATGAGAAAAATTGTTAGAAAAAAACTGAAAGGTGCAGCTACAAAAGTAAAAAATGTCCAAGAGGCGTGGTCATTGTTAAAAAATACCATTCTAGAAGCACAGTCCAGATGTATTCCACACATTAAGAAAGGTGGAAAGAAGGCAAAACGATTACCGGCATGGTTAAAAGGGGAGGTGAAAGAAGCTATTTTAGCCAAAGATCTTCATTCAAAAATTGGAAGAAGGATCCAAAAGAAGAAAATAGGATAAAGCATAAACATTGGCAAGTTAAATGTAAGACATTGATAAGACAGGCTAAGAGAGAATTTGAAAAGAAGTTGGCTGTAGAGGCAAAAACTCACAGTAAAAACTTTTTAAAATATATCCGAAGCAGAAAGCCTGTGAGGGAGTCAGTTGGACCGTTAGATGATCGAGGGGTTAAAGGGGCACTTAGAGAAGATAAGGCCATCGCGGAAAGATTAAATGATTTCTTTGCTTCGGTGTTTACTGAAGAGGATGTTGGGGAGGTACCCGTAATGGAGAAGGTTTTCATGGGTAATGATTCAGATGGACTGAATCAAATCACGGTGAAACTAGAAGATGTGGTAGGCCTGATTGACAAACTGAAGAGCAGTAAATCACCTGGACCGGATGGTATACACCCCAGAGTACTGAAGGAACTAAAAAATGAAATTTCAGACCTATTAGTAAAAATTTGTAACTTATCATTAAAATCATCCATTGTACCTGAAGACTGGTGGATAGCAAATGTAACCCCAATATTTAAAAAGGGCTCCAGGGGCGATCCGGGAAACTGCAGACCAGTTAGCCTGACTTCAGTGCCAGGAAAAATAGTGGAAAGTGTTCTAAACATCAAAATCACAGAACATATAGAAAGACATGGTTTAATAGAACAAAGTCAGCATGGCTTTACCCAGGGCAAGTCTTGCCTCACAAATCTGCTTCACTTTTTTGAAGGAGTTAATAAACATGTGGATAAAGGTGAACCGGTAGATATAGTATACTTGGATTTTCAGAAGGCGTTTGACAAAGTTCCTCATGAGAGGCTTCTAGGAAAAGTAAAAAGTCATGGGATAGGTGGCGATGTCCTTTCGTGGATTGCAAACTGGCTAAAAGACAGGAAACAGAGAGTAGGATTAAATGGGCAATTTTCTCAGTGGAAGGGAGTGGACAGTGGAGTGCCTCAGGGATCTGTATTGCGACCCTTACTGTTCAATATATTTATAAATGATCTGGAAAGAAATACGACGAGTGAGATAATCAAATTTGCAGATGACGCAAAATTGTTCAGAGTAGTTAAATCACAAGCAGATTGTGATAAGTTGCAGGAAGACCTTGTGAGACTGGAAAATTGGGCATCCAAATGGCAGATGAAATTTAATGTGGAAAAGTGCAAGGTGATGCATATAAGGAAAAATAACCCATGCTATAATTACACAATGTTGGGTTCCATATTAGGTGCTACAACCCAAGAAAGAGATCTAGGTGTCATAGTGGATAACACATTGAAATCGTCGGTGCAGTGTGCTGCGGCAGTCAAAAAAGCAAACAGAATGTTGGGAATTATTAGAAAAGGAATGATGAATAAAACGGAAAATGTCATAATGCCTCTGTATCGCTCCATGGTGAGACCGCATCTTGAATACTGTGTACAATTCTGGTCGCCGCATCTCAAAAAAGATATAATTGCGATGGAGAAGGTACAGAGAAGGGCTACCAAAATGATAAGGGGAATGGAACAACTCCCCTATGAGGAAAGACTAAAGAGGTTAGGACTTTTCAGCTTGGAGAAGAGACGACTGAGGGGGGATATGATAGAGATGTTTAAAATCATGAGAGGTCTAGAACGGGTAGATGTGAATCGGTTATTTACTCTTTCGGATAGTAGAAAGACTAGGGGCACTCCATGAAGTTAGCATGGGGCACATTTAAAACTAATCGGAGAAAGTTCTTTTTTACTCAACGCACAATTAAACTCTGGAATTTGTTGCCAGAGAATGTGGTTCGTGCAGTTAGTATAGCTGTGTTTAAAAAAGGATTGGATAAGTTCTTGGAGGAGAAGTCCCATTACCTGCTATTAAGTTCACTTAGAGAATAGCCACTGCCATTAGCAATGGTTACATGGAATAGACTTAGTTTTTGGATACTTGCCAGGTTCTTATGGCCTGGATTGGCCACTGTTGGAAACAGGATGCTGGGCTTGATGGACCCTTGGTCTGACCCAGTATGGCATTTTCTTATGTTCTTATGTTCTTACCCAATATTGTAGTGAGTAATGTCAAAATGCATTGGCTAAGTACAGAAGCATGAAGAACTGAAAGGAGAGTCAATCGACTGTGGTCTATGGTAGGGGTTGTCAACCCCCAGCACATGAAGACCTTCCATTCAACATGCCTCTCATCTATAGTGCTAGCATGATGATTAGTGATTTGGCATCAGAAGATTAGCAGAACCAGCACATGAATTATGAAAATGCAGTGCCAGCATTAGAGAAATAACAGTGGGTCACTTAGGCAATATGCCAAGGAGGTGCTCACCCAGAGAGGGCAAGAGTTTGTTAGCGGGTCATCTCTACCTGGAGGCAGGGTTGGCACTTTACTTAACCAAAAAAAATATTTTGCCAACCCTTGGTCTATCTATAGCATTATTAAAGGAAGCCTATTATGCACTCTTAATGGGCCTTACAGATCTTATCTGCCTTCATATTCTATATTTCAGAGCTATAGGATCTGAGATCCTTTATTCTTTAATGACTGTTTCTAGTGTTCAGAGTAAAAAGAAGCAGGCATACAGCACATATTGAGCCCAAGAGGCATTGACTACAAACAACTCACTGCAGTAGCAACATTGATCAATACCAATCAGGTCAGTTTGTACTTGTCTAATCTAACATATTGATCATTAACAAGTAATACAAATGCATTCCTTCAAGGTAATAGTTTGCACCTTATCAAGCTACACTACAGCAGATGCAGGGACTAACAAAATCCAATTTTATCCAAACATTCCTAGATACTTTTATTGTATGATCAAAATTCAGAATACAGATTAAGTAAAAATTGGTGATAAATCAGTGATTTGTATTTTCTGAAGAAAGCAAATTCACTAGTCACACGAGTAAGTCATATGACTGTGCTGCTCTCAGATTCCTTTTTCAGCAAACCCAGTTGGACATTTTTCCAGCAAATTCAGAGGTTTCTTCAGTATTCATACTATTTTTCTTTAATCCTCAATTTAAAATGTTAGTATTTTTGATGCTTATGTAAAGGGGACCCCGGATGGGACCCTTACTAGTAGAGTCACATTGTTCTCAACAGTCCTAGTGAGCCTGTAGTGTAGGATCAATCGTCTAAACAGACCATGCCCTATCAGGGATTTCAGTGTAGAGCAGGGGTGTTTAGAGAGATATGATTCCCCAATGGAAGGTGTAATAGGTTTAACAAAACTCCTGTGCCCATGTAACACAGGAGGACTCAGCCTTAGTATGTCAAAGGCTGATGGAATCAGGAGAGCCTCTAATTGCAGAGAGTGATCTAAAGAGGCTTTCTCCATCAAGAAGATAGACTCTGAATCTGTAGTCCACAGTCTGAGGGTACCCATCTCTTCACAGAGTGGTACTACTGAGGCCTTATCCTTCATTATGGAAGGTCCAAGGTAGTGCTTTCTTCCAACAGAGGGTGCTGAGAAGCTGAAGTGTTCCTATTTTAAAAAATTAGCTGGAGCCCAAGGCTATGGTTCCCAGCTCATCAGAGAAGGAAGAAGTGTCTTGGAGTACTGGAGACATCCTTAAGATTATTCCAGAGAAGTGCTAAGTGTCCAAACGTCCAACAGAGCGGGATTGCTTCAGAGAGAGGATTGTCCTTTCTGAAAATTCAGAGGAAAAACTGCCCTGAAGATTGTTAACTGACAAAAAGAATCAGCCAGAGGCTCGCCTGAGTGTGAGAGGCATAGGAGTCCAGAGAGTAGGAGAAGTATATTCAGAGATGGGTACTTGGGAGAGCTGAAAAAGAAGGATGCATCACTAGTGAGCTTACCTTTTAAGGGTGTGTAGCATTTGGCTAAAGAGACTGAGATTATTTTTGGTGAGTTGGACTTTATTGCAGTATCTATTGGTGTATTAGTTTTGGAGTTTGATTTTCCCTGCCATCAGTGACCACTAAAGAGCTTTTATTTTTGCACAACCATTATGTCAGTGTTGTGTTTTTGTTGTGGACTAGACTGGTGTGCAGGAAAAATCCCAGGTGGCCATGGGGCCTTCTGTAGGCCATCAGCCTCCAAGTGAACTCCTGTGCCTAGCCAAAGATCATGGCAAGAGCTTACTCAGTTCCTTAGATGGTAGCTTTCAAACGGGTGCGCAGGCACACATATGCATGTGTATGTCAGTATGTGCCCAGGGGGGAAATGTACATAAAATAGATGCCTTAAAATTTCCGTTGGAAACTTTATTCAGGAGACTTACAGGTCCATTGTACAAAATGCCCGACTCAGGCCGAGTTTCGCCCCCCTCGCGGGGGCTGCCTCAGGGGCTTGGTGGAATAATCGCTTACGTGTATATGGAAGATCTTATTACCATTTGGTTTTCTTTTGTAATATGAAAATTAATAACGTAAATATAGATTCCACGTGGAGTGTAATGAAGACAGTGAGAGGCACAGCTTTTAGTGTGGACTCCAAAGCTGATTAGTATTCAAGGCAGCAAATGATTGATCTTAAGCGTTGTGACCAGCAGCACATCAGTCTCCTTCTCAACGGAATAAGATATCGGCCCGATACTAATCAGCTTTGGAGTCCACACTAAAAGCAGTGCCTCTCACTGTCTTCATTACACTCCGCGTGGAATCTATATTTACGTTATTAATTTTCATATTACAAAAGAAAACCAAATGGTAATAAGATCTTCCATATACACGTAAGCGATTATTCCACCAAGGACCTGAGGCAGCCCCCGCGAGGGGGGCGAAACTCGGCCTGAGTCAGGCGTTTTGTGCATTGGACCTGTAAGTCTCCTGAATAAAGTTTCCAAGGGACATTTTTAGGCATCTATTTTATGTGCATTTCTCCCACGGCTTTTTTAGATTGCCTACCTCCTTGTTTTATCAATCCATCAGTATGTGCCCAGGAGCATGGGGATTTTATTTCTTGCATTCACATTCTCACGTATGTTATAAAATAGCTTGGGCATGTGCATAAGTTCACCCAATTTTAAGGTTTTGCGCACCCAGCCACCTAAATTGGGTTTCAGCCGCAAAGTCAGGATATTTTAAAACCAACGTGAGTCCATACCATGACCAGGTTCACCAGTTCATACACCAGTTCACTCAGTGTAGAGCTAGGTCCTCCAGACTCCCTCGGCTTAATAGCTTGCACTCCCCTCAGTTAACTTAGACCCCTGAAACCCTTCTGCAGTGCCTGGACTTGGTTTTATTTAGACTTACACTTCATCAATAGCAGACGTAAAGTTACATAGCACTGGACCTGGGTGTGCACCCTGGCGCGTAAATACTTACATGCACATCACTTGGCCCCACCCTGACACATGCAGAGCGTACCCACCCACACCCTGCCCCTTTTTGAATCCAAGTGAGATCTACACACTGCAGGAGATGTGCGTGCATCTGGGCAGCTTTTTAAAATACCGCAGATGCGTGTGAGTCCTGCATGCGCATGCATCTCACAATTTTGGCATAGGCCATGCTTTTAAAATTCACCTTACAGGCTTTCAGCCTTACATTATGTTTCATTATCTTCTGTGATGTTTGTACTGAATTGATTCCACCTGATTTTTTTCAGCAGAAAGAGGGATATCAGACATGTTTCTAGTAAATATTTTATCAGGATGCATCTTTTCTCTGCAGAGAACATTATTTTCATCTTTTGATTTTTGTATTGATTTCTTCAACATGTCAGAAAAGCAGGCTGATGGCTTCAAATTCTGGGGCTTATTTACTACAGCTTTTTTTCCCATTTTGTATCTATAAGGAGAATGTTTCATAAATAGAGCCCTCTCTGCCAAGTGTGCTTGGAAGATGTTATGTTTATATGTTTATATGTTGTTCTATCCGTATACCACCTTCATCACACATTATCCAAAAGTGGTTTACAAAACAAGGAAATATAAATAACAATATATCATTTATTTATATTCTGTTTTTCAGGTACTTTAAAGCAGATTGCATTCAGGTACTGTAGGTATTTCCCTGTCCCCAGAAGGCTTGCAATCTAAGGGTGTGATGTACTAAGGCTTTTCTCCCATTCTGTGAGGTAGATTTTAAAAGCCTTGCATGTGCAAAAGTGTCCACTAACACACATAAGTAGGCCGTGCGAGAGCTGTGTAAATTTTAAATAGCTGTGAAGGACGAGTGTAGACTCATGTATGCACACCCAGAAAAAGGGTGGGGCCAGCACTGACATGCATTTACCTTTGCTACAGCTCCTCAGTAGGTGGAGAGAGAGAGAGTGAGTGAGAGTCTTTATAAGGCTTAGCCTGACACTCAATGTATGGACCATTGTAAGGGTGCACTTTGATTCGGGGTGAGTTTTCTGGAGGTGGGTTGGGATTAGGGAGGATGTTACAGACACATTCAGAGGTGCTAATTGTAAAATTGACATCATTAAAGAATTTTAAGAACATAAGAAATTGCCATGCTGGGTCAGACCAAGGGTCCATCAAGCCCAGCATCCTGTTTCCAACAGAGGCCAAAACCTGGCAATTACCCAAACACTAAGAAGATCCCATGCTACTGATGCAATTAATAGCAGTGGCTATTCCCTAAGTAAAATTGATTAATAGCCATTAATGGACTTCTCCTCCAAGAATTTTAGGATTTATAAGTGATAAAAAGGAGTTAATTTGTACAATGCAGCTAGCAGAGACTGCAGTTTACAAATCAACTCCTGTTGTTAGAATTTTCATCACTTATAAGGTTTAAAATTATTTAATGATATCACTTTTATAATGAATACCTCTGAATTTGTCTGTAACAACACCTCCCAAAAACTCACCCCGAATCAAAGTGCCCCCTTACAATGGTCTATATATAGAGTATCAGACTGACCCTTATAAAGAGGCTCTCTCTCCTCCCCCTCTTGAGCACATGCAACATATGTACATGAAGGTTATTTTATAACCTAAGAGTATTCTTTATAAAATAAATAGCACATATGTTTACACAGCTATGGGCACACGTGCAGCCCTTTTAAAATCTATCCATGCTTAGTAAAATCTATCCATGCTTAGGAAAAATGCTTAGTAAATGAGATCCCAAGTTTGTGCCTGAAGCAATGGAAGATGAAATGAGTTGCTCAAGGTCACAAGGAGCAGCAGTGGGATTTGAAACTTGGCTTCTATGGTCATAGCCCACGGCATTAACCATTAGGCTTTTCCTAGCAAATTCAGTGCCAAGTGCACAGAAAAAGGTGAATTTTAAAAGTCTAGTGTGCGCCAAAATCAGGAGATGCACGCACATGTAGGGCTTACACGTGCCTGCCTTATTTTTAAAGCCGCCTACATGTATGCGTATCTCCTGTGCAAACATCTTACTCAGAATAAAAAAGGGGTGTGGTGTGGGTATGGTGCAGGTGGGGCATGGGTATTCTAAGGTAGGGCCAAGAGATGTGCACGCAAATACCTACGCACCTGGGTGTGTGCCTAGGTCTAGTGCCATATAACTTTACTTCTTTTATGGAGGAGGTACAAGTCTAAAAACCCCCCCAAAAAAAACATTTCTGAGGGGTTTAAAGGGTCTGATGTAACTGGGGGCAGTGCTGGCTATTAAACTACAGTACCTGAATGTAATCCACTTTGAAGCATTGAAAAAAGTGCGAAAAGCAAAATATAAATCTAAATAAATAAATAAACTAGGGGGGGGGGGGTGTTGTCGGACCTAGCTCTACACTGGGAAAATTGGTGGATGAACTGGTAAAACTGATGTGGACGCACACCGGTTATAAAATTCCCTGCCTTATGCAGCCAAAACCCTATTGCATGGTTGCGTGTGGCCACTTGCAAAATTAGGCGCATACATATGCGCACCAAGGCTATTTTATAATATTCTCACGTATGTGCTCGTATGTTATAAAATCACTGTGTCTCTGGGCGAATTCTGTCACACTTGCATCAGTGTGCACCCGCGTGCCCCTTTGAAAGTTACCATCTTAGTATGCTATATCTATATAGAGAAGACCACAACATTAATAGCTGTGAAACCTGCTCCAGGATGTCGGTCCAGAAGGAAAGGCTCCATGCCATTCTTGCTGGTGAACTTAAGCTCAGCAAAACAAACCTGGCCACATAGACTCAATACACAGTTTAAGAAACCAACTAGAATCATACTAGTGGCCAAGTCTTATCGAAGAGAAATCTAGTCTCTTCTGCACCTCACTCCAAGGATATGTCCGAGAATCAAATCATGTCTTCATCTCCCTGTTCAAGTCTGAGCAAGAGCTCCAAAGACTTGCACCAAAAACTGAAGGCAGCAAATTTTGAGCAGAGGCAGAGCTCTTCTTGGCCATAACAGATCGTTTATTTATTTATTTTGAAATTTTCTATTACGTTTATCTAACATGCTAAGCAGATTACAGATGTACATTCATAATGATAACAACACAAAATATTAAAACAGGTCATAAATAACATAAACAATATACATAAAAAACAATACTAAAAAACAATGTAAAACAGACAAAGAAAATAATACAAATCCAATAAAACCACATTCTGAATCTAATTGCAAAAGTCAGAAAGTAACTGAAAATAAGACTGCATATGGAGGCAAGATGGCCACCGAGGCATAGACCCGTTTGAAACGCTGGAGGAAAGTGCTGTTAAATTTCCTGGATTATCTTTCTTAATCTTATCTTTCTTAATCTTATTAAAATTATGCCACATACCAAGCGAAAGGGGCGGCTAAGAGATGAGAATACTAGCTCACCGTAGTAGATCCCCGGCAGCCTACTATCCCTGGTTTCTTTGTGGGAACTGCATCTTCAATCATGGAGAGCTTGGTTGCTGGGGGAACGGCTCAGAAGCAAGAGCCATCCCCCTTGACTCTGGATACGACCCTGAGCCCCGGATCACCGCGAAAACCCGCTCATCCCCGAAATATCGCGTTACCTAGCCCAGCTTTGGTAGAAACTGGAGCGGCCATGTTGATGGCCAGGGATGGAGGCATCGGAGACCGGCAAGTTGAAAACCCCCGGAGAAGAGAGAGAGGAACATCTTGGTGGAATGGAGGATCCCCTGGGGGCTTCTACACCACTGGTACAAGAAGGAACTGGATTGTTATCAGCTTAAGGTATAGGGTTGGGCGGGGGAACTGTTGGAGACAAGGGAATAAGGCAGCTCAGAGAGATTTCAGAAAGTCCTTCAACTGCAAGACCTGATGTTATATCTTTGGAAGGGATCTGGACTATGCTGAGTGTAATTGAGAACTCCATTAAAACATTATCTAAAGTAACAATGGAAATTCAGAATCAAACTGTTAAAAATAATAATTTAATTGCAAACTTTACAAATAAAATGGAAGATCTGGAAAGAAGAATTTGTGCAGTGGAAATTAAACAAGATAAATTAAATTGTCTCTGAGCGTATAACATCTAAAAGATTAGAAGCTGTTGAAAATGCTTTAAGAGCCCATAACTTGCGCATACTCAATTTCCCTGTAATTAAGTCTATTTCACCGCTGGAACTATTTAAAGTTTATATGAAGAAAAACTTGAAAATTTCTGAGCCAGCTTTCCTAATGGTAGTTAAAGCATTCTATCTTCAACAATCTACCCAATTGGAAGAACCAATTCCGTCTTTGAATCTAACCGATATATTGGAAATGTCTTCAGAGCAGGAGGTCAATCAGAAGAAACCTATGCTGATGTCATTTGCATTTCTCTATCCTATCTGGATATTTCCAGATATGATAAAAACTACACAAACACGCAGGAAGGAATTCCTTTGATGAGGCCTGAGGTTCTGAAACTGGGAGCTAGGTTCCCTTCACTTTAAAAGCTTGTTAAAAAAGTTAAGTTTTTACTTTCTTTCTAAAATCAAGTAATATGCTAGTTAGTTGATTTTATTTGATAGGCTGCCTTTCTTTGTTTAAAATCAAAGCAATGTTCCAAAGCAGGAACACCTAAAGATTAGCTCAGCTTCTCATGCCAAGGCTGTTTCATGCCAGTTTTCCCAGGACCTAACTGAAGCATTTTAATTCCCCTATGAAAGGGCCATCCAAGATATGGCCTACCTGTTATTTTGTCATCTGAACTGTTTGCCATGGAGTTGGACAGAAGAATATTTCTGATATTTGCTTGACAAACTATCAGTGTCAAGGTTCAAGTTTTGAGTCTTTCAAATCTGATGAGTACATTGAGCAACTAGTCCATAGATTTGATTCCTTTTGCAAAGAGTGTCCCAACATTGACATTAACTTGTCTTTTTGAGCCATTGTTTAAATAATTGCATTAAGTTTCATATTAGTGAAGTATACCCTAGAAGCTGAGTTTGTTTCTCTTCTGAACTTGGTCCTAAGATGATCCAACACAAAATTGGGCCATTGGCACCATCAGAATCCAAGTTAATACTTTCTCATTACTCCATTGCTCCTTATTATTTAAAGAAATCAAAGCCTGAGAAATCCTGAAGTTGACTTACAGAAAAATATGGAAGACCATGGGATTTGAATTGATAAAGTTGAACAAATTGGTAAGAAGATGGAAGATATGGAAGTGCTATTATGAAGGATAATGTTGTTTTACATTAGAAATTGGAGAATCTGAAAACTTCATTTTCAAGCAAACTTGGAGATTTATTAATTTTCCTAAAATGGCCTTTCTATCGCCTTATTGATCTTTCATCATTATATGAATAAGTATTTCTCAATTCCATTAGAATCCCACCTATTTATAGGATATTTTTACCTTCCTTCATTTTGTAAGTCAGAACCTATGGCTGAAGGGACTGATATGTCTGGATTTTCTTCAAATTGCTTGGATGTTTTCACATTAATTAAAATAGTTGCTCAATTGGTGTCATACTCTACCCAATGATTGTGAGTTTTGCTTTGGAATCAGATGTGAAGCTGGTGTTTAAAGCTTTCATTAGATATAAAGATATATTATTTTATGATTCTACGATTAGGATTTTTCCTAATGAATATAAGACCCTGAAAAAAGACAGGCATTTCTATTTTATAGACCTAAAGTGTTACAGATTGGCACTTCCTTCTATTTGAAGTATCCTGACAAATGTTAATTACTTATCGAAGAATGAGGTTTATATTTTATGAGCCATCCCAGCTTTCTCTGTTTTTGTGCAGTAAGCCATGTATTGTTGATTTCAAGGTTACCTGATGCCTTAATTGTGATTATATCTTGTTGCTATTGCTGTTTCTTTTTTCTTTATTAATTCCTAATTTTCCTTCTCTTGGGGATATTGTGTATTGGATTCCTCCCTGTGGGGTAGATTTTAAGAAAGTGCGCCTTCGCGTACTTTTGTTGGCGCACCAGGCGCAAACAAAAGTACGCTGGATTTTAGTAGATACGCGCGTAGCCGCGCATAACAGCTAAAATCCAGGATTGGCGCGCGCAAGGCTGCTGATGTCGTGTAGCCGGCGCGCGCCGAGCCGCGCAGGCCTGCCGCCGTTCCCTCCAAGGCCGCTCCAAAATCGGAGCGGCCTCGGAGGGAACTCGCTTTCGCCCTCCCCTCACCTTCCCCTCCCTTTCTCTATCTAACCCACCCCCCCGGCCCTATCTAGACCCCCCCCCCTACCTTTGTCGGGGGATTTACGCCTCCCGGAGGGAGAAGTAATCCCCGCGCGCCAGCGGGCTGCTAGTGCGCCGAGACGCAACCTGGGGGCGGTTCCGGAGGGCGCGGCCACGCCCCCGGACCACCCCGGACCGAAACCACGCCCCCCGGGCCCGCCCCCGAAACGCCACATCCCGCCCCCCAAAACGCCGCGCCGATCCGACATGCCCCCCGACACACCCCCCTCGAAAAACCCCGGGACTTACGCTGTTTTTCCTTATCAATACATATTTCTTGTATTTGTATATGAAATTCAATAAATATAAAGTGAAAAAAAAATCTTGGAGCTCCAAACATTACTCTATGAATAGTAGTCCTGAAGAAGATTACTTCCTGATCTTGCTTCAGAGTCCTCTCCATACTAGGAAGAAGGGCATTCTACACCTGAGGACCTTTCCTTCTCAGGTTTCATTTAAAGGATAGTTAAGGCCATCATTATTTTAAAGTATTTTATTTATAGAATTTTAGAATTTAACAGAAAATTCAGTCCCCTGATAAAAAATTTAATCCTCACAGCTATACAATAAGCACAAGAAACAAAAATTACCTGTTGGATATTCAAGTCCACAACAAATAAGGGAGAACGTCAAAAGGAAATAAATACAAAAGAACAAAAGGAACATAAGAGAAACTGCCTTGCTGGGTCAGACCAAGGGTCCATCAAGCCCAGCATCCTGTTTTCAACAGAGGCCAAACCAGGCCACAAGAACCTGGCAATTACCCAAACACCAAGAAGATCCCATACTGATGCAATTAATAGCAGTGGCTATTCCCTAAGAAAACTTGATTAATAGCAGTTAATGGACTACTCCAAGAACTTATCCAAACCTTTTTTGAACCCAGCTACACTAACTGCACTAACCACATCCTCTGGCAACAAATTCCAGAGCTTTATCGTGCATTGAGTGAAAAAGAATTTTCTCCGATTAGTCTTAAATGTGCTACTTTCTAACTTCATGGAATGCACCCTAGTCCTTCTATTATTCGAAAGTGTAAATAACCGATTCACATCTACTTATTCAAGACCTCTCATGATTTTAAAGACATCTATCATATCCCCCTTCAGCCGTCTCTTCTCCAAGCTGAACAGCCCTAACCTCTTCAGCCTTTCCTCATTGGGGAGCTGTTCCATCCCCTTTATCATTTTGGTTGCCCTTCTCTGTACCTTCTCCATTGCAACTATATCTTTTTTGAGATGCAGTGATTAGAATTGTACACAGTATTCAAGGTGCAGTCTCACCATGGAGCAATACAGAGGCATTATGACATTTTCCGTTTTATTAACCATTCCCTTCCTAATAAGTCCTAACATTCTGTTTGCTTTTTTGACTGCTGCAGCACACTGAGCTGACGATTTTAAAGTATTATCCACTATGATGCCTAGATCTCTTTCCTGGGTAGTAGCTCCTAATATGGAAGCTAACTGTTATGATTGTTGCTGCCCGACGTCTCCAATCTGCCCTCCTTACCTCTCTGGCGACTCCTCCTGTGGTTGACGGACTTTTGACTGCCGCGGCATCTGCCTGCCATCCTCTCCAGCATCCTCGGTCCAGCTTGGGCGCTGCCTCCCGCCATGCTGTCCAGCTGCCTTAGGGCGCACGCGCCATGCAGCCCTGCTTCAAATACTTTCTTTGACGCGAACCTCAGGGGCATCCCCCTGTAATGACGTCACGCATCCCGGATACAAAAAGCCTACACTACTGCTAGCTAATCGAGCTAGCAACAGGTATTCGTACTGGTGAACTCCTTACGGAGGGGATTTGCTCTCCATACCTAGCTACTCTGCCTCTCCATTATTGGACTTACTCTATTTGGGATACCCGCTCCTCGGGGGCCTCTCTCTTCTCTTTCAGGTCGCTGTCTGGAACCGGTACTCGCTCCTCGAGGGCCCATGTTCCCGGACTCACTGCCTGGACTTCACTTCTGCCTGGAAGATACCACTGCCTACACCATCAGTGAGTTTCCATCTACTTCTCTCAGAGCTGTTCCCTGGAACCAGGTACTCGCTCCTCGAGGGGCCTGCCTCTACTTCCAGCTCCTGTGATTCCTACCGAGAGAAACCGCTGTGTGAGTACTCAACCAACGAGGCTCTATTCCTGAACCCTGCATATACTTCATTGTACTCACTATCTCATTTTCTCTTCACTACAGCACAGCCATTGTGGGATCGCTGTTCCAGAGCACTGAAGGACTATAAGCCCAGCTGGGCTTCATCTCTGCTCACTACTGCCACCTCTGGTAGCTCCTCAATACTGTTAATAAACGATCTATCTGTGTTGTGTGTCCTAAAGCTGAGCCTGACCTGTGGCCTCTCACGGGACTTCCCCCCATGGGCGTGGTCAGCAGCCACAGTGTCCAAGGGTCCACCCAAAACCTTACAAATAATAACACTTAACATCGTGTTACTACAGCAAAGGTTATTTTTCCCTATATGCAACACCTTGCACTTGTCCACATTAAATTTCTTCTGCCATTTGGATGCCCAAACTTCCAGTCTTGCAAGGTCCTCCTGTAATGTATCACAATCCGCTTGTGATTTAACTATTCTGAATAATCTTGTATCATCCGCAAATTTGATATCCTCACTCGTCGTATTCCTTTCTAGATCATTTATATGTATATTGAAAAGCACCGGTCCAAGTACAGATCCCTGAGGCACTCCACTGTTTACCCTTTTCCACTGAGAAAATTGACCATTAATCCTACTCTCAGTTTCCTGTCTTTTAACCAGTTTGTAATCCATGAAAGGACATCACCTCCTATCCCATCTCTCATGAGGGACTTTGTCAAATGCCTTCTGAAAATCCAAATACACTGCATCTACCGGTTCACCTTTATCCACATGTTTATTAACCCCTTCAAAAATATGAAGCAGATTTGTTAGGCAAGACTTCCCTTGGGTAAATCCATGTTGACTGTGTTCCATTAAACCATGTCTTTCTATATGCTCTACGATTTTGATCTTGAGAATAGTTTCCACTATTTTTCCCGGCACTGAAGTCAGGCTCACTGGTCTATAGTTACCTGGATCACCCCTGGAGCCTTTTTTAAATATTGGGGTTACATTGGCCACCCTCCAGTCTTCAGGTACAATGGATGATGTTAATGATAGGTTACAAATTTTAACTAATAGATCTGAAATTTCATTTTTTAGTTCTTTCAGTACCCTAGGATGCACACCATCCGGTCCAGGTGATTTGCTACTCTTTAGTTTGTCAATCTGGCCTACTGCATCTTCCAGGTTCACAGTGATTTCATTCAGTTCGTCTGACTCATCACCCCTGAAAACCATCTCTGGAACTGTTATCTTCCCAACATCCTCATTAGTAAACACAGAAGCAAAGAATTAATTTAGTCTTTCTGCAATGGCCTTATCTTCCCTAAGAACCCCTTTAAACCCCTCGGCCATCTATTGGTGCAACCGACTCTCTCACAGGTTTCTTGCTTTGGATATATTTTAAAAAGTTTTCATTATGAGTTTTTGCCTCTATGGCCAACTTCATTTCATATTCTCTCTTCGCCTCTCTTATCAATGTTTTACACTTAACTTGACAATGCTTATGTTTTATCCTATTTTCTTCAGATGGATCCTTCCAATTTTTGAAGGATTTTTTTTGGCTTAAAATAGCCTCTTTCACCTCACCTTTTAACCATGACGGTAATCGTTTTGCCTTCCTTCCACCTTTCTTAATGTGTGGAATACATATGGACTGCGCCTCTAGGATTGTATTTTTAAACAATGTCCATGCCTGTTGAACACTTTTAACCTTTGCAGCTGCACCTTTCAGTTTTTTTCTAACTATTTTCTTCATTTTATCAAAGTTTCCCTTTTGAAAGTTTAGTGTTAGAGCTGCAGATTTACTTATTGTCCCCCTTCCAGTTATTAGTTTAAATTTGATCATGTTATGATCACTGTTGCCAAGTGGCCCCACAATCGTGACCTCTCTCACCAAATCCTGCGTTCCATTAAGAATTAAATCTAAAATAGCTCCCTCTCTTGTTTTTTCCTGAACCAATTGCTCCATGAAGCAGTCATTTATTACATCCAGGAACTTTATGTCTCTATCAAGTCCTGATGTTACATTTACCCAGTCAATATTGGGGTAATTGAAATCTAAACACAATAATGTGGAACCCAAAACAATATTGAAATATTAACCTAGGAAGGTGTCAGCAAGCCTGACGTTGTGTGACTTCGAAACTAGGGATGTGAATCGTTTTTTGACGATTTAAAATATCGTCCAATATATTTTAAATCGTCAAAAATCGTTAGGGCCACGATACAATACCAATTCCCCCGATTTATCGTCAAAAAATCGTAAATTGGGGGAAGGGGGAGGGCAGGAAAACCAGCACACTAAAACACCCTAAAACCCACCCCCGACCCTTTAAATTAAATCCCCCACCCTCCGAACCCCCCCCCCCAATGCCTTAAATTACCTGGGGGTCCAGCGGCGGTCCGGAATGGTCTCCTGCAATTGAATCGTGTTGTCTTCAGCCGGCGCCATTCTGCGCCGCCATTTTGCAAAATGGCGGCGCAAAATGGCGGCGGCCATAGACCAACACGATTCGACTGCAGGAGGTCGTTCCGGACCCCCGCTGGACTTTTGGCAAGTCTTGTGGGGGTCAGGAGGCCCCCCCAAGCTGGCCAAAAGTCCCTGGGGGTCCAGCGGGGGTCCGGGAGCGATTTCCTGCCGCGAATCGTTTTCCGTACGGAAAATGGCGCCGGCAGGAGATCGACTGCAGGAGGTCGTTCAGCGGGTTCAGCGGGGGTTCCGGGAGGGTGAGGGATTTAATTTAAAGCGTCGGGGGTGGGTTTTAGGGTGTTTTAGTGTGCCGGTTTTCCTGCCCTCCCCCTTCCCCCGATTTAGCTATGGACCGCCGCTGGACCCCCAGGTAATTTAAGGCATTTGGGGGGGGGTTCGGGAGGGTGGGGGATTTAATTTAAAGGGTCGGGGTGGGTTTTAGGGGGTTTTAGTGTGCCGGTTCACGATTTTAACGATTTTCACGATACTCTAAACACCCAAACGGCGACGATACGATTCCCTCCCCCTCCCAGCCGAAATCGATCGTTAAGACGATCGAGGACACGATTCACATCTCTATTCGAAACAAGACACCAACTGGTCTTCTAATCATTCACCTTCATCATTCTTTAATGCTTCAAAAAAGTAGTTTTTTTATAATTTTTATATTTTTTTTAAAAATAGTCCTCCATCCTCAAAAGGTGTTAGAGGATGTTAGAATGTTAGAGAGGTATTAGAGCATTCTCTAACACCTTTTGAGAATGGAGGACTATTTTTAAGGAAAATACACCACATCTATTGGTTCACCTTTGTCCACATGTTTATTCACCTCTTAAAAAAAATGTAGGAGATTTGTGAGGCAAGACTTCCCTTGGGTAAATCCATGTTGGGTGCGTCCCATCCAACCATGTCTAAATGTTTTGTGGTTTTATTCTTTATAACATTTTCCACAATTTTTCCTAGTACTGAAGTCAAGCTCACCAGTCTATGGTTTCCCAGATAACCCCTGAATCCCTTTTTAAATATAGGGGTTATGATGGCCATCTTCCATTCTTCAGGTACATCGGATGATTTTAATGATAGATTACAAATTAATTGAAATAGGTCTGAAATTTCATTTTTTAGTTCTTTCAGAACCCTGGAGTGTATACCATCTGGTCTAGGTGATTTGTCAATCAGACCTACCACATCTTCCAATTTCACCGTGATTTGGTTCAGTTGATCTGAATCATCACTCATGAAAACCTTCTCCAGAACGGGTATCTCTCCAACATTCTCTTCAGTAAACACCGAAGCAAAGAAATCATTTAATCTTTCTGCTATGGTCTTATCTTCTTTAAATGTCCTTTTAATCCCTTGATCATCCAACAGTCCAACCAACTCCCTTGCAGGCTTTGTTTTGCCTTCCTTCCACCTTTCTTAATGCTTGGAATACATCTGGTCTGTGCTTCTAGGATGGTATTTTTTTTAACAATGTTCACACCTGTTGTACACTTTTTACCTTTCTAGTTGCACCTTTCATTTTTTTCTATTTTTTTCATTTTATCAAAGTTTCCCTTTGAAAGTTTAGCGTTAAAGTCTATTCCCCTTCCAGTCATTAATTTAAATTTGATCATATTATGATTAGTATTGCCAAGCAGCCCCACCAACATTATATCTCTCACCAAATCCTGTACTCCACCAAGAATTAGATCTAAAATTGCTCCCTCTTTTGTTGGTTCCTGAACCAATTGCCTCATAAAACTGTCTTTTATTCCATCCAGGAACTTTATCTCTCTAGCATGCCCTGATGTTTCACTTACCCAGTCAATACTGGGGTAATTGAAATCTCCCATTATTACTACACTACCAGTTTGATTAGCATCCCTAATTTATCTTAGCATTTCATTGCCCGTCTCACTATTTTGGCCAGGTGGATGGTAGTATATTCCTATCACTATTCTGTTCCCCAACACACAAGGGATTTCTACCCATAAAGATTTGACTGTGTATTTAGTCTCATGCAGGATCTTTATCCTGTTGGACTCTATGCCATCCCAGACAAAAAGCGCCACCCTGTCACCAAGATGCTTCTCTCTGTTATTGCAATATAATTTGTACCCTGGTATATCACTATCCCTTTGGTTATCCTCTTTCCACCATGTCTCTGAGATGCCAATTAAGTCTATGTCATCATTAACTGTTATACTCCATACCTAACTCTCTCCATCAAATATCAAATAGACTACAATTCAAAAAAATTCTAAAAACATATCACTTTCAGATAGCATTTAAAATCCCAATAATAGAACAATCATAAAGAAAATAAAAAGTTTCTCTTTACCCCCAAAAACATATGTAACCCTTTCGGTTCTCTTCTGGCACTAGTTCTTTTACTGTTGTTTTTTAAACTAAATATTTTTTATATTTTTTTTGATAATGTTTATATTAATCAGTTTTTGTAATTTTTTTTTCCAATTTTATTTTATAATTTATATTTATCTTTAATTTTTATCATTGTAAAGCGTTTTGATCAAATTATGGCCTGGATTTATCAAAATGCGGTAAGTATCGCATGCGATAGCAAAAGGGGCATGTTTTATGCTAATATACAATTTATCACACTTTGCAATACTTACTTATGGGGGGGTGGGGGGGAGAGAGAGAGAGCCTAGCATAATGTCCTCTCCCAAGATAGGTATTTGTATCCCTATGAGAGGCCCACCTAGTAACTCGGGGCGAGGATTAGGTGTTAGTGTAGGGGGTTAGAGGCCGCTTTGACAGCCAATTTGAGACATGCAAACAGAACAGTGGTCTCTTGTGAAGATTGGATGGCCTTCGGAGTGAGGAAGCTCACTCCAAGATGAGATTTGGGCAATGATCTCTCAACCTAGCTTGATGTTACCCAGGTACAGAGTCCATTTCGCACCGTGGCATGCCCGGCCCACTCCCTGACACCTCCTCTTTTGGGAATTTGCATTGCAGCATATGATATGGTGCGATCGCATGCATTAAAGACATTTTCGCATGCATTAAGGGCCTATCGCATGCGTAAACAGGGCTTTTTGCATGCGATAAGCCCTTAACGCATGTGAAAACACCTTACCGCATTTTGATAAATGAGGGGGTATATTTGTAAAGGTGGTATATAAACACTTTTAAATAAAATAAATAAATAAATATACACTCTAATTCTCCCATCTTACTTCGTAGAATTCTGGCATTATCATACAAGCATTTCAAAGTGTGGTTTTTGTTTGCATTTATATTCTGCTTTTCAGTTTACAGGGATAAATTGGAATCTTTTAGCTCAGGTGAGTTTTTTTTTTTTTTTTAATTTTTAATTTATCAATTTTATAATTATTACAAGCATCCACTTGTGTTAGAATATCCTACCGCACAGATTATAGATACATCTCATTTTACTAATTCAACAATAGAAACATAATACAATTCTATGCATAAGGTAAAATATAAGCAATAAGGGAGAGCTTACAATAGAGCGTCAAAAAGGAAAACAAATTATTACATAGAAGTGAATAAAATGGCGGCCTGGACGGTACTCCTCAATTCAACAATACACCTAACAGCATGCTTATGTGGGGCCAGAATGTGAATCCAGGAATGCCCGCAACTGAACAGGATCAAAAAAGACATAACGTTGAGCCTGATATATTAGGCAACATTTACATGGAAATTGAAGTTTGAATATTATTCCTTTCTGTACAACCTCTCCTCTCATACCCAAGAAAGTTTTTCTTCTCAATTGGGTCTGCTTTACAAGGTCTTGATAACACCAAACCTTTTGGCCAAAAAATAACATTTGACTATTTCTAAAATAGTGCTTAAAAATATTATTTTTGTCCATTAGAAATGTAAACGTCACTAATAATGGTCTACGGCTTGTAACATTCAAATCCTGAGATGAGTCCAGTAAATTAGACAATTCTGGTGGTTCTTGTTGTTCACCGTCTCCTCTTGCACTTGTAGGGAGGTAATATGCTTTTGATATCATAGGTTTCAGTTCTTCTGGTATCTTTAATATTTGAGAGACATACAACTTAAAAAGTTCAACTGGAGAAATATTTTGAGTTTTTAATTATAGTCACTTGGACTACTTTTCTTATTATCGGAACCTCTCTGTTGGGATGCCCTCATTCTAATGCTTCATTAGTGTCCTTTGAAGATACCTCCCTCTGATCCATGCACTGCTGAGCTACTGTCGACTTTCCCCTTTGTTCTAGTTTAAAGCTGCTGTATCTCCTTTTTAAAGGTTAGCGCCAGTAACCTGGTTCCTCCCCCTTTCCCAAAAGGTTCCCCAGTTCCTTACAAAACTGAATCCCTCTTCCATACACCGTCTCATCCACTCATTGAGACTCCAGAGCTCTGCCTGCTTCTGGGGACCTGTGCGTGGAACAGGGAGTATTTTTGAGAATGCTACCCTGGAAGTTCTGGATTTAAGCTTTCTACCTAAGAGCCTAAATTTGGCTTCCAGAACCTCTCTCCCACTTTTTCTTATGCCATTAGTGCCCACATGTACCACGACAGCTGACTCCTCCCCAGCACTGTCTAAAATTCTATCTAGGTGACACGTGAGGTCTGCCACCTTCGCACCAGGTAGGCATATTACCAGGTGATCTTCTTGCCCACCAGCCACCCAGATATTTTCATTCTGAATATTCGAATCACCAACTTTGATGACTGACCTAACCCTCCTGGCAGTAGCCCTGGGAGACACATCCTCGGTGCAAAAGGACAAGGCACCACCTGGAGAGCAGGTTCTTGCTACAGGATCCTTTCCTGCTGCACCAGGTTGCTGCTCTCCGATCATGAGACCTTCTTTCTGCAAGGCAGCACCAGGGCTGCCATACTGGAGTTGGGACTTGGCTACTATATATCCCTGAAAATCTCATCTATATACCTCTCTGTCTGCCTCAGCTCCTCCAGGTCTGCCACCTTATCCTCCAGAGATCAGACTCGTTCTCTGAGAGACAGGAGCTCTTTGCATTGGATGCACATGTACAATTTCTCACCGACAGGAAAAAAATCATGCATGTGACACTTGAAACAAAAGATCGGGAGGACCCCTCTTGCTGCTGGACTTCTGCCTTCATCTTAAATTTGTTCAGTTCCTAGTTAAGTTTTAGATTGATATTGGTGTAGGATTGAATACAATTAGGGTTCTTAAAATGTATTAGTGTATTCACTATGGGCCAGATTTTAAGAGGTACGCACGGACGTACATTTGTGTGCGCAACCCAGGGCGCACAAATGTACCCCCGATTTTATAACAAACGCGCGCAGCCTTGCACATGTTATAAAATCCGAGGTCAGCGCACGCAAGGGGGTGCACACTTGTGCACCTTGCACGTGCCGAGGCCTAGGGGAGCCCCGATGGCTTTCCCTGTTCCCTCCGAGGCCACTTCGAAATCGGAGCAACCTCAGAGGGAACTTTCCTTCCGCCCCCCCACCTTCCCCTCCCTTCCCCTACCTAACCCGCCTCCCAGCCCTTAAACCCCCCCCCCATACCTTTATTTTATAAGTTGCACCTGCCTCTGGGCAGGCATAGGTTGTGCACAGCGGCCCAATGCCAGTGCGCGATCCCCCAGCCTAGAGGCCCTATGGAGGCCTCTGGCCACGCCCCTGCCCCGGACCGCCCCCGCCCCACATCGGACATCAGGAGGTACAAGCGAAGGACATCAGGAACCTGAAGACATCTGGAGGCACAGATGAAGGACATCAGGAACCTGAAGACATCTGGAGGCACAGACGAAGGACATCAGGAACATGAAGACAACTAGAGGCATGGACGAAGGACATCAGGAACATGAAGACAAAGCCGTCAAAGCAGGAGAAGACCACGGAGGACCTGGACCAGAGAGAAGACACAGAGGACTGTGGAACCCGATCCGAAGGTCAGGAGTGACTGAAGAGAGGCCCTAAAGTAGGGTTGAAGCGGGAAGTTGTCAACAGGTGAAGCCCGGGGCTTATCCGGCCGCGAGCCCTTTAAATATAGAGAAGAGGCGCGCGCCGGCGCCTAAAGCAGGAAGCAGGAAGCAGCACCGTGGACAGCGACATCCTGCAGCGTAGACGTGAAGGAGCAGGTAGGCTTCGGGGTGGCGACCAGGCCTCAAGCTGACGTTGGATCGGCAGCGGCTTTTCCCTGCCGCTCGAAGAAGAGACTGACTCGTGGTTTCCTGCAGCGAGAGGAGCTGGCTTGTGCGGCCTCCAGGCCGCATGAAGATGGCATCTGTGGCGGCCCTGCTGCAGAAGTCCCGGCATCGGCAGCAGCGGTACTAGCAGGGCCGCGAAGACGGAGGCAAGGCCCGGCAGCGCGGCGGACCAGGCCGCTTGAGCTTCGGCGGCTTCCCAGCTGCATGAGAGGTCCTGGCGGCATGAAAGGTGAGAGGCCTGCTTGCGGAGAGTAGCTCCGCGGGCAGGGATCATATTAGTCAAAAGGGCATCATTCAAAAAATGGAAAGCATGATCTAAATGAGGAAAATAGGAAAGAGCATAAGCACTAGCAAGTTAGATGTAAAAAAAGCAATTAAAACATGCTATAGATGTAACAACAAGCCTGTGAGGGAGTCAGTTGGGCTGCTAGATGACCAAGGGATAAAAGGGGTGATCAGAGAGAACAAGGGAATAGAAGAAAAATACTCACACCAGAAACAATTTTTGATGGTGAGGACTCTGAGCAACTAGATGGAATCACTGTGAATCTGGAAGACTTAATAATTTAAATTGACAGACTAAAGAATAATAAATCATTGGAACTGGATGGAATTCACCCCAGAGATCTGAAGGAACTAAATAATGAAATCGCAGACCTGATTCTGGTGATTTTTAACCTATGTTTTAAAACAGCCACAATGCCAGAAGACAATGCCAATGTGATGCCAATTTTTAAAAAGGGCTCCTTGGATGATCCAGAAAACTATAGATGGATGAGCCTGACATTGGTTCTGGCCAAAATGGTCAAAGCTATTCTTAAAAACAAAATTACTGACCACTATTGTTTCGTTTAAGCTGAACACGTGTGCGACGCACAGAGATTATGTACTCTGCACACACAGCAAAACAGCTTGCATACGAAATCCCAATGTAATTTGCATTATGTTTGCTCGTAGTTCACAAATTTGAACTTGGCTTATAAAAAGTTACACAAAAAGAACATTTTTTCGCATGCAGTCTTTTAAAAATTTGAGGGAACATTACTGACCACATAAATAGGTATGGTTTAATCAGGGAGAGTCAACATGGTTTTTGCAAAGAGAAGTCTTGCTTTACTAATTTACTAGATTTTTTTTTTAGAGCATGAATAAATATGCAGATAAAAATCAGCTGGTTGATACAGTGTATTTGAATTTTCAGAATGCATTTGATAGTCCCCTATGAGAGAACCCTCAGGAAATTAAGAGGTCATGGAATAGGACACAGTGTCTTGTTGTGGATTGGTAATTATACCCCGCCCAAAATTTTGGAGCTCATGGGTTATAAATATTTTAAATAAATGAATAAATAAATAAAAATAAACAGAGGGTAGGATTAAATGATCAGTTTTCCAAATGGACAAAATTTGTTAATGGAGTGCCCCATGGGTCTGTCTTGGGACCTGAGCTGTTCAGCATATTCATAAATGATCTGGAGAAAGGAACGAGTGAGATGACCAAATTTTCAGATGACACAAAGTTTTTTTGAGTCATTAAAACAGTAGTGGATTGTGAAGAAAAAAAACAAAAAACCTTGCGAGACTAGGACACTGGGCATCTAAGTGGCAGATGCAATTTCATGTGGACAAGTGCAAAGTAATGCACATAGAATAAAAAGTCCCAGCCACATTGATAATGACTCCCACAGCTCCAGAAGAGCTGCGGTGCACTACGACATGAAGAGAACATGCACAGCAGCAAAGGGCCCTAGGAAAGCCCCTGCTGCGCTTGGGAGTTCCAGTGCAAACCTGGAAATGAGTTGACCATGTGACTACCAGGTAACAATTGAAAATTAAATGTATGGGGTAATTGTGTAATGGGGTGTCCTGCACATGTCCTCATCATCTGTACAAAAGAGGTTGGGTACATTTTTGTGACCATAAAAAGTCCCAGTGTCAGGGCTTCAGTGTCTACCAGATTCCACTCCAGATTTTGTTTCCTGCTGCAGATATAGAACTGAGGGTAACTCACTGTTGCACGTCCCGGCCGTGCTGGTGCCACAACCGGGCCTGCTCACCTCGGGCTCCCCTCCACGGGCTCCATTCCATCCTCCCTGGAGGCAGCAGCGGCCAGCTCTCGGCGTCCCCAGCGCCTGCCCCGAATGCCTCTGTCGTCACAGGCCTTTCTAGGGAGCTCACGCAGGCGCTCCGCGTCCTCAGCGACCTTGGCCCTGCCCCTAGGTGCACGCATGGCTGGCGCACCCTCTTTTAAAGGGCCCAGGGCGGGAACCTTGGGCCGGTCGCCTCCTGATGACATCACATAAGCGTCCTATATAAGGCGTGGGCCTTCCCTCAGTTCCTCGCCTTGGCAAATGGGTCGTCACACTTGTGTGAAGCTAATTTCCTTCCTGTGTTCCTGCTTTCCTTGTTCCTGTGCTTGTTCCAGTGTTCCTGCATTCCTTGTTCCTGTGTCTCCCAGTGCTCCTGTGTTCCCGTGGTCCTTCCTGTGTTCCAGCGTCTGTCTCTGTTTCCTGTTCCACGCTCTGCTATCCAGGTTGTACCTTCTCGGACTGATACTCGGTACTGACCTCGGCTTGCCTCTGACCACGTTTGGACTGCTGCCTGGAACTGACCTCTGCTTGCTACTGACCATGCTCGGACTGATACCTGGAACTGACCTTTGCTTTGGCTGACCACCCTTGGACGGATACCCTGGCTTTGACCCTTGCGCTCCATATGGACACTCTCCTTGCTTCTCCTGTGACTACCAGGCCTGCTTGTTCTGACGCTACCCATGGCCTTCTACAAGCTAGACCACTAGGTGCTGCCTGCCCTGACCAGAGGACCTTCAATTTCTGTCCCGTTTCAGTGGTCTCTGGTACTCTCTGTTCCAGTCTAGCTTATCTGTGCTCCACTGGCCGCTCACCTTTGCTCTTGGTAGGCACACCTCTCCGCTATCTCTCCGGGAGACCCTCAGAGGCCCACCTAAGCCCAGGTAGTCCAGGAATCCAAGTGTGCAACCCACAGAGCCCCCGGACTGTTATTGGTGAAGCTCTAGCTAGCCTCTGTCTCCTCGTGTGCTCCGCCTCCTGGCGGCAGGCGTCCTCTGGGAACCCTCAGAGGGCCGTACTAATCTTGTGCCAGGCCAAGGGTCCACCTCCAGTGCAACACTAACCTGAGCTAAAAGTTATCATGGTACCCATATCAGTACAACAAATAGCCTTGAGGCTTAAAGGAGTGAAACAATCAATGTAAGAACACCAGAGTAGTAAAGTGACCTGGCCCCTGGGACTTTAATAAACAGCACAACTACTTTAATTACATATAAAAATCAATGAGACATTGTTGGCACCTGTGTCAAAGAATGGAGAAGGCTGAAAGATGTAGAAATAAGGTATGTGAAAATTTTTTTTAAATGGTACTATTTTTGTGGTAAGGTCATCAGAGCAAAGATATGCTCTGCAGAGTAAACGGAAGAGGGCAGAAGCACTGTTCACCAGCTATGCCAGACTCCAGATACTATTTGGAGGAACTACCACATAAGAGGAACCATTGCAAGGATTGCTGATACCTGTTTTAATGCATGGCTGAGAGGATTGAAAGAGGAAAAAGTGAAATTTTGATCTAACGTTGCTCCTGTTTCCCTGTATCCAGGTAAGGGAATGGAGTAGTTAATTGTAAGAGCATTGAGCATGAATGTAGGAATATTACACCTGTCTTTAATAGTTGTTAAAAAGTAGGTATTCCTGCAAAGAAGAACCTCTACAAGAAAGGAGACACCCACTGCTACTGTACAGGAGATGCCTACTGCTACTGTACTGCACCAGAGATGCCCATTGAAAGCAAAGCAGTGCATCTGTATGTGAGTTTAGGGGTGCAGGGATCTGTCTGCTACAGGACGCTTCCAGTTCCCCGCCCAGTTCACGTCAAGATCCTAAGTTCAGGAAAAAACATATTCTCCTCAAAATTAGACTTTAATTTATCAGATTTGGTAAGATTTAGCATTTAGAAGATAACAATTCCTGTCTCTAACATCCTGGCCACTAAGCACCAGTTTACCAAAAAGAAAGTTTTGTACCATGGGTGGTTTCAAACATGCCATAAACCTTAGCCTGCCTAACTTACTTTCCCCTAGTCCCAACTTCAGGTGATTTCCCTCTGTTTACCTCTGAAGCAGGCTCTGACTGGAGGTCTGAAAATCAAATGGGAAGAAGGCTTGCTTCTGGGACTGGTACTGGCAGAGCTGCTGGGCTGCTCTCGGCTCCTCACCACCTCAGACTTCACCCTACCATCTGACCCTAGTCAGGGTGTCTCCTCTCTCCGGTCTCCTGGCTACACCTAGTCTTCTCCCTCCTCAATAGCAGGGGTTGCTGGGGCTGCTTCAGGTCCACTTTTTTTCTCCTTATTTGTTACATCTTATACTTTCCAGCTGATAAATGTGCATAAGTCCTTTTCTTCGGGGGGGGGGGGGGGGGGGGGGGGGGGGGGGGGGGGGTTCCTGCATGTCTGGACCAAGGCTTTTTGCCAGCATGAGCATTCTCTCTATTTCAGAATACTTCCCCTTCATCCAACGGTGGGGTCCCTTTGACCTATGGATCTTCCTTGGCCAGTCCATGACTTCTGCTTATGAGCTTAAGTTGCTGTATTGTCCCTCTGCCTTGGTTTAATTTACACAGGAGCTTACAAAGAAGCAGATCTTGATAAATATCCTTCAGTTCTGGTTCAAAGTTCCCATCTGGGCAAAGTTTCTTTTCTTTAGCTGTGACAGTGTTTTAGCCTGTCAGTATACTGGTCAGCACACTTCTTGGTTTTTATGATTTATATTGGGTGCTTTCAGCAATTAAACATGGGATATCTCCCTACCCACCAGAGCTTTGAGAAAAAAAACCGATCAAGATAAGTGTGCACATCCACACTCAGGAAACACACATTAAGCCTGGCCAGATTTTCAACTTTTTTTCTGAGCACAAAAGTAAAGCCTACTGTACAGCATTTTATGAATTCAATAGTAAAGTGAGAAAAGAGAAAGACTGAGAGGAAAACAGACACACACAGAAAAGCTCCCCAAAATATTTACCTCAAGAAGAGCCTGTGAAAAAGGAACAAAACACAAAGAATCAATTTCTTAAATTCAACCCATGAGTAAAAAACGCAGTCAGAGTAAAGAGGAATATAAAGAAAATACTCATCTGACTCATAGTTGGTTTCAGCCTAAATTCCTATGAGGAAAGGAATATAATTGGTAATCATGTTTCAAGGTATTTCTATGCAAAAAGACATGGTTTGAATGTGCTGAAGCTTCAAATTGTATTCTAAGTATACACAAAACCCTTTTTGAAGTATTTTAAAAAATACTTGTTGAAAGATCTCATGAATATGTTATTTTGAGTATTGCCAGCTAGTTCTTATTTCTTTTTTTTCTAGCACAATAAAATTATTAAACCATTTGTAGAATCTTTTATTGCAGAGCTCTTCTTAAGAATTATCTTCAGATATAATGTTTTTAGACTTTTAGCCTGCTTTCCCTCCCTACCCTTGGGAGACTGGCTGGGTAGGTTATACTGAACCATACTAAACCCAGCAGCAAAAAGTGTTAGGAACCTACCGCGGAGGTAACCCCCGCGAGCAGGCACTGCTCATCTTGCTGCTTCTTCAACCGATGCGGCTCGGACGCCGCTGAAGTCGGGCCTTCCGGTGCGGCTGGAGCCGTGGACTTGAGTTCACTCGCGGCCTGGAGGCCACTCCTGGTATCGTTCTTCACCGCGGCTGGAGCCGCGGACTTGTCTGCCCTTCTGCCTTCCATCATGCGGCTGGAAGCTGCCGCCGACGCTGTCACCATCTTCGTGGCAGAGGCCACATCCCCAGGCTCGATTGGTTGCTAGAGCCGCCCCCGGGGCTTCCTGCAGCGGCTGGAGCCGCTGCCGTCTTCGGGGCCTGTGTCCAGGCCCAGCCCTGCTGCCTCGCGACGTTGATGTCTGTGCAGGCCGCTGTCCACGGTCCTGCACAACCCTGCTTCCTTCCTCCTAGGCGTGCGGCCGCGCCTCTCTGCTGAATTTAAAGGGCCCACAGCCAGATATGCCCTGGGCCCCACCTAGTGACTGACTTCCTGCTTGAGCCCTATAAAAGGGCTGTCTTCATACTACGTCTTTGCCTTGCATCAGAGTTACTTCACTCTGGAAGCTCCTGCCTGCCAGAGCTCCATCAGGTCTTCTTTGTGGAGCTCCTCATTGTTTCTTCTTCATGTCATGTCAAGTCTTCGTGCCTGAGGTCCTCGTCCAGGTGTTCTGGTGTCTCGTCTTGATCTTCCGCTTCCTGATGTCCCAGGTTTCTTGGGACCTGCTCCTGTGTCTTCAGCGCTCCTGAGCCTTCTGGTCCTGTCAGGACCGGCTCCCTCGGATGACGTCTTTCCCGAGCATGGAGTTGCCTGCAGGTGGAATTCGTTCCTGTGCTCCTGAGCCGTCATGTCCTGCCAGCCTTTGCGGAGCTCCAGATGACTTATGGCTCCGTTGTCAAAGTTCTGCCTCGGCTAGATTCTTCCCTGCGCTTGTCCTGCTCTCTGCGTGGTCCATGACCAGCCTCCTCAGGCTGTGTAGGGCACGCAGTGGGACAGGGTGGTCCGCGATCAGCCCATTGGGTCCGCCCATGAAGGTGGGCTAAGTAGGGTGCCCTGAGAAATAGTGCCAATGTCCTTCCACCCAATTTCTCGTCTCGTCTGGACTTCGTCAAGTTCCTTGTCTCTGATGTCAACCCTGGTCCGGGATGCTGTTGCATCGATCCTGGTCCGTGATGTCTTTGCATCAGCCTTGGTGTCATGACTTCAACTACCTTGGTGTCATGTCTTGTTCCAGCCCTCGTCAGTGATGCCGTTGCATCAACCTTGGTGTCATATCTTCATGTTAAGGCCCGTCTGCCCTCATCCTCAGGCCAGGTCTGCTGCTCCATGCTGATCCAATCGGCAGGTCCGAAAGGGCTCGGAATGGTCGGAGGACCATTCAACTTCCAACATCATGTTGTTGGCCTTGGAAGCTTGCAGGCCCTGCAGAGGATAAGACCGTCTGCCATGCTGGAACACGCCGTCAACCCTCGGTTCGGTCCGGGATCCGTCTGGGGTCAGGCTGAGGCCCATGGGCACACTAAATCACCCCCTTTCTCAACAGAATGCAAGGCCATGTGCCCGACGAACATGTCTCGGCAATGGATCCGCCTTGTTCCAGAGTTTTGTCTGTGTTCCTGGACTGGGTATAGGACCGAAGATTTTTTTTTTCAGGATATCTTTAACCGACCTGCTGGAGGCACCAGCTTTGCCATTGTTATGACCTGCTGGAGGTGCCAGCTGTCTGGATAATTTGACCTGCAGGAAGCGCCTGCATCCAGACTTCTTGTCATGTTGGCCAGTTTGGGGTCTTTACGACCTGCAGGAGGCACCTGCACCCCTACTGGTTTTGCTGGTTTTTGTTTGCCCGCCCTGGGCTCCCTCCCCCAGGTCTTCTTGGTGTTTCTTTGTGCTTCTTATCTTGGTCTTGCTTGTTGCTTGTTTATGCCTTTGGTCTTTGTGGTTGCTCGTTTGTCTTGTTTTCTGTTTGTTGCTCGTTTGTTTTGTTTTCCTCTTGTTGCTTCCCGGTTATGTGTTTCCCGTCTTCCTTGTTCCCCTGTTCCTCTCCCTTCCCTCGCTCTTTGCTCCCTCGCTCTTCGCTCTCTTGCTCTTTGCTCCCTCGCTCTTTGCTCCCTCGCTCTTCGCTCTCTCGCTCTTTGCTCCCTTGCTCTCCGCTCCCTTTCTCTCCGTTCCCTTGCTCTCTGTTCTCTTGCTCCCTCTTTTGTGTTTTTTGTATTGTCGGTCACGCGGTCACTGTTCGCGCGGTCACCACTTGCTTGGTCTCCGCTCGCTCGGTCTCGTGTTCCCTCGGTCTCGTGTTCCCCTGGTCTCGTGCTCTCTGGTCTCTCGTCGTTGTCTTCTGTACTTTCCTGCTGCTTTGCTGTGTTTCTGCTGTTTTTGTCTGTTTCCTGCAGTCCCCGGATTTCCCAGCTTCCGTTTTTTGGACCCTCAAATACCTCCATCTGGTATGGACTGATACCTTTTTCCTCGGACTGTTGACAGGAGGTTTGAGGAGGGGGTCTTTGAGGAGGGGGTACTGTTAGGAACCTGCTGTGGAGCTAACCCCCGCGAGCAGGCATTGCTCACCTTGCTGCTTCTTCACCTGATATGGCACAGATGCCGCCGTAGACGGGCCTTCTGGTGCGGCTTGAGCCATGGACTTGAGTTCTCTCATGGCCCGGAGGATGCTCCTGGTACCGTTCTTCACTGCGGCTGGAGCCGCGGACTTGTCTGCCCTTCTGCCTTCCATCATGTGGCTGGAAGCTGCCGCCAATGCAGTCACCATCTTCGCGGAAACAGGCCGCATCCCCGGGCTCGATTGGCAGCTGAAGCTGCTCCCGGGGCTTCCTGCAGCGGCTGGAGCCGCTGCCGTCTTCGGGGCCTGCGTCCAGGCCCAGCCCTGCTGCCTCGCAATGTCGTCGTCTATGCAGGCCGCTGTCCATGGTCCTGCACAGCCCTGCTTCCTTCATCCTAGGCGTGCGGCCGCACCTCTCTGCTGAATTTAAAGGGTCCACAGCCCGATATGCCCTGGACCCTACCTAGTGACTGACTTCCTGCTTGAGCCCTATAAAAGGGCTGTCTTCGTAAACGTCTTTGCCTTGCATCGGAGTTACTTCACTCTGGAGGCTCCTGCCTGCCAGAGCTCCATCAGATCTTCTTCGTGGAGCTCTTCATTGTTTCGTCTTCATGTCATGTCATGTCAAGTTTTCGTGCACCGTCACCTTAAACACACCGTACCAACCAGATATATTCAAACCGGCAAAACTGTTTCCCGCTGATTGCCAAAGGCACTCATAATTACAAATGCAGGGCATGCGTTGTCATTTCATCATTGCTGGTTTTGCCGGTTTGAATATATCTGGTTGGTACGGTGTGTTTAAGGTGACGGTGCACAGGGTGGTTATCCCTGTCATAAAACAGACATTCTTTTTTAACTTCATGAAATATATTCTTTTGTTAGTTGGAGAATTGATGGCTGTGTGCAATTGATATCCTCCCAATGAATTGGAGTTTAATATCACTATATGAAAGCATGGATATTGACCAATACATATGAGGAAGACGATGATAGAGGGTGTATGTGTATAATACAGAAAGTCATCCCTGAAGAAGCCCCAAGGAAGGGGTGAAACGGGTGTCCCGTCGGGCATTATAACATCAGATATCATATTGTATAAATGGAATCAATGATTGTGTTAACATGGTAGATACTTTGTATCTGATATGATATTTAAGAGTTTCTTGTGTTTCAAAAACAATATAATGTAATACATGTTAATTAATAACAGATACTTGGTATTGGTAACAACAGTGAATGTTTATTTGAAAAAAGGATGTATTGTAACATTGGGGGTATATAGTGGGGGGTACTAGTATTGTTTATGTACCAGTTGGGTTTTTTAGTATGTGGTGGGATATGATGGTATGCATGGTGTGTATGTGAGTATGGTGTGGAGGATTTTTAATGGGGATATCATGTATTGCACTTAGCACTTCCTGTTAAATTGTATGAGACGCTGTTTGGAAATAAATATATATAAAACATATGGTTGGCTTTAAATTGAGCCTAGTTCCTCCAGCTCAAGGTTATACATGAGTCTAACAGTGATTGGTCATCACCCATACTGTTGGTAGGAGTGTGCATTCGTTCCCTATGAATTGGGAATCCGCAATGTATAGGGCCCTATTCGTTGTATTCGTGAGGAAGCGAAACGAATCGCGATTCCCCATGAATACAACGAATCTTGGCCGAATTATTCGGCCACCTAGGAGCCAATTTAAACAAACCCCCCACCCTCCTGACCCCCCCAAGACTTACTAAAACTACCTGGTGGTCCAGCGGGGGGGGTCCAGGAGCCATCCCCTGCACTCACATCCTTGGCTGCTAATTTCAAAATGGTGCCGATAGCCTTTGACCTACTATGTCACAGGGGCTACCGGTGCCATTGGTCAGCCCCTGTCACATGGCCATCGGCGCCATCTTGTGCTCCTACCATGTGACAGGGGCTGACCAATGGCACCAGTAGCCCCTGTGACATAGTAAGGGCAAAGGCTATCGGTGCCATTTTGATTACTGGCAGTCGACGGCCCGAGTGCAGGAGATCGCTCCCAGACCCCCACTGGACCACCAGGGACTTTTGGCAAGTCTTGGGGGACCATCCTGACCCCCACAAGACTTGCCAAAAGACCAGCGGGGGTCCGGGAGCGACCTCCTGCACTCTGGCCGTTGGATGCCAGTATTCAAAATGGCACCGATGGTGCCATAGTGAGGGCAAAGGCGATCAGTGCCATTTTGAATACTGGCATCCGACGGCCGGAGTGCAGGAGTTCGCTCCCGGACCCCTGCTGGACTTTTGGCAAGTCTTGTGGGGGTCAGGAGGGTCCCCCAAGATTTGCCAAAAGTCCCTGGTGGTCCAGCGGGGGTCCAGGAGCGATCTCCTGCACTCGGGCCGTCGGCTGCCAGTAATCAAAATGGCGCCGATATCCTTTACCCTTACTATGTCACAGGGGCTACCGGTGCCATTGGTCAGCCCCTGTCACATGGTAGGAGCACAAGATGGCGCCGATGGCCATGTGACAGGGGCTGACCAATGGCACCGGTAGCCCCTGTGACATAATAGGTCAAAGGCTATCGGCGCCGTTTTCAAAACCGGCACCAAGGGTGTGAGTGCAGGGGATGCCTCCCGGACCCCCCGCTGGACCTCCAGAGAGTTTTGGTAAGTCTTGGGGGGATCAGGAGGGTGGGGGGTTGTAGTTAATTTAATTTTAGCGGGGAAACAAATAGGAATTGACGTATCAATGTATCGGGGCGCCATACGGCCGAATGCAACGTATCTGCCCCCCGACGAATCCGAAACCCAAATGCAACATATGGTGTCCCTCTGCATATCCCTAATTGTTGGTGCCAAAGCCAGAGGGGATCATAAGGTTCTGAATTGACTTTAAGAGGGTCAGTGAGGTCTCAAAATTCAACATGTACTCGGTGTCACAAGTGGATGAACTTATTAAGTGTCTGGGATCAGCCCAGTTCATCTCCACCCTGGACCTTACAAAATGGTATTGGCAGGTGCCTCTCATGCCTACAGGGAAGATGAAGACTGCGTTCTCAATGCCAGCTGGAATTTTCAAGTTTATCATCCTCTCTTTTTGACTCCACAGCAGTCCTGCAACATTTCAATGCTTGGTTGATTCCCTTCTCCACCCATTTCACAGGTATGCAGCTACCTACTTGGATGACATCGTGGTGTCAGCCCAAGATGGAAGACACATATAACCAACTCCAGGCCATGCTAACCAGTCTGAAGAAAGCAGAACTAATGGCTAACCCCAAGAAGGGCTTGCTGGAAGGACAAAAGTCCAGTATCTTGGCTACACCCTGGGGAAGGGCAAGGTCTATCCTCAGACCAGAAAGATTGCGGTGATCACCCGGATGCCGGTCCCACAAACAAAAGTAAAAGTGAGAGCATTCCTAGACTTTACAGAATACTACAGAAGGTTTAACCCCAATTACTCAAAGAAGGCAGAGCCTCTCACAAGAATGTTGTTGAATAAAGCACCAGAGACGGTCTAGTGGTCAGCTGAAGCAGAGAAGACCTTCAAGGCTTTGAAAGAAATGATATACTCTGAACCGGTCCTAATAAGCCCGGACTTTACTGAACCCTTCATGATGCAGACTGATGCCTTAGAAGTAGACTTGGGAGCCTTCCTAGTTCAAGAGAAGGATGTTCAAGAACATCCTGTGGCATACATTAACCAGAAGTTGATGCCAAGAGAAAGGCATTACTCAACAGTTGAAAAACAGAGGTCTTGGCAGTCAAGTGGGCATTAGAAACCTTGCACTACTACCTGCTGGGATGGAAGTTCATGCTCATAATGGACCACCAACTGTTTCTATGGATAAATAAAAATAAGGAGTCCAACGTGTGAGTGATGAAGTGGTTTCTGGCCCTACAGCCTTTCAACTATCAAATACAACATAGGGCAGGAAAGGAAAACACCATTGCGGATTTCCTGTCCAGAGAGGTGTCTCTTGAACAGACAGACACTCATCCCAACAAGGCTGAGGTGAGGAGGAGGGTATTGAGGGAGTATAGAAAACTCCCTCAGACTACCTTAAAGGACTGGGCACAGCTGTCTCGCCCGGTCCTCCTTAAAATCCAAACACAGGAATACTGGGTGAAGGGAGGAGCCCCTCACCAGAGTTTAAGATCTCAGGGCCTGGAAGGTTTAAACAGGCCCTGGGGAGCAGGCCTGCTACATTTAAGGACTGTGAGTTACCTGAAGTTTAAGAGCTGCTACATTTAAAGATTGTGAGTTCCTTGAAGCTGAGGTAAGCTGCACTGTTGGTTTTTGGTTTGTTCACTTTAAATAAATTGCACAATAGGTAAACAGCCAGAGTCTGTCTCCTTATTCTTTTGGGCTTTTTCCAAGCAGTTATTGCCCAAGTTACCACAGTAACTATTCACTTAAATTATAATTATTTTATTTTTCCTTTGAAAATTTTATATAGAATTCATTATCCCACCATAATAAAGAATAAAATCATAGTTAAATGGAAGTGTCACATGATGCTTCACCTCAGTTTAAGCCCATTGAAAACATTGTTTTGCTTTCCATTTTTGCAGACATTGCTGATTTTGAGCAGTAAATATGAATCAGACATTCACAGCAATAAAATGTAAGTAAACACTGCTACTATATTTCAGTGGGCTCATAGATGCAGTCTGTATTCACTCCTTAGTGAGCGTAGGATGTGGAGACAGTCTGTGTTAGGATTTATTATTTGATTTGTAATTTGTAGAGGAAATGGCGGTATAAAAGTGTGAAATGCAATATAACATAATATTGTGCAGAGATTATAATGCATGTCTGTAGTAAATTAAAATCTCACTTCCCATCTGTTGGATTGCATTGTTAAAGTCTAATATATAGATAGATGATGTAATCTTAACAAATGGAAAACATTTTTAACTTGATAGTATAATCGTATTCTAATTGAAGTCTGCTATACATATAATTACAGTTTGAAGAGAAGGTAGCAGGAAGTGATTGTCTGAAGTGTTTTGACACAGCGCATCGAGTCTGATTATCAAAGGTTTTCTCCCATTTTATATATGTGTGTGAAATATTTTGATAAATCAGGCTCAAGTTGTCATTTAGTTGTACTAAAGTAATTCCATTGGGTAAAATGCATTACTAAGTGATCTGTCAAGCCCTACTATTCTTTTGTGAAGTTATATCACTACTGGAAACTGACAGTATAAGCTAGTAGTGAAAACATAAAGCTATAAAACGGACCCTTTAGCTTTTAGAATCAGTCCTGAAATGGCATCTTTACCCCCTAACTGTATTAATGTCAAGCAAGTTTTAATCCTTACCTACATTGTTTTAATATTCATTTATAAACATTTATCTATATTGTACAAGACTTGATCTAAGGACTACTTGACATTCCACAAATCTGCTAATCAATCTCAATAGCAAATATTCTATATTATATTTCCCTTCAAAGGCTACAATATTGGTAGAGAAGGTGGAAACTGAACATTAAAGTCTCTTATTCATTAAACATTCATCAGAAAACCATATATTTCCTAAGAGCTATTTTCAGAAAACAGAGGCGCAAACCACATTTGTATCTTTTATAAACACGAGTGAAGAATCTTGTTCTTCAGATACTGAGATCCTGCCTCCTTCTGCATTCTTCAAACTGTTCCATATACTTTTAGGGGTAGATTTTTAAAAAACATGTGCATGCATCCATGTGCGCGCGCTATCCGGTGCGCTCACATGGATGTGTGATTTCATAACATGCGCACGCTGGCGCGCATGCATGTTATAAAATCTCATTGCGGCGCACGCAAGGGGGGGGGGGGTAGAAATTAGCTAATTCGCGTGGCAACAAGATTGGGGCTCTCTTAGATCCTTCCCAGTCAGCTACAATTAAGGAGAAGACTGGTAGGGAACTTTCATACCCCCTACCCTAACCTCCCTTCCCCTTCCCCTCTCCTACTCACCCCCTATCCATATCCTACCTTTTGCTCCTCCAAAAGAGCAGTACCAGCCTCCTGCAGTCCTGCCCCGGCCCCTGGACGGCCCCTTTGCCAAGGCCCAGCTCTTTTGCGCGTAACAGGGGTTACGCACACGGCCGGGCCCCTTTTAAAATGCGCGCGGCGCACGCAAGCCCCGGCCGCGCACGAAAACCCTGTTTTTTACACACGCAGGCCATTTAAATTTGGGTCATAACTGATGGGCTTTGCATCAGTTCTCAAAGTGAAAGTAAGCATTATAACTTCTTTTTGAAAATTACTACAGGTACAGAAATTACATAAGGTCACTTGTATCTGCTGTTTGGGCAGGTAGAATTTAGCTTGGAAAGTATGCACATAGATTTAAAAATGCAATCTACATCCTCCCAGTGCAGTTAAAAGTTCACACATGGTGGAACATTATAGGTGAGCCATTTTCAGACAGCAGATTTATTTATTTATTTGTGTGTTTTATATTCCACTTTCAGGATTTAGTAGGGTAAAACTTTTTTTTTTAAGGAAATAGCCTTGAAAATTGTTCTCAAAATGTTTAATAATGTTTTTTGTATAACATTGCTCAACATTTGCAGTGCTGTACAATGAGGTTAAGTCTTTGCTCCAAAAAAAAGACATAAAATTTAAGAGGTGAATTTTAAAAGCAGGAGATGTCCACCCGATTTTATAAGCTGCCCACATGCGCACAGAAGTCCCAAGGCAGGAATATTTTGCATCGGGGAAATGTGGTCATGGAGCGGAATAGGGGTAGGGTGTGGGCATTCCGGAGCAGGACCAAGAGATATGCACGCAAGTACCTACACACCTGGGCCCATGCCCAGGTATAGTTGAGCACAAATTTACGGAGGAGGTGTAAGACTTTATAAAACTATTTCCAGGCATCTATGAAGTGTTTGAGGGTTCTGGGATAACTGGGGGGAGTGCAGGCTAAAGAACCAGGTGGGTTTGGAGGACATAGCTATAGACTGGGCAGATTGGTTGATGAATGATGAAACTGGTCATGACGTGGACACGTGTCTCTTATAGAATTATCTCACTTACACAGCTCAAAGCCGACATTTCGTGGCTCTGCACACACACTTGTAAAATTAGGAGCCCACATACATACCGGTGCCAAGTCTATTTTATAATATGCGTGTGTATGTGCACGCAGAATATAAAATTGCTGTGTATCTGGCTATGTGCTCATATACACACATATAATATATGCGCCCCCACCACTATTTGACAGTTACTGTCTTAGTGGGTCCCTGAAGCAATGGGAATTAAAGTGGCTCATTTTCAAAGCTTTTTCCCATAGACAAAGGGGGGGGGGGGGGGGATGCAGAAAAGTGACTTGCCCAAGGTCAGTAGCAAAATTGGGGCTTACACCCTGGAATTTACTTGTTGCAGCCTATTTCTCTAACCACCTGACCGTCTTTCTACTGCTTGAAGAAGGATGCATTCAAACTTCTGTCTTTATCTCTCCTTCTCTGTAACTGATTTTCTTAAAGATAAGAATGTTAGTAGATTAAACACTAAGGGGCGGATTTTAAGAGCCCTGCTCGCCTAAATCCGCCCAAATCCGGGCGGATTTAGGCGAGCAGGGCCCTGTGCGCCGTTGAGCCTATTTTACATAGGCCTACCGGCGCGCGCAGAGCCCCGGGACTCGCGTAAGTCCCGGGGTTTTCTGAGGGGGGCGTGTCGGGGGCGGGCCCGAACCGCGCGGCGTTTTCGGGGCGTGTCGGGAGCGTTCCGGGGGCGGGCCCGGGGGCGTGGCTACGGCCCGGGGCGGTCCGGGGGCGTGGTCGCGCCCTCCGGACCCGCCCCCAGGTTGCGTCCCGGCGCACGGGGATTTACGTCTCCCTCCGGGAGGCGTAAATCCCCCGACAAAGGTAAGAGGGGGGTTTAGACAGGGCCGGGCGGGTGGGTTAGGTAGGGGAAGGGAGGGAATGGGGGTAGGCTGCGCGGCTCGGCGCGCGCCGGCTATACGGAATTGATAGCCTTGCGCGCGCCGATCCAGGATTTTAGCAGATACGCGCGGCTACGCGCGTATCTGCTAAAATCCCGCGTACTTTTGCTTGCGCCTGATGCGCCAGCAAAAGTACGCCAAATCGCGTGGTTTGAAAATCTACCCCAGCGAGGATCTGCAAGTTGGAAAAGTTAAATATAGTGATTCTGCAGTCATACTACTGATGCTAAATTTTGTTTTGGTAGTGGCAGCTTGCTCTTCTTTTCATTCATTTTCTAGCAGTTTGCTAGTTTTAATTATCTATCCGCTTTGGTCTGGTTTTTGAGGGTTTTTTTTTTTTTTAAATCGTTTATGTGTATTCACGGACCATTTTGTCAGTTTTCACACGGTATTTTTAGCTAGCCAACATTTTTTAATTAATCCCAGTCTGTTTACATATAGCTTCACAATTTGGAATTCACTTTTCTTGTGTATTTTAGTCTCATATATCCTATCAGTGCTTTGAGGATACAAATTGAATGAAGTATTCTTCACATCTGGTGCTACATGTTATCACTACATGTTTCAAAAGATAGGTAAACTGGCACATCTGAATAAAGCCTTCACTTATAATGACAGTCTACACACTTGACCCAATTCTTAGCATTCCTCCGAGCATGTGCGGTTTACTCTCTGTCACTCATTTGTATTGACAAATAGTTTTAGACACTTTTTTATTTAAATTACATTGGGTATTCAGTTTTTATTTTGTTTCATTTTTTATGTTAATTTTATCCTTTCCATTTTTCATTTATTTTATTTTGTAATTCTATCCTTTTCATTTTGTTTTAACAGATGATGTGTTCCTAATTTTTGTCTTATTTTAAATAGGAACCAAAGATTGTATGCAATAGTGGATGCACAAATATTGTGGCCTCAGCCCTGAAGGCGTGCAATAAGTCCTGCTCACATTTAGTAATCATTCCCAATTTCAGTTTTTATTTTTTTTAATTATATATTTTTCACTTCAGTTTTTATTTTGTATAACCTCTTGTGTTATGGTCCAAACCACTTTAGTCCCTGGCATTTTATTATGTTTTAACCACAATAATTGCATTGCGGTTCATACTAACACCAAGTTAATCCTCTCCAGTACATTTTCACCTGTTTCCACAACTATTGTTTGTATTTAATGATATCTGCACACAGACTGTGTCTTGCGTTCTTTTTCTGCATTGTTTCTGTATTCCATTGTATTGTCAACACACATATATGTTATGATTTGCATTACTTTTGAAGTTTGTACATCCATGTATGTTGTTTATTAATTGTATCCTTTTTTTTATGTTTACTCATTTTTTAACATTTTATATATTTGTTTTTAGTTGCCCCTGAGACAGCTCTCGCCAAAGAGCGAAACTCGGCCAGAGTCGGGCAAATTTCAATAAAGGGCTTCTTACACAAACTGATCTTTGCTATCTTTACTGCTACACAGCTAACTGGATCGACTTCCTATTTGTTTTCTGGTAACATAATAATTATCCATTTAATTGGCTTACCCGGCTATATTTAGACCTTATCCAGCTAAATTCTAGCCCGGTAACTAATTACCCAGCTAGAAATTATCCGAATAAGAAGGGGCCATTCCGGGGGCGGGTGGGAGGCGTTTCGGGGTGGACCAGAGTTAACCAATGCAGCTAACTCTGGTCGGCTCATAGAGCTGTCCTAAAGCCGGTTAGACATAACTGGCTAACTTTAGGATAGCCAGGTATATTAAGTGGCGCGGTTACGCCACTGAAAATATCCTGAATACATACCTTTATCCGGCTAACTAGTCGAGCCACACAGCGGCTAAAAATGCACCTCTTAATGAATAAGGAAGAACTTTTTGTCATATTCTCACTCTCTTCTCTGATGTTAAAAGCCACTTTTTAAAAAAGAGATCTTTAAATTGCCAGTGAGGCAAAAAAGCATAACTGGGAAGATACAGTCTAATATTCTTGTGTAAAGATGAACTTGTTGATGCATGCAGACAAGTATTGCCAACGGTATTTTTAGGTACATTTTATATTGAATAGACTGATGGTGAAAAATGGTATAAGCTTTGCCCTGTACAAACAAGAACTAAGCAGTATATGACATCTTTGTTTGACTGAGAGATTTTTCTAGATGACTGAATATCATCTAATTTCTCCTAAGAAAGACAAGGAGTTTTGCTAGCCATATGAGCAGATCATGTGAGTGCGTGTGGCACTGTGTGGAATACATTTTCCAAAGCTTTATGGTGATTTTTCTCTTTACAGACAAAATGCCTGTGAAAGAAAAAATGATCAGAGGCCTGTTTAATACCCGGTTTCCCATTGAAAAATATCAAGTTAGAGTGGTTTATTCAGCAAAAGCATCAAATAAGATAATGAAACTTAACAAAGATCCAAAAGTCTGACTAACAAACTAGATGCATCAATCTGCAATACATGCTGTTTATCGTGCAATAGAACTCTATTTCGGTGATATCATGCAATATACCCAAAATTTTGCATGACACTGCCCACATTCCCTGCCTTATTACAATACACGCATGAATTTTTCAAATCCATGCAAAGTAGCTCATTAATAGGCAATTCTATGTAATTAATATAGTGCTGCTGAGTGAAAAAGTGATCAGCCTTGATAAATTAACAACATCTCCTTGGGAAATGTAAAATTTAACACTGGAGCCCCAGGACACTAATGTAAGTCCCAAAGCTCCCGAGTAACATTTAAAGGGCCATGCTTTAAAAAAAATGCTGTGGCAAAAGAGAATTTGAGTGGGGGTAAAGGCTGATCCCCCAACTGAATCCGGGGCTACCTCAAGTAGTGGCCCCAACAGCCAACAGTTAAAAAAAAGATGAACGTCCTTGCATGGTGATGGACATCCCCTCTCCAACCCTGACATCAGTAAATAAATTATGCCCCCCATCCCTGTCATCAATAAAGAAATAGTGCCCCGCCACCCCCCATTCCAAATGCATAAGGGTAGACACTGCCACATCCCTAGAGTAACTCACATTCATTGGGGGTATAATGCCCCGAATACCTCCCCTTCCCCATCATCCAGATGTCTGAAAACAAGCAGAGATAAGATAGTGGAACACCTTGACTCCCCATCATACAACCCTAAACCAAAAACTGTTGCTGAGGATTCTGTGATGGGGCATGGGGTGCCCCCAGTCCTGGGCCCACTTGGTTCCATTTTTCAAAATGGCGGCAACCAGACCTTGCCCCAATTACATGATTGGGACAAGGTCCGGTGATCGGATCTAGGCAATGACCTTGCCCTAGTCACGTGACTAGGCCAAGGGCAGGCGAGCACCATTTTGTGCCAACCAGGCCCAGGGCTAAGGGGCACCCTGAGACACATTGCGGGATCCTCAGCAGGGTTTTTGGGTTTGGGGTTGTAGAAGCAGGGTCAGAGGAGTCCCACTAACTACCAATGCTTTTTTTCAGATATTTGGGGGAGGGGAACGTATGGAGGGGCACTATACCCCAATGATTTTGAGTTACTATTGAGGTGGGGGAGCAGTGACAGCCCTTATGTATTTGGAAAAGGGGGTGGGGGACAATTTATTGATAACAGGGTTGAGGGTGGAGTCAGTCTCTGAGTGAAGAATTTCATCCATTTTTACATAAGAACATACGAATATAAGAAATTGCCATGCTGGGTCAGACCAAGGGTCCACTAACCCTAGCATCCTGTTTCCAACAGAGGCCAAACCAGGCCACAAGAACCTGGCAAGTACCAAAACACCAAGAAGATTCCATGCTACTGATGCCAGTAATAGCAGAGGCTATTCCCAAAGGGCCAGATTTTAAAACTTATACGCGCCCAAATTGGACGTGCATTCATGCACCTTCGCCGGCGGGGCTCCTGGAAGCCGCCTTCGCCGCCGGCTGCTCCCAGGAGGCAGGGGAGCCGCGGTGGGCGCCTCAGGAGGAGGGGAGATGCATGAACGCATGTCCAATTTGGGCGCTCAAGCAGCGAAGGCGCATGAGCGCACGCCGTGACCTGAGCGCCCAGATGGGCGTCCGAGGTCATGGCGTGCGCTCATGCATCTTCGCTGCTTAAGCGCCCAAATTGGACGTGCGTTCATGCACCTTCGCCGGAGGGGCTGCTGGAAGCCGCTTTCTCCGCCAGCTGCCCCTGGGAGGCAGGGGAGCCGCGGTGGGCGCCTCGGGAGGAGGGAAGAGAGAACTGGGGCTGCTGGAAGCATGCAGTAAGTTTACTTTTGTTACAATTTCAATTTGCTTTAATAATATGTCGAGTCGATTTTCGCCCTGCGCCTTGCTTCGGGAGGGGGAAGAGAGGACTGGCAATCCCCGATGCCCGAGCATAGGAGAACCATCTACTTCCTGGTACCTGTCATTTCAAATGTAATTTGAAATGACATTTGAAATGACAGGTACCAGCGCACCCAGGATACTGTATAGGCGCTGTATAGCGGTCTATACAGTAAAATGGATTGCGCTTCATGGACGCTTCTTGGACGCGGCTTGCATTTGCATGCCATTTAAATACTGTATCGAGCGGTATGTGATCCGAACTGTGCGCGTGGCAAACGAGTGGGCCCCCGGCACTGCCGCACTTTTTCTACCGCATCCTTACTGTATCGGCCTGATTGTTAGAGACACCATAGCATGAACAATGAAAAAATATATACATACTTCTTGACATCTTAGGAACTAATGCGAAGGTACAGCAGCGACATGTTCTGGCCCGGTAATGATTCTCCTCTACCAGAGGGGCCGCTTTGGCGCCATTTTTAAAGGGAAAACAGCCAATGGATGAGGCCGCCTAAACAGGAAGTCAAATGATGTCATTGGTTGCTAGGACGCTATAGCAGGGACTACCATTCAATGGCGGCATTCAGTCCATCAGGTTGCATGCTGTTTAAATGGAAAATCCAACGTTGCTCTCGGTAATTTAAAATCTTTTGCGGATCACCTCCCCTCACTGATGTGTATATTCCATCGATGACCCGCCACCTCAGATCCATGAATAAATGTTGTCTAGACAGTGCTGGACTATTGGAGCAGTTAATTTACCAGTATTTAAACAACTGCGGTGTTCTATCAGTCTGGTTCTAATGACTCGTTTGGTCCTCCCAACGTAGATTTTATTACATGGAAACATTATGATATATATAACGTGGGATGTGGAGCAATCTGAATGAAAATTGGCAGTATGTATTCTACCAACATTGTCTGTCCAAGAGACTCCATCAAGGGACTGAGAACACATAGTGCATCTATTGCAGGCTCAGTGGCCAATAGGATCTTCAATCTGCAATGTAATATCAGTGTTTAAAAAAGAATGAGTATGCAAATCTCTCAGATTATGACCCCTACTATATGCAATTAAAGGAAGTTCAGAGAAAACCACATGTGTTTTCAAAACATGCCAATATTTTCGAATGGTCATGGAAATGGCTGTAGATCTTTAGGTATAACATTTCTGCATGGCGTAACCTGCATGGAGCAGCAGTAACAAGCCTAAACATTTCTCTGGGCAGGGTGGATGGACCATTTGGGTTTGTATCTGCTGCCATTTACTATTTTCCTATGTAAAAAGTACTTCGGAAAATGTTGAATCCTGTAGACTAATATCTTCCTGCAACCCGTTGGTTCTTTTCTGACTTTGCCAGATTTTAAAATCAATGCAGATGACATTAAGTTGATTTTTTTCTTTTTGTCCAAATGATTCTGGGGTCACATCTAAGATGACTGCTTGTATGTTTGATATATATGATTGGATGAAGGAGAACTGTTAACGGTTGAATTTTGGTAAAACTGAAGCTTTGTTCATTTGTTGTTCTGCTACTGATTGCTTAGGGAAACAGCTTAATGTACAGAAGGTCACTCTACCTTGATGATCTGAAGTGCAAAATGTAGGAGTCATGTATGATCAGAGTCTTAATGTCTAGGAGCAGGTTATTTGTGCAAGATTTGAAGACATTGATTCAGTTGTATGAACCCTCTTGAAGTTTACATTCTGAGAATAAAAGGAGATTGAGTTCTAAAGATGCATCAAATATACCTCATGGTCACTAAAAGTCTTGAGCATTTTTACTGGATGTCACAAAACTCCATTTCCTCTGGGGGGAAAATATTTTTTATTTTATTTCCTTCCCAAGAAAAATCCTGAGAGCAGGCCCATGCCACACTATTTAATTTAACTCTGATTCCATTAGAATAGAAGTAGAAAAAAGTCCCTGGGAAAAGCTGCAGAAATGTGGTTAGAGTTGTTTCTAGCCAGTATTAAGGAGACAGTCCCATGATGACTGCAGCACATTTCCACATTTGTCATTTGGAAAAGACTCATAATGCCACAGTTTAATTTACAAATGGTGCCATTCATCCTGTATGTTACTTCTGTGCAAAAGCAAAAGAAACATGTCTTCAGAAGCAGTAGAAATCTTCAGCATCCTATTTTCATGGCCTTAAATCCACTAGGGTTTTCCCTGATACCTTCTAGCCAGGAGTACATCACATCAGAAACTTTCCTGTTTCCAATGGCAACAGAACAACATGTAGAGCCTGTACTATCCAACCTCATTGCAGCAGCACAGTAATCTGTGAAATGCAAAGGTCAACTGTCACATACCAAGAACTGTACCCATTTATAACTGCAAAGAAAGGAGATCAACATTTTACCTAAAGCATACTAAGCAGTCAGCCCAAAATAACTAGCATGCATGATGCCACACAGCTTGGATGACAAAACAGACCACTGAACACATGCTGACAACCAGTAATGACATTGTTCTCAGCACAGGGAAAAGACAACATGCTTTAGCTTCTATCCTGCTATAGCTCTTGAAGATGTGCATGCCTCTTCTCACAGAAAACATAGGTTCTACCAAAGGGTGAAGAATATAGCCCTATAAGGAAAGAACATCATAAGAAATGTATTTATGTATTGTTTATTTAAAAAAAAAACTGATATACCAACTTCTTGATCAAATAGATTGTCCAAAGTGTACAGTCAACAAAATATACACAATCATAATGACACTTCATAAATAAACATCAAAATAAATGACACTAACAAAATTAAAATTTTAAACTAAATAAAATTATATCTCCCTAAACAATATAAATCCACAATAAAAATAAAAATAAAAGAATACAACAAAAATATTTGTAGATAATATAAGGGTTTATGTAACTGGGAGGAGAATGCCTGTCCCCCCCTCCCCTTCCCTCTTTGGGGGATACTAGCCACGCTACGGGAACTTACCATTTATTACCTTACATGCGATCCAAAAAGACAGAATAAACTCTGCATCAGTAGTAAACTTAGCATATCAGAGACATTGACTTGCTTTGAGTATATTTATTAACATAACTAGCAAACCCTCATTACTATAGAAGAATACCATTGGTTATCACCATTATAAAGGTCCAGTTTGCAGATCCATGGGAGACACTCTGGGTCATGGAGGATGTTCCTGGAGTGGGAGCATAGGTTGAAGTCTCCGTTCTCCTGTCTATGGTGCAGCAGGCAGGACCTTCTCTTACATGGAGAGACCTCGGGCAGGCTGAAGCAGGTCTGCTCACTGTAGAGAGGGGGCAAGCATCAATGGCTCAGGTGTTGTCTTCAGGTGTTAATGAGTCTCTCTCCACCAGCCACCACCTTGAGTCTCTTTCCTATGCAGCTTTTAATAGTAAGGAAATTTTATGCAACAGTTCATGCATACTGAATTAGAGCACAAAATGGGATAATTTCTTAATTTCAAGATGCTGCCTCCCTCTCCCATTAGGGGAAGGCACTGCTCCTGCTATGTGGTGACTCCAGCGCAGGGTTTGGTTTGGTCCAGTCTGGTAATCTTTTGACCTTGAGTTGTCTTGCTGTGTCAGTGTTTTTCTCTGAGCTGACCTGTCTAATAAGCTGCCATTTGGATAGTATTCTTCGCCTTTATGACCTGCCCCTGTCCTGGGCTTAGCTCATGTTTAATGGAGAAAAGACAGTCAGTCAGCTATTAGAGAGACCTTGGTACACAGCTTGCAGCAGAACAAATAGCTCAGCCATAAATTGCATCTCCAGATCAATCCCTTAGCTGGAATACAGAATTGTGTCTATATTGTGATCATGATTCATATTTTGTTACATATAGTAGCAAAAACTTCTGGTATCGCTTACATGTTCCCCCCTTCTTAAGCTGGGATGAGCTAGCAAAGGAGTTTATCATTACTTAAGCCTAACTACCAGACTACTGTGCAAGCCTCAGCCGTCATGACATGTATGACCAATAATGACATCATCATTATGAGGTAATAATAATAATGCAACAATAATAGAGTAATAATACTGATAAGGAATCATAATAGTATTAATAAATGGAATGGAATAATAGTGAATATAATAATCATATTAATAATGGAAAGTACTACTACTAATAATAATGGAATAATAAAAGGATAATACATTGATAATAGTAGTTATAGAAAATATAAAAGCATAAGATAATAAAGAAATACTGTAGGGATATGAAGTAGTGATGTCAATCTTAGACTTGAGGTAGAATATGTGTTGTGCTTCCCGGCCACGTCCGCTCAGCGGCCGGGCCTGCTCACCTCTCTCTTCCTTCCACAAGCTCCGGGCTTATCTTCTCTGCCGCCGCAGCCTGTTCGCGGCATCCCCGGCTCCCCCGCTCACCTCCTCCGATGCCGGCCTCACAGTGGAGCTCCCGTAGGGGCTCCGCATCTTCCTGCTCCTCGTCCCCGCCCCTAGGCGCGCACGCAGCCAACGTCGCCCTACTTAAAGGGCCAAGCACGGGAAACCCAAACCCGGCGCTCCCTGATGACATCACGCTACCCAGGTATATAAGGCAAGGCATGTTTCCCTGATCGGGGCCTTGACAATCGGGCCGTTCCATGGCTCCCTGTCCAGTTGTCCATCAGGACCCACTCCGGATCAACTGCATCTTGGGACCACCATTCCGTCTAGCGTCCGTTTCCGCGGTGGCCGGGGCCCAGGTCCGGCGAGCACCTCGTTCAGGTCGTACACTCCAGTGTGTCTAGTTTGCCTTCCAGTGTCTCCTGTTCCAGCATCTCCTGTTTCAGCGACTCCTGTGTCTCCTGTTCCAGCGTCTCCTATGTCTCCAGTTCCAGAGTCTCCTGTTCCTTCGTCTCTCCAGCCTTGGTAGTACCCTTTGGACTGATCTCACGTTACTGACCTTTGCTTGTTCCTGACTATTCTTAATTGCTGCATGGATCTGACCTCTGCCTGTTCTCTGACTACTCTTGATCGCTGCCTGGAACTGACCTCTGCCTGATTACTGACTACTCTTGATCGTTGCCTGGAACCGACCTCTGCCTGACTACTGACTATCCTTGATCTCTGCCTGGAACTTGACCTCTGCCTGACCTGACTACTCCCGGATTGACCTCGGGTACTGATCCCTGCTTCAGCTGACCATTCTGGACTGATACTCTGGCCTTGATCCTTGCTATACACTCGGACTCCCTGTTCTGGCCTCCTGTGACCTTTGGACATTCTGATCTATACTTCGACCGCGCACCCTAGTTCGTGGTGGGCATGCCCCTGCGCTTCCTCTCTAGGAGACCTTGTGAGGCCCACCTAAGATCAGGTGACCCGGGTAACCAAGGGCTCAACCTGAGGGAACCCCGGGTTGCTATTGATGAAGCTCCAGCTAGCCTTTATATCCTCCTGTGCTCCGCCTCCTGGTGGCAGGCGCTCTCCGGATCCGACCGGAGGGCATACCTATCCTGCACCAGGCCAAGGGTCCACTCCTGGCGCAACAATATGTATATGCAAATCTACTTGATGTCAATATTCAAAAGCCATTTAGATGGATAACTGAAACATAACCATGTAAATGGCTTGCCTGGCTATATTCAGCCTTTATCTGGCTAAATTCTAGCTGCTAATAAGTTAGGAGGCTAGAATTTAGCTAGATAAATTGGGAGCATTCTAGGGCCAATATTCAGAGTTAACCGGATGACTTAGCCAGCTAAGTCTGGTCGGGTCTAGGAGCTGTCCTAAAGTTAGCCGGATATAGTTAGCTGACTTACTACTTAAGATAGCCAGCTATATTCAATTGTGCAGCTGGACTACGAATATGCCTCCAAAGTTAGCCAGATATGTTTATCTAAGGCCTAGATTTATCAAAATGCAGTAAATATCACATGTGATAGGAAAAGGGGTGTGTTTTATGGTAATAGCCTATTTATTGCAAAGTGCACTATCTTAGTGCTTTGCATAGGTATTATAGCAGAGTGTGATAACTTTTTCACACTTTGCAGTAAGTACCACAATTGTTGCAATTCCTACCTGCAACCACTTGGGGGGGGGGGGGGAGAGAGAGAGAGAGACTAGCTATAAGGCCCTTATAGTACTTGGGTATTTATACCTCTATATGAGGCCTACCTAGTAACTCAAGGTAAGGATTAAGTAGTAGTAGTATAGGGGTTAGGGGCCCCTTTGACATTCAGAGTGAGACGTACAAACAGAACAGTACACTCTTGTGAAAATGTGATGACCTTCGGAGTGAGGAAACTCACACAAAGATGAGATTTGTACAATGTTCTCTCAACCTAGCTTGATGAATGCTCTACCTGGGAAACATCAAGTTAGGCTGAGAGAACATTGTACAAATCTCATCTTTGTGTGCATTTCCTCACTCCGAAGGTCATCAAATCTTCACAAGAGTGTATTGTTCTGTTCGTATGTCTCACTCTGAATGTCAAAAGGGCCCCTAACCCCTATACTACTACTACTTATAGCTAGTGTCTCTCTCTCTCTCTCCAGCTTAAAAGGCCATTTGCAAAAGCATCACAAAGTACAATAAAGTCATATCACACAGCTTAACCCAAATGAAAAAGGTGTAGGTATTTCCTGTGTTAAAACTGTGCAACATGAAAAGCCAGCCCACTTGGCCAGAAATCCCAAACTCCTCCCCCTCTTCCAAATTAGCATTGCATTTTCGCATGCGCTAATGCATTTTGCAACATTTAGATTGGTCTTTCCAAAAATATACCTCTTTGTTCATAGTAAGTTACCTGTAATTGGGGGAATTTAGCTCATTCATTCACCAATGAAGGGACCGAAAGGTCCTTTCCCCCACTTAGTTTGATTTTCTCTGGACCAGTGTGCCAGGGACACCAGTCCCATCACCAGTAAGACCTGCTACAATGATATATTAGCTGATTCATTCAAGTTTTTCCATCTTTTTCTAATGTGCTGATGTACCACCCTACTGTTGGACATACCATCTTCAAAACAGGTGAAATTGATGATAACAAGAGAATGTGCTTTTTTGGTTGCAGCTTTTACACTGTGGAAATAATTCCCAGAGGCATTACATCAAATGAAATGTATGAAAACATTTAAATCTATGCTGACATCATATTTATTGAAACAAGCCTATAGCTGATATTTTGGGGTGTTTTATTATGTCAGTGTTGGGGGAAGTGGACCCTTGAACTGAGGAGGAGTTGGCACTGCCTGTGGGAGAGACCCCACAGGCCTCCTCTGTCAGTAGGCAAGGCTGGATGGAAAGCAGAGGCCAGCTGGAGCTTCGCCAATTCCAGCCCTCGTTCCTCGCAGGTTGGACCCTTGGGTACCGGGGCCGGCTGGACTTAGGTGGGTCTCTGCGTGGATGATCCCATGAGGAAAGGACCAGGCGATACTACTCGAAGTCAGGTCCATGCCAAAGATCGGAGGCAGGTGGTGACTCTTGGAGTCAGGTCCAGGCAGAAGGTCAGAAGCCGAAGATCCGTCCGGGGTCAGAAGCTATGGAAGGTGGGAATGGAAGGAGGCAGGAAGGCAGGAACACTGGAACACTGGAGAACAGGAACACTGGAATGCAGCCCTAGGAGAGCAAAGGGTCTTGTTGCCTTGGCAGGTCAGCATCAGGAGGTGAGTGTAGCCGACTGAAGGTCCCCGCGGTCGGCACACATAACAGTTTGCACTTTTAGGTAACTGTTGGCATGAGAAGAAAATAAGGAAAGACACCAATAGACTTGATTCAGGCTGATGATGATATTATCTATTTTAGTTTGATAGTTCACTGAATGTTGTATGATTTTTAAATTATGTATGTTAATTATGTACATTTCTCAGTGCTTTCACAAAAACGCTTAATAAATTTTAATAAGAAAGCATGGGAGTGAGAAGCCTGTGAGTATGTGTGAGACAGAACAAGAGAGATCATGTGAGAGTGGAGATCCTGTGTGTGTTTGAGCAAGAGCATATGGGAGTGGAGAATATGTGTGTGTATGAGAGAGAGTATGTGGGAGTGGAAGCCTTCATATGAGAGAGCACGTAAGATTGGGAACTTCTGTGTGTGTGTTTGTATGATTGGGAGCGTGTGAGTGAGAGCAAGTAAGAGTGAAAGCTTGTGTGTGTGAGTGTGTGTGTGTGTACATGTGTATGGGAGTGGGAACCTGCATGTGAGAGAGAGTATTGCGAGCCTGTGTGCATTAGGGAGTGGGAACCTGCCTGTGAGACAGAGCGTATGAGAGTGAGAAACTGAATCTGTGTGTGAGAATAAAAGCCTGTGTGTGTCATATGCAGGCTTCCACTCCCACATGCAGACACAAGCTCTCACTCTCACATACTCTCTCTCACACGCAAGCTCCCACTCCCAGTATATATGTGTAGTAATGGTAACCCGCATGTGAGAGAGCATGTAAGAGTGAGAGCCTGAGTGTGTGTTGGGGAATGAGAGCCTGTGTGTGAGAAAAACCATGTGCAGTAGAGGCAACATTTGTGTGCACATGTGCACGTCCATATAAAATTGCATACATGTGTACGTGCGTATAGCCGAGTTTATAAGATGCAAGCATATACATGCGTAGGTTATAAAATGACCGTGTCCATTTGCACAAGCTGGCATACGTGCGTACATGTGTATGTGTGGGAATTGGAGACTGTGTGTGAGGGAGAACAGCTGAGAGTGAGAGCGAGAGACTGTGTGTATGTGTGTGTATATGCTTTTGTAGAAATAGGAACCCATGTGATTGAGCATATGAGGGTGAGAACGTCTATGTGTGTGTGTGTGTGTGTCTGTGGAAGTAGGAGCTGCATGTGAGAGTGAACATGATAGAGTGAGAGCCTGTATGTATGTAAGCCTACATTTGAGAGAGAGCATGTGACAATTAGAGCTTGTTTGTGTGTGTGTGTGTGTGTGTGTATGGGAGTGGAAGCCTGTATGTGAAAGTAAAAGTCTGTTTGTGTGTGTGTGTGTGTATGTGGGAGTCTGAGAATGTGTGTAAGAGAGATCATGTGAGATTGAGAGCCTATATGTGTGTGTGTATGTGTGGAAGTAGGAGCCTGCATGTGAGAGAAAGCATGTGAGAATGAGAGCCTGTGTGTGTGTGTGTGTGTGTGTGGTGGGGGGGGTGGGGGGGGGGGGGGGCGGGGGAGGGGAGTGGGAGCCCACAAGTGAGAGAGAGCATGTGAGAATGGGAGCTTGTGTGTGGGAATGGGAGCCTGAGAGGGACAGCATGTAGTAGTGTGAGCCTGTGTATGTGAAAGAGAAAGCATGCAAGAATAAAAGCCTGTGAGAGAGCCTGTTTGAGTGAGAGCCATATATGAGTGAGAAAGAACACATGTGATATTTCTAAGTGTTCTTAGTTTACTTTTTACATGATATTTTATATTTTTAAACTCCAATAAATATAACATAAATTAATACAGATTAATAAGGCATTTTTAACATTGGCAAATGATTGAAATAATTTAATTAAAATATGTTAAAGCATCATTCATAATGCATGATAGCTGTTGCAGATTACTTAGAAATCCATTGTCAGGTGCACTCTAAGGCATTATTTATCGATAAGAGAACAACTGAGAGACCTACTGCTCACTCATGTTAACATTGAGCCCCCCCCCCCCTTGAAAAAAAAAGAAATCAGTTCTTGCTATGCCACTGCTTAAAAGGCCTCTCTAGGACAGCTTAAGAATTAGACTTGTGACTATTTGGAGCTGCACCTGAGGTAAAAGCAGCAGATTCACACTTTGCAATAAATGGTCATGGGCACTGGTATGCAAACTGTACCTGTAGAAAGAGATATGAGAGCTATGTTATAGAATAAGAGAGCTAGACAGCACACCAAACGTTTATCTTTCTGGTGAAAACTACAATTTTGTATGCATCCAGATTGGGAACCTATCACAACGAACGTGTCCATTGTAATCGGGTCACTATTTACATTTTTGCTAAATGTTAGCAGCCCTTAGTGACAACTATGCTAATTTAATATAATAATAATCCCAACAGACAAATCCCAAATTCAGGAAGAGAAGAAATGCATGCTAACTTGTTTATGCCTCTAAGTAGGAGATAATACTTGCTGTAATGAAAGATTTCACATAGACAGGAAACATGTTCAGACCTAGAGATAGTTTTCTGGAAATTCTCAGCCTTTCTGCTCTTTTTCAATAGCAAGTGAAGGAACGCTGTGTTGGGTTCTCAGATTATACAAGCACATACACAAATGCTTGTTACTATTTCAGTTTTGCTTTAGTTTATTTTTAGTATATCTGATGGTCTTCTGTGAAAATCCGTAAATGTAATTTGGTGGTGGCAAAATTTATTGATTTATCTGTTCATTGCTAGAGCACCCACAAATACTACAGAATTATTTTGATGTCAAATGAACGCATTCTGCAGAAACCCTTTGTTAAACAACAAAATGAACTAGGTTCAGGTTGTGGATTTATTCTACTTGGGGTACATCTATTACAGGATTTTGGATTATTATGGAGGCCCATCTTCAGACACAATCCGGGTAACAAAATTAGCCAGATAAACTTCTCTGGCTAACTTTGGATGTATATTCAATAGTGCAGCCACACTATTGAATATAGTCGGCTATCTTAAAGTTAGCTGGCTAACTATAGCTCTCTAACCAGATTTGGCCCCACCAGATTTAGCCTCCTGTCATCCGGCTAACTCTGAATATTGGAGAGCCGCTTAACTTAGCCGGCTAACTCAACTCTTCCCAGTTATGCCTCTGGAACGCTCCTAACTTATCCTCCTAAATTCTAAAGACCTAACTTATTAGCCACCTAAATTTATCCAAATAATTGCCCAAATATTCATTTAGCTGGCTAATTTCTGAGTTAGCTAGCTAAATGATTTTGAAAATGGACCTCAAGATTTCTTACCTTTTTTGTGTCCTTCATTTCTTATGTCTTGCTTCTCCCTTATACTCAAGGATGATAACCTTCAAACAGCTGTGCGAGGTGGCACATATCTGCTTAGGTGACCATGCGCAAAATTTACGATAGTGTTTTATAAACTGCACATATTAGATATGAATGTATTATAAACTATGCGCATTTTTACCCTGTATGTATGCTTACGTGTGAATACATTCAGTGCATTGAAAGCGAGTAAATGCATTCAATATGTTTACTTTTCCTTTTGTAAAAGTAGATGCATGTAAAAATAGAAGGGTGTATATTTTATATGCAAAAATAAAGTATGAAATTAATTGCATAAATCAGTATATTTTTTAAAAAGTGCACAAAATTAAAATTGCCAGTTTTATCAATTAATCAACCCATTCGTCCCATTCTTCTCCAGGTCATCAAGACCTTCCTGGTTCGTCAACCTGAACTCCCCACATTTCACCCAGACCTACTACCCAAACAACAGTACACAATAAACACATTTAATATCATTTACATAAGATAATTAGCAGGTGTAAAATTATGTGAGTAAGCTGGCAATGTTATGTTCGTGGACCCTTGGGCTGGCTGAGACTGCAGGTGTCATGCTGTGGATACCCACAGTGGGTGTCACAGCCGGGAGGCGGCGCTGAGGAGAGACTTCGAAGACTGCTTCACCACTGGAGGCCCGAGGTCCCCCCAGGAGGAGCCGGTAGGGACCCAGGCCTCTTGGTCTTAGGTGGATCCTATGCGACCAAGGACCAGAAGTGCAGCCTGCCGAGGTAATCCAATGATGAGAAGACGTCCAGGAGGTCAGAGGAGACTTCACCCTTGGAAGCCCGCGGTCTCCCCGGGAGGAGCCCGTGAGGACCCGAGCCGCTGGGGCTTAGGAGTACCCTCCGGGCGGTTATGAACAAGTACCTGCGGCAGTGGGAAGAGATGAAATCAAAGTCCAGGAACAAGCCAAGGTCGGGAGCCAGAAGTCAGATATTGAATGCCAAAATCAGGGATGGAAGCAGAAGCCGGAGGCTAAGAACGAAGCAAGGTCAGGAGCCAGGAATCAGACGAGAGGAACAAGCAGGAACTGGGAAGCAGGAAGCACAACTAGCTACTCCGAAGAGTAAACCTTGTTGCAAGGCACTGGCTAGCTGTGGCTGCCAGGTTTAAATAACCCGGCAGCGTCTGACGTCAGCAAGGAGGCGTCCTCTGTCTTCCCGCGCTGGTGAAATAGAGAGCCCCTGCACGCGCGCGCGCCTAGGGGGGCGGGGCCAGCAGGGGTGGACACCGTAGTAGGCTGCGGCTCAGGCCTGGGCGGCCATGTCTCGGATTTGGCGGACTGGAGGTGAGTGGAGATCCCGGGGCATGACCCGGGATTGCAACAGGCAACTCTATGGCTTAACTTTTAAACAGCCAAGTGGGCTTACATTTACGCATGTGTGCCGGCTCGTGCGAATGGACGCAGCCATTTTATAACATACACGCATGTTATAAACTCGGCTGTATACGCGTATATGTGCGTGCAATTTTATATGGCTGCGTGCATGTGCACGCAAATGCTGTCTCTACCACATAAGCGAGGGGATTTTGTTAGGCATGAGTAGCAATGCAAATACCCATTTCTCCCAGTTTGTTCCCAGTGTGTCCTAGTAACAGAAGTAAAGTTACACGGTAGGGTACCCCGGCAAGTGCTTGTGCAAGTAAATATGTGCATACTTCAGGTTACAGACCCGGAACACACATGTCCTGCTCATGCCCCACCAAGACTCCACCCATTCCCCACCCCTTTTTTGAATCCATGATTTGTACGCGTACCAGGCGTTACACACATACTCGTGTGCCTCTTAAAAACTGCCAGTGCTGGCCCAGGATATTCGCATATCTCCCAGCTTTGGCGCATGTAGGGTTTTAAAAATTTGGCTGTATGTACGTGTCTTTTAAAATAGCAACTTATGCATATAAATGTTCACCCTGCCCTGGAATGCCTCTACACTCTTCCCTTTTGATGCATGTATATATGTTCTGGAAAGCAAAAATATGTGAGCATGTTTGATGCTTATAAACTAGCAAGTACTGTATGTGAGTAAAATGCTACTTAGGTACATATATGCTAATTTTTATGCACATAACTCTTTGATAATTCAGCCCACAAGTAAGCTTTCTACAGAAGAAATGCCATCCCATGATGCCCCCTGTGGTCAAAATGGTGAGACGGACAGTGAAATACTAAGAGAAATTAAGGAAGCTAACCAAACTGGTAGTGCAGTAATAATGGGAGATTTCAATTACCCAAATCAAACCAAATGGGAACTTATGGATAAATATTACATTAAAGCCTAAATGATTAAATTAAATTATAGCCTCATTCACCTTCACATTTTAATTCACTATGGGGCGGATTTTCAGAGCCCTGCTCGCGTAAATCCGCCCAAAACCGGGCGGATTTACGCGAGCAGGGCCCTGCGCGCCGGGAAGCCTATTTTACATAGGCCTCCCGGCGCGCGCAGAGCCCCGGGACTCGCGTACGTCCCGGGGTTCTCGGAGGGGGGCGTGTCGGGGGGCGGGGCCGGAGCGCGCGGCGTTGCGGGGGCGTGTCGGCAGCGTTTTGGGGGCGGGTACGGGGCGTGGCTACGGCCCGGGGGCGTGGCCGCGCCCTCCGTACCCGCCCCCAGGTCGCGGCCCGGCGCGCAGCAGGCCCGCTGGCGCGCGGGGATTTACGTCTCCCTCCGGGAGGCGTAAATCCCCCGACAAAGGTAAGGGGGGGGGTGTAGACAGGGCCGGGTGGGTGGGTTAGGTAGGGGAAGGGAGGGTAAGGTGAGGGGAGGGCAAAGGAAAGTTCCCTCCGAGGCCGCTCCGATTTCGGAGCGGCCTTGGAGGGAACGGGGGGAGGCAGCGCGGCTCGGCGCGCGCAGGCTATACAAAATCGATAGCCTTGCGCGCGCCGATCCAGGATTTTAGTGGATACGCGCGGCTCCGCGCGTATCTACTAAAATCCAGCGTACTTTTGCTTGAGTCTGATGCGCAAGCAAAAGTAGGCTGATCGCGCTTCTTTTAAAATCTACCCCTATATTTTTTAGAATTTATTTCAAAATTTTTCAAAATCATTTTCTTAAAATTTGAATGTAAACCACAGTCCAGAGAATATATTCCAAAAATAAACTTTAAGATCATTATATAACGCACAACACAGTCGATGTATCACAGCAGCAGTGCTTCTTCAGGGGCATTTAAACAGGTCTTAAATAACTTCCTTATCAAACTGGAATATGTGCCATTTTTGTCTGGACTTGGCGCCTCAACAGTCTCTCATCAGAAAAAATTCTAAAAAATATAGGGCCAGATTTTGTAATCTACGCCCGATTTTATAACATGCGCGCGCAGCTGTGCACATGTTATAAAATCCAGGGTCAGCGCATGCAAAGGGGTGCACACTTGTGCACCTTGCGTGCGCCAAGCCCTAGGGGAGCCCCGATGGCTTTCTCCGTTCCCTCCGAGGCCGCTCCAAAATCGGAGCGGCCTCGGAGAGAACTTTCCCTCCGCACCCCCCACCTTCCCCCACCTTCCCCTCCCTTCCCCTATCTAACCTGCCCCCCAGCCCTTTCTAAATCCCCCCCCACACACACACACACCTTTGTTGGCTTATTTACGCCTGCCTCTGGGCAGGTGTAGGTTGCGCGTGCCGGCCGAATACTGGCACATGATCCCTGGGCCCAGCGGCAGTGGCGAGGCCTCTGGCCATGCCCCCGCCCCTCCCCACCCCCACCCCGCCCATTTTTTCAAGCCCCAGGACATACGTGCGTCCCGGGGCTTGCGCGCATCACCGAGCCTATGCAAAATAGGCTCGGCGCGCGCAGAAGGGGTTTTAAAGGGTTACGCACGTATATTACGCATGTAACCCTTTTAAAATCCACCCCATAGTGCATTAAAGTGTGAAGGTGAATGATCAAGAAGACCAGCTGGTTTCGGCTGAAACAACGACAGGCTTGCTGACACCTTCATTTAGGCTATAATTTAATATTTATCCATAAGTTCCCATTTGGTTTGATTTAGGTATTTCCTTGGGCAACTTTTTTACTCGATTGATTTTGAGATTTCAATTACCCCAATATTGATTGGGTAAGTGAAACATCAGGGCATGCTAGAGAGAGAAAGTTCCTGGATGGAATAAATGACAGTTTTGTTGAGCAATTGGTTCAGGAACTGACGAGAGAGGGAGCAATTTTAGATCTAATTCTCAGTGGAGTGCAGAATTTGGTGAGAGAGGTAACAGTGGTGGGACCACTTGGCAATAGTGATCATAATATGATCAAATTTGAATTAATGATTGGAAGGGGGACAGTATATAATCCACGGCTTAGCGCTAAACTTTCAGAAGGGAAACTTTGACAAAATGAGAAAAGTAGTTAGAAAAAAACTGAAAGGTGCAGCTACAAAGGTAAAACGTGTGCAACAGGCGTAGACATTGTTAAAAAATACCATCCTAGGAGCACAGACCAGATGTATTCCATGCATTAAGAAAGATGGAATGAAGGCAAAATGATTACCGGCATGGCTAAAAAGTGAGTGTTATAAAGGATAAAATCACAAAACATTTAGATAGAAATGGTTTGATGGGACATAACCAGCATGGATTTACCCAAGGGAAGTCTTGCCTCACAAATCTCCTACATTTTTTTGAAGGGGTGAATAAACATGTGGACAAAGGTGAACCGGTAGATGTGGTGTATTTGGATTTTCAGAAGGCGTTCAACAAAGTTTTGCATGAGAGGCTTCTAAAAACTAAAAAGTCATGGGATAGGAGGTGATATCCTTTTGTGGATTACAAATTGGTTAAAAGACAGGAAACAGAGAGTAGGATTAAATGGTCAGTTTTCACAGTGGAAAAAGGTAAACAGCGGAGTGCCTCAGGGATCTGTACTTGGACCGGTGCTTTTTAATATATTTAAAAATGATCTGGAAAGGAGTACAACGAGTGAGGTGATCAAATTTGTGGATGACAAAATTGTGTAGAGTAGTTAAATCTCAAGTGGATTGTGATGAATTGCAGGAGGATCTTGTGAGACTGGAAGATTCAGCTTCCAAATGGCAGATGAAATTTAACATGGACAAGATGGTGCATATAGGGGAAAAAAATAACCCTTGCTGTAGTTACACAATGTTAGGTTCTATCTTAGGAATTAACACCCAGGAAAGAGATCTAGGCATCATAGTGGATAATACATTGAAATCGTTGGCCCAGTGACCTGGGCGATCAAAAAAGCAAACAGAATGTTAGGAATTATTAAGAAGAGAATGGAAAATAAAATGGAGGATGTCATAATGCCTGTGTATTGCTCCATGGTGAGACAGCACCTTGAATACTGTATATAATATATACAATACTGTGTGCAGTTACAGTCACCGCATCTCAAAAAGGATATAGCTGCACTGGGGAAAGTGCAGAGGAGGGTGACCAAAATGATAAGGGGCATGGAACGGCTGCCCTATGAGGAAAGGCTAAAGAAGTTAATGCTGTTCATTTTGGAGAAGAGATGAATGAGGGGGGATATGATTGAAGTCTACAAAATCATGAAAGGACTTGAATGAGTTAATGTAAATCGGTTATTTACTCTCTCAGATAATAGAAGGACCAGGAGGCACTCCATGAAATTAGCAAGTAGTTCATTTAAAACAAATCGAATAATTTTATTTTCACTCAGTTAAGCTCTGGAATTCATTGCCAGAGTATGTGGTTACAGCAGTTAGTGTAGCCGTGTTTAAAAAATGTTTGTATAAGTTCCTAAAGGATAAATCCATAAACTGTTATGATGGTAATTAATAAGCAATAGTAGCTTGTGATCTATCTAATGGTTGGGTACTTGCCAGGTACTTGTGACTTGGATTGACCACTTTTGGAAACAGGATACTGGTCTTGATGGACCCTTGGTCTGACCCAGGATGTCATATCTTATGTCCTTATGATCAGGCTCTGCTTAGAATGCAGCCTACATGGTTTGCACTTCCCTCTCATTATAGTAAAGGCAAAAGGCAGTACATCCCAGTTAGTTACTCTTGTAGAGAACAAAGCAAGCTGTTCACTTTCCATTAACCTTTCTTTGTCAGTGTATTTGTCAGCTGCATGCCACCAGGTTGGTTGAATGAAAAAATAATAGAATGTGATAATCAGCACCTGGAATTTAGGAGAGGTTGTAGCGCTGTCAGTTTGTTAAACTTGCGGTCAAGGTTGACCTCTTCCATTTTTCATTACTGCTTAAATGAGCCAGAATGTATTTTTTTCTCTTTTCTGTGAGCTTCTCTAAATATTACTTCCCTATCTAGCTACCATCTGTCATGGCTGTGGTGGCCGATTTTGTGATACTGGCGAGCAGTGGGGAGCAGAAGCAGGCAGGTCAGGCATGCAATCTTCTGCAGGGGCCAGGGGCAGGCAGAACTGGCATAGATCTTCTGCCTAATCCACAACCTTCCCTTCAGGTTGAGCCCTCTGGTGCTGGTGACTGGCAAGTCTTCTGGAGGGCAGTGCACTGGGTCAGGAACAGAGTACTCACAGGAACAAGGAGTGTACCGGCAAGCCAGGGAAGACAAGGAAAGAACAAAGATAGGGCAAGACCAAAACAGAGTGCAGAGCAAGGAATACACAGAAGAGAAAGCCAACAGAAGACCTAGACAGGACACAGAAGGACCATTGGGAGACCCACAGGGAACAGAAGGGCTACTGGGAGACCCACAGGGAATAGAAAGGCCACTAGAAGGCCCATTGGAAGAAAGAGGGCCCCTGGGAGAGCACAAGGAACAGAAAGGCCACTGGGAGACTGACAGGGTGCAAGAGGGCCACTGGGAGACCCACAGGAAGCAGGAGGGCATTGGGAGGCCAACAGGGAGCAGGACAGCCACTGGGAGACCTGAAGGGATCAGAATGGCCACTGGGAGGGCCAAACAGGACAAGACCATGGCTAGGAAACACACAGCCAAGAGGGCCACAGGAAGGTCTAGACAGGACAGAATAGAACAGGACAAGGCATTGAATACACACAGACAAGATAGGTTGAAACACAGCATGAACAAGACAAGGTGCAAAGGCCATGAGACAAGATAAAGGCAGTGCAGACAGACTAGAAAGGTCTAAACAGAGATGGACAAGGGCAAGGATATATAGGCAAGAGTACAAGAACAAAGAACAATAGCAAGTTTATACAGGCAAAAGTACAAAGTCAAGAAGCTAGAGGCAGACAGGAGCCTCCCCACTGAGGCGGTTCTTATAGACCTTGTTGCATCATGCAGTCTTCAAGGTGGAGGCTAGAGTGGGTCTGAACATGGCCCAGTGAGGGCCCCTGCTGGTGGCGGGGGGGGCGGCTATCTAGCAACCAGATTCATCATACCATCATTCACAGCCTTCATATTTTAAGCATTGTAGACACTTCCTATGACTGAATATTGCATTTGTATCAAGAGCTGATTCCCTTCCTGTTAAATTTATATCTCATGGCTTGATATAAATACTGCTTTTTAGGCTGGAGTTTCAGGAAACAAGTGAAGGTGTGGCTTTTAAGAAAGCTGTTGTACATTGAGGGATATTTATGTTTGTAATATGGGGGTTTATGGAGCTAGTTGGTTGGTGGAGTGGGTGGGAAAACTGTAAATGTAATGGTATATTTATTATGCCAGTGTTTGGTTTTTTTTAATATTGTATCTCTCTGACATTCAAGGGAATTGTGGGCTGCCAAATAGAAAACAAATATTTGGAGATCATTAAAATCAGTAAAGATTTATTTTGCATAATCAGGTTTTTGCAAGCAAAAAAAAATTACATATAATAAAGATAATCAGCGGCTGTAGCAAATAAAAATATTTACAAGCTGATCTTCAAAAACACTCTAGTGGTACCACACATCTCAGCATTTTCAAGTAGAGTGGGTTTGCATGGTTTTTAAGGCTGATCGGGGCTATGGGGTACATTAAAGCCTCATTGTAATCTCATCTCTTCTAATTATCTGTTCCTGATACATGTCATTAGATGGCATCTGGAACAGAAGCAGAGAGAGCACAATGATGAACATGCTCTGACTGTGATGCTAGCCTGGAGCAATGGCATGGAATCAGAGAAATGACTGTCCATAGCTAAAGACAATCAAAGCTTTTTTCTGCCTTTTGAACGGATTTTGCACATATGTCTATAAAAAAGAAAAGAAAACATGGATTTTCGGTTAACATTAAACACATAGAGCCAGTTTTGGGCACACATACATCTTTCATAGTATCAGGTATTTATTGATACATCTCCTACATCCTGTTTTAGATGGTTTTATATATAAAAAAAATTATTTTAGCAAGATCCCAAAGGCTGTTTCTGCTACAGATAGAATCCAGGTGTCTGCCAAGTTCAGTTGACTTTCTTTTTTGTCTCATGATTCTTATCTCACTGTCCCTGTAGATGAATACTACTCAGCAAGATTTATACAAATTAACTCACCAATTATTGGCATATATGGTATATACACACTTCTCTTACAGCAGACAAAACACACATGCTTAACTTACAAAAACACATTCCCTTATACACTACATATAGGCCCTTATTTAAAGCTACTTAGCCGGATAAGTAACGACTTATCCAGCTAAGTGGTGGCCACTGAGGGCTAGATATTCGAAAGCCATTTAACTTTTCAGTTATACATCTAAATGACTACACTGCTATTTTAAAAAGCTTAGAATATAGCCGGTTAAGTTGGGGGCGTTCCAAGAAAGGGCAATAGGCGTTCCCGGGAGGAGCAGAGTTAGCCGGTTAGGTTAACCGGATAACTGTAGCCACACCTATCCAGCTAACTTTAAGATATCTGGGAATACTCGGTGGCCCTGCGGCACTGCTGAATATTGTGGTTAAGTTAGCCAGGTGTATCCAGCTAACTTAACTAGCCGCTCAGTGGCTAAATGTGGACCCCTGAATATACAGCTACATTAAGCAGTTTCCACATAGCTGGATAAGTTAAGTAGATAGCCAATAAATCAGGAGTGGGGCAATAGATGTAACGGGTCAGCGCTGCTTATCCAGTTAACTTCACTGGACTTATCCAGTTAAGATAATTGGATAAGTTAGTCCTGCAATAGAGCATTTCTAACTTAGCTGGAAATAACTTATCCGACAAAGCAGCGATTTGTAAACAGATATTGAGCAGCATAGTTGTGCTGCTAAATATCCCATGTAAGTTAGCCGGATAAGTTTTATCTGGCTAACTTCCGTAAACGTTTAGCTTTCAGTATTGTCCTCTACAACCATTATCACCACAACCAGTGCATACTGGGGCGGATTTTCAGAGCCCTGCTCGCCGGGAAGCCTATTTTACATAGGCCTCCCGGCGCGCGCAGAGCCCCGGGACTCGCATAAGTCCCGGGGTTCTCCGAGGGGGGCGTGTCGGGGGCGTGTCGGGGGCGGGCCTGGTCGTCGCGGCGTTTCGGGGGCGTGTCGGCAGCGTTTTGGGGGCGGGTACGGGGGCGTGGCTACGGCCCGGGGCGGTCTGGGGGCGTGGCCGCGCCCTCCGTACCCGCCCCCAGGTCGCAGCCCGGCGCGCAGGAGGCCCGCTGGCACGCAGGGATTTACGCCTCCCAGAGGGAGGCGTAAATCCCCCGACAAAGGTAAGGGGGGGGTTTAGACAGGGCCGGGCGGGTGGGTTAGGTAGGGGAAGGGAGGGGAAGGTGAGGGGAAGGCAAAGGAAAGTTCCCTCCGAGGCCGCTCCAATTTCGGAGCGGCCTTGGAGGGAACGGGGGTAGGCTGCGCGGCTCGGCGCGCGCCGGCTATACAAAATCCAAAGCCTTGCGCGCGCCGATCCAGGTTTTTAGCAGATACGCGCGGCTCCGCGCGTATCTACTAAAATCCAGCGTACTTTTGTTTGCGCCTGGAGCGCAAACAAAAGTAGGCTATTCGCGCGCCTTTTAAAATCCGCCCCACTATGTCTAACACTCTGTCCATCACACAATTTTGAGGATCTTCACAAAAGGGCAGTTTCTCTTCCTCTTAAACTATTTTTAAGAACATAAGAACATAAGAAATTGCCATGCTGGGTCAGACCAAGGGTCCATCAAGCCCAGCATCCTGTTTCCAACAGAGGCCAAACCAGGCCCCAAGAACCTGGCAATTACCCAAACACTAAGAAGATCCCATGCTACTGATGCAATTAATAACAGTGGCTATTCCCTAAGTAAACTTGATTAATAGCCGTTAATGGACTTCTCCTCCAAGAACTTATCCAAACCTTTTTTGAACCCATCTACACTAATTGCACCTACCACATCCTCTGGCAACAAATTCCAGAGTTTAATTGTGCGTTGAGTAAAAAAGAACTTTCTCAGATTAGTTTTAAATGTGCCCCATGCTAACTTCATGGAGTGCCCCCTAGTCTTTCTATTATCCGAAAGAGTAAATAACCGATTCACATCTACCCGTTCCAGACCTCTCATGATTTTAAACACCTCTATCATATCCCCCTCAACCATCTCTTCTCCAAGCTGAAAAGTCCTAACCTCTTTAGTCTTTCCTCATAGGGGAGTTGTTCCATTCCCCTTATCATTTTGGTAGCCCTTCTCTGTACCTTCTCCATCGCAATTATATCTTTTTTGAGATGCGGCGACCAGAATTGTACACAGTATTCAAGGTGCGGTCTCACCATGGAGCGATACAGAGGCATTATGACATTTTCCGTTTTATTCACCATTCCCTTTCTAATAATTCCCAACATTCTGTTTGCTTTTTTGACTGCTGCAGCACACTGTACCGACGATTTCAATGTGTTATCCACTATGACACCTAGATCTCTTTCTTGGGTTGTAGCACCTAATATGGAACCCAACATTGTGTAATTATAGCATGGGTTATTTTTCCCTATATGCATCACCTTGCACTTATCCACATTAAATTTCATCTGCCATTTGGATGCCCAATTTTCCAATCTCACAAGGTCTTCCTGCAATTTATCACAATCTGCTTGTGATTTAACTACTCTGAACAATTTTGTGTCATCTGCAAATTTGATTATCTCGCTCGTCGTACTTCTTTCCAGATCATTTATAAATATATTGAAAAGTAAGGATCCCAATATAGATCCCTGAGGCATTCCACTGCCCACTCCCTTCCACTGAGAAAATTGTCCATTTAATCCTACTCTGTTTCTGAACTTTGTCAAACGCCTTCTGAAAATCCAAGTATACTATATCTACCGGTTCACCTGTATCCACATGTTTATTAACTCCTTCAAAAAAGTGAAGCAGATTTGTGAGGCAAGACTTGCTCTGGGTAAAGCCATGCTGACTTTGTTCCATTAAACCATGTCTTTCTATATGTTCTGTGATTTTGATGTTTAGAATACTTTCCACTATTTTTCCTGGCACTGAAGTCAGGCTAACCGGTCTGTAGTTTCCCGGATCGTCCCTGGAGCCCTTCTTAAATATTGGGGTTACATTTGCTATCCTCCAGTCTTCAGGTACAATGGATGATTTTAATGATAAGTTACAAATTTTTACTAATAGGTCTGAAATTTCATTTTTTAGTTCCTTCAGAACTCTGGGGTCTATACCATCCGGTCCATGTGATTTACTACTCTTCAGTTTGTCAATCAGGCCTACCACATCTTCTAGGTTCACCGTGATTTGATTCAGTCCATCTGAATCATTACCCATGAAAACCTTCTCCATTACGGGTACCTCCCCAACATCCTCTTCAGTAAACACCGAAGCAAAGAAATCATTTAATCTTTCCGTGATGGCCTTATCTTCTCTAAGTGCCCCTTTAACCCCTCGATCATCTAACGGTCCAACTGACTCCCTCACAGGCTTTCTGCTTCAGATATATTTTTAAAAGTTTTTACTGTGAGTTTTTGCCTCTACAGCCAACTTCTTTTCAAATTCTCTCTTAGCCTGTCTTATCAATGTCTTACATTTAACTTGCCAATGTTTATGCTTTATCCTATTTTCTTCTGTTGGATCCTTCTTCCAATTTTTGAATGAAGATCTTTTGGCTAAAATAGCTTCTTTCACCTCCCCTTTTAACCATGCCGGTAATCGTTTTGCCTTCTTTCCACCTTTCTTAATGTGTGGAATACATCTGGACTGTGCTTCTAGAATGGTATTTTTTAACAATGACTACGCCTCTTGGACATTTTTTACTTTTGTAGCTGCTCCTTTCAGTTTTTTTCTAACAATTTTTCTCATTTTATCAAAGTTTCCCTTTTGAAAGTTTAGCACGAGAGCCTTGGATTTGCACACTGTTCCTTTTCCAGTCATTAAATCAAATTTGATCATATTATGATCACTATTGCCAAGCGGCCCCACCACCATTACCTCTCTCACCAAGTCCTGTGCTCCACTGAGAATTAGATCTAAAATTGCTCCCTCTCTCGTCGGTTCCTGAACCAATTGCTCCATAAAGCTATCATTTATTCCATCCAGGAATGTTATCTCTCTAGCGTGACCCGATGATACATTTACCCAGTCTATATTGGGGTAATTGAAGTCTCCCATTATTACTGCACTACCAATTTGGTTAGCTTCCCTAATTTCTCTTAGCATTTCACTGTCCGTCTCACCATCTTGACCTGGTGGAAGGTAGTATACCCCTATCACTATAGTCTTCCCCAACACACAAGGGATTTCTACCCATAAAGATTCAATTTTGTATTTAGTCTCATGCAGGATGTTTATCCTGTTGGACTCTATGCCATCCCGGACATAAAGTGCCACACCTCCTCCCGAGTGCTCCTCTCTGTCATTGCGGTATAATTTGTACCCCGGTATAGTACTGTCCCATTGTTTATCCTCTTTCCACCATGTCTCTGAGATGCCAATTAAGTCTATATCATCATTTACTGATATACATTCTAATTCTCCCATCTTACTTCTTAGACTTCTGGCATTAGCATACAAACATTTCAAAGTTTGTTTTTTGTTTGTAGTTTCATTCTGCTTTTTAATTGATAGGGATAAGTTAGAAATTTTTAGCTCAGGTGAGTTTTTAGTTACAGGCACTTGGACTACTTTTCTAATTATTGGAACCTCACTGTCCGGATGCCCTAATTCTAATGCATCATTAGGTTCCTTTAAAGATACCTCTCTCCGAACCATGCGCTGCTGAGCGACTGTCGGCTTTCCCCTTTGTTCTAGTTTAAAAGCTGCTCTATCTCCTTTTTAAAGGTTAGCGCCAGCAGTCTGGTTCCACCCTGGTTAAGGTGAAGCCCATCCCTTCAGAAGAGACTCCCCCTTCCCCAAAAGGTTCCCCAGTTCCTAATAAAACTGAATCCCTCTTCCTTGCACCATCGTCTCATCCACGCATTGAGACTCCGGAGCTCTGCCTGCCTCTGGTGACCTGCGCGTGGAACAGGGAGCATTTCAGAGAATGCTACCCTGGAGGTTCCGGATTTAAGCTTTCTACCTAAGAGCCTATAAGAGGCAATAATAGAATCTTTGTGGAGAACAATCCTATTATGTTCCTTATAGGGATGTGCATTTGTTTTTAAAAATGAGTAAAATCCAACAAATGAGTCAATTTTTGTTTCATTTGTGGGCCCTCGAAACAAATGGAGGGTGCCTAAACATTTAAATGAAAATTTTTGACTCATTGGTTTATGTTTCCCATTCAAGTCCATGGTTGTGCTGAGTAGTAATCAAACAACTGGTAACTAGCAGCCAACTCTTGCATGTGTGACATCATAGATTACTGGAGCCAAAGGAGACCAAGTTGGCAAGGAGATCAGATGGAACACAAATCATAGTGAAGCATCTTATTAACTAGCCTATAGCTGCCTTCTGGATCAAGTGACGCTTACAACCTCCCACTGAAAGGTCTGAGCATGTGCAAGAAACCCTCAGTTTGCTCTCTGGAAGTTTGAAGTAAAGGATCTTTTCCAGAAGCTCTCTCAGTCTCTCAAAGTTTAAAATAAACTTTAAAAAAAAAAGCCTTGTTATTGTTAAATGGCTTTTTCTGATCTTCTCTTCTGCAGTGAATGGTCTGGTCTCTCTCTCTCACTGATTGACAGAAGAAAGAGAAAGGCAGTGGCATTTGATTTCTATTTTTACTGGGGTCAGGGTAGGAGTAGAGTGGAGACTGAAGCAGTGTGTCGGTGATTTTTTGTCTTTTTCTGACATGGTATAGTGCAGTGCAGTGAGGTTAGAAGACAGACTGACGTGAAGAAGAGCCTTCCAGTCTGCCAGCCTTCTTGGTTCTATTTCTTACAAGAATTTTTTTGAGTGTGCAAAAGGAGTCAGTCAGCACTGTATGTGTCTGTGTGTGCATGAAACAGACATTTTGTGCACATTAAGTGGTACTGTATAATATCAATAAATAGTACAATATCAATAAATTTTTTTTTGACATGCAAATCCCCAGTAGGCACTACAAATTCCATAATGGCACTGTGAGGAAAGGACAGAGGTAGATGGAATAGGAAGTATAGAGAATTGGATACAGGGTTAGCTTACCATAGTAGTAGCATCAAAAGAAAAGGCAGTTCTGCCCCTAAACTGAAAACATAATTTTTTTTGCCACAGAATGCAAGTAGCAGAAGCCAGAGAAAGCCAGAGAAAACTAAAATTTGCAGAGGATCTGCCATCATCACCTGTTCATGTCCTTCTTGTTTTGGAGCAGGGGCAAAAGGCAAGAGAACCATCCAAGGCTGGCATTAGCAGGACATGGGCATGGACAGGGGCAACAGAAGTGCAACAGCCAAAAATAGCCATGTGCTCCTGTATGATTACTACTTCTCAGGAAATGGAGACGGTATTTTCAACAACCGATTCTGAGTAAGAATCTTCTCTGGGATTTCTTAGATCAGAAATTGAAGAACTAGAAGCCAAAGAAAACTTGGGAGGTTTAGTAAGTAGTGTCTTAGCCTCCAGTGAGGTGATGGGGCATATAGATAATACTGACAGTGTTGAAAGCAACTCCAGGAAGAGCAGACAGTATAGGTAGAAAGTGTAAGTGATTCCTCTTTTCTCTTTCCTCACACTTCACCCTCAACCTCAGCTCTAGTGCCAACATCAGCCCCCAAGTTTATAGAGAAGAGATTGCTTAAAACATCCCTGTTGTGGAATTACTTAAAGTGATGGAAGTCCCATGTTTTGCTCCTGTATAGGTATCTGGTGAATCCTCATTTGGAATACTATGTATAATTCTGGAGACTATACCTTCAAAAGAATATAAACCGGTTGGAGTCAGTTCAGAAGGTAGCTACTAAAATTGTCAGTGGTCTTCGTGTGAGTTAAAAACAAAATAAAATCATTTAAAAACCACTTCAAATAGATGTGTTTTTAGCATTTTTTTAAGGTCTTGGTGCAGGATTTAAGTCGTAGATCAAGTGGGAGGGAGTTCCAGATAGATGGTGCCGCAATAGAGAGCGCATGTTCTCTCATCTCAGTTAACCTCACAAAACGTATTGATAGAATCACAAGCAATTGCTTCTTTCAGGAGGGCCTTAGTCCATGGGAAGGCGCTAAAATTCAACAGATTATATGTCAACATGGCTATTTTATAGCGAATTCTCTCATGAACTGGGAGCCAATGCAATTGCATCAATACTGGTGAAATATGTTCATGATGAAAACAACCAGATATTAATCTAGCTGCGGCATTTTGTATTAACTGTGATTATGCTGTCAGACCAATATACAAGGCATTACAATAGTCTAAAGATGGTAATATTAATGCCTGAATGACAGATCTACATTCAGCACATGGTAAAAGAGGTTTCAGGTTTTGTAATATGCGCAGCCCTATTTTCTCTTCTGTCCTGCCCGGACCACATGGCAGCTTCCTCCATCATCAAGCCTGAAGAGGTTGCAGTCTCTACCTCCTTCCTGCTAAAGGAGACTGCTGGGAAAAGGCCTCAGCAACGGAGTGATCCAGGACTTGGCTAGCCCAATGATTTATTTGTTTTTTAATGGTTGGACTAAGAATGCAGCAGCCGAGAGGGAAGGAAGATAGAACTAACTTCCCAATTAGTTGTTCTGGGCTGAGCAGTAATGAGGGAAAGAGAACAGTGATGGCTAGCCCAGACACAATCAACTGTGCTAGGCCACAGCACTACTAAAAAAAATAAAGCATCAACTGTTTCCTGCCTTAGCAGGAGAGGAAAGTACCATAGGGATGTGGTGAGGAAAAGAAAAAAAAAAACTTCTTATGGACCTCACTACTGCTGTTTCTGCCTCTGCAGGGAAAAAATGTGCAGTACTAGGTGCTGGCATATGCCAGCAGAAAAAAGTCCCTAGTTGTACTGGTGGCCAGGGCTCACTGAAGAGGTCCTTAGCCCCTTCAGCACCTTGCTCTGAGAATAGCATCAAGAGCTGAGCCAAATCTTCATCTCCCCATATGAGTGTGAGCAGGTGCTCCAAGACTTATACGAGAGCAAAAGGCAAAAGGTGTTGATTCTTGAGAGAAGGCTCCAACAGATTGACACAACTCCTTGACATTCAGCTTTCCCAGCCTGAAACAGGATGGTGCTTCCTCATGTTCCGAAGTGTGCATACCTGGAGATAAGCTTTCCCTCCTATGGTGAGGCCATTCCACAGTCTCTCTGGTCTTTGAATTGAAATTTTAAAACTTTAAGGAGTTATCCAGGATGTATAGCTTCTTATAAGGCTCCTGGCTTAGTCATCTGAATTGTTCAATGTGAAGTTGGAGCAGATAATTTTGTTGATACTTATTCAATACATTCTTGATGCTGAGTTTCAGCCATTGAGTCTCTTCATCCTATTGGATACATTAGGTGACCTACCAACCTATGCATCTCCTTCAGCACTAAGTGTGTCTATTGCTGACATTGGTTCAGTGCTTTAAGTCATTTTCTAAGCTGGCCACTCCATAGTTTGAAGGATTGATGCAGAACTGTGAAACTAAATCAGTTTCTCCATCGACCTTGGTATCAGGAAGATCCAACCCAAAATCAGGCCTAGCAGCATTGTCTGAGTCAGCACTGTCTAAACATTCCCTAGTTCCTCAGTATTTAGAGGACTCAGACTCCAAGGAATCCTGATGCTCCAAATGCTTCTCTTTAGACAGTTCAGAAGAGGATCAAATCTCCCTTTGCAAGTCCTCTATGCAATGGGACAAAATTAATTCTCCATTTGAGGACTTCTTCTCAGAATCTTTTGAGAGGATGGCTAAGGCTAATAAGCTATTACCTTTGATCCTAAAAGTGACAGGAGAACCCATGGTACCTTTGCTTGGTCTCTTTATGTACCTTGATGCCCTTAAAGAGTTGGTGGCAATGTCTTTCCAACTTCTCCTCCAAATGAAACCCCACCACATTTCCTGCAAGTAAGAGGATAATCATGGAGTACATTGTCCAAGCAACTCAGAGATTGGACAAGCCACATCTGCCCTACATAGGGTGACTGTTGAATCTACCCTCTCAAGAGGCAAAAACGCTAAGACCATACTTCAGTACTCCTGGGTAATGAGTCTAAGACTGTGAACCTTAATGGAAATCAAAATTTCCAGAACACTGTGCTTCAGTCTTGCATGGCTTCTTACCAAATCTATGTAGCTGAATATTTGCATACCATATTGAAGGATACTCCTCCTCTTGGAACTACCAGCTTGACTTTGATAAGAAGGCTTGCATACTCTGATTACCCTGAAAACTATATTGACATAGGGAAAGCTCCTGGCAGGGATACTCTTGCTGAAAATGTCTCAATTGAAAAGTTAAAGAGTGGACCACAGGTCCCCTATATCGCTGGTTGTACTGTAGACTGATAATTCTATTCATATACAGATTCACTTATTTATAAACTTCAAAACAGAAATAAACTGGAAGGACCTACTGGATTAAAACCTGGAAAATTAGAGGATAAAGAAATAAGGATAATGGATATATTGAAAATTGCAATATGGAATATCAGATGTCTTGGACTAAAAGAAATTGAACTCATAAAAGTGCAAGAAAAAAAATAAATTAACTTAGTGGTTACCACAATGAAAAAGAAACTCAAGTGTACAAAAGTAGGGGATTACACAGTGGGATGTAGCAGAGTATATCAAAATGTTAGAGCATTCTGTGAAGTAGCTGTCTTAATAAACTGAAAATGGAAAAACAGAATAAAAAGTTATGCTTTTATAGAATTGTCATTGTAAAAATGAAAATCGCTAGAGGCCACTTGACTGTAATTGGTGTATATGCCCCTGAAGAAGGAAAAATGATGAAACTGTTATGAGGCATTACAGCAACAAGTGAGTAAATATAATAAAAGTAATTATTTGTTGTGTTCCGCGGTCGTGGCACCCCACGACCGCGGTCCCCTACCTTAGCCGCAGCGTTCCTGCGCTGCGGGATCCCCGGGGGAGGGCTCCGATCCTGGCCGTTGCCCCCGCACGGCCTCCCGAGCTGCCCGCTGTAGGGGGAGCCATCCTGCTCCCCCCTCGCGGCATCCAGCGGCGTCTCTCCTCCGCGGGACAAAATCAAAGATGGCCACCGCCATCTTTAGGCTCGAGGCCGCGCCTCCTCATTAGCCTTAAAGGGAAATGATCCCTTTAACCAGGCTCAGCTGTTCCCTATGAGCTGGAGCAGAGGAAGTATAAAGGGAGACTTCCTCTGCTCATTCCTCGACTTGGCAACATTCCCTAGCGCTGTCTAGTCTGCTTGCTTCGGTGAGGCTTCAAGCTTTGGATCTCGTTCCTGGTCTGTCTTGGTGTTCCTGACTTCGGATTGGCTTACGGTGATTCTCTGGTTCCTGACTTCGGATTGGCTTCGGTGATTCTCTGGTTCCTGACTTCGGCTTGGCAAGCGGTGATTCCCTGGTACACGACTTCAGACTGGTGAGCGACGACCCTCTGGCACTCGACCTAGGACTCCTTCAAGACTCCATCTCCAAGGGCCCACCTAAGTCCCAGCGGCCCGGGTCCCTATGGGCTCCTCCTGGGGGGACCGCGGTCTTCCAGGGCGAAGTTCCAGTTGGCCTTTGCACCATTACCCTGACCTCCCTAGGTCCACCTAAGTCCCAGCGGTCCCTACGGGACCCGACTGGTGGCCACTGGTGGCCGCAGACCACCAGTGGTGAAGACACAGCGCCTCATCTCGTCTCTTTATCACCTCCGTGTTTGCCTCAGTCTCCAGTGCCAAGGGGTCAGCTGGTCCTGCCTCCTGTTCTGCCTCGCCACCCGACAAAAGAGCCTATGGACCCTCCGAAAGGTATACCATCCTCTCGTCGGCCAAGGGTCCACAAGCCTGAGCATAACATTATTTAATTATAGCTGGAGAGTTTAATGTTAGGGTAGTTATCTACCTTTTACTTGTGTAATAGTAACATTTGCTTAAGAGCATATGGTTAAGATTTGCAACATATAGAGGGTAGTTTTCAAAGGGACTTCTGCAGGTAAAACAAAAATGTCCCTTTGAAAATTGCCCAGCTGTTTTGTGCATAAAACTATATGCATATATCCTGTATGTGCGTAATTGTAAGCCCACAAGGGAGAGGTGCCCGAGGGGCAGTGTCTGGGCTGGGTTTGCATGTATATGCATACTTTATGGTTTTGAATATTATGCACATAAAGTTCAAAAACTTTACCCACACAAAGTAGTAGTTGTAACTTTGTGCATGTAGTTTTCATGGGATAATTTTCAAAGTAAACTTGTGCACATATGTTTGCTTTGAAAACTGGTGCATCTCAAGCATTTGACAAATTTATGCAGCCTGTTATAAAATTACCTCCCATATAAGCTTAAAATAAGAAATACTACTTTTCAATATACTTAAATTTACCTGGCATGCAAGAGGATTAAGATCACATATTGACTATATTATTCAATTAAAAAACTATCTTCTCAAGTTGGATACACATGTTATCTAAAAATTAGGAATGTGGGAGAGCGGATGACGTCACCGCGCAGGCCGGCAGCTTGAATCCCGGGCTGCTCAACCCCCGTTCTAAATCGCATGCCATTGGCGTTTCCAGGCCTCGGTTTTTGCCATAAAACCACCCAGCTGCAGCCCCAGGAGTGAGGATGACGGCTGCGAAAAAAAAAATGGACCTTAAAAGATTCTCCTTCGCCGCTGCCGCAGCTGAAACAGAACCGGATGAGGGAGCCAAAATGGCGGACGGGCCGTGCTCTCCAGCGGATTCGGCGGATGAGGTACTGCCGGGGCCCCTGGGACCAGGGGATAACTCGATTCCCACTAGAGAAGAGTTTAAGGCATGGTTCGGGGCCCTTCACGAGGATATGGCACAGTTTCGTCGGGGGATGGAGGACATCGTTGCGGGCATTAAAACGGACGTCACTGAGCTACTGCATCGCGTGGAGTCCACAGAAGATAGTTTGGAGGAACACCATACTACAGTTCAGGCTTTAAATACTGATTATCAAAAAATGAAGGACTCCCACGAAGAATTGGCCCGGCATGTGGAGGATTTGGAGAATAGACTGCGCAGATCAAATCTTAGGTTTCGGGGCATCCCTGAAGAAGCGACTTACTCTGACAGTGCTAAGGTGGTACAGGAAATATGTACCCAGCTGCTAGGGGACGGCAACAGCCAAGAAGATATCCCCAGTATTATGTTAGACAGGGCACACAGAACACTTGGAGCGCCGAGGAACAATCAAGCCCGTGATATAATTGCCTGTTTTCATAATTTTGCCATTAAAGAAAAGGTGATGGGGGTCGCCAGGACACAAGGGTCGGTGACCTGGAACGGCCATAAGGTTGAAATTTTTCAAGATCTCGCAATCACCACTATTCAGAAACGGCGAGAGTTCAAATCCGTGGTCCAGGCGCTCCGTGAGCAGAACCATCGTTATAAATGGCTTTTTCCCTTTGGACTCAGCTTTACTATCAACGGGATAACCTCCAGGGTCCAGAAATTGCGGGAGGCAGAGGACATCCTGAGAGCGGCAGGCATTCTACCTGGGGGAAACAGTTCATCTGCGGCGGAGAGCATGGATACTACGCGCCCACGAGAGTATCCCCGGTGGCAGAGAGTGCCCAAAGGAGGGAAACGGCTACGGAGGCATCCAGAAGAACCCGCCACTTCTAAGGGCCTCGGCTGAGGCGAAGGGACACTTGTGAGCTTATGAGGGCTCTGGTCACACATGGACTTTGAGTAAGGTTCTACAGGAGAATCTTAAATGGGGCTAAAATTTGGTTTTGGTTATGGTTAGAATGGTTTTCGGCAACCAGTTACGCGACTGTTGAAAGGTTTATATAGGTTTGGTTACAAAAGGGGGGGATGGGGGGGGAGCCTGCCCGCTGACGTCATCGCTCTCGATAGGCGCGCTCCACGGTTGGGTGAGTGGATCACTTCGGGCTGGGGAAGGGAAGGGGGGGTGTGGGCGGGGACAGGGCAACACATCTCTCGACAAGGCAGCTCCGTGGAATACCTACGGAGCTTGTAGCGTAGGGCGGGCGCGAATTGCAACTTATTCTCTCAAGTTTGTCTATAAACCAGCATGGGGGTCAGACCCGCGAGTTTTCTGTTTCTTTCTAGGTAGATGGCTAGTCTGAAAATAATATCCATAAATACTAAAGGGTTAAACCACCCGAGGAAACGGAAAACATTCATTCATGATATGAAAACGCAGAGGGCAGACATTATATTCTGTCAGGAGACCCATATGGCAAAAAGATTTGAGAAACTTCTGAATTCTACGGAGTTCCCCCAATATTACCATGCAGCCGCCACAACAGGCGGTAAATATTGTGGGGTGGGCATAATGCTTTCCAAGCATATTACAGCAGAGGTGGGAACGGTTCTCAGAGATGTGGACGGTAGATATGTTTTGTTGAAGGTGACCATACAAAACACACTATACACACTGGCTAACATATACGCCCCAACCGGTGATCAGACGGACTTCCTCCAAAAGATCTCTAAAATAGTTGGGGAATGGACGGAGGGTCACCTAATTTTAGGGGGGGATTTCAATATCACTAGGAATCCCTACCTGGATAACACGAGCAAGAGACCTGGTGGAGGTCAAAAGGAGAGATCAGCACTAATGCATCTTATAGACGATAGGGGACTCACGGACATCTGGAGGTTACTTAATCCTTCCACACGAAACTATACTTTCTACTCCCACCCACATCAGTCCTATTCAAGAATAGATTTCTTTTTAATAGATAAAGCGTTGGTGAGCCGAGTGCTGGAAACTGACATCGGCAGTATTACCTGGTCGGACCATGCTCCGATCTGGTTAAAATTGAGCCAGGCGGGAGAGAACCAGGGGACACGCTTTTGGAGACTTAATGACCGCTTATTAGATGACAAAGATTTTGTAGAGGAGATAAAAAAGGGCATACAGGACTTTCTGGACACTAATGATGATGGGGAGGTGTCGCCAGGCACGCTTTGGGAAAGTCTTAAGGTGGTATTGAGGGGCCTTTTTATATCCAGGGCCACCCACGTTAAACGTGAATCGGCAAAGAAAAGATTACACATTTTGGAATCCATTGAAGCACTAGAGCTGCGCCACAAGCAGCACAGGGAGAGCCATATCTTGCAGCAGTTAAAGGAGGCCCGTAGAGAGCTGCAAGATTTGGAGCTGGGCAGGCTTGCATATCAGCTTGATTTACTTAAACAGCGCCACTTTGAATTTGGGAATAAGGCGAGCAAACAGTTGGCGAGGAGATTAAAGGAACAAGAGGCTAAATCCCAAATTACCAAAATCAAAGATGTTGATGGCCAATATATTCACTCCCAGGGGAAGATTGGGGAACGGTTTAATAGATTCTATCAGGAACTGTATGACTGTGATGGGGCGATATTAGATTCGGAAGTGGCTCACTATCTAGAGAACTTAAATATCCCGGTACTTGATGGGAAAAATAGTGAGATCCTGGATAGAGAGGTGACTATCCTAGAAACGATGCAGATGATCAAAGAGCTGAAAACGGGGAAATCACCGGGATTGGATGGTTACACGGGGAAATTTTACAAGGTCTTTAGTCAGTCGCTTGGGGCTCCTTTAACACGCATGTTCAATGGCTTAAGATCCACAGGACGGATATCCCCACAAGCTAACACGGCAGGGATCACTATCCTGGCTAAACCGGGACGTGATCACACTCTATGCGGGTCATACCGACCAATATCACTCATTAATATAGACCTGAAGATCTTGGCAAAACTTTTGGCCAGGCGTCTAGGCCAGGTAGCACCGTTATTAGTTGCACCTGATCAGTCGTGATTTATACCAGGCAGGCTAGCGTCTGACAATGTCAGGCGAGTGGTTGAGTTGGTCGAATATGTCCAGAAGAATAACATACCTGCCACTCTTCTATCTGTGGACGCTGAAAAAGCCTTTGACAGGGTGCATTGGCCATTCCTTTTTCAAGTTCTTACCAAGATGGGCCTCGGGGCTCAGTTCTCCAATTGGGTGGCTAAATTATATGATCACCCCCAGGCACGAATTAAGATTAAAGGCGCGTACTCACCTCCCTTTGAGGTTAAGAGGGGAACCAGGCAGGGGTGTCCGCTTTCCCCACTCCTGTTCGCCCTCACATTGGAACCCCTTGCTGCACAGATTAGAAGCTCACAGGCTATCCGGGGTATATCCGTGGGGGGTAACGACTATAAAGTCTCTCTTTTTGCGGATGACCTGCTGTTCACCGTCACTGCACCCGAGATGTCATTGCCTGAATTGGCCCAGGAAATTAGGACCTTTGGAAAAGTGTCCGGATTCAAAATGAATGAGGACAAATCAGAATTGTTGAATATTTCCATGGATACGGTCCAATATGAGGAGCTAGCGGGCCACCTTCCCTTTAAAAGGGCTAAATCTTGGGTTAAATACCTTGGGGTCAAATTATGCCCTAACCTCACACAGCTGTACGCTTTAAACTTTGAATCCCTAAACAAATCCATTCAACAGGATCTAGGTAGATGGGATAGGTTGAATTTATCCTGGTTGGGGCGCATAGCTGCGGTAAAGATGTCCGTTCTACCCAAATACTGCTACCTGTTCCAGACACACCCTGTTAGGGTCCCAGATAAAGCTTTGAAAGTGTGGCAGAGAAAGCTGTTCTCCTTTATATGGAAACGAAAACCTCCAAGGGTGGCTCGCTCTGTCTTGTATAGGGATAAGTCGCGTGGAGGCCTGAACGTTCCTAACCTATCTTGGTACTATTATGCTAGCCTTCTGGCAGTGGTGGTTAGTTGGCATGGCAGAAGTCCACCTAAACCATGGATATCGATAGAGCGGACCCTGGTGGGGGACCCTCCCTTAACCTCTAGAATTTGGTCACCCCAAAAACAGCGAGGGACGACCCTTACATCTTTTACGGAGGTGGTGCTTCAAGCATGGGAGAAATGGAGAAGGACACTTATTGGGGACAATGTTTTCCACCATAATACTTCCTTTTTGTACAACCCCCTATTTCCCCCAGGGATGGAAGGGGCCTTTATTAAGAGATGGCAGAGTAAAGGAATCACCACACTTGGTCAATTGTGGAAGGACAATAAATTTGTACCTTTTAGCGATCTGCAGGCTAGATACTCTTTCGAAGCGCCAGACCACTATGCATATGTGCAACTTGCGCATTTCTTTTCCACTTATTGCTTAGGTAAAGTGTTGGGCCAGGAGAAAACCACGTTCGTCAGGTTTTGTGACAATGCCGATCACTTTGGGAAACCCATTTCCAATATCTATGCACTGCTAAATGGACAGCCAGGAGTAAAACCAGTGTATCAGGTGAAATGGGAACGAGATATTGGTGTCCCTTTACCGGCCCCAGTCTGGGAGAAATGTCACCTAAGTATAGAACGCAGCTCAGTCTCGGCATCACTAAAAGAAAATGGTTATAAGGTACTATATCGCTGGTATCTAACTCCTGATAGGTTGTATCAGATGTCCATTCGATCAGACGACAAGTGTTGGAGGCAATGTGGTATGGTTGGTACCTTCCTACACATGTGGTGGGATTGCCCTGCGGCGAAACATACATGGCAGGGGGTTCAGAACTACATTCAGCATACTTTAAAGATATCAGTGGTTTTAACGCCACGCGCCTGTCTGTTGCAGGACGTCTTGGCTGGGGGCACGCTTTGTCAAAGACTGTTAGTTGCTCAAGTGATCTTAGCCACCAGATGCGAGATAGCCTTCTGGTGGAAGAAAGCTGAGACGCCGACCCTGAGTGATGTACTAGCCAGGCTAGATAGAGTATACCATCTGAACCACCTCACAGCTATTCGTAATAACCAATTGCCCAAATTCCAAAGAATATGGGAACCTTACCTTTTAGGGAAGAACACAGCACCACAAGCTGGGGGGAGTATTGCGGTTAACTCCGGTGTTTCTATTTGAGCTCTCTCAGGTGGGAGGAAATTGCATTTCATTGGGTATACAATATGCAGCCCTCACTGCTTCGAATTTATGAGATACCTCACTGGCACTACCACCCTGGTTGATTAATTGCTTCACCTGTTGCAACACTGCACCACTGTTGCTCTCTTATATTCTGTATTACTGCTCTTGAGTTGCGTTGGTCCTGCTCTCAAAGGAGCGGAGGGAGGAGATGATTGGCAGCTAGAAGCTGAGAGCCTAGGGAGGGGGGGGGGGGGGGGGGGGGTTTCGGGGAGGGAAGGGAAGATAGGGACGGTTACAATATGTAGTATCACTGGAACCATTGCTGGTAAATACTCAGTCGTCTGTTTGTGCACGATATGTTTATTAAGCAATACCAGCATTAAAATAGGCTCAATAACATTTTTATGCTCACATCCTGTTTGCATTCATATACGGATACTGTACATTTTTCTATCCTCATACTGTCATGCTTTGTAAGATTTGGTACCATGATCCTAATATCTACCTGCTTTTAGAGCTACGACTGCTGTTTATTGCCTGTATCTGTTATGGTGTTGGGTTGTGGTTCTGTAATGTTCTGCTTGATATAAGACTAATAAAATCATAATTTACAAAAAAAAAAAAAAAAAATTAGGAATGTGAATAAAATGAAAAAAAAAAAACGTGAAATAGAAAATGGAAGTGAAGATGTTTACCCAATATACAGACCAATACAGTACAGTGCGCTCCGGTGGAGCGCACTGTAAACCCGCGATTTGACGTGCGTTTTCGACATGCTAGCTTTACCCCTTATTCAGTAAGGGGTAATAGCGCGTCGAAAATGCGCGTCCAACCCCCCTGAACCTAATAGCGCCCGCAACATGCAAATGCATGTTGATAGCCCTATTAGGTATTCCTGCACGATTCAGAAAGCAAAATGTGCAGCCAAGCCGCACATTTTACTTTCAGAAATTAGCGCCTACCCAAAGGTAGGTGTTAATTTCTCCGGGCACTAGGAAAGTGAACAGAAAAGTAGTAAAAACTGCTTTTCTGTGCACCCTCCTACTTAATATCATGGTGATATTAAGTCGGAGGTCCCGAAAGTTAAAAAAAAGTAAAAAAAAAAAAATTTGAAATCGGCCTGCGGCTCGCGGGTTGAAAACCGGACGCTCAATTTTTCCAGCGTCCAGTTTCCGAACCCATGGCTGTCAGTGGGTTTGAGAACCGACGCCAGCAAAATTGAGCGTCGGCTGTCAAACCTGCTGACAGCCGCCGCTCCTGTCCAAAAAGAGGCGCTAGGGACCCGCTAGGGTCCCTAGCGCCTCTTTTTGGGGAAGGGCCCTCACTTGAATACAGAATCACGCACACAGGAGAGTGGTCTGTTCGCCCGCTCTCCCGCGACTTTTACTGTATCGGCCCAATAGTTGTAAGATAATAGCATTAAAATACTGTATAAGGGAGTGTATGTTCCTTACACACAGGGGACAAGAAAGGGTGCATGATTACAGCACAGAAGACCTTCAGAGCAAATTAAAATAAGATATGACTACAAGTTCCAGCAAACTTTGCTGGTTAATGAGAAAGTTAAGTGATGACCAGGGACTCTGAGGGTGGAGATACCCAGCAGACAAGCTCACAAGTGGGTCATCTCAGAGGAGGAAAAGGAAGAGGAAGGGGGAGAGCTGTAATCGTTGAACATGTAAATCAAAAGCTGAGGTATTTTCCTTTGTCCACTGAGTCAGAGAGAGGGAGAAACTGCAGCAACGTTTTGATGAACTGGGGAGATCAACTGCTGAATTAATTTCCTGTTATGATTGGTGGTCCACAGGCTACTCCCAAAGACCGCTGCTCTCACCTCCAGTGCCAGTTCACTCATGCTTACCCCGAATCATGGTGAAACACTGTCTACGTACACTCTGCAGGCCACCATTGACTGCCTCTATGATGCACATGCCGAAGGCCTCCTTAGGGTATGCACACACTGACCCTGCAAGATTGAAAGGGCTCATGATGGGAAACCCCCACGGTGCCTTTAGATGACATCACTGAGCCTGCCCCATAAAATGCTAGCCTCGTCATCTGCCTGATGCCTCAGCACCTGGTCTCCCTGCTCTACTAGCAGTGTGTATTGCTCCAGAGTCCTGTCTCAGTTCCAGCATTCCTTGTCTTCAGTTCCAGTGTTCCTTATCTTCAGTTCTTCAGTTCCAGTCTCCTTGTCTTCAGTTTGTCAATTCCAGTGCCACTATCTTCAGTTCATCAGTTCTTCCTCACCTCCGTGGCTGCCTGCTTGTTGTTCTCCTTGCCATGCTGCCCTGCCTAACCATCCCGTTTTTCCTTTGGATGGATACTTGACACCGACCTTCACCTGACCTTTGGATCGTTTGATTGCTGCCTGTCATTGACCACTAGGGATGTGAATCGTGTGCCCGATCATCTTAACGATCGGGTTTGGCTGGAGGGAGAAAAAAATCTGATCAGTGGAGATGTGAATCGGAATCGGTTCCGATTCACATCGTTAATTTTTTTTTAGTGAGGCCCGACCCTTTAAAATTGACCCCTTACCTTCCCCCACCCTCCCGAACCCCTTCCAAACTTTTTATGAGTACCTGGTGGTCCAGTGTGGGCGCGGGGACCGATCTCCCGCTCTCGGGCCATCAGCGCCATTTTGGCTGCCACTCAAAAATGGTGCCGTTGGCCCGATAAAAAAAACCCCTAAAACGATTCACATCCCTACAAGTTACTATTACTTATTAATTACTGTCATAGCAGTTTGTGGAATTATCCTTAAGTAATTTATCCAAACTTTTTTTAAACCCAGTTACACTTACTGGCAATGAATTCCAAAGCTTAACTATGCACTGAGTGAAAAATAATTTTCTTTGATTTGCTTTAAATGAGCTCCTTGCTAACTTCATGGAGTGCTCCCTGGTCCTTTTATTATCTGAGAGAGTAAATAACCAATTTACATTAACTTGTTCAAGTCCTTTCATGATTTTGTAGACTTTTATCATATTCCCCCTCAGTCATCTCTTCTCCAAACTGAACAGTCCTAACTTCTTTAGCCTTTCCTCATAGGGCAGCGGTTCTATACTCCTTATCATTTTGGTCGCCCTTCCCTGCACTTTCTCCAGTGCAGCTATATCCTTTTTGAGATGTAGAGTAATTTATTCAATAGCAACCTTCATCTCTTATTCTAATTAATACAACTAGGTGGCTCTCTGCCAACTTCAATGTAAAATCACCAAGAGCCTTTAAAAGATTATCTGGCATCATTTTACTCCTCAATAAATCACGTAATCCCCAGTGTCTGAATTTAAGCGCTATGGCAGATTCTAATGCAACAAACTGAATGCCAAAAGTGCTCACAATATTTGAAAGATGCTTGTTTTAAAGTTGACCAGTCATAATAGGCTTCATCTTGGGAGCAAAGTTGCTTTATGACGCCGCCTTATTTTTAATCATTGGTCAGATATCAGTGACATATATCTTTTTGGAATTTTCAAATTTGCTCAGTGAATATAATGCTGTTTGCAAAGCTCTAAAACATGGGTCCAGGTTTCGAACGATGCCGTTCTTTTTCAAGGGCTTAATAACAGCGTTGTATTTGTAGTCTTTTAAATCTTGAACATGGCATTCAAGATTTAAACATGGTGTTCAAGATTTAAACATAGTCTTTTAAATCTTGAACATGGCGTTCAGGAAACAGAACGCGGAAATGCTATGTTCAAGATTTAAAAGACTACAAATACAAAGCTGTTATTAAGCCCTTGACAAAGAACGGTATCGTTTGAAACATGGACCCATGTCGGGCGTGTTAAGAACCAAAGGCTTCAGAGCTATGCAAACAGCATTATATTCACTGAGCAAATTTGAAAATTCCAAAAAAATATATGTCACTGATATCTGACCGATGATCAAAAATAAGGTGGAGACATAAAGCAACCTTGCTCCCATGATGAAGCCTATTATGACTTGTTAGTTAACTTAACAAGTCATAATAACTTAAGTTAGCCGAATATAGCTATCTGCTTAAATTAACTAAATGCTCTGTGGCTGAATATCGACCTCTTGTTGACTGAAAAAATAGTTTTTAAAATGTTTTAAAATTGCTACTAGTTAGTTTCATGATGTTTGCTCTAGTCTTAATACTATTTGAAAGGGTAAATAACAATTCGCTATTAACTTAAGAACATAAGAACATAATAAATTGCCATGCTGGGTTAGACCAAGGGTCCATCAAGCCCAGCATCCTGTTTCCAACAGAGGCCAAACCAGGCCACAAGAACCTGACAATTACCCAAACACCAAGAAGATCCCATGCTACTGATGCAATTAATATCAGGGCTATTCCCTAAGGGGTGGATTTTAAAAGCCCTGCTCGCGTAAATCCACCCGGATTTACACGAGCAGGGCCTTGCGCGCCGGCGCGCCTATTTTCCATAGGCCTGCCGGCGCGCGCAGAGCCCCGGGACTCGCGTAAGTCCCGGGGTTTTTTGTCGGGGGCGTGTCGTGGGCGTGGCCAATCGACGTGGCGTTTTGGGGGCGGGACGCGGCGTTTCGGGGGTGGGCCCGGGGGTGTGGTTTCGGCCCGGGGCGGTCCGGGGGCGTGGCCGCGCCCTCCGGAACCGCCCCCGGGTTGCGTCTCGGCGCGCGCGGATTTACGTCTCCCTCCGGGAGGCGTAAATCCGCGGACAAAGGTAGGGGGGGGGTTTAGATAGGGCCGGGGAGGTGGGTTAGGTAGAGGAAGGGAGGGGAAGGTGAGGGGAGGGCGAAAGAGAGTTCCCTCCGAGGCCGCTCCGATTTCGGAGCGGCCTCGGAGGGAATGGAGGCAGGCTGCGCGGCTCGGCACAACCTCCTGCAGTCGAATCGTGTTGCTGTACGGCCGGCGCCATTTTGCGCAAAATGGCGCCGGCCGTACGGCAACACGATTCGACTGCAGGAGGTAGTTCCGGACCCCCGCTGGACTTTTGGCAAGTCTTGTGGGGGTCAGGAGGCCCCCCCAAGCTGGCCAAAAGTCCCTGGGGGTCCAGCGGGGTCCGGAACGACCTCCTGCAGTCGAATCGATTTTCCGTACGGAAAAACGATTCGCGGTAGGAGATCGTTCCGGACCCCCGCTGGACTTTTGGCAAGTCTTGTGGGGGTCAGGAGGCCCCCCCCAAGCTGGCCAAAAGTCCCTGGGGGTCCAGCGGGGGTCCGGGAGCGATCTCCTACGCTCCTGATGTCGGGGGACAAAAAAACAAAATGGCGCCGGCGTTACCTTTGCCCTGTCATATGACAGGTCAAACGTAGCGCCGGCGCCATTTCTACAACGCACGGAGGTCCGAGAGTAAAAGATCACACCGGGACCCTTCCTCTGGACCCCAGGTAATTTAAGGCATTTTGGGGGGGGTTCGGGAGGGTGGGGGATTTATTTTAAAGGGTCGGGGTGGGTTTTAGGGTTGTTTTAGTGTGGGTAGATATAGATTAATGGAACAGAGCCAACATGGATTTAGCAAAGGAAAGTCTTTTAACAAATTTGTTGGAGTTTTTTAAGATATAATGTATCTGGATTTTCAAAAGGTATTTGATAAAGTCCCTCATGAGGGGCTCATCAGGAAATTAGAATCATGGAATAGGAGGCAATGTCTATTGTGGACTGGTAACAGGTTAAAAGACAGGAGAGAGAGATTAGGACTGAATAGTCATTTCTCTCAATAGAGAAAGGTAAATAGTGGAATGTCCCAGGGAACTGTATTGGGACCAGTGTTTTCTAATATATTTATAAATGATCTGGAAAAGCAAGTGAGGCTATTAAATCTGCAGATAACACAACATTGTTCAAAATAGTTAAAATCACAAGCTGATTGTGAGGAATTGCAAAAGGACCTTGCAAGATTGGAGGACTGGGCATCTAAATGACAGATGAAATTTAAGTGGACAAAGGCAAAACGATACAATTACATATAGGGAAGAATAATACAAACTATGGTTACATGATACTGGGCTCTGTATTAGGAATCCTCATCCAAGAAAAGGATCTTGCAGTCACAGTGGCAAATACCTTGACAGTCTCAGCTCAGGGTGCAGCAATCAAAAAAACAAATAGAATGTTAGATATTATAAGAAAAGACATGGAAAATACGGAAGATCTCATAATAAGAACATAAGAACATAAGAAATTGCCATGCTGGGTCAGACCAAGGGTCCATCAAGCCCAGCATCCTGTTTCCAACAGAGGCCAAAACCAGGCCACAAGAACCTGGCAATTACCCAAACACTAAGAAGATCCCATGCTACTGATGCAATTAATAGCATTGGCTATTCCCTAAGTAAACTTGATTAATAGCCATTAATGGACTTCTCCTCCAAGAACTTATCCAAACCTTTTTTGAACCCAGCTACACTAACTGCACTAACCACATCCTCTGGCAACAAATTCCAGAGCTTCATTGTGCGTTGAGTGAAAAAGAATTTTCTCTGATTAGTCTTAAATGTGCTACTTGCTAACTTCATGGAATGCCCCCTAGTCCTTCTATTATTCGAAAGTGTAAATATTAAATAACCGAGTCACATCTACTCGTTCAAGACCTCTCATGATCTTAAAGACTTCTATCTTATCCCCCCTCAGCCGTCTCTTCTCCAAGCTGAACAGCCCTAACCTCTTCAGCCCTTCCTCGTAGGGGAGCTGTTCCATCCCCTTTATCATTTTGGTTGCCCTTCTCTGTACCTTCTTCATTGCAACTATATCTTTTTTGAGATGCGGCGACCAGAATTGTACACAGTATTCAAGGTGCGGTCTCACCATGGAGCGATACAGAGGCATTATGACATTTTCCGTTCTATTAACCATTCCCTTCCTAATAATTCTTAACATTCTATTTGCTTTTTTGACTGCTGCAGCACACTGAGCCGACGATTTTAAAGTATTATCCACTATGATGCCTAGATCTTTTTCCTGGGTGGTACATCTTAACTACATCTTGAGTACAAGATGTACAAGTAGGGTCGCCCTATCCCAAAAATCTTGTAGCAGAACTAGAAAAGGTACAGAAAAGGGCAACCAAAATAAGAACATAACATAAGATAGGCCAAACTGGGTCAGACCAAGGGTCCATCAAGCCCAGTATCCTGTTTCCAACAGTGGCTAATCCAAGTTACAAGTACCCGGCAAGTACCCAAACATTAAATAAATCACAAACTACTATTGCTTATTAATTAATAGCAGTTTATGGATTTTTCCTCTAGGAACTTATCCAAACCTTTTTTTAAAACCCAGTTACACTAACTGTTGTAACTACATCCTCTGGAAATGAATTCCAGAGGTTAACTATCTTCTAAGTGAAAAAGAATTTTCTTCCATTTGTTTTAAATGAACTACTTGCTACTTCATAGAGTGCCCTCTGGTCTTGCTATTATCTGAGAGAATAAATAACCGATTTACATTAACTTGTTCAAATCCTTTCATGATTTTGTAGACCTCTATCATATCCCACTGAATATACTGGACAATTTATCCGGCTAACTGCAGCTGGATAATTTATCCACTAGATGGCCTACTTAATAATTGGCCTCTACATATGTACTTTCACTTTGAAAATTGGTGTAACGTCTGGGTAATTGACTTTGAATCTATGTATACAGTTATAAAGCTACCCCCCAAATATATAGTGCTGTCAGTTTTAAATTAGTAGCAATTTATGGCAAACTGCAGTCAGCTCTTATGATTTCAGTAACACCACTGCAGCTTGCCAGGGCAATCTACAGCATTTCTGCTGGACAATATGAAATGCTGCCAATTTAAACCTACTGTAACTGTACGTTACATTTGTCTCTGTCAAAGGCCTTCCCAAAGTCAAAATGTAGCTATTCAATTCATTCTCTTTCAAAATGACTTGACATTACTAAAGAATTTAAGAGCAGTTGACAAGTTTTTCCTTTGCTCTTTCCTTGCTGTCATCTATTTATCAACCATTGTTTTTGTGAGTGGATTATAGCATATTAACTTGGTTCAAATAATTTAGACAACTCTCTTTTTCTTCCCTGACTCCATATGTAGGCCAGACGTGAACCTCCAAACAAAGCCAAAATTGAATCTTTCCAGCTCAACAGATAAAGCAATGGAGCTGTTACCAAACAAATCAAAACTCTGTCAGTATGCCAAGAAGTCCAAATGTTTGTTGTATTTTTTACAGTTCTATGCATGTGAATTCTTCATTTCCACACAACTTATTATTGATTATTACTATATTCCTGAAGATGAGTCCTTGATTCCTGGAGGCTAGTTTCTTTTGGGTAAAGGTCAAAGAAACAAGTTTAGTTTTATTTCTTTAATTTCAAAATGTGATTAACCAACTTTACAGCCAGTAGCCCTAGGCAGTGTACAATAAAACGTAAAAAATATTCAAAATTCACAATAAAACCTTTGCCCCTGTCATCCCCCTAATAAATTTACCAGTCATCATAAACACGCGACGGACCTTCCTGGTTCATCTCTGTTACTGAAATGCTTGTTTAAAAAGCCAAGTTTTAGTATGTTTCCTGAAGGAAAGAGATTCAAGCCTAATCTTCAAAGGCAAGGAGTTCCAGTGACGGGCGCAAAACACAAAGGCTTCCCATCTGCTGCCTATTAACCTAGCTTCACAAAGTTCAGATACCTTCAACAATACCTGCTGGGTGGATGTGAATCCTCTCGTAGGCTCATTCTGCTGCAGCAGACTGTTCAAATACAGGTGAATTATAAAAGCTGGATGCGCACCAAAATCGGGAGATGGGTGCACATCTAGCAGATGCACATGTCCACCCGATTTTATAAGTTGCCCACATATGCGCACAAGTACCAATGCACGAATATCTTGCATTGGGAAAAAAGAGGGGTGTTTTATCTTTTATAATTGATTGTAATTTCTTTACTGCATATTTATTGAAATGTAAACCACTGTGAAGGCTATCGCTGAGATAACGGTATATAAATAATAATAAACCTTAAACCTTAATATGCGCGCAAGTAGTTATGTGCCTGAGTGCACACCTAGGTATATTTCAGTGCAAAGTTACTTCAGCTCTGGATGAGGTGTAAGTCTTAATAAACTATTTCCAGGCATTTCTGAAGTGTTTTGAGGGGTCTGCAGGCTAAAGAACCAGGAAGGTTTGGAGGACATAGCTCTAGACTGTGCAAACTGGTGTCCGAACTGGTGAAACTGGTCATGGCATGGACGTGCGCCTGTTATAAAATTCCCTCACTTACGTGTTGTAAAGCTGTCTTATGCTGCTGTGTGCACACAAGCTTAAAATTAGGAGCACACATACATGCACATATACATGCACCAGGGCTATTTTATAACATGCTAAATGGCAAGTTCCCTGTACGTACCCAGATCAGTCCAGTCTCCTGGGTTTTGCCTCCCTTCCAGCAGATGGAAACAGAGAAAGTTTTGCTGACCCTGCCACATAACCTGGTGTGCCAACTGCAGACCCTCAGTATTTCTGTCTCCAGCAGATGGTAGATATGCAAAACCGGCAGTCTGGAAATTAGTTAAAAAAAAAACCAAAAAACCAGAAAGAAAGATGTAGATTTAAAGAAGGCTGTTGGAAGATTTCCTCCTGGAAGGTTGGCTTGACCTGGTAGGGGCCATCCCTCCTGGTACTGAGGTGGACAAGCAGGGGGTTGTGGACCCTTATTTAGCTCGGTCTTTTCCGCCGCTGAGGGTTGACAGTTGGTGGAGCCAGTTTCCTCTCCCCCAGGAGGACTTGCAGAGCCTGCTGCCTTGATTTGTAAGGGAGGTAACTTTACAGTTAAAAAAAAACCCCAAAAGTTTTCTTTTTCTTTTTGCTGTCAGTGTCGGTTGTCCCGGAGTGGAAATCGGGCAGCAGCCTTGCTAGGGCTCAGCTGCAGTGGCTGTCACGGCAATCTTTCCTGCTGAAGTCCTCTGGGCAGCTGCCTGCAAACGTGGTTGGGCAGGCTGTAGACATGCCGCATGGCAGTAAATGCTCTGCATGTGGTGATGCACACATGCGGCTGTCCCAGGCTGGTTTCTGTTCCCTCTGCCTCTCTGGGGAAGACGGCAGCTCAGGAACGTTGGCAGCAGTGTCGGGGAAGCAATGAGAGCCTAGAAGGCTTGCAAATGATTTGGGTGCAGCAGCGGACCCCTTTCCAATTAGCATGGGCACGGCGGACATTTTGTCGTCTCTTGCAGCGACTTCGGAAGCCGCAGGGGGATCTCCCTCCACAGATGTCCCCAGCTAAAACAGAGCCCCATGGAGGGCCAGGGGCCCCAGGGGACTCAGTTGAGGGAGGATGAGGATCTCCTAGGGGAGAAATCTGATTATCCTGCAGCTTTTTCATCAGATTTTGTTTTATTTTTGCCTAATGTGTATCTGGCCAGGAAAGCCATGGGACAATGTACTTCCAAGCAAGAGGGTTTGATGGGCCCATGGCCCAGGAAGTGATCCAGAGTTTTGTGCACTAATGTTGCGACAAGGATTCTGCGAGTCCTTGATAGGTCTACACAGTCAGATGTGGCGGACGAGGCCTTGGAGGATTCAGAAATTGGGGATCCTCCAGTGGATATTGTCTCCGATCGAGGCCCTCAATTCGTCGCCAGATACTGGAGCTTCCTTTGCTGAAAATTCGGTATTAACATCAGTCTCACGACCGCCTATCACCCCCAAGCCAACAGGCAAGCCGAACAGATGAACCGCTCCCTGAAGGTGTTCTTGCGGGCCTATATCAACGACCAACAAGACAACTGGTCAGACCTCTTATCCTGGGCAGAGTTCTCCCACAACTCTCACATCGCCACATCTACTGGAACATCACCATTCTCTATAGTCTATGGGAAACAACCTCGACCACCATTACCCATACCTCTCTCCATGCCTTCTCCTGCAGCACAGGCTACTGCAGATACCCTTAAGACATTGTGGGAACAGACGAATCTTCACCTGTGCCAGACTGCTTCCTGGGCCAAGAAGACTGCTGACAGTCATCGCCGCGCAGCTCCTGAATTCCTTCCTGGCCAGAAAGTCTGGTTGAATACCAAGTATATTAGATTCTGAATTCCTTCACAGAGATTTGCTCAATTCCTGATTACCCAACGCATCGGACCTGTGACTTACCAGCTCCGGTTGCCTCCTTCCTTGGGTATACATAATACCTTTTATGTTTTCTTGCTCAAGCCGGTAGTATTGTCCTGGCCTACCCGGAAGGTCCTGAGCCACCTGCATTAGTTGCAGAAACTGACACGACATATAAAGTCCATAAGATTCTGGACATTTGCCGTAGAGGCCACCAATGGGAGTACCTCCTTTCTTGGAAGGGTTATGGACCCGAGAAAATTCATGGGAGCCTGCTCATAACATCTTGGATAAGACCCTCCTCTCGAGTTTCCCTTGTGCCCATCCAGGCAAACCCCGACCTCCAGGAGGAGGGCATAAAGGGGGGGTTCTGTTATGCTCGCCACCCGTGGCAGCCCTGGGGTGCAGCCCTCTCACCTCTCTACACAGGTTTCAGGCTCCAGTTTCTCATCGCTGGCGGCGGGGGGCCCCCAGTCCCGACCTCAGACTTCCACTAGCACTTCTGGCCCTGCTACGCTTCCTGGGACTTCCAGCCAGGATGCCTCCATCTGCCAGGCCTCTCCGTGAGGTTTGTGGAGAGACGCCGCTGGTAGCGTCACACCTGTGCATCAGTGAAACCTTTAAAGGGCCCGCGGTGGGAACCTGGCCGCGGACCTGGATGCTGACGTCAGTTCCTTCAGCACTTAAAAGCTCAGGCAGCGCTCCTCAGCGTTGCCTTTGCAACAGGTCTCCTCTGTTTCCTGATTCAGGTCCTGAGTGCTTGTTGCTTCTCCGTGTCTCCTGATCGTGTTCCTGTGTCTTCAGTTCCTGGTTCCTGTGTTTGTCTTGTCTTCGTCTATTGGATTGACTACCTGGTTCTGACCTCTGCTATGCCTGACCTTGCCTCCTTCTCCAAGTCTGACCACTGCTGTGCCTGACCTTATCTACCTTCTCCAAGCCTGACCTCTGCTACTCCTGACCTCGCCTGCCTTCTCCAAGCCCGACCACTGTTAGGTCTGACCACGCCTGCCTTCTCCATGCCTTGACCATTGCTACGTTTGACCAAGCCTGCCTTCTCCGTGCCTTGACCATTGCTACGTTTGACCAAGCCTGCCTTCTCGGTGCCTTGACCATTTCTACGTCTGACCATGCCTGCCTTCTCCATGCCCTGACCATTGCTACGAACGACTTCGCCTCAGACTTCTTTGAGTCCAGAGTTCCACTTTGCTTGCTACACCTTCCAAGTGCTGCCAGTTTCCATTCAAGCTTGACAGTGACGCCTCTATCACTATCCTCCGGACATGGACAATTAAGGCTTTGGCCTCCCTTTGCTCGGGCACCTTCAGTTCCCTCCTGTTCCTTGGTGCCTGAGTTCCTGATCCGCATCTTGCCCTACCTATGCCTGTGGGGTCTCTTACAACCACTGCCCGCACTCAGTGAACCATGGACACACATTGCCACCGATTTCATAGTGGATCTTCCTCCTTCCAATGGCAATAATACCATTTGGGTCACAGTGGACCGGTTTTCAAAAATGGCTCACGTTGTGGCTCTACCTGGCCTCCCTTCTGCCCCGGAACTGGCGAGACTGTTCATCCACCACATATTCCGACTCCTCGGACTCCCGAGACATATACTCTCTGACTGGGGGGGGGGGGGGGGGGGGGGGGGTGCAATTTCCGGCCAGGTTCTGGAGGGCCTTATGTGAGAAATTTGACATTGCCTTGGACCTCACGTTGGCTTATCACCCGCAGGCCAATGGTCAGATGGAAAGGACTAATTGGACCTTGAAGCAGTTTCTCCAGACACACAACAAAATGACTAGTCTGAGTTATTACCTTGGGCTGAGTTTGCCCTCAGTTCTCATCTCTCTGCATCCACCGGGTCTTCACCCTTCCAAGTGGTGTATGGACGCCAGCCTCTGTCTCCACTTCCATTACCTCTGTAAGTGGCCTCTCCTGTGGTGCAAGCAACCACCCAAGAGTTGCATCAACTCTGGGATGACACTAAATGACTTATACAACAAGCTGTGATACAGTAAAGACAGTGAGAATCGGACGATCAGAAGAAGCCCTTTATTTCAATGCCCGACTCTGGCTGAGTTTCGCTCATAGAGCTGCCATGAAGTCCAAGAAATGCTATGATACCCATCATCGGGCAGCCCCTCAATTCAGTCCTGGTGATAAAGTATGGCTTAGTACTTGATTCATTCGTCTGAAGCTACCTTCTGCCTGCTTCGTTCCCAGATATATCGGGCCATTTCTCATACTTCGTCGTCTGGGCCCAGTTACATACAGCCTATGTCTGCCCACATCACTCAAGATACATAACGCCTTCCATGTCTCATTACTTAAACTTCTTATTCTATCTGTATTTTCCAAAAAGGCACCTGAACCTAAACCTCTGGCATCGGAGGAAGTCATCACTTATCAAGTACAGGACGTCCTGGATATTTATTTATTTATTTATTTTGGGTTTTTTATATACCGACATTCTTGTAGAAATTACAAATCACACCGGTTTCCAGAGAACAAAAAACTTTGCATGAGAGCATTAGTGGAACAAAGTGACAAGTAACAATATTGAGCTAACATTATTCTCAAAGTAAATACATCATTCTCAAAGTAAATACAGAGTATAATTTGACATTTATTAACTAAATAAAATTTAAAAACAAAATATTTACAAACGGGAGTTTATAGTTTCTTAATAGCTTTATGGCTAATCATAACTAAAGAGACGGTGTTACGTGTTGGACCAGTTGGTCAAGGTTGGTCATTGTTGTAATCAGGGAATGCTAATTTGAAGAGCCATGTTTTAAGTTTTTTCTTGAAAGACAAGGGACATGGATCTTGTCTGAGATCTGGGGGAAGAGCATTCCAATTTGAAGGGCTGGCTGTGGAAAGTGTTCGTTTACTACCAGGGATTTTCGCTAGTGGAATGTGTAGTGTACCTTGATAGGCTCCTCTGATTGGTCTATTCGGGTTATGGAAACGTGGTTGAATGATAAGCTCAATAGGGGAGAGGTTGTGTACGGCTTTGTGAGTTATAGTAAGGACTTTGTAGAGGATCCTGTATTTGATTGGCAGCCAGTGGAGGATGTATAGGATGGGGGAGATGTGATCTCTTTTCTTTGTATTTGTCAGTATTCTGGCTGCAGAATTCTGAAGCATCTGTAGTGGTTTGATGGTGTTTGCGGGGAGGCTGATGAGAAGAGCATTACAGTAATCGATTTTTGAGAAGATAATAGATTGGAGTACCAAGCAGAAGTCATGAAAATGTAGGAGGGGTTTCAGCTTTTTTAGTACTTGTAATTTGAAAAAGCATTCCTTGAAATATATATACGGAAATGAGGAAGACAATGGGAATATCTAATATCGTGGGAGGGCTTTGGACCTGAAGTAAACAGCCGGGAGTCTGCAGCTAACATTCTCGATAAAGAACTGATCAAGCAGTTTCATACTTCTCACCCAAGAAAACCCAAACCCCTGGGGAGGGGTCCTAAGAAGGGGGATACTGTTACGTTCCATGGCCGCAGACAGCCGCAACTGCTTCTGCTCACCTCTTTGTTTATTGCCTTGGCCCCGTTGGGCGAACTCGCGGCCTCTGACAGCTACCACCGGCCCATCGGCCTCCGTTCCCGGGCCTACCTGAGCAGCATGGATGCTGCCAACTACCATCTTACCCTCAGGGTTACCTAGGCGCATGTGCGCTCCCCGACCTGTTTTAACCACGTCATGGTGGGAACCTCGGGGGCATCCCCATCAGATGATTTCACTCAACCTCGATATTTAAGCTCGCCAGCCCAGACAGCCGGTGACTTGGCAACGAGCTCATTTGCTGTTTCTACCTACTCTCTTCAGCATTGTTCCGGCTCCTGCTTCCGTGGTGAGAGACTATTGGGTACTGATGCTCGGGGGCCTTGCCTCGTCTCTTGGCTATCCGCTCCTCGGAGGGCCTTTCACCCGGACTCCTGCCTGCCTTGCTTCCTGAGGCTTTCTATGGAATTACTACTTGTCTTCAGTCGCTGTGAGTACCACGCTCTGGACCCCTGTTGTGATATCTATGTGAGAACCCTCTCTTCGGTGTACCCCGCTCTGCGTACCATTGCCATGACATCATTAGAGGAACCATCTCTGGGTCTACTCTGCTCTGCGGACCCGCGCTGTGATATTGATAGAGGAACCCTCGCCAGTGTACCCCACTCTGCGGACCAGTACCGTGACCTACCACCGAGGAGCCCTCTTGTGTACCATCTCTACGGACCAGTGTACTTCTGTGACTGTAACTATCTCCCGGTACTCCCGCTCCTGACTCCACTCATCTGAGCTGAGACTGACGTCAGCATTACGCTGTCATTCCGTGGCCTGCCTGCTGGGGTCACCCTCTCTTTCTCCTTCTCTACCTCTGCTGCATAACATCCTGCAGCCGAGACTCTGCCTCCCGACTGTGAGGCTCAGTGGGGCTCCTCCCCTGGGCGGTACCACCTCTCACCTCGGCCAAAGGGTCCACATACTTACATATCCTAACATCAGCTCAGCAGAATCCTACAAACCCATGATGGGTCATGGACTACTGTTTCCTTCATTGGAAATCCCTGGTGATTGAGCTATTAATGTTGGGGACAGTTGGAAGATCAGTCAGTTCTATTGTATGAGACCGAGCAGCTACAGATCAGGTCCTAATACTTTCGGACCTAATGGTGTAGCTGTTAAGTACAATAGTGTCCTCCTTATCTCTTGCCTGAGGCTGTGGAAGACTTTCTAATTTCAACTAGAAAACCTTCTACAAGGCAGTCCTACAGTTTCAAGTAGAAGAGATTCCATGCATATTATGTGACCAGTAATCTGGATCACTTGTCTTAGGCCTCAGTACTCTATTGTCAATGTGTATCTCAATGCCATTACGACTTATCACCAAAGGCTGAACAGAATTCCAATCTCTCTCCACCCTTTAGTGTCAAAGTTTATGTAGCATACCAAGCTACAGACAGGCATACAATGCTGAGTTCTGTATTAGAAGTCAACACTCCAGAAAAGGACCTTCAAGTCCTTATGACTAATACTTTGAAATTCTCTGCTCAATGTGTGGCAATAGTCAAAAAAGCAAATCAAATGTTTGACATCACGAGGAAAGACATGGAGAATAAAATGGATAATATTATTATCTCTGCTTTGATACATGGTGCAATTGCTCTTTGAGTATTGTGTGAGGTTCTGGTCTCCCCAGCTCAAAAAAATACATAGCAGAACTAGAAAAAGCATAAGAAAGGGCAACAAAAATGATACATGGGATGAAATAGTTCCTTATGAAGAAAGGCTAAACAAGTTAGAGTCGTCAGCTTGGAAAAGAGATGACTGAGATGGGGTATGGGAATGATTTAAAAAATCATGAGTGGAATGGAATGGGTAAATATGGGACAGTTATTTACCCATTCAAATAATACTAAAACAAGGGAATACTCCATGAAACTAACAGCCAGCAGACTTAAAGCAAACAAAAAAAAGTATTTTTTCACTCAGTGAACAACCAAACTATGGAATTTATTGCCAGAGGACATGATCAAAGCAACTAGTACAGCGGGGTATAAAAGAGGCTTGAACAAGTTCCTGGAGGAAAAGTCCCTAAACAGTTATTAGCTAGGTAGACTTGGGAAAGCCATCACTTATCCCTGAGAGTGAGCAACAAGAAATAGAACTACTTTTTGGATCTACCAGGAACTTGTGAACTGACTGCCCACTGTCGGAGACAGGATTCTAGGCATCATGGACCTTGGTTTGACCCAGCATGGCACATCTTAAGTTATTAACTTCTTCTATCTGAGCCCCTTTATCGCTGATTTTTTTCATAGTCCCTTTCCTTGCCATCTCTGTAGTACAGCTCGCTATATCACCTATCTTATTTATATATCTTTTATCTGTTTCTCTTTTTTTTTCTTGTTCTGCTTCTATTTCATTTTCTAGAACTTTATTGATTTGACAGTCATTGCTAAAATTAATGCATCAATGAAGTTAAGAATGAAATTGTTCAGTCTTGATTTCATTTCATGTCTATCATGGTTCTTTCCAGAGACATAAAATATATCATGCCTAGGTTGCTCTGCAAAGATCTCAATCTGCTTTATACCCTACTAAAATTTTTCCTTATTTGAAAAGAATTAAAGCAAAAGCCTATATATTTTATCTGGTATCTGTCTTGAAAATTAATTCTTGTTATTGTCAACATTCAAAGTTAATATAAAAATGATTTATTGGCTATTGATTTCATCAAAATGTTTTAAGTGTCTAGCACTCTGTTAACAAGGCATTTGCCTTTGGCATATAAAGGGCAATTTTTAATATATATATTATAGTTTCATGTATTATTTTTTTGTATAAATGTCTGAATTAGTTTTTTGCTAATATTGTAATCGTCTAGCACATTTTTGTTATAGATGGAATAGAAACACTTTTTAAATAAGTAAATAAGTAAATACATTTCCAAACTTTATACTTTGGGACAAAGACTGCATATACATTTTACCTGCAGGCTGTGCACAAAGGGCCGGATTTTAAAAGGGTTATGCGCATAAGGTACGCGCGTAACCCTTTTAAAACGCCCCTGCGCGCGCCGAGCCTATTTTGCATAGGCTCGGCAGCGCACGCAAGCCCCGGGACGCGCGTAAGTCCCGGGGCTTGCAAAAAGGGGCAGTCAGGGGTGTGGCCAGGGGGCGTGGTGTCAGCTCGGGGGCGTGCTCGGGGGCGTGTGGGAGGTCCGGGGACGTGGCCGAGTGCCCCGATACAGCCGGCGTGCGTAAGACAGCCGGCGTGCGTAAGTTACTACTGCCCGGAGGCAGGCGTAACTTTTCGAATAAAGGTGGGGGGGGGGGTTTAGATAGGGCCAGGGGGGTGGGTTAGGTAGGGGAAGGGAGGGGAAGGTGTGGGGGTGGTGAAAGGGAACGGGCAGCGCGTGCAAGGCTCGGTGCGCGCAAGGTGCACAAATGTGCACCCCCTTGCGCGCGCCGACCCAGGATTTTATAAGATACGCGCAGCTACGCGTCCGATAATTTTAATATCGTCTTAAACCGTTATGGAACACAATACAATAGAGATTCTAACGATTTATCGTTATAAATCGGCCGGCACACTAAAACCCCCTAAAACCCACCGGAACCCTCGCTGAACGACCTCCTGCAGTCGATCTCCTGCCGGCGCCATTTTCCGTACGAAAACGATTCGCGGCGGGAAATCGCTCCCTGACCCCCGCTGGACCTCCAGGAACTTTTGGCCAGCTTGTGGGGGGCCTCCTGACCCCCACGAGACTTGCCAAAAGTCCAGTGAGGGTCCGGAAGGACCTCCTGCCGTCCAATCGTGTTCGTCTATGGCCGCCGCCATTTTTCGGCGCCATTTTGGAAAATGGCGCCGGCTGAAGACAACAAGATTCAGGAGCAGGAGCCCGTTCCGGACCGCCGCTGGACCCGCAGGTTATTTAACTCATTTGGGGTGGGTTCGGGAGGGTGGGGGATTTAATTTAAAGGGTCAGGGGTGGGTTTTAGGGGGTTTTAATGTGCCGGTTTTGCGATTTTTAGATTTTTAGATTTTTCACGATTTTTCACGATTTTTCACGATATTTTACCCCCCCAAACGGCAACAATACGATTCCCTCCCCCTCCCAGCCGAAATCGATCGTTAAGACGATCGAGGACACGATTCACATCCCTAGTAACTTGTGATCTATCTAATGTTTGGGTACTTGTCAGGTATGTGTGACTTGGATTGGACACTGTTAGAAACAGGATAAGGATACTGGGCTTGAAGGACCTTTGGTCTGACCTAGTATGGCATATCTTATTTTCTTATGTTATGTTAGGTTTTTATGAAATTAGGATTATATTTTTCTTCAACATAGGCTCCATTGTTTATGTAAGAACTCGATGCATTAAAGTGTACCGGATATCAGCAAGATAAAATGGAGAAAATCTTAAAATGATTTTGATAAAACCCAATGTAAATTACATTTAAAAGCCTTTCATTTAGATTTTATGTCTGGCAAAAAAGTTTATCTAGTGAATATTTTTTTATTGTACTCAATTCTTAATAAATGTGTTTCATATAATCAATTATGTATTTCACCAACAACAAGCCTCAATGGATTAGAGTTTACATTTTATTTGTGAGGACTTTGATTTTTTTTTCTCAAAGTTATCCAATATTCATATTGGGGTAGATTTTATAAATGTATGTGCAGGCGTACTTTTGTTCGTGCACCAGGTGCGAACAAAAGTACGCTGGATTTTATAAGATACGCGCGTAGCCGTGCGTATCTTATAAAATCCGGGGTCGGCAGGTGCAAGGGGGTGCACATTTGTGCAACCTGCGCACGCCGAGCCCAGCGCGCGCTGCCTGTTCTCTCCCTTCCCCTACCTAACCCACCCCCCCAGCCCTATGTAAACCCCTCCGTACCTTTGTTGGTAGATTTACGCCTGTGGAAAGCAGGCGTAAATCTGTGCGCGCCAGCGGGCTGCTGGCGCACCATCACCCGACCCGTGGACTGGTCCGGAGGCCTTGACTACGCCCCCGGGCCGGCGCCACGCCCCTGGGCCCCGCCCCCGAAACGCTGTGTCACTTGCGGCCCGCCCCCGAAACGTTGCGTCACTCGCGGCCCGCCCCCCCCGACACGCCCCTCCATGCAAGCCCCGGTACTTACGCGCGTCCCGAGGCTTGCGCGCGCCGCCGAGCCTATGCAAAATAGGCTCGGCGAGCGCAGGGGGGGGGGTTGGGTTAGGTTTTTGGGGGGTACGTGCGTATCGTACGCGCGTACCCCTTTGAAAATCTACCCCCATTGTTTTGAAGCTTCTAGGGTGCCCTCAGATTTATTTAAGATTAACATTACTACTGGTAAATTCCTTTACTCAAATGGACCATGAGGCTATTGACAGGCTACTCAAGGAGATCAGATCCACTAATTGTCTGCTAGATCTATGTCCCTCCTTACTATTCTATTCGGCTAGAAGTGGATTATGGGATTAGATATTACATTTAAAACTTTATTAGATGGGATCTTGCCAGTACTGTTTAAAGATGCTATAATTCATCCACTATTTTAAAAAGTTGAATCTGGAGCAGAATGATTTGGAGGAGAATTATCACCCTGTCTCTAAGACTTAATTTTAGTAAGATTATTGAATGAGCTTGACAGCTCTAAGCTTTATTGGATAGGGTTCTGGCACCATGTGCAGTCAGAATGCCCAGAGAATAGATGCAGGCTAAGTTCTGGCTGAATATTCAGAAACTCTATTAAGTCACAATAGAAAAATACTCTGCTTATCTTTGCAGCTTACAACAATGAAGCAACATGACTTAGTCTCTCGGTCTGGGCCCTTCCTAAGGTTCCTCCTGTTTCCCCAGGGCCTCCTGTTTCCTCCTGGGCCTGGCTAGATATACATCTTCTCAGGGAACACCTCCCAGACCAGGATCCCCTGTTGTCTGGGGCTTAAGATGGACCAGGCCAGATCTCTGGATCTGGTCCCTTAAGGTATCCAGGGGGTTTTTCATGTAAACCCCTTCATAAGGTTGAATTGGTTAAATACAAGATAGCTTTAATCAACAAGCTTCTTTGTAAATACGATTCTCATAGATTAATGCAATATTACACATTTATAATCCTACTTGGATGCTTAGGTAATCTCAGCGTGGGTTACTGGACGGACGTTGCCTCTTTGTGGCATGCTCAGCTTGCAGAGTTACAACAGAGATTGCTCTCTGTGACTAGCCCTACTTTCTGGAACTCTTTACTTGATTATCTTCATCTGGCAACCTGCACACAGACTTTTTGAAAGATGCTGAAAACAATTTTTATTTCAGCAGGCTTTCATTTCACCTGGTTTTTATTGGTCTGGCAACAGAACATTCATTTCAATCTAAACAGATGATGTCAGACTGCATAGTTTATTATTTGAGACAAAGTGTCTGTATTTTACATCTGATTGTTATTAATTATTTGATTTATATGTTTTATGAGTGTTTATTTTTTTTCCTCCTTGAGCTGTGGATTAAGTGTGGGATATAAATTTTGAAAATAATAAATAAATAAATCCTTACTGGTTGGGGTTCAAACTCGGTTTCTCTACAGAAAAGCTTTGACAACATTAGTGGAAGATATATGCCAAGACATGGATGCAGGAAATGTAGTTTTATTAATTTTATCAGACCTATTTTCAGTTTTTGACACTACTGATCACTTTATTTTGTTAAACCATTTGACAGATAAGTCTGTGCCAGAGTGCCCTATAGAAACCCTCAGAACACCTTAATAGACCAGTCCCAGCAGTCTGGGCCCGGTCCACCTTAACGCAGGGCATTCTGGGTACAGGATGTCTCCTCTGAGCAGTAATAAAGCATAGGCTCAGAGAAGAGCAAGACAGGCCCGGGGGGGGGGGGGGGGGGGGGGGGGGGAGAAGAAGGCAGCTCCTTAAACGTAACTGACTTACTGAAGTTCTTTTGCTGACATATTGCAGAGTAAGCAGTCTTGTATTCTGTTTCGTGTGTAAAGAAGAAAGTTGCAGAAAAGGAAAACTGGAGTCCAGACTGTTATTGTCTTCCAGCCAGCCATAGACCGCTTGTGCTCTATTACAAAGTCATTTAGGGTACCACTCATTTTTAGAGGATAGGTTGGTGCCATTAATTTTTAGATGATAGTAAGCAACATGTTATTTTACAATACTCTTTATTACAACCTTGAATCCTTACTTGTAAGGAATCCAAAGCATCCATTCTTTCCCTATATTGTTTAATATACATACAGCCATTAAGGAAATTATGTAATCATGTGGTGTAAAATACCACATCTGTGCCAACAAAATACAGCTTTATCTATCTGTGAAAAGGAGATTAGTAGAGGCAACAACTAGGTTATCTGAGTGTTTAAAAGCAATAGAGACATAGCTACTAGCTAGCTAACACAGTAAATTATTGCTTAACCTGAAAAATAAGGAATTTTAGAGGTGGGTAGGTTAGTGAATTTAAGAGAATTTCCCATTTCAATTTATGAGGTTACCTTCCCACTAATTTTTTTTAATTAATTTTGTAGATTTTTAGTCCACCTTTCCAAATGATGCTTAATTCTAATAATGCTGTAAATTGCCTTAAGGTATGTTGAGGTCTATATTCAGCCACCACGCAGCTGTGCTAGTTAGCTAGATATACATAACTGGCTAACTAATGGTGTAAATTCAGTGGCAGAACTGATAATGTATAACCGGCTAACTTTAAGACAGCTCTTTGGCCCAACCAGAGTTAGCCGGACAAGTTATCCAGCTAACGCTGCTCCTCTCTGGAATACCTCCTGCCCGCCCCCAGAATGCCCCCAACTCATCCAAGAAACTAGCTACCCGGCTAGAATTTAGCCAGATTCGGGCTGAATATAGCATGAGTTCAGCCATTTAGATGGATAACTATGGCATTTGAATATGGACCTCAATAAGTCCCTCCCCTCAAAGAGTTTATAATCTAAAAGGTGAATTTTAAAAGCCTGGCATGTGCATTACTTAGAGGATGCACAAATAAGTCAGACTTGAGCACACCAGGAGGATTTTAACAGCTGCCCGGATGTGCACATATCTCCCACTGTGCGCACATCTCCAAAGTTTTCAAAAAGGGGCAGGGCGTGGTCTGGGCGGGGCATGGGCATTTCAGGGCATGAACCAGAGATGTGCGTGTAAATACTTACCCACTTGGGTGTGCGCCCAGAACCCCTGCCGTGTAAGTTTACTTCTGCTATGGAGAAAGTGTAAGTTATAAAATAAAAAAAGGAGGCAGATGTGTGGGGTTTTAAGGGTCAGGGCTAACTGGGGGGGGGGGGGGGGGGGGAGTGAAGGCTATTAAACTAGGGGAGTTTGGATGACCTCTTTCTTAACTGGGTGAATTGGGGACGAACTGGCAAAACTGGGAATGGCGTCTATGTGCACCTCTTTTAGAAGCTGGATTTGCGAGTATTTAAAATGTGTCACACACGTGCGTGTGGCCAGGTTATCTTATAACATGTGCACGTATACGCGCGCAAGTTACAAAATAGCACCGTCCCTGGGCTTGGGCCAACGTATGCATGCAAATGTGCACCTGCGTGCCTGTTTAAAAGTTCCCATCCCAGTGCGTACCTAAAGACGCAGTCTAGGAGTTTGGGGATTCTGTTTTGTACATTGAAGATCATCTTTCCAAGACTTGAGTATTTTCAGCTGAAACAAATATGTAAGTTGCACCCATTTTTTGATAAATTGAGTCTAGCAACTGTGATACACATGCTGATTATATTGCAGCTGGACTACTACAACCCCCTTTACATTGCATTAACATTGAAAAGTATATCTTAGATTGTAAATCCTCTACGGCAAGGAAATAACTACAATAGCTGAACTGTAACTTGCCTTGAGCTCAGATTTAGAAAAGGCAAGTCATTAAATCTAAAATCCAAATCTAAGTTGCAGTAAGTCCATAATGCTACTGCCTGGCTTTTATCAGGTACATGTTATCGTGTAAGTTTAACATCAATATTAAGAGAGATAGGTTTGTGCATTTTCTCACACAAATTAAGTATTATTTTTAGCCTTTTATGTTTTGAATGGTGTTGGCCCAATGTACTTGAGAGATTGGCCTTTTATGTTCCCACCTCTACTTTAAAATCAGCTCAGGAATAATTTCTTTGTGTGCTTCCACTCTCTAAGATGAGACTGAAAGAGAGCTTTTTCTTGGGTAGTCACTTATTTGTGGAATTCCCTTCCTAGGGAAGCACATGTAACGAAGGTCTATGAGAGTTTTAAATGCTTGGTGAAGACTTGATTTCTTTTTATTGGATGATCTATTCAGTTCTTAGTCATTCAAGATCAGACTGCTAGATTTTAAGTTTTTAATATTTTGAAAATGTTTTATTAATATTTCTGTTTACATTGGTTTTACTTGGTTAATCTTTTGTATATGTAAGCACTGTGGGCGAGATCTTAAAAGATACGTGCGGGCGTAGATTTGTTCGCGCAACCCGGCACGGGCAGGCGGACCCTCTCCCATGCCAAAATCCTCTAAATGAAGTCACTGGTAGTCAAAGGGGACCAGAATGCCCCCAGCTCTGGGCCTGTTGACAACATTTTTCAAAATGGCATCGACCTGATCTTGCCACTGTCATGTGACGGGGCAAAGTTCAGGGACCAGACCCAAGCCATGTGGCAGGCAGGGGTCTTGGGTGATTTTTCAGACCTTTGCGGGGTATGTTTTGAGCACCTGGGCCCTTTAATTTTCCTGTGGGACCATTGGGGACCTGCTTTAGCATCCCAATGCTCCCTCAGAAAAATAATTACACTACCCTTAAACATGATAAAATGACAGGCTTTATTTCATTACCATAAGATTGCCTATGCAAAAACTGCTTTGCGTGTATTAGGCAATTTTATGCATGTTAATGCATGCAAAGCAGCTTATTTCCATGGGGGGAGGAAATCTTCAAGTCTGTCGCGAGATATCATATGATAGTGCCACAATATGGCGATATCGCATGATAAACAGCATTTAATACTTGTCACATGCTGTTTAACTCGTGATATTGCCTTATCGCGGCTTAGTAAATCTAGTCCTTAAATAGGAAAAACTCTGTATTTTCAATGTAAATATTTGTATTATGTAACTTATAAATGCTTTTTAAATGATATATATCTATATTTTAAAATTGTTTAAAATTGTGTATTCAGTGACTGAATGTGGTTCTGCTCTTCTCATGTTAGTTCTATCTTCTGATCTATTTTAAAAATGCTACTTTTAGCATATTTTTCAGAGGTGATAACTTTTCCTCATACTACTTCCTCTTCTTTCACTCCTTGAAGTCGGCAGGCCAAACTTGTCTGGAAAGAATTGATGGAAGGATAAGAAAAACAGCTGAGGGGAGGGAACAGCCAAAAAAGTGGGGCGCCAGATAGGAGTAAGTTTCTTGTGTCAGCTTAAGAAGATAGTCCAACCCTGAAAACAGAGCTGCATTTAGATTCCAGTTGCTTAATAATGGCTGCAACTGAAAACTTTAAAAAAAAATTCCTTTGCCTCTGTAATGATATGAAAACGGCAAGTAAATAGGATAAACAAAATACTTTATCTACCAAATCAGTTTAGTAGTAGTACTGATGCTGTGGTGTAGCAGTGCTTGTTGGATACCTAAATGAGTGCTTGTTGGATACCTAAATGAGTCGCACAGCTAACCACCTCATCGCTATCAGAAACATGCTGAACCAACTAAAACTATGCCTCAACATGACCAAAACTGAGTGCATCCTCATCAAAAGAAACAACACTGACCAAATCACCCCACTGCCGCCCTTACAAATCGACAGCACAAATATCCAACTGAAGAACAATACTAAAGAACTCGGTATCTGGATAGACAACAAACTTAACCTCAAAAAGAACATCGCAACAAAAACTAAAGACGGATTTTACAAATTACACATACTGAAACACCTAAAACCGCTCTTACACCAACAAGAATTCAGAACAGTCCTACAATCTCTTATTTTCAATACTATCGATTATTGTAACTCTCTCCTGATTGGTCTTCCCAAATCGACCTTAAAGCCTCTTCAACTCTTGCAAAATGCTGCAGCCAGGGTCTTAACCGGCAAGAAAAAAACGGACCACATATCCCCAGTTCTGAGAATGCTCCACTGGCTTCCGGTTGAACAACGAATCATGTTCAAGACCTTAACTATCCTACACAATGCCATCTACAGAACTGAGAACAACGCACTTGATAACATGATCCAGCTACACAATCCACAATGAACAACAAGAACAACCAGCAAACCACATCTAACAATACCCCCTCTCACTTCAGCTAAGCTCTCCAACACTAGGAACAGAGCCTTCTCCATTGCTGGACCGAAAGCATGGAATTCCCTACCAGACTACCTAATCATGATCAACGACTCCAAATCGTTCAAAAAGGAGCTCAAGACCTGGCTCTTTAGGCAATCTTTCACAGCTGGTGACGACTAAGCTGTCCACCACACACCGAAGCCGAACGCAAGTTTATATACATCCAGTGCTCCCATACTCGCTATTTCAATGTCTGTACACCGTATTTCCCAATTTGTCCCTGTTTGTACAATGTCTGTTACCTGCTGTTGTTTCTACTATTATTTTACATTATTTTACTCCTTCCCTTTTCACGTTGACTATACATATAAAAAATATTATATGTTAATGTTATCTATTATTTATATTATGTATTATAGTATTTATATTATGTGTTAATGTTATCTATTATTTTTTTACTCCTGTAATAAGTTGTTTAAAATGTAAACCGGGGTGAAGGCAGCCTGCTATACCTCGGTATATAAACTCTTCTAAATAAATAAATAAAATAAATCACCTTGCCTGTATCTTCATTTTTTTGCTTCCCCTATTGGTTTTACTCCTAGATATCCTTTCTTTTTTTTTTTCTCATATAGCTTATTTCTTACATTTTTTTAAATTTTTGGAGTAAAAATGTGGTCATCCCCCTGATTTAGAAATTTCATTCCAAGTCCATCCTTTAGCTGTTTGTGATATTTCTATAAGAAGGCAATTTTTCAATGCTTTTTCTATGAATAAACTATCTATTGTAAAAGATCTGCTGAAAATTGCCTATTCCCCTCACAATGATGAAAATAATTTGTATTGGTCACAACGTGGGTGCTGCTTCTCATGGCTGAAAAAAGGTGTGACTAGGTCAGGGGAAAGAGTATTCATGGGGGCTTTCATTTTGAAAGTCCTGCAGGTACTTTTGCAGACATATTTGTATCTGTTTTAAAGATCAGTGCATTCCAAAGGAAATCCTGTATGGGGTTTCCCTTTGAAAATGATCCACAATGTACATATGAGATTGCAAGCTTCCCTGCAATCGCCCCTAAATGTACCAAAGAGTTAGATAAAGAACTGCCGAGTGGCTATATAATTAGATTTAAGGAAACTCTTTATGCAGTCACATTTAAAGGGCAAATTTAGCCAGTTAATACAGTATATAGCAGTAACCGCTAAATTTGAAAACTTTGTCCTGGGTACACCTTTCCCAGATCCTTTTTTCTCCAGCTATATCTATAAGCACAGCAATTTAGGTGGAGTTGGCAGGGGGGGGGGGGGGGGAGAAAGACGGGGAATGTTAAGAAGTTTTTTTTACCCCAAAGTGATATCTTCATGGCATTCTCATATGGCTTAGCATAAGACCATCCATTGTTATGATTTCAGAGAATAAAAATATGTTGTCATGACTATTGCATCAAACAGATTAAAGAGGCCTACTTGAGGTGACATACAGTAAATCAAAATAGCTCCTTCTTATATCTTTCAACAACAATTCTACTCACACAGTGTGCCCAGGGGAACTGCGCCTTCTTGCACTTCATAGACAGTAGAAATCTGATGCTCTTTTGCCAAGTAGTAAATTAACGTGGTTAACATTTGTGTAAAGAATGGCTTCATGCAACAGTGAATGCTACAAGCTGCTTACCTCATTGATTTTTTTTTTTTACTGGAGAAAAAAATAGGTACAGCTGCTAAAAGATGCCCTCGGATATTCATTTGGCTGTGCCAAAGCTGCAGAGAATTCAGCATCGCAAAAGACTACAGCAAAGTCTTAGCAAGAGAGTAGGTAGAGTGTGTGTTTATATAGTTCTTCTTACTGAAGGAATATAAAACTAGGCAGGCTGTGCTATAATGAGATTTCCTTCCTCAAATAATCACTTCCATCTTTTCGCCCCCTCCTGCCTTCCCCTTCCCTACCTCTGCACACATGCACATGCACCTGTGGAATAGGTCGGAAGTGCGTTTACTGATCGCCTTTGCCCTCACTATGTCACAGGGAGCGACCGTCGCTCCCTGTGACATAGTGAGGGCAAAGGCGATCGACGCCATTTTCAAACCAGTCCAGCACTGGCAGCGGCACCGAGGGTATGATTGAAGGGATGGCTCCCTGACCCCCCGCTAGACCACCAGGTACATGTAAAAGGTTTTTGGGGGGGTCGGAAGGGTGGGAGAAGCAAAGGGGTAATTTTTAAAGGGTCGGGGTGGGTTTTTTTTTATTGGGCCATCGGCGCCATTTTTATCAGTGGTAGCCAAAATGGCGCCGATGGCCCGAGAGCGGGAGATCGCGCCGGGACCCCTCCCCCCACTGGACCACCAGGTAATTTAACATTTTGGGGGGGTTTTGGGAGGGTGGGAGAGCAAAGGGGTCATTTGTAAAGGGTTGGGGGTGGGGTTTTTTTTATCTGCTCAGGCCTCACTAAAAAATTAATGATGTGAATTGGAATCAGAACCGATTCCAATTCACATCTCTAACGATCCGATTTTTTTCTCCCTCCATCCGAACCTGATCGTTAAAACGATCGGGCACACGATTCACATCTCTAATCTGTAGTGGATTTGTGGTAGAGCGGGGGAGCCCTAGGAGGAGTGAATTACAATAGTCAATCTTAGCAAAGAGCGTGGTTTGGAGGACTGTCCTGAAATCGTGTGAGTAGAGGAGGGGTTTAAGCCTTTTTAGGACTTGAAGTTTGTAAAAGCAGTCTTTAGTTATGTTGTTAATGTTTTTCTTTAGGTTCAGACGGTTATCGAGAATCACTCCGAGGTCCCTTACTTGTGTGATTTGGGAGGTGGAGGGGGAGCTGAAGTGAAGAAGAGGTGAGTTCCGAGGAGATGATAAGTATTTACGTCTTGGCCGCATTAAGGACTAGGTTCAAGCTATTAAGGAGGTGGTTGATAGATTGGATGCAGTTCTCCCAGAATATGAGTGTTTTTGAAAGGGATTCTTTTATGGGGATAAGAATCTGTACGTCATCTGCGTAGAGATAATGAGCTCGTTTTAGGTTTGTTAGTAGATGACAGAGGGGCAGGAGGTAAATGTTGAAAAGGGTGGGGGATAAGGAGGATCCTTGGGGAACTCCTAGCGATGAATTGAAGCTGGGTGATTCTTTATTGTTGATTTTGACCTTGAAACTTCTATTCTTTAGGAAGGAATTGAACCAGCTGTGTACCGATCCTGAGAGTCCGATTTCAGAGAGGCGGTTCAACAAAATGGAGTGGCTCACCGTATCGAAGGCCGCCGAGATGTCAAGTAGAACTAAAAGGAATGACTGCCCTTTGTCCAGGCCCATGATGACGTGATCTGTGAGGGAGAGGAGGAGGGTTTCTGTGCTATAGGATTTGTGGAAACCATATTGCGATGAATGGAGAATTTTGTGCTCTTCTAGGTAGTCCGAAAGTTGAATGTTGACCAGTTTCTCTGTGATTTTAGCAATAAACGGGAGGTTGGAGATAGAGCGGTAGTTGGAGAGATCCTGTGTGTCAAGGTTGGGTTTCTTCAGAAGGGATTAGAGAGAGGCGGATTTTAGTGCATCGGGGTAAATTCCATGGGATAAAGAGCAGTTTATGATGTCTGCTAGGGGTCTAGCGATGACATCTTGGATACGTAACAAACGTTTTGTGGGTATGTGGTCTGACGGGTGGCTGGAAGGTTTCAGTCTCTTTAGGAGGGATTCAATCTCCTTGGGAGAAGTGGGTTCGAAGGAATCAAGGCTGCTTCTGGAGAAAGAGGATATGGTGGGACTAGGCAAGGATGGGGAAGTGATGGGGGGCAGCAGAGCTAGAGTATTTGAAATTTTTTTCTGGAAGAAAAGAGCAAGTTCTTCAGCTTTGCTTTGTGCTTGTTCATCTGGGATAGCCGGGGCGGAGGTTTTTGTGAGTTGGGTAACATATGAGAAAAGAGCCTTGGCATCGAATTGGAGGTCGTGGATTCTGTTGGCGAAGAAGTCTCTTTTTATCCGTAGTATGAGGTTCCTGTAGCAGTGAAGCGAGCTTCTATAGTCAGAAAGGTTAGTGGTGCTGGGTGACTTACACCATTTGTGTTCCTTATGTCTAAGTTCCTGTTTCATTTTTTTAAGTTCTGGAGTATACCAGGGTTGTTTTCCTTTTTGATCTGGGTTGATTGTTTTGATTGCTGGAGGGCATAGCTTATTGGCTATTCCTTCTGTAATGTTGTGCCAAGTTTGAATGGCTATATTGGGATTAGTTATATCAAGGTTAGTGAGTTCTTTAGAGAGGTGTTCACTAAGGCTGTCGGAGGAGCATGTCTTCCTGAAGTGTATAGTGGTGAGAGGGTGAGAGGTGTTGGAGCGTGCTTTGTTCGTGAGGGTAATGGAAATCATGGAATGGTCTGACCATGGGACTGGAATACAATCTGGGGGAGAGGAGTATGATAGGCCTGAGTTAATGAAAATGAGGTCTAGCGTGTGGCCTGCTCTGTGTGTAGGTTTGTTTATGATTTGTTCGAAGCCCATGGCTCTGAAGGTGGTAAGGAGGGCCTCACAGTTTGGAGAGGGAGGTGTATCGTCGACATGGATATTGAAGTCCCCCATAATTATAGCTGGGATGTCTGTGTTGATAAATTTCATGGTGGCTTCTATAAGGGGGGAAGCGTCCAAGTCCAGAAGTCCAGGAGGAGCATATACTAGTAAAATCTGGAGATGGTTCGATTTGAAGAAACCTAGTTCAAGTTTGGAGGAGGTCTTGATTGCTTGGTTGGTGAGCCTGAGGTATTTTTTGGCTGCTAAAAGGAGGCCACCTCCTCTTTTTTTTTGTCTGGGAATGGAGATGATGTCATAAGTGTGGGTGGGTAGTTGGTTTATCAGAACGGTGTCAGAGGTTCTGTGCCAGGTTTCTGTGATGGCGCAGATGTCAGGTGTTGAATCCAAGAGGTAGTCGTTGAGGATATGGGTTTTCTTTGTAAGGGACTGAGCATTGAATGGTGTTAGAGTGAAGAGGGTGAGTCCTAGAAGTTGAGAGAGGGGGGAGTCCATGATAGGGAGAAGGAGACCAGCGGGTCAGCATGAGTGTTGTAGAGGTAACTTTAAGCGAGAGCTGTAGTGTTGAAACCTAATGGGGATAGGATAACATTGCATCTTGCTTCTTATGGTGTGTGCTAGAGAAGGATTAAATGTGGAGTAGGACTGTTCCTGGTGAAAGACGGATGATAGTAACTTAAACAGCTGTTAGCTTAGCGCCTGTGATCAATCTGGCATTTGCAAGTTGAGGTGGATGAATAGGTACCTACAGGCACAGGCACAGGCACAGGTTCGCACTAAGGGGGCTCACAAAGGGGCAATCCCTTTGTCGTGCTCCTTAGGCACGCGACGCCTAGAGCCGTCGGGCCCTTTAAAGGGCTGGGAGCGCCGGATTGGTGAGCGTGGAGCGAGGTAGGTGGTCCTACCTTGTTTGAAGAAATTCTTAGCGGCCTGCGATGGAACGGGGCTCCGGGGCCTGATGTGGAGTGCGTTGCTTGCCTGCCTTGGGTGCTCGAGGGCTCCTCAGCTTCCCCTGACCCCGGTAGGTCTGCGCCGAATGCGTGGGGAAGGAGGGCTGGCAAGGAAAGGGTGAGGTTTCGGTGCCGTCGGGCCCTTTAAAGGGCTGGAAGCGCCGGATTGGTGAGCATGGAGCGAGGTAGGCGGTCCTACCTCGTTTGAAGAAATTCTTAGCAGCCTGCGATGGATTGGGGCTCCGGGGCCTGATGTGGAGTGCGTTGCTTGCCTGCCTCGGGTGCTCGAGGGCTCCTCAGCTTCCCCTGACCCCGGTAGGTCTGCGCTGAACGCGCGGGAAGGAGGGCTGGCAAAGAAAGGGCGAGGTTTCGATGCCGTCGGGCCCTTTAAAGGGCTGGGATCGCCTGATTGGTGAGCGTGGAGCGAGGTAGGTGGTCCTACCTCGTTTGAAGAAATTCTTAGCGGCCTGCGATGGAACGGGGCTCCGGGGCCTGATGTGGAGTGCGTTGCTTGCCTGCCTCGGGTGCTCGAGGGCTCCTCAGCTTCCCCTGAGCCCGGTAGGTCTGCGCCGAACGCGCGGGGAAGGAGGGCTGGCAAGGAAAGTTACGTTGAATATCAAACTCACTAATAATTGTGGATAGAGTGAAAGAATGTATTACACTAATTACCTGCTCAGGGGAGTGCAGTGGGCCTGCTGCTGTGGAGACCCAGAAGACATGTTGTAAGCTGTTGGTCCAATATAAAGATGACTCAGCCTGTAGCTTGCTAATCACCCATATGTGAGGACTAGCATCCTGCTTGTTCTGGGATAAAGCAAAATTGCTTACCTTGTAATAGGTGTTATCCCAGGACAGCAGGAGATAGTCCTCACGAAACCCACCCACCACCCCGCGGAGTTGGGTCCGATAAGTTTTATTATTTTATTTTTGGCTAACGCTAATTACTACAAACGAGACTGAAGGGAGACCCCTGTGGCTCAAGGGATCATGGCATGCTGGGCATGCTCAGTAGGCTCAGGATGCCAGTCAAAAGTTTCTAGAAATTTTGACAGAAAGTTTTCCGGAATAGGGCTCTGTCAGTGACGTCACCCATATGTGAGAACTACATCCTGCTGTCCTGGGATAACACCTATTACAAGGTAAGCAATTTTGCTTTCTCTCTACACACCCACACACCCACATACAAGCTCTCACTCTCTCTCAAACACCCCCCAGGCTCCCATTCTTATACACACACAGACGCACACCCAGGCTCCCAATCTTATACACACAAAGCGCATACTCAGGCTCCCATTCTCACCCACATCCAGACCAGCTCCCATTCTCATTCACATATACACATTCAAGCTCCCATTCTCACTCACATACATATATCCAAGCTCCCAGTCTAATCCACACACACACCCAGGTTCCCATTCTCACCCTTATATACAATTTCAAGCTTCCATTCTCACCTACACACACGCAGGGTTTTTTCATCAGGCACAGACAAGCTCCTACTTCCTCCGCCACATGGATGAGATCCCACAACTGCATTGAAGTAGAGATGTGAATCGGAACCGGAATTGGTTCCGGTTTCGGATTCGTGGACCATCGGGAAATTATTTTTCCCACGGTCCAGTCGTTTTTTTTTTTTTTATCGGCTGCCGGTAAACAAAATGGTGCCGATGGCCCTTTGCTCTTAGCATGTGACAGGGTATCCTTGCCATTGGCCGGCCCCTGTCACATGGTAGGAGCACTGGATGGCTTGCACCATTTTTAAAGATGGCTCGCACCATTTTTAAAGATGGCGCCAGCCGTCCATTGCTCCTACCATGTGACAGGGGCCAGCCAATGGCACGGATACCCTGTCACATGCTAAGGGCAAAGGGCCATCGGTGCCATTTTGTTTACTGGCAGCCGACGGCCTGAGAGCGAGAGAACGCTCCCAGGACCCCCACTGGACCACCAGGTACTTAAAAATTTGGGGGGGGGGGTTGGAGGGGTCCGGAGGGTGGGGGGATACTAAAGAACTAATTTTGGAGGGGTCCGGAGGGTGGGAGGATACTAAAGAACTAATTTTAAAGGGTCGGGCTGTGTTTTTGAGTTACTTTTAAGTGCCCTTTCTTCCTGCCTCCCCCCCATAACGATAAGAGAACCCACAAAATTAATCGTGGGGTTTCCTATCGCTATCGGGGACCCCCTGATATCTGACGAGATTGAAAATATCGTCCGATATTTTCAATCATCAGATAAACGATTCACATCCCTACATTGCAGCACTGGCCCTCCTCTTCGCTGTCGCAGGGGTGGGATCCAACAATGGCATTGCAGCTCCAGCCCTTCTCTGTGCCATCACAGGGACAGGATCCCGCGATGGCTTTACTTCTTCTGAGGCCCTCGTCTTCAATGTCATGGAGATAGGATCCCAAGACGGCATTCCTCCAACAGGTCTCTTCTGGTGTGAAATAGCCCTGGTTGGGAGGGGCCTGAGCCCAAAGTGGGTGGGCCATGACCCACCCAGGCCTACACGTGGCTATGCCACTGCTCTCAATGCTAGAGCTGCCAGTTTTCAAGAGAGATTTTGAGTCAATGATATTGAATACCACCATAACCTCCTCCTTCCCCTTCCTCATACGTCCAGTACTGACTTATCTGGCTGTCTTGACAGCTTTTCCCACTGCCAGATAGCTAAATAAGACAGTATCTAACAGGTGCATGGGTTGACTGCTGAAGTTGGTGGTGCACCAGAAAATTTGCTGCTGCTAGGTACCATAGAACACAATCCACCCTCCTACATTTCCTTGTGAGCACTACTTTCTTTGATTGAAAAAGCCTATCAATTTTATGCTCACAGCAACCCAATCCTTAGAGGGAAAATTAACTAAGTCCATCCCTTAAAATAATTACCTAATCTACTAACAGCAGTTACAATAAAATATGTGAATGAAAAAAATATTTTCTGCAAGACATTCAAAATCTTTTTCTACATTCAAATTAAATTATTAAAGTGCAAACTTCTGTTAAAATAGAAATGCCATAAAAGCCAGTGATGATAAAAGTACCATAATTTTCACAGCAAGAATTCCAGTTACACAAGAACTGCACCTTTAAAATATAGACAAACCCTCACCAAATACAAAATAGAAATGTGCCAACAAAATCTGTACTGGAAACCATAAGCCCGACTGCATTATGCAGTGCAACAAGAGAAAAACAGAAAAATCATCATTCCTTGTAAAACATCAAGTAATAATTCAAGATATATAGCATCATTCATAATATTAAAACCATGCTAATAAAAAGAATACATCAACACAGTCGACGGACATCCAATAATTTTTTTAAAAACTTGCATACATTTGTTTTAATATTTCCCAAACATCAATAAGATATTTCAAAACTTCTGATGAATAAAACTTGCAATAATTAAAATATGTTCTAATATTCCCCCCCAAAAAACAAATAAAATATTTCAAAATAATATAAACATCAAATTGTACCCAATAATTAAAATTAATAAGGATTAAAAAAAATCTCCTGCTCTCCATATCTAGGACCTTTTGATTTCCACTCACCCTGAGATCATCATAGATTGAAGGAAGTAGGGCCACACAAACTATCTCTTCTCTCTCTCTCTCATTCACACACATATAAACACATTCTTTCACCACTCCCTCTCTCATATACATGACAATGCTCTAACACACACTCCCTCTCTCTCACACATTCACTCCCTCTCTCTCCCAGGCATGTGCCTGTGAGAGCCTTTGTGTGAAACACAAGGCCCTAGAACACTAATAGACCACCTACTGGGAAAACAGAACAAGCCAGACTGCTACAAATCCCTACAGAGAAAATATACGCTAGCCAAAATACTGCACCTCTGTCACACATGTGCATCACAGACAGACCCTTACTTAATACAGAATAAGGGACTACAAATTAGAAACAGAAATATGCAGGCAAAACTGAAATGGAAAGTCAGAGAAACCAGACTCTGTGGAATACTGAAGAAAAAGAAAATACAAATATATAATAAATGCACATTCCCAAAGATGGCATATTCCAATTGCTGAAAGGCAAAATATTTTTCTTTTACCTTTGCTGTCTGATCTTATTTTTCAAATCGGTTGGTCCCAGTCTCCTTTTCCCCTTGTCTGTCTTTTCCTTATTTTGTTTCAGGGTCTCTTTTATTCCTTCTGTTTCTTCTCACTTCTCCTGTCTTCTTTCCTTCCTCCATACATACACACAAGCTGTCTCTCACATGCGTGTTCTCATACACAAGCTTTCTCTCACACAGGATCCCAGTCTTGCATGCTGTCTCTCACATACACACAGGCTCCCACTTCCACACACAGACTCCCACTCTCATATGGTCTCTCACATATAGGCTCTCATTCTCACATGCAAGCTCCCATTCCCACACACACATTCAAGCTCTCACTCTTATATGCTCTTATTTACACACAGGCTCCCACTCCCACATACACACAGGTTCTCACACTCACATGGTCTTACACGCATGTTCTCATTCCCACAAACACACACAAAGGCTCTCACTCTCACATGCTGTCTTACAAACACATAAGGTCTCACATGCAAGCTCCCACTCCCATACATACTTACACACAAAGGCTCTCACTCTCACATGCTGTCTCACAAACACATAAGGTCTCACATGCAAGCTCCCACTCCCATACATACTTACACACACAGGCTCTCACTCTCACATGCTGTTTTTCTCATGCAGGCTACCATTTCCCTCACAGACACATACATTATCTCTCACACAGCTTTATATTACCACCACACACATAAGCTCTCACATGCTCTCTCTCACATGCAGGCTTCCACTCCCATATTTACATACACACACACACACACACACACACACAGGCTCTCATTCTCACATGCAGGCTGCCATAATTACACACACACATATCCAGGCTCCCACTCTCACATGCTCTCTCTCACACACAATCTCCTACTCCCAGACACCCATACACACCCTCACACCAACACACAGGCAATCACACCCACATGCTGTCTCTCTCTTGCAGACACACACTCAGGCAGGCTCCCATTCACATTTCTGCCCAAGCAGGCCCCCATTCACATACACACACAAACATATCACCAGACAGGCTCCCATTCACACACACACACACACACACACACACCCAGGTTGGTTACCATTCACACGTACCCAGGCAGCTGACCATTCTTTCTCTCACACACACCCAGATAGGCTACCATTTACACACACATATATCCAGACAGGTGGAAGGGGGTGCACAATTGTGCACCTTGCACGTGCCGAGCCCGCTCCAAAGCAGCGCTGCCTTCCCCCGTTCTCTCCCAGGCCGCTCCAAAATCAGAGTAGCCTTGGAGGGAACTTCCAAACCCCCCTCCCCCCACCACCACCTTTTTTGAGTTCTTTGTTTTTGTTGCTAAACTTATTTCAGCCCTGGGGCTGAAGTAAGTTGCCCAGTGTGCAATCCCAAGCACAGCGACAAATGGCCACTGTGCCTGGAGCCTCTGGTCCCGCCCCCAGACAGCACACACCCCGCCCCCTCCCGCCCCTTTTTGCAAGCCCCTAGTCTTACACGCGTCCCGGGACTTTATGTGTGTCGCCAGGCCTTTTTAAAATAGGCCCAGCACGTAACCTTTTTAAAATCCGGCCCTATGGGCACTATGCCCATAGATAAAACTACCTGTGAACTTTGCATCACCGTGGGAAGATTTGAAAATTGTTCACATTGATGCGAAGTCCACTTTGTTAATCATTCTGGGAATTTAAACCTATTCAAATATCAAAGCATTGCTGAGAAAGATCAGAAAGACTAATTACAGTTGATTTGCCTATGTTGCATTGTGCAGGATGCAAACAAGCTTTGGTCTCAAAGCAAATTATTTCATCCTGTATGATTAGGCTTGCTAACTTTACAGCATTGTTCTGGATTCTCCAGAAATTAAAAATTAACCGCCAGGGGACTGCTGCAAGCAACTTTGGAGAAAACAAACAGGGAATTCTGAAATAATAAAAATGAATATTACCAAATGGTGAATCAGATCTATCTTGTTAGTTTCGCATTAGTTTCATATGCTCCTGGAGAACCATCCCAGCTAGTGTTTACAATATCAAGGTTTAAGAAGAAAGTCAACAAAAGACTCAATTACAGCAAACCCTTCTATTGTGAGGTAAATAGAATAACAATTATTTATATTTTTAGTCTAATTAATGCATTTTAAATGTATTAGCCACTTTGTAACAGAATACAATTTTATTTTTTTAAGGAGCTGACTGGAATTAGCACTAACATAATGACACCCCCATACATACAAACCATTTAAACATGCATTAAAAATGTAATGTTCACTACATTTACAAATGATTTTTCAATATTAGTTTGCTTATCTAACACTGAAACCGTGTGTACATAAAACAAATCTGACTCACACACACACATTGGTGCTTATGTCACACTGAGAACAAATGGCAACGAAGTTTACCCGCACTGTAATAAGTGTTTCAATAGCCTTGTCCTTGGAGCAGTGCCTTATGATGAAACCTCCAGGAATAAGTCCAACCAGTTTGGCAACCCTATTTTAAGTTTTGCATTATCTAGAAAGATTTCGGGAGGCTTTACTTCTCTGCTGAAGACCAGTAGGAATTGTTAGCCAACACATTTCTAGGGACAACCACAGATTCGAGGGTTCTCTGCAGCAAGACAACTCTAGGTCTACATTTGATAAATATGTGCAGAGCTTCCTCTGACTATTGCCTAATCCCTGTAGATGTGTTTTCTTAAAATACTCATATCATTAAGTGAGAGCCAATTTAGATATTATTTTCACTGTGTGAAGACCATTAAATGATCTATTCCCTAGGAATTAGTCCTTCAAAACTTCTGTCTCCAAATTCACCCCATCATGATACCATTATATGTCGATGCTATGTGAAAAAGAGAATTAGGAACTGAAGCACATAAGGAAGTAGGGGCAAAGGTACTGTATAAGAGAAGGAAAGCTAAACGTAAGACATCAGCAGGCAGTAGAAAAAAAAGTGTAGGACACATTTCTTATCCTCTTTACATAAACCTGGGGTCTTCATTTATTATTCCAGGTTAGATATTTTTTCACATATTCAGTTTTTATTAACATTACCCTCCCTGACACCTGAATCTAATGGGCGGAGACAGAGAGATTAACTTCAAGATGCTTCTAATTAAAGAACTCACTTCTTTTTTTTTCTTCCTTAGTTCTGGGAGGACTGGCCAGAAATCTCTATAAAAGGCAGGAGATCTTTCATTAAGATGTTCTTATTAAATTCCTTTGGCTGTATTAAAGAGGGATGAAAGAGATTACTGGATCTGTCTTCTCGATAGCTGTGAATCTACCTTGGGAGATTTATGAACAAACAGCATCAAACTTTGGAAATGCTTTTCTTGCATGCTTCAGCTCCTCTTGTTTTCTCTCCAGTCATCTTCTCTTCCCCATTAGACATCAGGAGATTTAGCAAAATTAAAAGTTATGTGTAGCGTTTTGTTTTCCCTATTGGTTTTAGTTACATTACTTGGCCAGTATACTGTGCTATATAGCTGTGTCATGTCAGATCATAATAGTGCTAGAAATATTTTCCACAGGGCCCTTAGCAGAGCAGTAGTTTATGAAGTATTACTCAGGAGACCTAATGAAGTAATTCTTGAGTCTGTGCCTCAGGCCAAATGATTTATTTCTTTTTAATAAAATGACTCGTGAAAAACTCCTTTTATTAGGATTCTGCAGCCTCATTATTTAACATGTATGCAAATAAAATATGTGCATTGTGCAAGGATTTGACAAAGTTCATTCATCTCATTGACATATGAGATCATGTGCATACTGATGTTAGAAAACAAAAATGCCTCTGGTATTAGGCATAGCCAGTGACAATGCAGTTTTCTGTGTTTGATGATATCTTAGAAATGATGCTAGACTTTACTGAAAATAAGCAAGGAAAGTATGCAGAGGCATGGTTTCAGGAATGCTTTCCAACATATATTTGTAGAAGGAGGTATGATGGCGGTAATATACTGTGTACTTATATGTGTGGCGTAGTATGAGGTATATCGGAAGTATATATGTGTGTGTGTGTGTGTGAGTATGTGGCGTGGTTCAAATACTTCTGACGCTCCTTATGACATAGAAACTTAGAAATATGATGACAGAAAAAAAACATACAACCTATCTAGTTTGCCACATATCACCTATTCAGCTTTACAATCCCTAACACTGCCTTGGAGATCTGTGTTTATCTCATGCTCTCTTGAATTCAGATACTATTTTTGACTCCATCATCTCACAGGGGGGGCTGTTCTATGCATCCACTACACTCTCTGTGAAGAAATATTTCCTTAGACTACTCCAGAGTCTAACCCCTTTCATCCATGATCCCTCTTTCTAGAGGCTCTTTTCCTCTGAAAGAAGCCAGCCTCCTATGCCTGGAACCCTTGGAGATATTTAAATGTTTCTATCATATATCCTCTATCTCTTCTTTCCTGAGTGTAGAGTATATATGTTTAGATCTTTACGACTGTCTCCAAATGCTGTAGAATGAAGACCATGGTTCATTTTAGTAGCCACCCTCTGGACCTACTCCAACCAGTTTATATCCTTTAGAAGATGCGGTCACAGAACTGTACACAGTTTTCCAAATGAGGTTTCACCAAAGACTTATATAGTAGGGATGGGAATTCATTTGCAAAAAAATAGGAAATAAAGACAATATTTCCTATTTCATTGCATTTCGGGAATAGAAATAAATGATAGGAAAAATATAACATTTTGTGGGTTTTCCTATCATTTTTTGGGTGGGGGAGCCAAAAAAGTATATTTAGAAAAATCTAAAACCTGCCCCAATTCTTCCCATTTATTTAAATATAAAGCTCCCCCTCAAACCTTTCTCCTAACCCCCCCCCCCCCCCCCCCCAGGATTCACCCAACATTTGTGATGTTCTAGCAAGGGGCCTGGAAGCAACCTCCTGCTCCCAGGTTGGTAGCTGCCATTAGTCTAAATGACCTCAGCCACCCTTTTCCCCTACCATGTGAGATGGGCTGCCCAATGGCACCAGTATCATCTGTCACATTGTAAGGGCAGCCAACGCTATATTGACTAATGGCAGCTGCCAGCCCGGCAGTGGAAGGTCACTCCCAGGCCCTCCTCCCCCTGCTCAACCACCATGGATTTTGGGTGAGTCCTTTGGGGGGCTTTATATTTAAATAAATGGGAAGAATTGGGGTGGATTTGGGGTTTACATAAGAAGGTTTACATAAGAAAGTGCCATACTGGGTCAGTGGAAGGGTCCATCAAGCCCAGCATCCTCTTTCCAACAGTGGCCAATCCAGGCTACAAGGACCTGGCAAGTACCCAAAGACTAAGTAGATCCCATGCTACTGATGCTAGTAATAGCAGTGGCTATTCTCTAAGTCAACTTTATTAATAGCAGTTCATGGACTTCTCCAAGAACTTGTCCAAACTTTTTTTAAACCTCGGAGGGAACGGAGGCAGGCTGCGCGGCTCGGTGCACCAAGTTGCACAATTGTGCACCCCCTTGCGCACGCCGACCCTGGATTTTATAACATGCGCACCACTGTGTGCGCATGTTATAAAATCGGGTGTAGATTTGTTCATGCCGGGTTGAGCGAACAAATCTGCGCCCGTGCGCAGGTTTTAAAATCTGCCCCTATCTGTACTAACCACATTCTCTGGCAACAAATCCCAGAGCTTAATTGTGCGTTGAGTGAAAAATAATTTTTAAATGTGCTACTTCCTAACTTCATGGAGTGCCCCCTAGTCCTCGTATTATCTGAAAGAGTAAATAACTGATTCACATTCACCTGTTCTAGACCTCTCATGATTTTAAAGACCTCTATTATATCCCCCCTCAGACATCTCTTCTCCAAGCCTTTTCTCATAGGGGAGCTGTTTCATCTCCTTTATCATTTTGATCGTCCTTCTCTGTACCTTCTCCAGTGCAACTATATCTTTTTTGAGATGCGGCAACCAGAATTGTACACACTGCACAGTACTCAAGATGCATTATAACATTTTCTGTTTTATTCACCATTCCTTTCCTAATAATTCCTAACATTCTGTTTGCTTTTTTGACTGCCGCAGCACACTGAGCCAATGATTTTAATGTATCATCTACTATGATGTCTAGATCTTTTTCCTGGATGGTAGCTCCTAATACAGAACCTAACATCGTGAAACTACAGCATAGGTTATTTTTCACTATATGTACCACCTTGCACTTGTCCACATTAAATTTCATCTGCCATTTGGATGCTTAATCTTTCAGTCTTGCAAGGTCCTCCTGCACTTTATTACAATCCGCTTGTGATTTAACCACTCTGAATAATTTTGTATCATCTGCAAATTTGATTACCTCTCCTGTATTCCTTTCCAGATCATTACTAAATATATTAAGAATCATTATATTTGCTGGCACTGAAGTTAGGCTCACTAGTCTATAGTTTCCCGGATCGCCCCTGGAGCCCTTTTTCAATATTGGGTTTACATTGGCCACACTCCAGTCTTCAGGTACATTGGATGATTTTAATGATATATTACTAATTTTAATTAAAGGATCTGAAATTTCATTTTTTAGTTCCTTCAGAACCCTGGGGGGCATACCATCTGGTCCAGGTGATTTACTGGACCAGATGGTAGTTTGTCTTTAGTTTGTCAATCTTGCCTACTACATCTTCCTGGTTCACAGTGATTTGGTTCAGTTCATCTGACTCATCACCCTTGAAAAACATCTCAGGAACTGGTATCTCCCCAACATCCTCATTAGTAAACACAGAAGCAAAGAATTAATTAATTTTTTCTGCAATGGCCTTATCTTCCTTTAGAGCCCCTTTAACCCCTCGGTCAACTTATTGTCCAACTGACTCCTTCACAGGTTTCTTGCTTCAGATGTATTTTAAAAAGTTTTTATTATGAGTTTTTGCCTCTGCGGCCAACTTCATTTCAAATTCTCTCTTAGCCTCCCTTATCAGTGTTTTATACTTAACTTGACAAAGCTTATGCTTTTTCCTATTTTCTTCAGATGGCTCCTTCTTCCAATTTTTGAAGGATTTTTTTTTTGGCTAAAATAGCCTCTTTTACCTCACCTTTTAACCATGTCGGTAATCGTTTTCCCTTCCTTCCACCTTTCTTAATATGTGGAATACATCTGGACTGTGCTTCTAAGATTGTATTTTTAAACAATGTCCACGCCTGTTGTACACTTTTAACCTTTGCAGCTGTACCTTTCAGTTTTTTTCTATTTTCCTCGTTTTATCAAAGTTTCCCTTTTGAAAATTTAGTGTTAAAGCTGTAGATTTACATATTGTCTCCCTTCTAGTCATTAGTTCAAATGTGATCATGTTATGATCACTATTGCCAAGTGGCCCCACCACCGTTACCTCTCTCACCAAATCATGCATTCCACTAAGAATTAAATCTAAAATAGTTCTCTCTCTCATTGGTTCCTGAACCAATTGCTCCATGAAGCAGTCGTTTATTTCATCCAGGAACTTTATGTCTTTAGCATGTCCTGATGTTACGCTTACACAGTCAGTATTTGAGTAATTGAAATCTCCCATTATTACTGCACCACCAAATTGGTTAGCTTCCCTGATTTCTCTTAGCATTTCATCATCTGTCTGACCATTTTGTCCAAGTGGACAGTAGTATACTCCTATCACTATACTCTTACCCAACACACATGGGATTTCTACTCATAATGGGGCGGATTTTAAAAGGCGCGCGAATAGCCTACTTTTGTTTGCGCTCCAGGCGCAAACAAAAGTACGCTGGATTTTAGTAGATAGTCGCGGAGCCGCGCGTATCTGCTAAAATCCTGGATCGGCACGCGCAAGGCTATCAATTACGTATAGCCGGCGCGCGCCGAGCCGCGCAGCCTACCCCCGTTCCCTCCAAGGCCGCTCCGAAATCGGAGCGGCCTCGGAGGGAACTTTCCTTTGCCCTCCCCTCACCTTCCCCTCCCTTCCCCTACCTAACCCACCCGCCCGGCCCTGTCTAAACCCCCCCCTTACCTTTGTCGGGGGATTTACGCCTCCCGGAGGGAGGCGTAAATCCCCGCGCGCCAGCGGGCCTCCTGCGCGCCGGGCCGCGACCTGGGGGCGGGTACGGAGGGTGCGGCCACGCCCCCGGACCGCCCCGGGCCGTAGCCATGCCCCCGTACCCGCCCCCAAAACGCTGCCGACACGCCCCCGAAACGCCGCGACGACCGGGCCCGCCCCCCGACACGCCCCCCTCGGAGAACCCCGGGACTTACGCGAGTCCCGGGGCTCTGCGCGCGCCGGGAGGCCTATGTAAAATAGGCTTCCCGGCGCGCAGGGCCCTGCTCGCGTAAATCCGCCCGGTTTTGGGCGGATTTACGCGAGCAGGGCTCTGAAAATCCGCCCCATAGATTCTACTGAGCATTTAGTCTCTTGTTTGATCTTTATCCTGTTGGACTCTTTAGCCTCCCAGACATAAAGTGCCACATCCCCACTAAGTTGATCCTCCCTATCATTGCAATATAATTTGTAGCCTGATATAGCACTGCACCATTGGTTATCCTCCTTCCATCAGGTCTCTGAGATGCTAATTATGTCAATCTCATCATTCACTGCTATACACTCTAACTCTCCCATTTTACTTCTTAGATTTCTGGCATTGACATGCAGACATTTTTGTTATACTTACATCCCGGGCCCAGGCCGGGCCCTCCTCCGGTGCGGGTTTCTGAGGCTGGAGGGCCTCCATTGCAGCCAAATGTCGACACGGGCCTGCCGACGCGCAGAACGCCGCCGGCACCGCTCCCGGCTGACTCCCTACCTAGGCACACGTGCACCTGCTGGGGGGATTTCAAGGGCTCACAGCAGGAAAATGCCACCGGCCCTTCCCCCTTGACGTCAGGGCTCTGCCCTTTAAATTTTCAGTCTGGACGTTCCTCCAGCGACTTGGCAACAGGTCTGCTTGGCTGTGCTTCTGACGCCGTACTTGTTCCTGTGTTCCTGCTTCCAGTGTTCCTGTTCCTGTTTCCCGAGTTCCTGTTCCAGTCTTCCTTGTGCCTGCTCCTGCCTCCTCGCCCGGTTCCCGCTCCTTCTCCTCTTCCTCGGACAGATCTTCCTGGCTTTGACTTCAGACTGGACTTCACACCTCTTGCTCGCCACCTGCCCTAGACTTCAGATCGGACCTCACGCCTCTTGCTTGCCGCCAGCCCTGGACTTCGGATCGGACCTCACGCCTCTTGCTTGCTGCTGTCCCAGGACTTTGGATCATCGCTTATCGGAGCTTCCTCACAGGGGCCCACCTAAGTCCAGCTGGCCCCCAGAACCCAAGGGCTCAACCTGCAGGGAATGGGGTTGGTAGTGGTGAAGCGTCCACCTTCGGCCCCTGTTGCCCATCAGCCTCACCTCCTGACATTGGGAACCTGTGGTGGGTCCTCCTCCTAGGTACCGAACAAGCCTAACTCAGGCCAAGGGCTCACAACCCACGTCGGGGTTGCAACACATTTCAAAGTGTGTTTTTTATTTGTATTAACAACCTGCTTTTCAGTTGATAGGAATAATTTGAAATTCTTTAGCTCAGGTGATTCTTTACTTATAGGTAGATGAACTAGTTTTGCTTTTATTGGAACCTCTCTGTTGGGATGCCCTAACTCTCCTGTTTCATTAGTATCCTTCAAAGATATATTCTTACGAACCATGCACTGCTGAGGGACTGTTGGCTTTCCCCCTAGTTCTGGTTTAAAAACTGCTCTATCTCCTTTTTAAAAGTTAGCGCAGCAGCCTGGTTCCACTCTGGTTAAGGTAGAACCCATCTTTTCAGAAAAGTCTCCCTGTTCCCCAAAAGATTGTCCAGTCTTTTACAAAACTGAATCCCTCTTCCTTGCACCATCGTTTCAACCACACATTGAGACTCTGGAGCTCTGCCTGCTTCTGAGGACCTGCACATGGAGCAGGAAATATTTCAGAGAATGCCACCCTGCAGGTTCTGGATTTCAGCTTTCTACCTAAAATCCTCAATTTGGCTTACAGAGCCTCCCTCCCACATTTGTTTGATTTTGGTTTTTTTTTTAACAAAAGTTTTAACAAAAAAAATAAATCAGGGGTGGACCCGAAATGTCCCATCCCCATTACAAAAACACACACGTACCGAAAAATTTTGGGAGTACCACCCCTATTATACAAGGTCATTATCACTTCTGTTTTTCTGCTGACCATTCTTCTCCCTATGCAACAAAGCATATTTCTGGCTTTTGCCATTGCCTTATCCACGTGTTTGGTTGCCTTAAGAGCAACAGATACAATCACCCCCAGATCCTGCTCTTCTTTCATACTTGGAAGAATTTCACCCCTTTGGGCAAGTCACTTCACCCTCTATTGCTTCAAGTACAAACTGAGGGTCAGATGTATCAAAGAAAGCTTTGACCGTGCGTGCTGAAATTCAGTACACAGTTTCTTAAAGTGCTCACTAAAACATTTTTAACTTACAGTGCAGTAAACTAATGGAATGCTAATACATCAAGAGATAAAAAGTGCACTGACTTGCACAATGTATACACAAACTTGAGTTAAAATGTGCCCTCGGCCTTTTGCATAGGCTGAGCACACAAGGGGAGTCTCTACAATGAACATGTGAGGGAGTATACAGAAAACTCCCTCAGACCACCTTAAGGAACTGAGCATACCAGTCTCGTTTGGTCCTTCTTAAGATTGAGACCCACAGGGTATCCTGGGTGAAGGGAGGAGCCCTTTACCAGAGTATAAGACCTCAGGTCCTAGAAGGGTTAAGCAGACCCCATGGAAGTACTTTGGAAGTACCATGGAAGTACCTTGGTGTACTCATTGACAATGAACTCAGCATGAAGAAACATATAAGCTCAATAATAAAGGATGGATTCTTCAAACTGCAAATCCACAAAAGTGTGAAACCACTTCTCTACACCCCAGCCAACACTGTCAGACCACTTCAACTACTCCAATATGCTACTGCAAGATCACTTTCAAACACCAAAAAATCTGAACACATCACACCAATCCTCAAAAACCTGCACTGGCTACCCATCCCACAAAGAATTCAATATAAAGTCCTAACACTCATACACAAAGCACTATACACTGAAAAATTCGTCTGGCTGAATACTGCCCTTCATTTCCAAATTTTACAGAGAACTTTCTGATCTACCAACACTGGACTCATTCCTACCTCATCACCAAGAATGGCCCACCTGACCTCAACAAGGGAACGAGCCCTAACAGTAGCAGGCCCAACACTATGGAACAGCCTACCACCCCAACTCAGGCTCAACCCTACAACCCAATCTTTCAAAAAGAACCTAAAAACATGGCTCTTCCAAAAAGCATACCCAACGACCACCCAACATACGACTACAAGTGCTCCCCCACACACTCCCCACCCCCTCACTCAACATCTGTTACGAGCGCGCGCGGGCGCGGTTGTCTCGAGCTGGTGGTGAGCCCTTGGGCCACGGCGAAAGCTAGGGAGGAGCCCCAGCCACACCGTGGGAGGTGAGCTGGGCAGGCATGGTGAGCCAGGCGGGTACAGAAGCAGGGAGTCCGACCCTCAGCCGGACCTGCACGCCCATGGTAGCCAACACGGGGAAGTTGACTGATGAACGGTCCTCCGACTGTTCCCGGCCCTTTCGGACCTGCCGCAGGGAACGACAATGGGCAGCAGGCCGGACAGAGGCGAGGGCAGACAGAGTCCTTACACAGAAGACGTCAGACGGGGGCTGAAGCAGACATCCAAAACAGGCTGAAGCAAGACGTTGGAGACATCAGGGCAAAGGCTGAAGCAGACATCGTAGACAAGGCAGGTGCAGACATCGTAGACAAGGCTGGAAGGAAACATGGCACTGTCCATCAGGGCGCCCTACTCAGCCCACCCGTGGGACTGAGTCGCGGACCACCCCGTCCCAGACGCGCCCTACACAGCCCAGGAAGGCTGGTCGCGGACCACGCTGAGGAAAGGAGGGTGCAGGGAAGACAAAGCGGAAGATCCATGCAAACAGGAACTCCGATGCTGGGATACTGACATCCGAAGCCCCTTCGGCTGGCAGGCAGGGAAGCTCCAGAGCCCGGGGGACGAATCCCTCCTGTTGGCCACTCCAGGGCCCAACAGGACAGAAGGCTCAGGAGCCAGACGAGGACATCAAGGAAAAGCAGGAACTGGATCAGGCATCAGGTAACACATCAAGGCAGACATCAGAACAGGACATCAAGGCAGAGACACTGGACAGGGACCCATCAAGGCATAGGCGATCACGGGGGACCTGGATCGGCAAGGTTACAGACAACTGTAGGGCCCGATCCGGAGGCCTGGACTGGAACAGACATCAAGGCAAGGTCAGGAACAGAGAGCCATCAACGCAAGGCAGACCACGGTAGACCTGGATCGGCAAGGTTACAGACGACTGTAGAGCCCAATCCGAAGGCCTGGACTGGAACAGACATCAAGGCAAGGTCAGGAACAGAGAGCCATCAACGCAAGGCAGCCCACGGTAGACCTGGATTGGCAAGGTTACAGACGACTGTAGAGCCCGATCCGAAGGCCAGTTGCAAGTGACAAGAAAGTCCTTATATACTGGAGGTTGTAGGCAACTCCCTGGGAGGAGTTTGCCAGGACCGCCCCTCGCTGGTCTTATAAGTGGTGTAGAGAGCTGCGGGCTGGCCCCTAGGAGAAGGGTGTCGCCAAACAGGAAGTCCAAACGCTGGCATGCAATCCACAGGCACAGCTAGGCCTCTCAGGCCCTGGAGCAAGTCCCGGGTGGAACACAGGCGAGGCCCTGGCTTCGGAGCGGCCTCCGGAGGAAGGTGAGAGACCACCTGTAGCGCAGCAACAGGGGGGATCGTAACAACACCCATATCAAATCCTACCCAGACTAGACCCTCCCCTCACTCACCCCCATGCCCTCCCTACACTCCCTTACTCACTACTCCTACGAGTTAATGGCCATCTGGATCTCGCACCTTCCTGTTTACATGAATCATGTTTGATACGTGAATCGTGTTTATTACTGCTACCTGTACATAATATAATCTTTACCTTGTATATAAGTTCCTAACTGCCCTCTCGTTCAACCTCTTCATATAAATTGTTATCTCATTTGTGAGTTATGCTTTACTTCAACCTGTTCTGCACGCTCTCGTTTCAACTGCACGTTTTGTTCCCCTCCCCCTGCCCTGTTCATTGTACTTTGTTTCTAAGCTGTCCGTTATACTGTAAACCGGTATGATGTTTGCACACTAATGCCGGTATATAAAAGCCACAAATAAATAAAATAAATAAATGTAAAGCCCCGCTACATAATGTCATAAAGCCACCACATAATGTCATAAAGCCCAATATAACATGTTATAATACAACAGGTCACAAAATTAAATGTAAAATGTTCCATGTAAAATATACAATGCAAAATGTTCAATGTAAAATATCACAAATTTCAATGTAAAATGTTAAAAATGTTTAATCGTAAATGACACAATGTTCCATTGTAAAACAAGAAGTCCACTCTAACAGACTCCTGTTTCCAATGTAAACTGGTGTGATATGTCCGATGAACACCGGTATAAAAAAACAAATATATAAATAAATAATAAATGGAAAAGAGAGAGTCCCACCGTAGGAGAAGACCTGCTACGTTTAAGGTTTGAGATTAACCACTGTTAAGACCTACTAGCTTTAAGTTTGGAACTTTGCCTGCAGTCACGGTGAGTTGCATACCAGTGATTGCTTTGCTTTGCACTATCCTTTATTTTTGTGAGCTTCTGTTTTTGGCTATGCACTGCACTTTCATTTGTTTTCACTGTAAATAAACTGCACTTAAGGAACAGCCAGAGTCTGCCTCATGTTTTCCTCTGGCTGTCCCCAAGTCCCTACCACTCAAGTTACCACATATGGTGGCAGCAGTGGGACATCTTGCTTAAGTGGGAAGCATTGTCAAGAACCCACAGCCGCAGAAGGAAAAAGAAATCCTGCAGAGTTTTTTTTTTCTTTTTCCTACGGCCTCCAAATTACACTCACCAAACTTTTTCATAACAGGCCAAGGGGGCTATCTCCATCTGAATAGTCAGGGGTCAAGCAGTGAGTAAGGGCTAGACAAGCTAGCAGTTTTCTTTTGTTTTTTATCCCCTGATCTCAGGAGGTAGCTCGCTAAGCAGCAGAGATGGAGCAGGTGATCCAGGTCCTTGCTACAGAGCAGCAACAATTACAAAATGCCTTGCAAACACAGATTGATCAACAGTAGGCATTGCAAGAGCAGGTGTGCAGCAACAAAGAGTGCTAACACAGATAGCCCAAGATGTGCAAACAATCATAACCAGCCCACCTTCAGTGCCACTGACATTCCTTAAAATGATCCCCGGAGAAGACCCAGATGGGTTCTTGGAAAACTTTGAGCACACAGCTAGCCAGAGGAGAGGAGGGCTACTTATCTGGGGAATCTACTCATCAGGGTTAGTCAAGATGCCTGCCAAACAGTGAATCCAGGAGGGCCACCTACCAGGAAGTCAAAGACGCAATTTTCGAGTGAGCAGGACCTTACCAATAGCGATTTTGGCGGGGAGTTCTTCAGACTGGTGAAAATCCTAGGAACCTCTTCCACAGACTAAAAGACATTGCTTGGAAGTGGCTGTGCCTAGAAGGGAAGTCTGGGGTGGAAGTAGCCAAAATGATTTTACTGGAACAAATCTAGGACAGCCTAGAAAAGCCAATGCAACAGTGGGTCTGCCAGCACCTGGACCTTACGCTGAAAAAGGCCCTGGAAGTGGCAGAGGCCTATTACCAGGCCCAATCCATCCCTGAGGCACCACGGTTCCAGGAGAAGCCACTCGACCTAGGGAGAGGATGACAGAACTAGGGCATCCATTATCTGTAAATAACAGGGACCAAGGATCTAACAGGTATGGAGAAACTGTGGTTAACAATAGAAGGCAATAAATCCCTTTGTAGGCGACTTGGCTTTCTAAGGAGGTAGCATAGAAAGTAAGTCCAAAAAGATTTGCATTCAGAAAATACAAAAAAGAGAAAAATGAGTAGGACTGGCTAAACTAACAGGAAAAATAAAAGAGAGCCAGGGAGGGTAATTAGATAAGCAAAGCTCCAATCAGTAAAAGAGAAGACAATTCTTCAGATATGTATATGACTGGCTAGGCAGTTTGGATAAGATTTTCCTTCTTTATAGATCCGTACCATCTTGGTAGCCATTAACTGCATTTATTTCAGCTGTGCTTCAGATATCAGCTAAGTACTTTAGGACTTATTTTTGGTCACTATTTTATTTGCAAGATTACTGAAAAAAAAGAAAGATATTGCTATTTAAATAGATTATATATTTACACTGGTACATGATTATAATTTATGCTTGAAGCCATAGTTGATCTGTGGAGATTGGTTGGCTCATGCACACAGCTTTATGAGAGTGATAGGACTAGATTTTGACATCTTTCCTTTGTTTTGCCTGACTTGTTTGATTAATGGTATTGGCTTTCTGGTTTGATATAGAGTGTATGGATGTTACAGAACTTGGTGGTAAATAGAAAAGAGCCTGAATATTGAATTAAATAAGATGTGCCATGCTGGGTCAGACCAAGGTCAATCGAGCCCAGGATCCTGTCTCTGGCAGTGACCAGTCTAGACCACAAGTGCACATCAAATCCCAAATAGTTGATTTAATTCACTCCCAGAGATAAGCACACAACACTCAAGATGCAGTCGCACCATGGTTCTGTTTGAAAGTATTATGATATTCTAAGTTTTGTAATCTATTCCTTTCCAAGTAATTCCTTACATTCTTTTGGTCTTTTTGACCATTGCTGTACTCTGAATTGAAGATTTCAGGTATTGTTCTTTTCATGGTTGGTGACTTTTAACACATAACCCAACCTTGTGTGCCTGTAGTCGGGATTATTTTTCCCTATGTGCATTACTGTGCACTTATGCACACTAAATTGCATCTGCTGTTTAGATACCAGCTTTCCTATAAGAATCAAAGACAAAGATAGCAAGGCTTGGAATGGCCTACCAGTGGAGGTGGGAGGGAGGTCAGTATTTTCCATGGACTCCAGACATGCTTGGCTCAGATATGAAAGGCAGTTGTAGGAACAGGGTTGAGAGGCTGAGTAAACTGGTGACACAGCAGGCCATGGGGGAGTAGAGTTGGTACCAGCATGTCACGTCTCCCCAGAAACCGACCAGATCTGTTCCAGAAGGTTAGTGATAGCCGGGTGCTGTCCAGCAAGATCAAGGGGACGTAGGTGGCTGGATATTTGGCCAATAGTCTCGCTGGTTTTGGTGGCTGCTTGGATTGTTATTAGGTAGGGCTTGGGAGTGAGATGAGAGAGGAAGAAGCTGATGCAAATAGGATTGGATGTGGAAACTTGTATACTGAACTTCAGGGAAGGGTAGAGAACCAAAGTAGAAGACAACAAAAACTGAGTTTGTTAGGGAGTAGTATCCTGCAGGAGGTCAAGCTTCTGAGGCTGGTGACAGGGATATAGTCTTAGGCTCGTGGACCAGAATAATCAAGCAGACTGGGTGGGCCTGGAGGCCTTTACTGTCATGTGCTTGTGACTATATGCATGTCTTTTATTCACAGCTGCGGTGCAGCTGCAAAGATGTACTGGACTCTCTGCTCAAAATAAAAACAAATGAGGAAAAATACCATGAAAAAAAGTGATGGTGAAGAAAAAGTAGGTGAAAAGAGGTAAAGAAGATTAAGAACAAACTAAACCTATTCCTATAGCAAAGAAATAAAATAACACACAATGGAAAATTAAGATGATCTATCTTTACAAAAAAAGTTAGTAAGTGTACTTTTCGACGGGAAGATCGGTGAACTGGGCCTGCGCAGCCGGCGCTGAAAGCCCGTCGGGGTAAGGCCTCCTTGTTCCGCCTTCCCCAACCGGGCTCCCACGCCGGCCACCAGCCTTTTCTTACCCGGCCTAACTTACCTGATTGCCCGCAACGCGTCCCGCGATCCGGCCTGCTTCCTCCGTGAACCGGCCTCCTCAGACGGCAGGGCTGCGAGCCCCCACCCCCACCAGACCCGACGCACCGAGGCCCGCCCCGCCGGGCGCAGGGGTGACGTCAGCGACCAGGGACCGGCAGGATTTAAAAGGACCTGCAGTCCACGGCGTCGCGCGCCGAAGGAGCGCGACAAAGGGGCCTGCCCCTTTGTGCGCCCCTTAGTGCAGACCTGAGTGCAGACATCTGGAGCATCACCATCCTACTAAAGCAACCATTGGACAATTGCAGTAAGTACAGAACAACTCACAACATCAACCCGTACTACTGCAAGCCTTCAGCAAGCATATTATATCTTCATCACCGCCAATCAGAATCTACACCCCAGGGTTATCATTATACTATCCTACCACCAATTCAAAGGACCTCATCTAAATTAAGCACAGCGAACCTAAACTATACTACTCACACAACCAAACATGACTTTATCAACTATTCCCATCATCCACAATTTCAGGAGATTCACAACAAAAAAACAAGCTACACCACAATCCTTACAAAAAAGACTCATTCCTATCATCATTTCACCCCTAAACCAACTACTCGGCCTCTCACTCTTCACCTTATCACTGTTGAACGCACAGTCTTTGACTAAGAAAACCCACCTACTGCATGACTACCTGCTAGAAACAAACACTGACCTTTTTGCAGTCACTGAAACATGGTTAAAACCAGAAGACATCGCCATTATCAACCAACTCCCTACGCACTCGCACAACATATTCTCTATTCCTAGACTCAAAAAACGAGGAGGCGGTCTCCTCCTTGCAGCAAGAAAATCATTGGGAATGGAGCTAAAAACTACTATATCATCACACTCCCTGGAATTCGCAGTATTTAAAGCTGCCCACATACAAATTGGTCTCATATACGCTACCCCAGGTTACCTAGAATCTGATCCTTCACCTTTGATTGAAAATATAACCAAGCACATTAATACTGACACACCAGCGATACTCCTGGGGGACTTTAATCTTCACGTGGATGTATCTCCGCTCTCTCCGAGCTGTGAAACATTCCTAAATACACTAAACTTCATGGGTTTTAAACAACTAATTAAAGATCCTACCCACAAAGCAGGCCATACGCTGGACCTCATTTTCATAAATCAGCAACTTTCTTCCTCCTCTCACCCCACATGCCTCACAATCCCTTGGTCGGACCATAAACTGATCAACACTGTACTAAAAATAAACCTACCTACTCCTCCAAAAAAGCTAAATAACACTATCCAATTCAGGAAAATATGCAGCCAGGAGACAATCAACAACAGCCTAACTACTGAACTTAACAATCTGGACCTCACAAACGCGGACTCAGCCATATTATCCTGGGACAACATCACCAAAAAAGTGGCCGATACTTCATGCCCAACTATCACCAAAGCTGCCCGAACAAATAAAGACAAAAAAACCCCCTGGTACACACCACAACTAAAATCCATAAAACAGGAGCTCAGAAAAAAAGAACTTCACTGGCGTAAAAATCCAACAGCTTCTAACCTCTCGACATTCAAGTCCACGATGCACCTATACAGAACATCCATCCTCCAAGCAAAAAGAGATTTCTACTCACAAAAAATACACCACTTCATCTTTGACCCCAGAGCGCTCTTCTCACTTATCTCATCCCTCACGAAACCGCCATCGACAGACATACCAGATGATAAAGCGGCAAGTAAAGCAGAAGAACTTGCAATTTACTTCAAGAATAAGATCCCAAACCTACTAATGCAGTCCAAGAACAACAACAATTTTACACCAGTCACACCACATATTACCTCCCCATCACAAAAGACATGCCTGAGAGAATTCGAAATGACTGCCTCTTTAGAGATAGAAAATATCCTAAAAAAAATCAAACCCTCCTCACATCCTCAGGATACCATTCCCATCAATCTCCTCATCTCATGCGCTAAAACCATATCCAAACCCATTGCACAAATCATCAACTGCTCCCTATCCCAAGGGCTAGTCCCAGACTCTCTCAAAATGGCAATCATAAAGCCACTCCTGAAAAAACCCAACCTCTCACCAGATATACCTTCCAACTTTCGCCCAATAGCTAATCTACCGTTCATCGCTAAAATCCTAGAACGAGTAGCAAATAAACAACTCACAGAATACCTAAATGATAACAACATTCTCTCTCCAGCCCAGTTTGGTTTCCGCCAATCTAGAAGCACAGAAACCCTCCTAATCTCCTTAACGGATTCCATATTACTGAATCTTGAAAAAAGATGTCCTTGTCTACTCATCTTACTAGACCTATCAGCAGCATTTGATACGGTCAATCATAACACATTAATAGATCGTCTGTCAGACATTGGAATTAGAGATACAGCTCTCAACTGGTTCAAATCGTTCCTTAAGAACAGACAATATAAAGTCAAGGTCAACAAGGAAGAATCTCAACCAATCACCTGCGACTTGGGAGTCCCTCAGGGATCATCACTCTCACCAACCTTATTCAATATATACCTCCTACCACTCTGCCAACTCCTGCTCAACCTCAAACTCATCCACTACTTATACGCAGACGATGTACAGATTCTAATCCCCATCACCGAATCACTCCAAAAAACTCTGGATTTCTGGAACACATGCCAACAAGCCATCAATAACTTACTCACAAGCCTAAATCTTATCCTCAATCAAAACAAAACAGAATACCTACTCATTTCTCAAGATGGAACCTACTCACTTCCCAGCACCAACTTATCCACCCAAATAACTTTTTCACCACAAGTCAGAAATCTAGGAGTTATACTTGATCACCAAATGAATTACAGAGCGCTCATCAATAACATAGTAAAGGACGGATTCTTCAAATTACAAGTCTTAAAAAGACTCAGACCACTACTCCATTTTCAAGATTTCCGATTGGTTCTACAAGCGATCATACTCACGAAAATAGATTACTGCAACTCTCTTCTAGTAGGCCTACCAGCAAACGCCTTAAAACCATTACAGATGTTGCAAAACGCTTCGGCAAGGATCCTAACCAAGACCAACAAAAGAGACCACATCTCACCCATTTTAAAAAGCCTACACTGGCTGCCCGTCAATTTCAGAATACTCTTCAAAGTGCTCTCATCAATACACAAAGCACTACACAACCTAGCCCCACTCATGCTCAAAACCCCTCTCCAACTCCACACCTCTACTAGACCAGTGAGACATGCCTACCGAAACAATCTCCAGATACCACCAATGAAATCAGCTTTAAGTAAAAGAGCATTCTCCACAGCTGGTCCGAAACTCTGGAATACGCTCCCGCCGGAACTCAAATCAGTGCAATGCCCCATTATTTTCAAAAAAAGGCTTAAAACTTGGCTCTTCCACCAAGCTTTTCCATAACAGACAGCGCAAGCTTCTCTGCCAAGGTCCCCCTTTAAATCATCTTCTATCAAACCATAAGAGAACTATATAAGAACATCAGCTATTGTCAACAACCTATAAGAGAACTACACAAGAACTAGACAAGTTCAATTCTAAAAACTCTTTGAACCCCTATTCAATACCCCATAGAACAACACAAAGAACTCCATAGATCATCACAAAGAATTCCCCAAAGAATTCTTCAACTTTAACTCCTTGGCAGCCCAAAAGTACAAAATGCAATTCCCAACCTCCTGACAGTCTTAAAAGCTATAATCAACCCCACACAGAAGTTATCTGCCTCTGCCTATATTAGGCTATGTATATTGTATTTCTTTGTTTAACCCCATATATTCATTTCCAAGTTATTCTTCCTGTTCTCTGTAAGACATTTGCTTGTCACTGTTATTGTTCAAAATGTAAACCGAATTGATCAATAATTCTGTTATTGGAAAGTCGGTATAGAAAAAACTTTAAATAAATAAATAATACTTACTCCTCAATGTAATTAGAAACTGCAGATTCAGATCATCGAAGCACGATGAAGAACGATGTTAACTACTAGATGAGCAACAGTAGAGACAGCATAAATCCTAAGTGCACAGAAAAGGGAAAAGGTAAAAGAAGACAAGTATTGCTACAAAACATGCCACACAAATGCATGCTGGGGTCAAAGGAAGCAAATCATCACCATAAAATGAACTCTTTTAGATATGTTTTCATCTTTCTGCACAGTATGATTTTGTGCACATTTTAAATTCTGGCTCTCCTACTGACAGATCCTATCTAGTTTTGTTTTTTTTGTTTGTTTGTTTTTAACCAGACAGCAGTATCTCCCAATATTTCTTCTTTGAGAAAGCAATCAACTGGCAATATTCAAATTTATGAACATTAAGGAAAGCAAAATGTTAACAAGAGCATATGGTTAAAGACAGATTCTTCTTTAACTTAGATTTCTAAGTTCTGATATGACTTCTCAGCCTAGATATGTGCAATGTAAACATATTTGTATGTTCATTGAGATGCCAATGCAAAACAGCCACACTTTATTATAAGAATCAACACTCTCCCAGCATATGTACTGTATTATATTTCATTCACTACACTCGGCACAGTAGAATTATGCCAGCCTATACACACTACAGGTTGTGCTGTAGTGTGTGTAGGGCATGAATTTAAGCAGGATTAGAAGACAACACATAGGGCTTCCAATGAAAGTCAGATAGAGAAGGGGTTATGAAAAAGGTCTTGTCAAGGAAAATACAAAAAAAGAAAAATGTCTAAATTAATTCAGCTTTGTTCATGAGAAAGGAATATAGCCTCAGTTCTTCCAGGCCACTGGCTGAATGCCAGGATCTACTTTTATAAGATTTATTTATTTATTTATTTATTTTCTTTTACTATACCGATGCTCAAGACCAGGTCTTATCGTACCGGTTTACAATGTAACTGAGGGGAAACCAATTAACATCTAGGTAGAAAGTAAAGTTACATTAAACAGGGAACTCTACCTGGGCAACAACAAGCTAGGTGGAGAGAACATTGTCCAAATCTCATCTTGGAGTGAGTTTCCTCACTCCGAAGGCCATCAAATCTTCACAAGAGACCACTGTTCTGTTCGTACGTCTCATGTTGAATGTGAAAGTGGCCCCCAACCCCCTACACTAATACCTAATCCCCACCTCGAGTTACTAGGTGGGCCTCTCATAGGGATACAAATACCTGTCTAGGGAAGAGACACTATAGCAAGTCAGTCTCTCTCTCTCTCTCTCTCTCTCTCTCTCTCTCTCTCTCTCTCTCTCTCTCTCTCTCTCTCTCTCTCTCTCTCTCTCTCTCTCTCTCTCTCTCTCTCTCTACATACCGCAAATGAAAGAGGTGTAGCTATTGGCCGTGTTAACACTGTGGCTGTTTCGTGGCACACGATAACTCTTTCCTACTTTACATATGCTCCGCCCCCTGAATACAATTGCAAATCGCGTTAAAAGCTGTTAGCGTGATTTGCGGAATTATCTCCTGCAGTAACTTCTTGGAAAATGACCCCCTTAGTGATTAAATATGTCTGCTCACAGCAGGGCTGACCCTAGTACCCCCTCCCCCCCAGGCTGAAGAGTTGGGGAGGGAGGGTAAGGTGTGTCATTCATTCCTTGCCTTCTCCCCCTCAGACACAGGGCCAATAACTTGCTGCTAACATGGAAATGTCCGCTGGGTCACAGTTATGAGCAACTCCGCCAGAGGAGGAAAAGAGAGAAAGTGGCAGCAGCTTCAGGCAACCAGCATAACCAAAGTGTAGCGGCAGAAGCCTTGCGGACAGCTCCTGCCATATCGTCTCTGTTCTGGGTGTTGATGAAGGGCCCAGTGCAATCATGCCGGTTTGCCAGCCCCCATGCAGTGTGTATGCACACCTCAAAAACAGGCAGCTTCTCTTACTAACAAACCAGTCAGTACCAGGATCTAATGTAGTGCCTCTTCACATAACAGACTGGGAGAGTTATCTGTCACTAATGAACCATTCACAAGTCTAGTACTTAAGTATGTCTCTATGGGTCATAGAGATCTGGATTCAATTCTTAAGTTTGTTTTCTGCTTTTCGGGGTAATTGGGGGCTGCAGATTCTGTAGCAACAACATTGACAGCCCATGGATGAGGGATCCCCCAACCACTGTACCCCATTGCAGGGCAGATTTTCAGTGGGTGTTAACTGGCTAGGACCCAAGGGATAAAAATTACTCCTCCCCCTCCCTGAAGACTAGCTAAAATTTGATGCTTAGTGAAACTAAGCAGCTAGAGTTAGCTGCTCTAAAAATGGGTAATCCTGGAGGTGGGATTTGCTCATAGTGGGGGAGTTAGCCAGTTAGTGCTGATTCTCAGCTTTAGTGGACTAATTTAGGGCCTGATTAAGAAGCATTGTTTCCCCTAGACACAAAACAGGAGAAAAAAACTTAGTAAATTGGGCCCTTAGCCAGACAAAACTAGTTGTGGCACTAGCAGCCCAAAATCTAATTTTCCAGATTAAGGCCAGCTAGATATAGACAAATTTTCAACCACAAACCTTAGCAGCTAGAGTCTGCTGTAAAATAAATCTTCTTCAAACTAGCTAGTGATAATTTAGCCAGTTAAGGGCCTTGCTTTTTTTTTCATTCTGTGTGTCTGAGAAGAAAGCTTAGTCAGTGAGTCTTGTCCCTGGCAGTCAGATGTAATAAGGCACGCTCAGCAAAATGCACAGTTTTAGCTGAAGCTTTGCATGCAAATGTTACTCCTAATGCAGCAGGGAGTCCTGCTCACAAAAAATGTGCATGTAAAACTGTGAGTTCTGCATAGTGCCCTCACAAGGAAATCTCATGCTAATGTAGTGGGACACCAGTTTGGGTGATGGGCTGCATTCAGGGAGCTACATTGTAGGGGTTCAGCCAGCAGGGGAGAATGAACGTTAACGTTCTGGACCCTTAGCGTGGACATGTCCATAGAGTCTTTGTTGTGATCCTGCTGCTTTGCAGCCTCCTAACCACCAGAGGTACCCGTGGAGCTACTCCTACTCTCGCTCCAGTCATAGTCTCCATGAACCCATGACTCAGCAGGGCTCAGCCTATTTAACCCTGCCTCTGGCTAAGTTTAGGGCCTTATCATTGCTTGGCTCTCTGCTTGGCCTTGTCCTGTCTTGGACTATTCTTCTGGCCTCCAGGCTTTCCAGCCTTGCTTTGCTTTGCTTTGTCTTGTGGCCTTTTCTAGCCTTCTGTTCTTGCCTTGCCCTGTGGCCTTTCAGGTCTTATGCTCTAGCCCTGCCTTGTGGCCTTTTCAGGCCTGCTTTCTAGCCTGTTGCCTTCGGGCTTTTGTGTGCCTTCTTCTGTTCTATTTAGTCCTGTCCTTGTCTTGTCATGTCCTGTCTGTTCCAGTGTTCCAGTCTTACCCACACTCTGTTCTAGTATTCCAGTCTTACCTGTACCCTTTTCCAGTCCTGCATTGTCTTAAGACTCCACCCTAGCCTTGCCTTGCCTCAGACTCCAAGTTCCAGCCTACACTCAACTCCAGCCAAGCCTAAGTTCTGCTAGCTGCCAGAATCAAAGGGCCCAACCTGCAGGGGAGGTGGCTGGTATAGGCCAAATATCCTTCAGCTCTATCTGTGTCTGTCCTGAAGTCCTGGCCTGGGGGGGTTCACCAGCCCTGGCCAGGCCCTCAACCATAACAGTCTTTAATCCAATCACCAACCACAGCTCCTCTTTGCTGTGCAAGGGGGTCTTCAGGAGGGGCCAGAGAGACATAAAGGAAAATAAAGAAAAATGCCAGCACCCTCTCAACTCACTGACCAATGATCCAAAGGAAAGAGTCTCTGAGTTCAACAATTCTTCCCCTCGAAGGGTAAGATATCCCCATTGCAATTCCAGCATCCAAACTGCTGGGGAAAATGGAAAAATCCCCTCAGTCCAAAAAACTAGTCCTTCAGAAACAAAACGGTTCTGGCACCTCCTACTGGAATGTCCAAAAATCTCAAAACTCTCTCTTCTCCAACTCTCTTGGTTTATCCACCTGGGGAATGGCAAAGATCAAACCACAGCAACTTTTTGATAGAGGTGTTTAAAATCATGAAAGGTCTAGAACGGGTAGATGTGAATCGGTTATTTACTCTTTCGGATAATAGAAAGAGTAGGGGGCACTCCATGAAGTTAGCATGTGGCACATTTAAAACTAATCGGAGAAAGTTCTTTCACTCAATGCACAATTAAACTCTGGAATTTGTTGCCAGAGGATGTTGTTAGTGCAGTTAGTATAGCTGTGTTTAAAAAAGGATTGGATAAGTTCTTGGAGGAGAAGTCCATTACCTGCTATTAATTGAGTTGACTTAGAAAATAGCTACTGCTATTAGCAATGGTAACATGGAATAGACTTAGTTTTTGGGTACTTGCCAGGTTCTTATGGCCTGGATTGGTCACTGTTGGAAACAGGAAGCTGGGCTTGATGGACCCTTGGTCTGACCTAGTATGGCATTTTCTTATGTTCTTATGTTTTTACTCCTTTCTTCTTCACTCCTTGCCTTCCCTCTAAATTTGAGCATGTTCCATGGATATTTATAGACCATAGAAACCTCCCACAGAAAGGTGGGGATAATTCAAGGGGAAGATTCCAAAAATTTAAAAAAAAAACAAAAAACACTCCCTAGGCTAGAAAAACCTATGAGAAAACTCAGTAACAGGCAAAGCCGGGTCATACTAAAGAAGGCATTAGCTAATATCCCCCAATGCAGATATGAGCTTTGGCTTAACTCATGGTTTCTTAGCACTAGAAATTGTACTTCTAGTCAAAGATGGCATAAAGTTTCCAGCGCTAATATCAGTCTATGGGTAGAAGCAGGAGTTTTGGCGCTGGGATATGTAATCAGAATTTATGTACAGAAAACATGGAATGCGCACAGTTAAGTCTTTCCAGCTAATTTGTGCAGCCAGATAGCAGCTGAATATCGGCCCCAAGGTTTTTTTCCAGCTGTTCCAGGTAAGTGTTGCACAATGTGAAACTGAAAGGGTTATGTGTGCTGCTGCACATTACCTGACTGTCAATAACCACTGCAGTGACAGCCCCACCGAACACCACAGCTCTTTCTGCAGCTACTGGACTACCTCCCTTCCTCCATCCAGTTCTCGCAGACTAATACTGGGTACATGAGAGTATCCCTATCAAATTCAGGAAGTAGCCATTTTTTCCCCCATATCATTGTGCATGTGAAATTTAGGTTCTCGTACCTTTGCTTATTTATTTAAATCATGTATTAACTGCTTCCCAAGCTTTTAAATAAAAGTAGCTCAAGGTGGTGTACAATTTAAAAACTGAAACTACAAATCTAGCTCGTAACACAAAAAAATAAAACTTTAAAACTAAAAGATAAATTAAACATACATATAGATTTAATCCAAAGCACATACAACAATAAAACTTAAGAGCTATTTCACCATCACAGAAGAACTAAAACTGACAATCAGTAAGACGTACATAATATAATTCCCCACCTTACGTGAAATGTATTCAGCCCCAGGCATATCAGAATCACCCTTTGAATAATGGGAATAGCCACATCTCCATCTTTTTTCTGAAGTGCAAGTAATTCAGCTTCATTCTAAATTCCAGCAAATAACTGTTCCACAAAGGTAAAGCTGCTGAAATAAATCCCCTAACTCATACCTGGCTTTTACAAATAGCCTGCTATGTAGGAACCTGGAGCAAAGCACCCTGTGACTTGAACGCAGCCCTCACCTTGGAGAGAACCATTTCATTCCCCTTCATAAATCTGAAAGAACGAGCCAAAATCTTAATCTTTGCCCGTGCTTGAATAGAAAGACAATGAAGGATCCACAAGAAGGGGGCAGGGCTCACTACTGTGTATTTCAAGGTTTTCCTAGTCTCAAAATTCTATAGTACCTGACGTTTTCTGGTGAGCTTCAAAGAGAAGCCTACCAAAAAGCCATTACAGAATTCCAGATGTGGTTTGAGTCAAGAAAAGGGTGTTACCTGCTTACCAAGCTCACATTATAGTTGGATTCATAGTGTGCTGTGAGGATGAGAATAACCAGAAATTGTGTCAGTGTAGTGTGCTTTTGCCTTTTTTAGGCCATGAACTAAATTATATTTTTTCTTTCATGTTTTTCAAACTAACCCAGACCTCATCAATAATCTAGTTCTTGTCTGGGGATCACAGTAGGGTACTCTCCCTCCTGGCTTTCAAGAGGGGGAGGTTTGTGAATTGTCTCATGCTCTAATGGCTGTTGGAGGGCCTGGAATGAATGGTATAAGGGACAGTAAGAACAGCTGTCGTAGATTCTGCCTGAGCCCAGCTCAAATAGTCTACTGGTATATAATTCAACAACGTCAATATAGCCACATTCAATATATAAATATGTATAGTACAGTATATTATTTATGTAGGACCCACACTTCACGAGTTTGTATGTCATCAAACTCAAAATTAGTAATAGATTTGCGATTCTGAATTGCGATTTTGAAATCAGGTCACGTAAGAAAAATGAGAAGATAGCCGATATTGAGCTGATGGAACATTTCTCCGTAGTGAAGATTTAAAGAAAAGGATTCCCCCTGAGGCAGAACTTTGTGGTTCGAAACATGATCATGTCGGGGTTGGACTATTGATAGCTGCACAGAGATGAGTATTTACCGTTTTGAAATGAGCATCTACTTTGGAATGAAATGAGCATCTACTTTGGAGTTTGTCAGCTTATGGAGAAATGATTTTTAGAAAAATTTATCAAATATAAAAAATACAAAAATTGATGAAAATAAAGCAGAGAGACCTAGTACTAATTTTGAGTTTGATGACATACAACTCAAAACACGGTCCAGCTGAGACTCAGGGGACCGTGAGACGACAACTGCAAGTTCGGCACTCCATGAGTAGCTTTTCCTGAGTTTTTGGGTGAGTTCTTCCATCCTCCACCCAAGCCAGCAGTTATCACCCTTGATACCTTATTGGACCTAATAGTGGGATTTGGAGGCCCTATGAAAGAATGCCAAACTAAGGCTGAGAATCTTGCTACTAAGGTAGACTCTATAGAGGCCAAATATGATGGTCATATTTGTGATCTTAAATCTCAAATAACGGTAACGGAGGCAGCTGTTTCCAAAATTCAGTTTTGTAATGTTAAATTGATTAAAGATCTTGGCAATTGCTACCATAGGTTGGAGTTTTGGAGAATTACACAAGGTATTTAAATCTCTGCTTCTTGGGGGTGGAGCAAGTTGGCCGCTACCCACTAGGTCGGTGAGGAACACCGAGGAAAGGCTGGTTATTTCTTGCTTCAAATTTCCTAAATACCATGCCACACACAAAAAGAAAGGGGAGACTGAGGGGGTAAATGATAGCTTACCTGCCCCGGAGCCCTCCCAGCCCCGAATCGACAGATTCTTTGCCGGTGCAACAGCCTCCACGCCGGTGAGATTAGTCGCTGGGATGGAGGCGCTGGAGCGAGCAATCTCACCCCTGACCTCTGACATCTCCCTGAGTCCTGGAGAGCCGAAGCGGCCTGCACCCTCAAATGACAACGGCGCGGAACCAAGCAGCTTGGTCACAATGGAGGCTCCCCAGGCAGTGTATCTGGGTGGAGCGAGTATGGCGACACGAGAAGGAGAGAACACCGGAACGAGAGAGGAGACAGCCTACCCGGGAAGATCTGCAGTGGAGGCTATACCACGTCTGACGGAAGGGCAACATCAGGGAGAGTTAATCTCTATGCTGCAAGGATCCGTGCAGTGTGAGCAAGGTAATATGGAGGAGGGAGAAAACCGTTTAAGGGCTATGTCTGCAGGGATTGGGATTTCCACAGCAACTACTAACACACTAGAAGGGATTTGGGCTGCGCTGAAATCTATAGAACAATCTATTAAATCCCTTTCACAAATAACTCTGGATACAAGAGAGCAAACAATAACTAACAATAAACTAATAAGGACATTTAATGAAAAAATGGATGGTTTGGAAAAAAGAACATAAGAGCATAAGAAAATGCCATACTGGGTCAGACCAAGGGTTCATCAAGCCCAGCATCCTGTTTCCAACAGTGGCCAATCCAGGCCATAAGAACCTGGCAAGTACCCAAAAACTAAGTCTATTCCATGTAACCATTGCTAATGGCAGTGGCTATTCTCTAAGTGAACTTAATTCTATAGAGAAAATTCAACAGAAGTTAATAATTTCTGAAAAAATAACCAACAAAAGACTAGAGGGAATAGAGAATTCATTGAGAGCTCCCAATTTGAGAGTTCTTAATTTTCCGGTTCAGCATTTAACATCTCCCCAGGATATGTTCAAGATCTATATGAATCGTGTACTAAAGATTCCAGAAGCAGCAACACCCGTTATTGTCAAGGCCTATTATCTACAGCAAAGAGATGCAACTACGGAGCAAGCTATAGCTGGGCCTCAAGTGGAGAATTTGGACTTAACTAACTTTTTGGAAACCTCACTGGATTCAGAGATCAAATTAAGGAAGCCTATGCTTATTTCATTTGCTTTCCTTTCTGAAAGAAATTATATATTAAAATTGTTCCTAAGAAATAGGCAGGTATCCTTTTTTGGTCACCCTATTTGGATTTACCCGGACGTCATAAAAGCAACCCAGATGAGACGTAAGGAGTTCTTATCAATGAGATCTGAGGTTACCCAGCTAGGTGCAAGCTTTGTATTAAAATATCCAGCAAAATGTTGTATAAGATACAGGAATGTACAATACGTATATTTAGAACCAGACCAACTCAGAGCTTTTTTACGGTCGTCCTCCCGGGAAACCCCTATTACTGCTTCAGCTATGTAGAAATATTGGCTTAGCACTAGTGGGTAAGGACCTAGATATGTAATACAGAAATTTACCTATACTTGACGCTCCTTTCTTCCCCCCCCCCCCCCCCTCCATTTCTTATAATTTTGTTGTTGGACATTTTGAAGTTAAATGTAACTGTTATTTTTTGTATTATTTTTACTTTGTAATGACAACAGCTTATTTTCTGTACAAACTTGATATCTTGGGTATATTTTCAAAAATTTGAAAATAAAGAATTAAAAAAAAAAAAAATCTCTGCTTCTTGAATTTTCCCAAAGTGATGGGAGAAGATCCCTATCACACTTTGAAGAAGTATTTTCTAGAAATTTTGAAATTCGAAGTGGAGAAAGTTCCCTCTATAAATAAAATGTTTTCCTCCCGGTTACAAGTAAAGAGAGACAATCTCGTGATTTATGCCCTGATGCCACTGTGAATTTAACTCAATTTCTTGAAGATTCTACAGTTGAAATTTATGAGCGATCAACTCTTCTTGTCTCTTTCATCTCTGAACAAGAATTGAGCGAAGTAATGAAAAGGTACTTTAAGAATATTTCCACTCCCTTTTATGGTCAGTTAGTATGTATTTTCCCGGACTTCGCAAGAGCTACTCAAGAAAGGAGGCGTGATTTTCTAGCTTTAAGATCACAGATTACTTCTTTGGGGTTCTTATTCATTCTCAGAATGAATGTTATGTATTCTTTCTCCCTGAGCAACTTAAATCCCTTATTAATTCCAAGAGTATACTATCTTCTCCTGGGAAATAATAGGTTTAATGATCCATGATATTTGGTTTGCTGTGTACATGTTAAGCTTGTTCCTGGTTAAAGATTTCCTTTAATCTCCCATATTTTGTGGCCCACTTGGCTCTTTGAATTTACTTTTGGAAAAATGACTTATCAATGATTGTAGTTTTCTTATTTGTATATTTATTGTTTCTTTTCTGATCATGTCTTCTTTCTTTTCTGGAAATAAGGAAATATCTTGCTTATATCGTTGAAACTAATACAAATAAAGTTAAAAAAAAAAAAAGCAACCTACACATGTAAATGTTGGCTTCATCCTGGAATGCCCCTAGACCGCCCCTTTTTAGGCGTATATATGTGCACATGAAAGCAAAAATACGTGCATCTGTTTGATGTTTATAAAATAGCAGGTATATGAGAAGATGCTTCTTATGTGCATATATGCTCATTTTTATGCAAATAACTCTTTGAGACTTCATCTCTGTATGTCCATTCTTTGTATCTATGTCCTTTGTGCATGCTGTAGTCTGGTTACCATGTTAGTTCACTTGAATACATGAAAATAAAAATAAACAAAAACTATATAAAATAACCTTTTTGTGGACTAAATAAATTACTTGACTAGCTTTTGAGGATTAACATTCCCTTCCTCAGGCCAGAACATATCATAGCTTTGGTTTTGCATTCTGGACATGGCTCACCGTTGTATACATTGGCCACCCTCCAGTCCTGAAGACTGGAGGGTGGCCAATGTAACCCCAATATTTAAAAAAGGCTCCAGGGGCGATCCGGGTAACTATAGACCAGTGAGCCTGACTTCAGTGCCGGGAAAAATAGTGGAAACTATTCTCAAGATCAAAATCGTAGAGCATATAGAAAGACATGATTTAATGGGACACAGTCAACATGGATTTACCCAAGGGAAGCCTTGCCTAACAAATCTGCTTCATTTTTTTGAAGGGGTTAATAAACATGTGGATAAAGGTGAACCGGTAGATGTAGTGTATTTGGATTTTCAGAAGGCGTTTGACAAAGTCCCTCATGAGAGGCTTCTACGAAAACTAAAAAGTCATGGGATAGGAGGTGATGTCCTTTCATGGATTACAAACTGGTTAAAAGACAGGAAACAGAGAGTAGGATTAAATGGTCAAGTTTCTCAGTGGAAAAGGGTAAACAGTGGAGTGCCTCAGGGATCTGTACTTGGACCGGTGCTTTTCAATATATATATATAAATGATCTGGAAAGGAATACGATGAGTGAGGTTATCAAATTTGCGGATGATACAAAATTATTCAGAGTAGTTAAATCACAAGCAGACTGTGATACATTACAGGAGGACCTTGCAAGACTGGAAGATTGGGCATCCAAATGGCAGATGAAATTTAATGTGGACAAGTGCAAGGTGTTGCATATAGGGAAAAATAACCTTGCTGTAGTTACATGATGTTAGGTTCCATATTAGGAGCTAACACCCAGGAAAAAGATCTAGGCATCATAGTGGATAATACTTTAAAATCGTCGGCTCAGTGTGCTGCAGCAGTCAAAAAAGCAAGTAGAATGTTAGGAATTATTAGGAAGGGAATGTTTAATAGAACGGAAAACGTCATAATGCCTCTGTATCACTCCATGGTGAGACCGCACCTTGAATACTGTGTACAATTCTGGTCGCCGCATCTCAAAAAAGATATAGTTGCGATGGAGAAGGTACAGAGAAGGGCAACCAAAATGATAAAGGGGATGGAACAGCTCCCCTATGAGGAAAGGCTGAAGAGGTTAGGGCTGTTCAGCTTGGAGAAGAGACGGCTGAGGGGGGATATGATAGAGGTCTTTAAGATCATGAGAGGTCTTGAACGAGTAGATGTGACTCGGTTATTTACACTTTCGAATAATAGAAGGACTAGGGGGCATTCCATGAAGTTAGCAAGTAACACATTTAAGACTAATCGGAGAAAATTCTTTTTCACTCAACGCACAATAAAGCTCTGGAATTTGTTGCCAGAGGAGGTGGTTAGTGCAGTTAGTGTAGCTGGGTTCAAAAAAGGTTTGGATAATTTCTTGGAGGAGAAGTCCATTAATGGCTATTAATCAATTATACTTAGGGAATAGCCACTGCTATTAATTGTATCAGGTGCATGGGTTCTTCTTAGTGTTTGGGTAATTGCCAGGGTTCTTGTGGCCTGGTTTTGGCCTCTGTTGGAAACAGGATGCTGGGCTTGATGGACCCTTGGTCTGACCCAGCATGGCAATTTCTTATGTACTTATGTTCTTAAGTTGTGGTATTTGTGCAGAGAATGAGTATCATTCCCAATGCCATTAAAACCTTTCCTATTTTTTATTCCACTGTCTTCTTTTTTCCTCTTTGAAGCCTAAATTTTCTTTTTCAGTGTTTGTTTTATGTATAACATTTGCTGTCTCTTTTTCCTTGCATTTTCCTTTGTTCAGTAATGTCTGGGACATCTACAAAGATCATGCAGCTACCCCTCTAAAATGCCAGTATCTTCCAGTTAAGGGTTTTCCCAAGTGGATTCATTATAGGGATATACTCCGGAATGGAAGAGATGGACCTATTGGATGTGAAGCTATGCATGCTACTTTCTAAAATTGTGTTTGAGCATGAATGATAGATATGAGTGCTGGAGTATGTATGTACGTGTGTACTTGAAACTAGGAATGTGATAATGAGGTTAGATTGAAAGGACTAGGCATATGGGTTAAGCGTGCTAGCCTGGTTGTGAAAGATGTAGAATCTGACAAAGTACTTTTAAAAGACAAGAACCTTGATTCGTTGTCTCTTAAAAGAGTATTTTTATCATAGGAAAGTGCAGCCAGTGGTTTTCTTGCCAAGAAATGGTTTTGTCAACTTTCCCTTAGGGCCTGATTTACTAAGGCTTTCCTCCCACTCTGTGTCTATGGGAAAAATGCTTAGTAAATGAGGCCCATAATTTGTTACATTTGTTACTTCAGCTATGTTTGTTTATCAATTTGTCCATAAGAAGAAAAATAAAGTTATATAATTGCTTCCATAGACTATAATGATCACAGCTGCAATAAGGCACCTTTCAGAAATGATCCAGCCTTGGGCATGAGTAAATATATGTGGACTGAGGGTTTTATGTGTGCATGTTGTAAAATAGACAGACCGTAAGCTTATGTGCATGCAGTTTTAAATGGGTGGAAGCCTATTCCTCTAAATGCCACTTCAACCACGTAAGTGGGGAGGTTTTAAAAGCCACTCTCGCCGACGCCATTGGCCATTTTCCTAGTCCGTTCCCAGTTCGCCCATTTAAAGGATAGGACTTCCAAATCCCCCAGGTTTAATAGCCTCTCTTCCCCCCTGTTAGCTCTGACCCTGAAAACCCTGCTGACATGCCTAGATTTTTTTTATTTTATTACTTAACCGCCATCCATAGCAGGAGTAAACTTACGTGGCAGGGGAACCTGTTATGCGCTTCTGCACATAAGTATTTCAATGTGAAATCCAGGAATGCCTATGCCCTGCTCCACCCCTTTTTTGGGATAATTTTGGTGCGCGTCACGCGTCACGCTTTTAAAATTCACATATATATATATTATATTCAGGATGTGGAAAATGTGGATAACCACCATGAGATTAGTTTTACCCATGCAAAAAGATGAATTTTTTTTAGTCATCCAACTTTTTCCAAGAACTCTTATGAGCTTCTAATTAAAGATCAAACTTTCCACACCATTATTAGAAGTAAGAGACCTAGGTGGTATTCTTGATACCAAGATAATTTTAAATATACATCAAAGTGGCCCCAAAACTAACATTTTCTAAACTTAAATTAGCTAGGCAACTTAGATATGTGCTCAATCAAAATGATTTCCCATCTATGGCACGGGCTTTGATTTTATCAACATTGGACTACTGTAATGCTGTTTATTTTTAACTGGCAAAAAAGCATTTGCAGGTGCTGTAGAGTGCCCGCTTCAGTACAGGATATGAAAGATGGGAACATATTTCACCGAATCTGTTTAAGTTGCATTGGCTCCCTATAGCTGCTCAAGCAAAGTTAAATTTGTGTTGTTACTGTTCAAGGCCTTATGAGACAATGGTCCTTACAGTTTAAGAAAATTGCTGTCACATTACATCCCTTCTCGGGCATTATATCAACTGACAAGTAGCATCTGGTGATTCCGGCCACTAAAGATAACTATTTACAAGTGACTCAAGCACAAGCATTTTCATTTGCAGGTCCACAACTATGGAATAACTTACCACTTGCTCTCAGACTTGTGTAGCCCCCATCTTGGTCAGATCATGAGCCACGGACAACACAAGATCCCATGACTGCCCCAGGGTCCCCGCACAGAGAGAACAAATAAGTTTTCAAGACCCTTAGGGCTTGTTTGACTCATGGGGACTTCTTTACACACCAGTTAGTTAACAACAAAGAATCACTCTTAACTCACAGCCTGTTGTTCAAAATAAAGTTTTTCTCAAAAAAAATGGTGACAAAAACACAAAGTTCAAAATAGTACACTTATGGCCAAATTTTCAAAGGCCTACGCATATAAAAACTGGGGTCTAGCAGTAAGGATAATGAGAATCGGATAATGGAAAAAGCCCTTTATTAAAATTTGCCCGCCTCTGGCCGAGTTTCGCTCTTTAATCGAGAGCTGGCTCAAGGGCAATCAATGTAAGCAGGACTTATTGTACGCCTGCAGGGCCGATGCCACAGTATTTGTGCATCTACTATAACATACAACCTGTTTGATTATAAATCTCTACTTTGAACGAATGGTAATGCCATGTATCACTAATTGTGAAGATCACTTCATTTGATTTATATCGTCAAAAGACAGATAGGAAATATGTGACTGCGGAGTGTGTCATTGAGGATTCAGCCGCAATCGATTGCCAAATACTGTGGCATCAGCCCTGCAGGCATACAATAAGTCCTGCTTACATTGATTGCCCCTGAGGCAGCTCTTGATTAAAGAGCGAAACTCGGCCAGAGTCGGGCAAATTTTAATAAAGGGCTTTTTCCATTATCCGATTCTCGTTATCCTTACTGCTACACAGCCAACTGGATTGGCTTCCGATTTGTTTTCTGGGTCCATCCCTTAAACTGGGGTCTATACACGTGTCCGGGCCTTGAGCCCGCAGTGAGCATTTTATAATGGACCCGGGCATGCGTAAACCCCGGCACATGTACAAGTGCCGGGCCCTGAAAATGGGGTGGGCCGGGGGAGGGTGGTCTGGGAGGGGCAGGATGGAGGCCAGCCGGGACAGTGGCCATTAGCCGGTGCGCGGAAGCTACTTCTGCTCCGGAGGAGCAGTAAGTGGTAAGATAAAAAAAATGTGGGTAGCTAGATAGGGGTTAGGGTCAGTGTGCAGAGAGGAAAGAGAAGGAAGCTTAGGCCCCCTTACACACACACGCTGCCTGCACATGCGCGGTTGGAGCCATCAGATTTTATAACATTCGTGCACTGGCTCACGCATGTTATAAAATTGGTGCTTCCATATGCGCGCACCGGGAACCGTGCACACATGGACGCACATGCGGTCTTTTTAAAATCGACCCCTTAGAGCAGTGCACAGTACTACAAAAGAGCCTTCAATACCAAAATAAAAATCATAGTCTCTTTCTAACACTCCTTCAAACTGGTCAGCTCTTTGGGGAAAGTACCCTCCTCCATCCTGGGCTCTTCCAGTACCTGTTTGGCAGAGAGAATCTGTTTCTCCAGTGTCCTTTTCTCTCCCTTTCACTTTCCTGTGAGTCTTTTTAGCTGAATCAGGTCTTGACTCTGGAGAGCTTTCCAAGTCAGGTTACCTTTTCTCCTGGCACCATCCAATTCACTAGTCCACCAAACTCTGTTAGAACTTCTCTTTTTCTCTCTCTCTCCTGAACTCCCAAGAAGTTCCACCCTGCAATTTTACTCCTCCTCTTAAATCTCTCTGGGAGCGGGGCTCTAGACCCAACTCAGGACTCTAGGGCTTAGGATACTACTCCAAATAATCCTCAAAAAAACTTTCAAATACTCTCCCTACTCACATGGAATCAGGGTTTTTTTACATCACTACTTTACCCCTCTCAAGGGGGAGGGATGCACCTCCTTAACATTCTGACACCAACCTGACATCACCAGCCGGCAGGGTCACACTGAGGGCACTCGAACCAGCCGAAGCTTGTAAAGGGCAGAAACTCCCTGTTACACTGAATACTGGTTGTTTTTAAGAAAAAATTCAAGGATTACCTTTTTAACGATTTGTTTTTCTTATATGAATTGAATTAATCCTATTTTGTTGTGAACTGTAAGATTTTATTTTATTCCGTTTATTATTTTCTTTTTTCATATAGGGGTAGATTTTATAAATCTGCGCCCGCGCATACTTTTGTTCGCGCACCAGGCGCAAACAAGAGTACGCGGGATTTTAATAGATACGCGCGTAGCCGCACGTATACATTAAAATCCGTGGTCGGCGCACGCAAGGCTGCCCAAAATCGGCAGCCTGCGCACGCCAAGCCGCGCAGCCTGCCTCCGCTCCCTCCGAGGCCGCTCTGAAATCGGAGCGGCCTCGGAGGGAACTTTCCTTCCACCCACCCCCCGCACATTCCCCTCCCTTCCCCTCCCTTCCCCTCCCTAACCCACCCCCCAGCCCTATCTAAACCCCCTCTACCTTTGTTGCACAAGTTACGTCTGCTCGAGGCAGGTGTAACTTGCGCGCGCTGGGCCGGCCGCCGGCATGCCATGGTTCAGTCCGGGGGCTGGTCCGGAGGCCACGGCCACGCCCCCGGAATGCCCCCGATGATGCGCCAGCCGCGACACGCCCCCCCCGACACGCCCCCGGAACGCCTCTGATGATGTGACGTCGCGACACGCCCCCGACACCCCCCCCCCCCAGGAAAGCTCCGGGACTTACGCGCGTCCCGGGGCTTGCACGCGCCACCGAGCCTACTCAACATAGGCTGGGCGCGCGCGGGGGGAGATTGGGCCAGGTTTTCAGGGGATACGCGCGTATCCCTTTGAAAATCTGGCCCATAATGTATGTTAGTCATTAACTGATGTTTTATGTTTTATTCATGTAATCCACCGTGCAGAAGGCTATTGATAAAGTGTTTTAAATAAATTAGATAAATAAAATAGCACCTAGGGGTGCAAGACTATAAGCAGAGGCATTATTGGAGCATCTATGAAAGCTCTGCCTCCTCCATGTCCCAGATTTCCTTTCTTAAACCCTGTAGCACCTAAATTGACCCTGGTAGGTAATTTTCAAAGCCACTTACATGCACGAAACCAGGTTTCGTGCATTCAAATGGATGTCACAAAATCAGCCGGGGGCCCCCTTCTCCTAAACGTGCGCACAGACACGGTTTCACAGCTGGAGTTGGGGCAGAGTCGGCGCTTTTGCGCGTATTTTCTGATTTTCAAAAGCATGGCAGAAGTGATAACTGCACGAGTAGTCCTGCCTTCTAAAGAGGAAGCATAATGTTATGTGAATGGATCTCTGCACTTACCCAGCCTCTTAACCATAGGAACTAGGGATGGTAACTTTTAAAAAGAGACACGGGCGCAGGTGTGCACGTGTTTGCTGGCTCGCGCCCATGGGCATGGCTATTTTATCACATTCGCCCATATACGTGTACATGTTATAAAATATGTTGAGCGCGCGCACATTGCCACACAATTTTAAGTGGGTGCACACCTGCGCGCAAATCCCACTTCCTCCGTGCAAGTGGGGGGAGGATTTTAAAAGGGGTGCATGTCCACACCATGCCACTTTCACCAGTTCATTCCCAGTTAGCCCAGGCAAGGGATAGGATATCCAAACCCCCCTAGTTTAATAACCTCCCTTTCCCCCTGTTAGCACCAACTCTTAAAACCTCATTGACTAGCCGAGACTTATTTTATTTTATTACTTACATACCATCCATAGCAGTTGTAAAATTACATGGCAGAGGACCCCAGCACACACCCGTGCATGTAAACATTTATCTGCACATCTCTTGGTCATCCTCCAACACGCCCAGCCCATGCCCGCGCCCCGCCCCCTTTTTAAAGCGTTTGACTTGTGCATGTAGTGGGAGATATGCACATACGTAGGCAACTTATAAAATACACTCAGCGTGTGCCAGTCCCACTTGTGCGCATATCTCTCAGCTTTGCTGCGCACAGGGCTTTTAAAATTCGCCTTTATGCAAGCGGAGTTCACTTTGAAAATCCTCAGTAAAGTCCGCCGAGTCAATGTAGACTTTCGCACCGTGCGAGCTGCTTTGAAATTGCCCTCCCCATGACAGGCGTTGTCCACAAAAGTTAAATGTCCGTAGCTACTTTCTGGAGCCCATAAAGACCCAGGGCAAATCAGCCTTCCAAAAAATAATTTTTGACCCCATAATATTCTTTATTTTTTGCTACCAAGTGAATTTTTCCCACTATTATGATCCTTGTTATTCCCATTAATCATTGCCTTGGTCACACACACTGTTTCATCCTCCTTTTATGTATTATTGTTCCATGGCATCATTCTGCACAAAAATCAATTGCAGTCGTATTAATAAAAGAGCCCCATGGGACATTTCATGGTCTATCAGACACTTTGTCCTTTCTACACCACAGCTGAGCAGTTTCTCAGTCCGAGAGAGACCTTGCTCTGTGCTGGTCCTTACACCACGCTTAGGTGGCCAAGGAACAGGGCACAGATTTATAGCATCACCGGCATCAAATTTCTCAGCCTCCTCAAGCTGGGAAATGAACAACATAAATCACAACAGCTTTAGTGCCATGCTGTGATGGACAGAATCCATGTCCCAGGAGGGCCTTTCATTTTGTAGCAAAAAAAAAAAAATAAAATTCTGGCTGTGCCGTGAACAAACTGTGAAATCAGGGGAAAGTGGGAAGGGACAGGCCATTTCTTCTCTCTTTTAATAACCTGCATGTTGGACAGGGGGTCTCTCGGGGAGCATCATTCCCTGTATCATGTTAGAACAAGTACCGTGAGCCTCCGTATAACAATAATGCCCAGCACTTATATCATTGTTATAGGAAAAAAAAAAAAACAATCTCAATGCATGAAAACTGACTGTAGCCTTTCCCAGATGGGGCACATAAAATGTGAGAGGATCTGGCACCTGAGGAAGCCCAAGTGCCAATCTCTCAGGAGGGTTCATTGCGAATTGCAGTCAAGCAGATGATATAGTGGACCCCGGGCACAGATTTTGAACTGGACAAGGAAACCCACCACTGGAATCTCCTCTCTAGGAACCCTGTTCCTTTCTATCCCAGTTGGTGCTGATCTTCCACACATATACAAAATAAGATCCACTCCAATGTACAGTAAATTCCAAACAATTAACATTTTATTTCTGGGGATAACAGCAATCAATTTTATGAAAAAAAAATAGGAGATGGTAAAAATCACTGATTTAATCTGGGTTCACAGCTTTCACAGCCAAAATACAATTTTAGTAATATTAATTTAACAGTTACCAAAAATTCTTACAAAAAATGCAGACTTGTTTCCAATATTTCAACAATACACTCAAATACTTTTCACACTTCTGCTTCATAGCAAATATGTTACTCACATTGGGGCAGATTTTTAAACGAGTGCGCGCGGGGTACATTTGTGCGTGCTACCCGGCGCGCACAAATGTACACCCGATTTTATACCATGCGCACACTGCTGCGCGCATGTTATAAAATCCAGGGTCGGCGCACGCAAGGGAGTGCACACTTGTGCACTTTGCGCATGCCAAGCCCTAGGGGAGCCCCGATGGCTTTCCCCGTTCCCTCCAAGGCCGCTCCGAAATCGGACCGGCCTTGGAGGGAACTTTTCTTCCGCTCTCCCCTCATCTTCCCCTCCCTTCCACTGTCTAACCCACCCCCCAGCCCTACCTAAATACCCCCTACCTTGTTTTATTTTTTATGCCTGCCTCTGTCAGGTGTACCTTGCGCGCGCCAGCCAGCTGCCGGTGCGCAATAACCCGGCACTGCCGCTATGCCAGAGGCCTCGGTCCCGCCCCCGGACCGCCCCTGGACCGGTGCCATGCCCATGACCCCGCCTCCTTTCCGCCCCTTTTTCAAAGCCCCAGGACATTCGCGCATCCTGGGACTTGCACGCACCACTGAGCCTATGAAAAATAGGCTCGGCGAACGTAGGGGCAGGTTTTCGGGGTTACGTGCGTAACCCTTTGAAAATCTACCCCATTCTGTTTCTGCCTCACATTCTGGAGTTAACATTAGCTCAACTCTTCCATTAACTAGAGTACATTAATTTTCTCTCAATACTCACATCACTTCCTCTATCTCTTTTCCACTCTTCAACCCACTGAAGCACTGGGCATGCTTCATAAGTCTTTATACCCCAAAAAGCCTATTCCCCCAAATCGTGGGATTATAGCAGTGGGAGGAATGTGAAGAGGCTACACCGGTCACTAACTTTATCTCTATGTGATTTTGCTTCCTAGGGGCAGTAGGAGGGGTTTTGATATTTTTGATTCCTCCCATTGCTATAACTCCCACCTTTTGGAGGAAAAGAATTGGAATGGACCCCACACAGGGCCCAAGAATATTTACTGGAGATTTGGAGAAGAGGAGTAACAGGCATTTCATTCTGATGCTGGAAGGGAAATGAGGAGTATACTTGGTGGTGTTCTAAGGAGTTTAGAGGAGTGAATATCAGGATGAGGTAGCAGATTTGAGTTGGGTAGTGAGTTTGATTCATCAGTAATTTCTAAACAGTCTACTTGGTGTCCTTCAGGTCCAGATGATCCCATTCTCTTAGCCTTCCAATGCCTTGTTGAGAAAGAGATTGGTGCGTTGGAATCTACCCAACAACGTTGGTCTATGAATTTATCGTATGATGAACAGGTAGCTCTATGGAAGCTGACCAATGATAACACCATTGTAAATAAACTGGCAAATAAGGGGGATTGCAAGGTAATTTTGGACAAGGCATCATATTTGCAAGAGGTGAATAGACAATTGGACAATTACTGTGTATTATATAAAGTTATATTCAGATCCTGCTCAGTTGCTAAAAGAAAAGATATCCTCTTTACTGTTAACAGCTTTAGCGGAAGGATTTATTACTAACAAACAGGGTCATTTATTTGAAGTCCTATTAAAGACTGTGAATGTTTCAAAGAAAATCTCATCAGATGGACAACATTCAATTGCATATGTGAATGCCTGTTTTCTGGTGTGATAAGATTGTTTGATTGGGATGTATTTGTGAGCCCTGTTTGTTTTTTGTATTTCTGATTTCATTTGTGAATATTTTTCCAGTGAGAATATGTTTGTAATTAATTTTCTATTAACATTTAAATTTGTTATAGAAAGTTTTTATTTGTCTTTATTATAGTGCTTTAATGATTATATGTATCTTTTCTTTAGTGATTTAGGGGTGAGATAAAGACATGTTTATTTACCCATCAAAGAAAACCATATTTGACCAGATATGAATATAAGAAATGGCTTGCAGACCAATTTGAATGTTGATGATGTGGCCCAAAACATCATTACGGCCTATCCCAATACCTTGTGTATCACATGGGGAAAAAAAGGACATTATGGCCATGTTTACAGATCTTATCCAATTTTTTGCCATCTCCAACAGACAAAGATGATTGGAATTCATGAAAATGATAAAGACAATGAAGCTGATATAGGGGCGGATTTTAAAAGGAGCGCGAATAGCCTACTTTTGTTTGCGCTCCAGGCGGAGCCGCGCGTATCTGCTAAAAACCTGGATCGGCGCGCGCAAGGCTATGGATTTTGTATAGCCGGCGCGCGCCGAGCCGCGCAGCCTACCCCCGTTCCCTCCAAGGCTACTCCGAAATCGGAGCGGCCTCGGAGGGAACTTTCCTTTGCCCTCCCCTCACCTTCCCCTCCCTTCCCCTACCTAACCCACCCGCCCGGCCCTGTCTAAACCCCCCCTTACCTTTGTCGGGGGATTTACGCCTCCCGGAGGGAGGCGTAAATCCCCGCGCGTCAGCGGGCCTCCTGCGCGCCGGGACGCGACCTGGGGGCGGGTACGGAGGGCGCGGCCACGCCCCCGGGCTGCCCCGGGCCGTAGCCACGCCCCCGGGCCCGCCCCCGGAACGCTCCCGACACACCCCAAAAACGCCGCGCGGTTCGGGCCCGCCCCCCGACACGCCCCTCGACACGCCCCCTCCGAAAACCCCGGGACTTACGCGAGTCCCGGGGCTCTGCACGCGCCGGTAGGCCTATGTAAAATAGGCTTACCGGCGCGCAGGGCCCTGCTCGCGTAAATCCGCCCGGTTTTGGGCGGATTTAGGCGAGCAGGGCTCTGAAAATCCGCCCCTTAGTGTAGATTTTGACTTTTCATGTAAGTAAAACATAAAAGCAGCCAGCCTGACATACAGAACTGGGCACACCAAATGAAAAATTAAAGGCAAACTTGAACTCAGGTACAGATGTTAGTATTATTTCAAAATCACTCATTGAGTACTGGAAGATCAGTTATACTCCATTTAAGTCAGGAGTAAATAATCAGACTACCTGCATTGGTGAAAATGCCACAGGTAATTTTTATCCATGGGGTTTGAACTAATAAAACAAAACTATGTGGGTAGTTTTGCTTTAATTATCGCACCCTCAAAAATTACCCACAGAGATTTGTGCCTGCTTTTTCTGCAGGTAATTTTTTCACTTAAAACAAAGTGGACATTCTTAATAATCAAAATAATGCATCAGAGCCATAGCTAGACAATTTGGCACTTACGGCCAAGTGAAAAATTGTGCTCTCATCCATTACAGAACACATGACACCAGAGTAGGGAGACTCTGTTAAATGTTGCACAGCAATGCCAAAAGGCCAATGCATGGGTATTAGGTGCCCCAGGCAAATCTTACGGTCTTGCACTCTGACATGCTCTCCCTACATACTATTAAAAGTTATGCATTTATTTATTTATTTATTTATTTTAATTTTTAATTTTGCAAATTTTCAATAATTCAAAAACATATACATGTTTCAGCAAATGAACATAAGTATTCCCATTTGAGGCAACCTTTTACATCATCCATTCTCAATAGTACAAACACAAGAAAAAGGAATTATATTTAAAATGGAAAACAGAAATATAATATTACTACTTGCTCATGGTCGGGGAGAGATCCCTTCTACCTAGAGCAATATTAACAAACATTTTTAACCAAAAATCTGAGAGTAAGGCAGTCTATACATTTAATCGCTGATTTAACCTGGATCTAAAGTCCACTGATGTGACTGTATAAAATTGCCGAGCTGCTCCGGTTCATAAAAAACATACCTATTCCCGGCCACTTTCATGATACATTTGCATGGGAATCTCAGAATAATCTGAGCTCCATGACTTCTAGCTAGAGGCAACAATGACAAAAACTTTTTTCTTTTCCTTTGGGTTTCCTTAGAAACATCAGGGTATATCCATACCTTCTGGTTTAGATATAAAACAGATCGATTTTGTAAAAACTTCTTCATAATATTCTCCCTATCCAATGATGTTGAGAATTTTACCAATAAAGTACCTCTTCCTTCTATTTGCTGTTGTTGCGTAGTTTCTAAGAATTCAGTAATGTTTAATACATTTTCACCAATTTCCATTTGATTCCCAGATGTTTCTTTAAGGTCTGTCACAAAATAAGCTTGGATTATATTAGGTTGTTCCTCAAAAGAGATCTTAAGAACATCTTTCAAATAGTTTTTAAATTGTTCCTTTGAAGATATCAAATTGCACTTGGGAAAATTCAATACTCTAATATTGGCATTTCTCAGTTCATTTTCAATTATCTCTAACCTCCTGTTTGTAACAGTTTCAGTTTATATCAATGTATTTTGCACTGCCTCAATTTTATTTATTTTCTCCTCCAAATAAGTTATTTTCTTCTCTTGTCTGTCCGCAGACATTTTTAAGTTACCAAAGGATTCTTGCATAGTTTTCATAGGTCCTGATAAAGTCATTATAGAGTTTTGAAGTGTGGCTATAGCAAGCCATAAAGATTCCAGAGTAATACTCTCAGGCTTTTCTAGCGGTTTCAGTTCCGGGAAAGCAATTGTTTGAATCACAATGTTTATATTTTCCTCAGCTCTAGACAATTCTGTGGAGGTTTCCAGGGCCATACCCTCTCCTCCTACGGCTCCAAAGCTTTCGGAAGGTTCCCTTCCCCCCTCCGGGGTTGACACCAATAGTCCGCCCTCCATAGCCGGTGTTAAGCTCTCCCCTGCGAGACACCCCTCGGGTAAACTCACCCCATTCAGCGTCTTCCGTTGTTGAGGCGTTTGTTATGCATTTATAATAACAGATTTTACATGAAAAAGAATTTTCAAAGTATAGCCTTCTGAGGTAAAATATCACATGCAATGCTGTGGTGCCAGCCAAAAAACCCTGCACAAAAGTAAAACAGATACTTGGAACCCATATTACATTAGGCCTACTGTAAAACGCCATGGGCATGGGCTTGGCCCTCAAAAAGCCAGGAGAAAACAGAATTGCAATACAATAAACTTTCTATATCAGAATAGCACAAACTGCCAGCATTCAAACAGCAACAACCTCCCTATGAAAAAGCAACACTGCAAATATTACACCAGAGGATGTGGTTAGTGCAGTTAGTATAGCTGTGTTTAAAAAAGGATTGGATAAGTTCTTGGATGAGAAGTCCATTACTTGCTATTAATTAAGTTGACTTATATAATAACCACCACTATTATTAGCAACGGTAACATGGAATAGACTTAGTTTTTGGGTACTTGCCAGGTTCTTATGGCTTGGATTGGCTACTGTTGGAAACAGGATGCTGGGCTTGATGGACCCTTGGTCTGACCCAGTATGGCATATTCTTATGTTCTTATGTTCTTACAAATACACCTCCTATTAGGAAAACAGATTAAGGCAAACTGCTATAGATCCCTCCACAGAAACTGCACTCTAGTTGAATACCTCACTTTAGTCCACATGCAGAACATAGACCTTCAAAAACAGAATAAAGAGACCATAAAATAGAAATAGAAATGTGCAGGCAAAAACTGATCTGGAAATTGCAACAAGCCAAATTCTGTATGCAGTGCAACAATGGAAAAAAATAAGCATTACTATTCCTCATAAAACAATAAAATCAAGTAATATAAATTGAATTAATACTAGTAAAACCACACCAATAAAAATTATAATTTATAACAGCTAATGAATAGAATAATATCCAATAATTAAAGACTCAAATATTTTCCAAACACCAATGAAATACTGTGCAGGTCTCTCCAGAACTAATTCTGCAGACACAGCTTCCAAGGAAGAAGTTACCAGAGTCTTATTAGTATTCATAAGAACATAAGAACATAAGAAATTGCCATGCTGGGTCAGACCAAGGGTTCATCAAGCCCAGCATCCTGTTTCCAACAGAGGCCAAAACCAGGCCACAAGAACCTGGCAATTACCCAAACACTAAGAAGATCCAATGTTACTGATGCAATTAATAGCAGTGGCTATTCCCTAAGTAAAATTGATTAATAGCCGTTAATGGACTTCTCCTCCAAGAACTTATCCAAACCTTTTTTGAACCCAGCTACACTAACTGCACTAACCACATCCTCTGGCAACAAATTCCAGAGCTTTACTGTGCGTTGAGTGAAAAAGAATTTTCTCTGATTAGTCTTAAATGTGCTACTTGCTAACTTCATGGAATGCCCCCTAGTCCTTCTATTATTCGAAAGTGAAAATAACCGAGTCACATCTACTCGTTCAAGACCTCTCATGATCTTAAAGACCTCTATCATATCCCCCCTCAGCCGTCTCTTCTCCAAGCTGAACAGCCCTAACCTCTTCAGCCTTTCCTCATAGGGAAGCTGTTCCATCCCCTTTATCATTTTGGTTGCCCTTCTCTGTACCTTCTCCATCGCAACTATATCTTTTTTGAGATGCGGTGACCAGAACTGTACACAGTATTCAAGGTGTGGTCTCACCATGGAGCGATATAGAGACATTATGATATTTTCTGTTCTATTAACCATTCCCTTCCTAATAATTCCTAACATTCTATTTGCTTTTTTGACTGCTGCAGCACACTGAGCTGACGATTTTAAAGTATTATCCACTATGATGCCTAGATCTTTTTCCTGGGTGGTAGCTCCTAATATGGAACCTAACATCGTGTAACTACAGCAAGGGTTATTTTTCCCTATATGCAACACCTTGCACTTGTCTACATTAAATTTCATCTGCCATTTGGATGCCCAATCTTCAAGTCTTGCAAGGTCCTCCTAATAAGAACAGGAGATTCCATCAAAGCAGGTTCCCCCACTTGTAGAGGAACAGTCTGAACATCTTGAAGCTGCAGAGAGGCCTCTAAAGAACCTGCTGAAGCACGAGATTTCAAACAAGGTGGTGTGCAAGAGTCAGGGCTTTTAGAAATTGAATTTCCAAAAGAAGCGACATGGAAATCCATACTAAACTGAATTGACCCTGTTGGAGTGCTAGTGCTGGTGGGGAGAAATGAACAGTTCCCTTCTTCTTCCCCATTAGACCTGAGGAGATTTGCAATAAGAGAAAAAAAAAACAGAAAGAGAGACTTACTTCAGAGGTTTCAAGATGTCACGTTGGGTAGGCTGAAACAAAATTCAAAGCCACGTGCCCCTTTGGCGCGCGTGGCTTCGGCATCAAGTCGCTGCAGAGATGATTTTGTAGCCCCATCCTAGCATCTCAAAGTAATGATGTCAGACGCTGAGTCTCCCGCAGGAAAACTAACACTGCTGCGGGACAAAGAAAACTCCATGGCAGCATCCCAGGGCTCTCCCTGCAGAGACGGTGACTCCCTTTCTCCGTCGATCCCAAAGAGAAGCTGATGACATCAGATGCCAAGTCCCCTATAAGGAAATCAACATGCTGCAGGACAAAGAAAACTCTACGGTGGCATCCCAAGATTCTCCCCGCAGAGACGATGACTCTCTCTCTCCATCGATCCCTTCGACACACATATTCTATTAGGGATGTGAATCATTTTTGAACGATTAAAATTATCATCAGATAATTTTAAAATTGTTCTAAATCATTAGAGTGCACGATACATTACAATACATTCCACATCCCTGCAATCTGCCTTCAGATCCTACCTCCACTCCTATAAGGAGGCCACTGACAAAGCCAAGAGGGACTTCTATGCCCAGAAGATCCACCACCTCCAATTCAACGCACGGGCCCTCTTCAATTTCGCTGCTTCCCTCACCAAAACCAACACCACCCTCCCCCCTGACACCAACCACCCCACCAAATGTGAAGAACTCGCGCAATACTTTCACAAAAAAATTGACACTATCATGTCACGCTTCCCCCCCCACACACAATCTATACTCCTCCCAATACTATGCTGAATAACCCCTTAGCCCCCTCACCCAGCCCGGCCGCCACACAATTAAGTAACACATCCGCCACCCTCAGCTCATTTGACACCACAACCTACACAGAGATAGAAACTATACTTAAAAAAATCAACCCTGCCACCCACCCCACTGATACCATCCCCACCAAAACCCTTCTCTCAATCCCCAACATAATCTCCAAACCTATCACCGACATTATCAACTGCTCAATCTCCACTGGCACGGTACCTAGCCTACTTAAGCAAGCCATAATTAAACCCATCCTCAAAAAACCCACCCTTGACCCAACGGACCCAGCCAACTACCGCCCAATCTCCAATCTTCCCTTTATCTCAAAAATTCTAGAAAAAATCATCAACAAACAATTAACAACCTATCTTGATGATCACCACCTCCTATTCCCTTCGCAATTCGGCTTTCGCCGTCACCACAGCACAGAAACCCTACTCACCTCCCTCTCTGACCACATCCTAAAGGCCCTCGACAAAGGTCAATCACATATCCTCGCCCTTCTGGACATCTCCGCAGCATTCGACATGGTCCACCACACCCTACTAATAGAGCGCCTAAGAGAAATAGGTATAACTGACACCGCTCTCTCCTGGTTCAAATCATACCTTTCCAACAGGCAATACCAGGTAAAAAGTGGGCCCTGCCAATCTAAACCTGTCAACCTGTTACAAGGCGTTCCCCAAGGCTCCGCCCTCTCCTCTACCCTGTTCAATATATACCTTTTACCCCTCTGCCAACTGCTATCAAGACTCGGCCTCCCACACTTCTTATATGCCGACGATGTTCAGATTCTCATTCCTGTAACTGATACCATACCCAATGCCCTAAAAATTTGGGAAACCGCACTTGCAACCATCAGCTCCCTGCTCACCAACAATTACTTAGCCCTCAATACCTCCAAAACAGAGCTCCTCCTCATCTCACCCCTCCCACATCAACCACCACTCCACCCTCAACCCACCACCCCCTCCACATTCACTCAACAAGTGCGAAGCCTTGGTGTCGTCCTCGATAACCACCACAATTTGAAGAAATTAATTAACTCAACTTTGAAAGAGGGTTTCTTCAAGCTCCACACACTCAAAAAATTGAAACCCCTGCTCCACATCAATGATTTCCGCACAGTACTGCAAGCTACCATCCTTGCCAAGCTTGACTACTGTAACGCCATCCTCATCGGCCTCCCAAAAAAGCACCCTCCGGCCCCTTCAGATGCTTCAAAACTCAGCAGCGCGCATACTCACCAATGCCCACCGAAATGATCACATCACCCCCATCCTCAAGCTCCTACACTGGCTGCCAATCAACTCCAGGATCATTTACAAAACACTTACCCTGATCCACAAAACCACCTACAACCATGACATGTCCTGGTTCAAAGATCAACTCTGAATCCGCACCCATAGCAGACCCACCAGGGCTCAACACCTTGCCACAATGCACACCCCCCTCTCCAAAGCTGTCCAAACTTAAATCCACCAGGGGACGTGCCATCTCCCTCGCCTGACCCACCCTCTGGAACAGAATGCCCCCAAACCTGCGCCTAGAATCTTGTCATAAAAGATTCAAACAGAACCTAAAGACCTGGCTCTTTAAACAGGCTTTCACCTAAACCCCCCCCCCCCCACACACACACACACACACAATCTCCCCATTACCACCTATAATAGCCCGATTTTCCTGTGTCGCCTGTTACATTCATGTCAACCTCCTTAACTCACACGCGACAATACGTTCTCTGCTATACTCTTTCTGATACCTACCCCAATCAGTCATGATGACCTCATTTTAATGTACACTTTGTAAATAGCTCGTTACAACATTTCAATGTACACTTTGTAAATAGCTCGTTACAAAACCTGTTGTGTTACCTGTTTGCATTTCTTTGTTACCTTTATTATTAACCTTCACTCTATTCCTTGTTCTTTGTAAAGCTTGTTGCTATTTTAAGTTATCTGTGAACCGAGATGATGTTCCCATCGTATCCCGGTATACAAAAACACTCAAATAAATAAATAAATAAATAAATGCCCCCGATTTATCATCAGGGGCATTTGTATTGTATCGTTAAATAGGGCACGGGAATTATTTGGGGGAGGGCGGGAAAACCGGCACACCAAACAACCCCTAAACCCACCCCGACCCTTTAAAACCAATTCCTTACCTTCCCCCAACCTCCCGAACCCCCCCAAAATGTTAAGTTACCTGGTGGTCCAGTGGGGGGGGGGTCCCGGCGCGATCTCCCGCTTTCGGGCCATCGGCTCCATTTTGGCTGCCACTAATTAAAATGGCGCCGATTGCCCAATAAAAAAAAAAAACCCACTCGACCCTTTAAATTGACCCCCCTTAGCCTCCCCCACTCTCCCGACCCTTTTTTTTTAGGGAGGCCCATGCCGCTAAAAAAAAACCCCACCCGACCCTTTAAATCGACCCCCCCTCCTGAACCCCCAAAACCTTTTAAAATTACCTGGTGGTCCAGGGGGGCCTCGGGGAAAGATTTCCCATTCCCAGGCATTAGCTGTTCTAAAAAGAAAATGGTGCCGATGCGCCTTTGCCCTTACCATGTGACAGGGTATCCGTGCCATTGGCCGGCCCCTGTCACATGGTAGGAGCACTGGATGGCCTGCGCCATCTTTAAAGATGGCACCGGCTATCTTTACTCATCAGCCCCTATTATACTATACTCTATAAAAGAATCTTTGAGGCAATTAGAGAGGTCAGGTACATCCGCCGCAACTTGCACACTACTTGCACTCACGTTGGATGAATCCTTTCCATCCAGCTGACCTTCTCCTAGCTTCTTGTGTGGTTGAGGGGGAGTTACTGCATTGCCTGGACTCAGCGAGGCTTCAGAAGAATCTCGCAAACTGTCCATCTTTGGCGGTCCCTGCCGACTCATGTGGGCATCCATGGGTCCGATTCTCGTTGTTGTCGTTGCTGGTGAAGAAGTGGCAAATCTAGCTTTCCTCTTATGGCCCATCAATCCGTTGATGATTCCAATTCCCAGTCAAACCCCAGTCAAAGCCGGTCTAAGCCGCGCGCGCCTTCGGCACTCGCGGCTTAGGCTGCGCGCCGGTGTTGCCTGCGCGCCGGCGTATTTCGGGTTTTAAAGACCCGGGCTCCTGGTGATGACGTAGGGACTCGGGCTCAGCTGTTGGTAATTGCTGTATTTCGGCTACTCACTGCTCGCTTTTGGATGGAATTTAGCAAGCGTTTTTACTCCCAAGTCTCTAATCAGGGCGGCTAGTTGTCCCTTCTGCTTTCAGCCGGACCCCGCTGGACTGCCAGCGTATCTCGGGTTTTAAAGACCCGGGCTCCTGATGATGACGTAGGGACTCGGGCTCAGCTGCTGGTAATTGCTGTATTTCGGCTATTCACTGCTCGCTTTTGGATGGAATTTAGCAAGCGTTTTCACTCCCAAGTCTCTAATCAGGGCGGCTAGTTGTCCCTTCTGCTCTCAGCCGGACCCCCTGCACACTGCTGTTCTTACTCAGGCTGTGCTGGCCATGGCACTACTCGTCTTCCTTCCAAGGCCCCACCGGCAATTCCGTGGGCCTTGGTGCTGTTCCTCTGTTTCAGAGCAGCTCCGCTAGTGATTGCAGCGCTCCTCCCTCCTAAGGCCCCGATGGCGATTCCATCAGGGCCACAGTGCTCTTCTTCCTTTTCAGGGCAGCTCTGCTGGCAATTGCAGAGAGGCTGCTGCACTCTTCCTCCAAAGGCCTTGCAAGCGATTCCAGTGGAGGCACGGTGTTTCCGACGACAGCAGAACTAGGGTGCCCTTCCAGTAGCGGCGCCTATGGCTGAGGCCATATTGGCCATAGGCATGCTATGGCTCTGCAATGCACGTTGTTTGAGTCCCCTGCTCCCAGGAATACCTGTACCAAACTCAGAGAAAACTATGCATGTTATAGATCAACTTGTGTATTTTTCCTTGCATTGAGGGTGAGCAATTTTTTTAAAAGACCATCTCTACAGATAAAATGCTTTTTAACCCACAGAAATGGTTTTCATTATTTCCCTCCCTAAATCATAAAAGATTAAATTCTACATTATTGATGATGAAGAAGAAACAATTTTAGGACAATGTGCTTACAGAATTTAGCTACTTTTGCCAAATGAATAGATAATTCAAGAGTCACTCAAGGTGAATTCTATAAATGAAGAAATATTGGGGCAAATCTTTAAACTTACGTGAGGGTGCAGATTTGTTCGCGCAACCCGGCGCAAACAAATCTACGCCCGATTTTATAACATGCGCCCGCTGCCACGCGCATGTTATAAAATCCAGGGTCTTCGCGCTCAGGGGGGTGCACAATTATGCAAACTGCGCACGCCGAGCCAAGCAGCCTGCCTCCGTTCTCTCCAAGGCCGCTCCGAAATCGGAGCGGCCTTGGAGGGAACTTTTTTTTGGTCCCCCCCACCTTTCCCTCTCTTCCCCTATCTAACCCCAAGCTCCCCCTGCGCCGCCGAGCCTATGCAAGATAGGCTCGGCGCACGCAGGGGGAGCTTGGGGCAGGTTTTCGGGGGTTACGTGAGTATCTTACTCGCATACCCCTGTGAAAATCTGCCCCATTATGGGATAGATTTTAAAAGAAGCACGCGCGGCCTTCATGTGCATGTGCTACCCGGCGCGCGCACATGTATGCCCAATTTTATAACGTGCACACAGGCATGCGCATGTTATAAATTCAAGGGTTGGCACACGCAAGGGGGTGCACAATTATGCACCTTGAGCGCGCCGAGCCACGCTGCCTTCCCCCATTCTCCCTAACCTAACCTTCCCACCCTTTCCCCTAACCTTTCCCCCCCAGCCCTAATCTAACCCCCCCAAATTAGTATCTTACCTTTTGCGCCTGCCTCTGGGCAAATTGTGCGTGCCAGCAGCTTGCCGGCATGTGATCCTCCGACACAGCGGCACACTTCGAGCTATTAGATGGTCCTCCTATATGCAAATAAATACTTGACTACTATGAAGGCCTTAAGGATAGGTTCTCTCTCTCTCTCTCCCTCCATCCTACATGGAAATTGTTTAGAGCCAGTCTACCTACCAATCACTTTTGTTGATGTTGTGCTGCTCCTAGGCATCTCTATCCCTTGTTATTTACATATCCCTTTATAAATACTTTTTGGCAGGCAGTATGGAATATTATAAGATTTAGAATTTTAGTTGACCCATTACTTCTGCATCCTTGGCGCCAAAAACAACGGCGCTGACACCATCTGCGCGCACGGTGTCAATGACTTTTGCACACAAGTCGATATATGTGCACAACTTACAACAAACATTGGCACACATGGCGCCGAAGACATTGTTTCACTCGACAGCATACAGATCAACGCACAGTGGACTACAAAAGTCCAAACAAACATATCATTCAATATCACATGGGGTAAAACGAAGACATCAGTCTCGAGATGTACCTCATTCCACCTCTTCAGACTCTAATCCTACAGAGGTGATCACTGTCGGGAGATGGAACCCACACAGGATCATCATCACCATAGATGATCACGCCACTCACATCAAAAAGCGACAAAGACGAGAAATACATGGGCAGTGAGCCCTTCTACTTCTAGGTCATCTCACCCACGAAGTGTAGATTCCTTATCTCATAGACAATAAAAACCACTTCCTCTGCTGCATCTATGTCTTCAGATAATTCTGTTAAGACTACAGAGGGCAAGATGAGGAACAAGTATGATGTGCCAACTGTTTCCCCTAAAATTTCTATGGTACCACCTAAAACAGGTGAATTACCAAAACAATCTGGTCGTTCAGCAATGCCTCCTCAAATGAAAGAGGCATTTCTTCAATTATCCCAATCATTGGCAGGGTTTTATGAAACTCTTCGATCATCCTTTAAGATGTCCAACGAACTATCAGTGAGTTCCCCGGAACACAGTATACATACTTCCAGAGAACCGTCGGTGGAGCCTCCGGCATCCCCAATGACGAAACGACCAATTTCACTAATTAAACATCAAGATACCCCTATAGATTCTCTGTCTCCACAAACATCCCCATCGTCATCTACTGGATTCCTATCGGATCCACAGGAACAACCACAGGAACCATATTCTCCTCCAGAGGACCTGACATACCAAAATTTTTAGAAAAATTGGGCACAATACTACATCTAGAGGTCCAAAAAGAGATAGACCCTAGATCAGAAACCTTTGGTTTTCTAATTTTCAATGCTCCGGGAGAACCAACATCTCTCCCACCACACGAATTATTACACACTGTCTTAAAGAAGTCATGGGAAACACCTTATTCTCTATCAGCGGTTTCCAAGAAAACGGATATAAAATTCCGTATGCGGAAAGCATCGCCTTACTCTATCCCACAACTACCACATGCTTCAATTGTGGTAGAGTCGGCAATGCAAAGATTGAAAAAAGCAAAGTTGCATGCCTCTTATCCACCGGGCAAAGACAACCGGTATTTAGATGACTTTGGCAGGAAGATGTATCACAACTCAATGTTGAATGCCCGCATTATGCACCATCAATTCTATATGGTACAATATCTATATGAGTGCATACAAGCCACGAAAGGTATACTTTTCTCGACGGCAGATCAGATACCACTGCCTCTTCATGACATGGAGGAGTGTTCTCGACACCTTCTGCAATTGATCTATGAAGCATTTGAAACATCTTCTAAGGCGTCTGCGACAGCCATTGCAGCTTGTAGGATGGCATGGATACGATCTAATACGATACGAGAAGATTTGCACGAGAAGCTGGCGAACATCCCGTGTACAGGAGACAACCTGTTCAGGGAACGGTTTCAAGAAACAGTTGGAAAACTAAAAGAAGAAGCTTTAGCAGTCCAATCCTTAACGTCACAATCTCACTACTCGACCACGCGTCATTATATGGGATCTACACGTAGACAATCCTATAACCGTAGGCCTTACAGGTCTTATTAATCCTTTCGTGCACAGACGTATCCATCTTACCAGCGTCCTCCGTCGCAACAAAACAACACAACTCAACGTAGGGGTAAGCCACGTAACCAGAGACAGCAAACACAGCAACTGGCTACTGCAGTGAAATCAACACCGTCTTTTTAATAACCCAGCCACCACCACTACATCAAGTACCACCGGGCAGAATTCATTCTTGCCTGGCAGCCTGAGAGAAAATAACAACCGATCAGTGGGTTTTAGAGATAGTACGACACGGGTACCAACTGCAATTTACCACAAAACCCATACTACCTCACTTTTCCACTCTAAAGAGTCAAAGCTTCCAACCACAACTAGGGGACGAGATTGCTTTGCTTCGCAACAGCAGGCCATTTGGCGAATTTTCCCGAAAACCCAAAAAGCAGGGTTTTATTCCCCATACTTCCTCATCCCCAAGAAGTCGGGTGGACTTCGCCCCATATTAGATCTACGGGAATTGAACAAATTCCTGATCAAAGAGAAATTCAAGATGTTATCATTGAAATCGATCTTACCTCTGATTCAGCCCAGCGATTGGATTTGTTCCATCGATCTGAAGGATGCGTACACACATATTCCAATCCATCCATCCTCTTGGCATTCCCAATGCTTTTGCTATGGCCATCAACACTACCAATACAAGGTTCTTCCTTTTGGACTGTCGGCTGCACCGAGGGTTTTCACCAAATGCATGGTTATGGTGGTGGCTCATCTGAGACAACAGGGTATGACCATCTTTCCATATCTGGATGATTGGCTAATAATAGCATCGACCCCAGACATCTTACTAGATCACCTCCGATGGGTGATACAGTGCTTACAGGAATTGAGGCTAGTGATCAATTTTCAGAAATCACATCTCCAACCAACACAACGACTACAGTTTATAGGAGCAGGCCTGGACACTGTTCGCAACCGGGCATATCTCCCAACATAAAGAATAACACAACTACGTCAACTTCTCTACTCCTTGAACAACACTCAAAGGCCATCGGCAAGACAAATTCTGGTAGTCCTCGGCTACATGGCGGCGGCTATCTTCACAGTGCCCAACACCAGGCTACAATTGAGATGCCTGCAATGGGGACTAAAACGTCAATGGAAACAACACTCACAACCATTGACACAGAAGCTATCGTTGACTTCCGAGATGAAACAGGACATAACATGGTGGCTCCTACACTTCACCCTGTCCAAAGGAGCAGTATTCAGTCCTCCTCCTCACAACGCAGTCTTAACCACAGATGCGTCTCGCAAGGGATGGGGAGCACATCTCGAGATTTATGAAACACAAGGGTTATGGACAATCTACGAGCAAACCCTGCAGATACATTTATTAGAGCTCAGAGCAATTCGAAATGCATTACAAGTGTTTCAAGATCATTTAAAGGGCCGCAGGGTCATGATCTACACAGACAATCAAGTGGCAAAGTTTTATATCAACAAGCAAGGAGGGTCTGGTTCATGGCCCCTTTGCAAAGAGACCCTGACAATCTTCAAACATGCTCACCAACATTGCATACATCTGCAAGCAACTTATCTACCAGGAGTAGCAAATGCAAGAGCGGACAGGCTCAGTCGCATCTTTCACCCTCACGAATGGACACTCAATTCGGAGATTGCCCAAGGCAGCTTTATGCCATGGGGGACGCCAGCGATAGATCTATTTGCAACAGAGATCAACGCTCAGGTTCCCAAATTCTGCTCGATACAACCAAGTCAATTCAGGATCGCCCAGGATGCCTTCCTCATTCCCTGGACGACAGGCTTCCTGTATGCCTTTCCTCCCATACCACTCATAACACGAACAATTCAAAAGTACATAACAGACAAGGCTCAACTGATACTGATAGCTCCAGCCTGGCCAAGACAACCGTGGTACAGTTTCCTTCTCCGACTGTCCATCACGGACCCCATCCGATTACCGAATCGCCCAGATCTTCTCTTCCAAGTTCAAGGAACACTTCTACACCCACTACACGCATCTCTCCATTTGACAGCGTGGAGATTGAGAGGCTCCTTTTAACAGAACAGGGAGTTTCCACTTCATCACAATCCATTTTGTTAGAATCCAGGAAACTCTCAACAAGGAAAAACTATAGTTATAAATGGAAACGATACTCCACCTGGTGCCCTTCTAACTGTGTACCATCATTAGACTGTTCACCTGAATTACTCATGGATTATCTACATACACTGTACATGGCTGGGCTTGCAACTTCATCCATTAGAGTTCATCTCAGCATCATGGGGCATATCATAGAACAGTTAACAATATTCCTATATCCAATCACACCTTACTATCTCGTTTCATCAAGGGGTTAACTCACCTTTGCCCTCTGATCTCCAAACCTCCAATTCCGTGGAACCTCAATATAGTTCTTGAACAGTTTATGCTTTTCCCATTTGAGCCCATGGACTCATCACATATTAAATACCTCACATTGAAGGTGGTGTTACTAGTTGCAGTAACATCAGCACGACGATTCAGTGAATTACAGGCCTTGGTCCATTATTCTCCGTATTTACAGTTTCATCACCAAAAGGTGGTTCTCCGAACTCACCCGTCCTTCCTACCAAAAGTGGTTTCTCAATTCCATCTCAATCAGACCATAGAATTACCCATCTTTTTCCCTAAACCTCATGCAAATGACAGGGAAAAATTACTGCATACACTAGACTGCAAAAGAGCGTTACCATACTACAAACAAAGAACAAACTCGGACTCCCGTGTTTCTCAACTCTTTGGGGTAGATTTTCAGACGAGCGCGAACAGCCTACTTTTGTTTGCGCTCCAGGCGCAAACAAAAGTATGCTGGATTTTAGTAGATACGCGCGTAGTCGCGCGTATCGGCTAAAATCCTGGATCGGCGCGCGCAAGGCTATCGATTTCGTATAGCCTGCGCGCGCCGAGCCGTGCAGCCTACCCCCGTTCCCTCCTAGGCCGCTCCGAAATCGGAGCGGCCTAGAAGGGAACTTTCCTTTGCCCTCCCCTCACCTTCCCCTCCCTTCCCCTACCTAACCCACCCGCCCGGCCCTGTCTAAACCCCCATCCTACCTTTGTCGGGGGATTTACACCTCCCGGAGGGAGGCGTAAATCCCCGCGCGCCAGCGGGCCTCCTGCGCGCCGGGCCGCGACCTGGGGGCGGGTACGGAGGGCGCGGCCACGCCCCCGGGCCGTAGCCATGCCCCCGTACCCGCCCCCAAAACGCTGCCGACACGCCCCCGCAACGCCGCGCGCTCCGGCCCCGCCCCCCGACACGCCTCCCGACACGCCCACTCCGAAAACCCCGGGACTTACGCGAGTCCCGGGGTTCTGCGCGCGCCGGTGAGCCTATGTAAAATAGGCTTCCCGGCGCGCAGGGCCCTGCTCGCGTAAATCCGCCCGGTTTTGGGCGGATTTACGCGAGCAGGGCTCTGAAAATCCGCCCCTTTGTCTCTTTCGACCCGAAGGCGCTTGTACTACCGGTGGCTAAACGCACCATCTCCAGCTGGATAGCACAGTGCATCAAGTTCTGCTACGACAAACAGAACCTACAGCTACATTCTGTTCCCAAAGCTCATCAAGTTAGAGCAGTGGCGACCTCCTTAACACACCTTAAACATGTACAACCCATAGGCATTTGTAAGGCAGCGACATGGTCATCGCTCCATACCTTCACATCCCACTACTGTCTTGATCAACAAGCAGCCACTGATGCGAAGATAGGACATGCAATCCTGCAATCTCTATCCTCTCGTACACAGTGAATGCCACACTTTTCAGGATCACGTACAAACATATATACCATAAACAACGTGATCGGGAGCTTGGGACTCCCATGACAACATGATCGGGAGCTTGGGACTCCCATGCTATCGACGGGAAAAAGCAAGTTTGCTTACCGTAAACGGTGTTTCCGTAGATAGCAGGATGAATTAGCCATGCTGACCCACCCTCCTCCCTGGCAGTCACTGTCTTTCCTAACTACAGCTTAATCACAGACTAAGGAGAATCTGTTACTTTCCTGCACGGGAACACACGCACAGCCGCAGAGAGCTAACATCTAAATCTCTGCTTTGTAAAGTTCCGTCTCCCGGACCTGATTGACAGATCCTCCCCATGACAGCATGGCTAATTCTTCCTGCTATCTACGGAAAACAAGACCTGGTTGTTCAACCAAGCTTTCTCTTAACTCAACTCTCCCAGCACAGATCCCACGGGTAGACCCCGCCCATGGCAAATCTCCAAGTTTTTCCTGTCGCCCAAATAAACCTGCCGCAGTAACGCCCCCTCGAAGTCTGTTCTGACTCCATCTGCTGGACGGGGGACATAACCCACCGTCTGGAATGATCCTGGTATGTACAGGGAACTGGGTATAAAAAACGTTTGGATAAGTTCCTAGAGGAAAAATCCATAAACTGCTATTAATTAATAAGTAATAGTAGCTTGAGATCTGTTTAATATTTGGGTACTTGCCAGGTAATTGTAACTTGGATTGGCCACTTTGGAAACAGGATGCTGGGCTTGATGGACACTTGGTCTGACCCAGTGTGGCATATTTTATGTTCTTATGTTTATGTTCTTTATCTGTCCACTAGGTAAAAACAGCTCAGTGGCATTAAAGGAGTTATGAAAACTATTTATTGACTAATTATTACAGAGTAGGTTGATCTTAAATGAATTAAAGATGGAGATCCTGGTTGTGGGTGATAGGGACTCTGCTTTTACAATTATGGTGGATATTGCAATCAGTAAAGTAGCTCCAGTGGAGCAAGTGAAGTCTTTTGGAGCAAGGCTTGATTCTTGCCTGGATGTTAGAAGGCGATGTTTTGCACTTAATGCAAGTGGCATTTTTCAAAGTTTGTCAGGTGTGCCACCTCATTCATATTTGGACTTAGTCTTGTTTTTGGGTCATAGTTCAGGCATATGTGCTGACATACCTGAATTATTATAATGACCCGCTGATCAGCCTCCTGTTGGAGGCTGATGCACAGGTTCCAGGCAGTGCAAAATGTTGTGTCAAGATTGATATGGGGGATGACCCTGGAGTACGTCTGTCCAACCTTTGCTGCATCAAATCCATTGGTTGCCAATAACATTCAGAGTTCAGTTTAAGATCATATCCTTGATTGTTGGGGGAGCCCATTTCCCCTCAGCTACCTATTTAAAAGATAAATTGCTAGAGTGCTGTGTTCCTCCCAGACTGCAATATTAGCAGTCTCATCATGTATGGCAGTTCAGAAAGCTGAACTGTGAACTGCGAGTTGATTGTTTTCCACTGTTGCTCCCCAACTTTGGAATAAACTTCCCTTTCATATTAAGACTGAGTCAAATTACCTGAGCTTCCAGAACAAGTTGAATGCATGGTTGTATCTGCCAGAGGGTTAAAGGATTTGGATAATATGATTGTTGGGTTATGCTTTCATACTGAATTATTTGTCTGTTTTGTTTATTTGTATTGTTGGCTTTAGAGGATCAGTTATACATTGACCTTTTTATTTCTAAAATTCTCCATAGATGTATTCTGACCATGTCTGTGATCTTATTTCTAGTTATAATTACCACTTCCTCTAGTTCCCCTTAAATAGATAATTCATATCTTTTCTCTGCCTCACCTAATAATCTTGTTAGTATGTATTTATTTATATCTGCACCTGTTGCGGAGCGCTCGGAGAGCGATCCCACTTCCTGAGAGAGGTGTGTCCTTGGGCCGCGGCTCGCCCCAGAGGATTCCGAAGAGGGCCGCGGGAGGCGTGGCGTGCCCGAGCATGGGTAGGACGGAAGCAAGATTGGAGTGATGACCAGGCGACAGGCCCTCCTCCGGACCTGCACGCTTCGGAAGACCCAACAACGCAATGTTGGTCTTGTGAACAGTCCTCCGACCGTTCCCAGCCCTTTCGGACCTGCCGCAGGGTACGGCACGAAGCGGCAGGCCGGACAGAGGCCAGGACAGCGAAGACTGGAACATAGATTCAGACGAGACTCAGAAGCAGGGAACTGGAAGTGCAGACGTAGACTCAGAAGCAGTGTACTGGGAGTGCAGACGTAGACTCAGAAGCAAGGTACTGGACGTGCTGACGTAGACTCAGAAGCAAGATACTGGAAGTGCAGACGAAGACTCAGAGACAAGATACTGGGCGTGCTGACGTAGACTCAGAAGCAAGGTACTGAAGGTGCAGATGTAGATTCAGAAGCGAGGTACTGAAGGTGCAGATGTAGACTCAGGAACAAGGACTGAAGGAAGACATGAGCACAGTCCCTCAGGGCACCCGGCTCAGACCACTCCTGGGACTGAGACACGAGCCACCCTGTCCCACGTGTCCCCGACACTGCCTTGGAGGGCAGGTCACGGACCACGCAGAGAACGGGATAATGCAGGAGAGAACCAGGTGACGCGAACTCCGATGCTGGGATACTGACATCCGAAGCCCCGTCGGCTGGCAGGGCAGAAGCTCCTAAGCGCAGGGACGAATCCCATCTGTTGGCTACTCCAGGGCCCAACAGGCCAGAAGGCTCAGGAACCAGACAAAGACGAAGGGCAGCACAGATAGGACTGGATTAGGAACCGGATCTGGCACCGACATCAAGGTCACAGGGGAGAAGCTGGATTGCTGCGCACTGGCAGCCAAGGCAGGATACAGGGTCAGGAACAAGGACTTCTCAGACTTGGAAACGAGGTACATGGCTTGCATCACAGATGGCCCTAACCAGCCCACCCCGAGGGTTGGTCACAGACCACGGCGTGGCTTGCCGCGAGGTACCAGGACATTGGAGGACACAGGATCAAGGTGCTAGCTTTCAGGAGATTCAAGGCAAGGTACTTAGCTTTCAGGCGAGTTTCAGGAACAAGGTGCAAGGCTTGTAATATCTGGACTGGATCATGGATACCGGATTAGGAATCAGACCTCAAGGCAGGAACAGGGACAAGCGAACATCAGGACTGGAACAACTGGAAACATCAGGACTGGAACAACTGGAAACATCAGGACTGGAACAACTGGAAACATGGAACACTGGACCTTGCAGAAGGCTGGAACTCAAGGCAGCTCCTGGAACGAAGATCTCAGGAGTGACCAACTCCTTGTGAAGGCAAAGACAGACTGAACGTTGAATCCCTTTGTAGAGCTGAGGTGGACAACGCCCAGGGAGGAGCCAGCAGGGGCCACACCTGGCTGGCCCTTGAAGAACAGACGAGAGGCGCGCGCTCACACCCTAGGGAGCTGGAGAGATGAGTGCTGGAAGCTGGTGGCGTTCCCAGCCACGTGGAGGAGCCATGGAAGCCAGGCAAGCATGGGGGCAGCCCTGCCCTGAAGCTGGAGAAGTGGCAGGCTGCTGGAGCGGCTTCCAGCCGTGAAGTCAGAAGCAGGAGAGAAGGTAAGGCTGGCTGCAGGGGCTGTAAGGCTGAGTAGACTGCAGGCACCGGCAGGGACGGCCTCCCCGCCGGGCGAGGACCCGGACTGCAGCACGGGCACCGGCAGGGACGCCCTCCCTGCCGGCTAAGGACCCCGGGAAGGCAGAGGCACGTCGGGGAGAGCTCGCGGTGGGTCGGCCCCGCTTCACGGAAGAGATGGCAGCCAGGGAGGAGCTCGGACACCGCGGAGGGACCGCAGCAGCGGCAGCAGCGGCAGCGGCTCGGCTAGCCGCGAGAAGGTGAGGGCCTGCCCGCGAGGACGGGCAGGATCATAACAGCACCCTTGGTCTGAAATTACCTACTAATGTGTCTTCCTCCTACTGATTCTTTCAATCTCACCTCAGGAATCATCCTTTCTCCTTTGCCAGTGAAGTCTAATTGTTGTTTTTTCTTAAAGGTCAGTAATTTATCATCTTGAATTTTATTGTCTTCCTATGTGATTGTAAAGCATTCTGTGATTTCTGAGGAAGATGCTACAGAAAATAAAACAGCATTTATACAATAATAAGGATGGACCAAAAGTTAGTTCCCAATTTCATGTTTTTTTATTATCACAGATTACATTACGATACAGTAAAACCATCCCACAGGTAAATGCATGGATTGGAGGTAGCATTAATAATCATGGATTGCAATCAGTTTCAGCCCATCTCTATTAACTGAGTATATATAGGAAATTATTCCCTGCAAAATGAGATCTGAAAATCTTTTGCAATCAATATATTTTGCTTCACAGAATCTTTAACCAATTCAGATTCAACTGAGGGTGATGGCTGCTTGTGGATATACTAAGGGGCCAAGTCAAATATAGGCAGCAGTCAGTATGCTATTGATGTAGCAGAAGTGAAAACCCACGCAACATCAGGAATGAACATGCATGCAAAATATTCAAGTAGTGTGATAATGAGCTCATTAATTTTTATTATCCTATTCTATTTCAAATGCTAAATTTACCAAAGCAGTCCGGCCCTGGTAAATGTAGCACCTGCTGCCACACTAAACATTTAACAGGTATGGGGAGGTTGTGTCCTTGGGGTCCTCTATCCCCTTTTCTCAGACAACAAACCTACCTCCATAATCCCTCCTCCCATTTGCTTGACTACTAAAAATGAACTCCAAGCCCCCAATCCCTCTTCCCTATGACAACCAAAATTGGCCTATTGCTCCCTCTTTCCTCTCATCCATCAATATCAAAGTGGGCCTTCAGGTCCCCCTCTCACTTCTCCAAACCAGAAATTTAACTACTCCCTCTTTCTCCAAATAAAGCCTGAAGATTTCATCAGCAGGAAAACATCCATGCACCTCTTGCCATCTCCACAACAAATCACACTGCAGCAGCAGTGATGGCAAGAAATGTCCTTCTGCCAGCAAAGACTTGGCGGTTTCTTGGGAGGGGTAAGTTTCATGTTCAGAGGGTGAGAAGGTGGCTTCGAGGTCCAGTTTTGTGTTGTAAGGTCAAGAGGCTGTTTTTGGTTGTCAAAGGGTGGGTGAAAGGGACTATGAGAGAGACACCATTTTTGGGTGTCTAGGATTGCAAGAGAGGAATGGGGGATTTGGAGACTATTTGTGCTTGAGGGGGCAGTTTGAGTGGGTGGAATCAGAGAAGATGTGCCTGAATGCCGTTTTTGATTGTCAGAGAGGTGGGAACAGTGATTGGTGGTGTAGCTAAAAGGCCTTTAATGCTTTTCAGAAGGTGGATAGACTAACACTTTGAGATAGTAAACAGGGGGATTTAAAGAAACAGAGTGCACACCCATTAGAAGGTTCATGCTCCCTTTAGCACAGCCTTTTAACTTTGCCACTAATGTTGATTTTAATGTTTTTGCTAATAAAGGTTTAGCATACCCTTATGACACAACTTTTAAAGAGTTTTCCCCTCTCTCAGAGCATGTTCTTTTTCCTATCAAAGAAAGAGGCTGTGCAGGTGATTGGTGTTGGGATTTTGCCTTCTATGCAGCCTCATCCTACCCTGCTGCCTCCTGCTATGACACCTACTCACCAGTAGAGGCCTCTAATGAGCTCTGCTCTGAACCACTGGAGCCAGCTCCTCAGTGACCAACCTGACTCAGCCTGTGGTACAGCCTTCTCTCCACTAGGAGTCCTCAGCAGACTTAGCTTCCAGAACTTTCCAAGTTCCTGCTTCCAGCCTCCACCACACACAGCCCCAGCCCTATTTAGACTTGCCTTACCAGAACCTCCTCACTGGCTCATTGAGTCATTCTTTGCTCTTTGACCTGGCCTCTGTTTCTTGTTAATGCTCTTGCTCTGTGGCCTCCAGGCCTTCTCACTCCTTGTCTTGCCTTGACTTGTGGCCTAAGGGCCTTTTCACTCCTTGCCTTGCCTTGTGGCCTAAGGGCCTTTTTGCCCCTTGTTCTGTGGCCTATCTAGACTTTATCCTGTGTTCTGGTCTATCTAGGCTTCACCTTACTCTATGGCCTATCTAGGCCCTTCCTGACCTTGCCCTTTGGGGCCCCTTGCTTAGTGACCTTCGGGCCTTCAAGCCTTGCTGCATTAGGGCTTATATGCTCGGTGTTCTGAGTGAGCCTTATTGATTCCTATCTTGCCCGCCTTGTCTTGGTCCTGCCCTAGTTTGCCTTGTTTGAGTCCTATCGTTGTCTCTTGTCATGCCCTGCCTGGTCCAGTCTCCAGTATCCTGTCCACAGCCCCTGTTTGTTTCAGTAATCGGTCCATTGCTCCCTGCCTGTCCTATTACCCAGTCCTCAACTCCTTGCTTGTTTCTGCACCCAGTCATCAACTCATTGCCTGTTTCAATCTGTCTCTGCTCACTACCTTCAGCCTGTGTCTGCCCGGCCCTGATTAGCTTATCCAGCCTCTCCATCTAAGTCCTACTGACCCCCAGAACCCAAGGGCTCAACCTGCAGGGCAGGGGGCCGACTAGGCAGAAGACAGATCCAGCTCCTGCCTTGAGTTCCTTGTCTGTTCCTGAGAGGGTATTCCTAAACCCCATCATTTCTGACAGTGGGGTTAGGATAGCCTGAATAAACTATACACAAGAATTTCATTTTCAAATCTCCAAGTAATTTGTTACCCCACATGCTTTGTACCTGCAAAGTATGCCATGGTAAAAAAAAATCCCAGCAACCATAGCTATTGATTTTCAAAATTGGCTTCCTCAGGATCCCGCCCCTATATCTTTATTTATGAATGTTAATTATTAAAAGTAGATAAAAATGTTGGTTTGGAATGAAATTAGCAGACTTCTAAATCTATGCTCATTTTATAAGAGTCATGCCATCCTTTTCTATGATTGCACTGAATGAATCTTTGTGTTTTTGGGTTGGCTGTAGTTCAAAGCTGTTAATCAGGAGGCAGATCTCTCTGACTAATGAGGCTATTAAGTGAAACTACAGACACCTTTATTGCTTTTTTAAAGAAAGAATTTTGATAGATATATAGACATATTATGGGAAACTGAATTTAGAGAGGTTGCTTCAGTAGTTTGCTTGACCTGTCTCTGGCAAGCAGCCTGGTAGTTTCCCCAAAAGATACATTATGTATATGTCAGGTAGAAAGGAAGCTCATATTCACCAGACCCTAGCGTCCTTTTAAGTACTATAGGCATCAGGCATGCATGTAAATTCTTCCAATAAAATTGTACTGAGCTTGTATGAAAATCAGGTAATTGGAAATGACAGAAATCTCTTTCTTTATTTTATTGGACTTTCTCCACTCTTTTTTCACTTGTACAACCTTGCACTGTATGCAACAGAGATACTGTTTTGTTGTGTCTAGAATATGTAATATTCAAGGCCACAAGCCCTTTCAAACCCAACATCAGTAGTGCCCCATTAGATGCATATGAAAATCATTCACGTATACTAGAAATGAAACAGGTTGTTAAACTTGTTCATAAAACATGTTGAAAGGATTCATAAATTTATGCAATATGTTTACTTGCAATTTGGCAAGTATGATAGAAGGCACTATTTTTACATACTATAGGGATGTCACTAGATAGCAAACAACCAATGTCCTAAATACAATTGCCCTACCTTGTTGCCAATCCAAAACACAAAATGATAGGAATGCTTGTTACTGCAGCTTGTGATGAGTCTCTTGGAAAAGCTCTGCTCCAGTAGTTGATAGTGAAAAGGGTCTCCCTGCTCCAGGGAGGACAACTGAAGTCTTAACAATATACTAAACTTTAATTGCAAATAAAATAAGAACATCTAGGGAGTCAATTTTCAAAATATGTATGTACTTTTAACCTACAAACATTGCATCAATTTTCAAACAAAAGTACAAGTTTACATTTGCTTTGAAACTTGCCTGCAGTATTTTGCACCTGCTTATAGTGCAGCTGAAATTTTGTGGAGAAGTTCATGCTTAAGAGTTGCAGGTGCAAGAACATAAGAACTGCCATATTGGGTCAGACCAAGGTTCCATCAAGCTCAGTATCCTATTTCCAACAGTGGCCAATCCACGATACAAGTACCTGGCAAGTACCCAAACATTAAATAAATATCAAGCTTCTATTGCTTATTAATTAATAGCAATTTATGGATTTTTCCTCTAGGAACTTATCCAAATCTTTTTTAAACCCAGTTACACTAACTGCTATAACCACATCCTCTGGCAATGAATTCCAGAGCTTAACTATGCGCTGAATGGAAAAGAATATTATTTGATTCTTTTTAAATGAGCTACTTGCTAACTTTATGGAGTGCCCCCTAGTCCTTCTATTATCTTAGAGCATAAATAACCAATTTACATTAACTTTTTCAAGTCCTTTCACGATTTTGGAGACCTCTATCATATCCCCCCTCAGTTGTCTCTTTTCCAAACTGAACAGCCCTAACTTCCTTAGCCTTATCTCATAGGGCAGCTGTTCCATGCCACGTATCATTTTGGTTGCCCTTCTCTGCACTTTCTCTAGTGCAACTATATCTTTTTTGAGATGCAGCTACCAGAATTGCACACAGTATTCAAGATAACGTTTTCACAATGGAACAATACAGAGACATTATGAAATCCATCCTTTTATTTGCCATTCCCTTCTTAATAATTCCTAACATTCTGTTTGCTTTTTTGACTGCTGCAGCACACTGAGCCGACAATTTCAATGTATTATCCACTCTGATACCTAGATCTCTTTCCTGGGTGGTAACTCCTAAGATAGAACCTAACATTGTGTAACTACAGCAAGGGTTATTTTTCCCTATATACATCACTTTGCACTTGTCCACGTTAAATTTCATCTGCCATTTGGAAGCCCAATCTTCCAGTCTCGCAAAGTCCTCCTGTAATTTATCACAATCCGATTGAGATTTAACTACTCCACATAATTGTTTGTCATCTGCAAATTTGATCACCTCACTCGTCATACCCCTTTCCAGATCATTTATGAATATATTAAAAAGCACTGGTCAAAGTACAGATCCCTGAGGCACTCTACTGTTTACCTTTCTCCACTGTGAAAACTGACTCTCTGTTTCCTATCTTTTAACCAATTTGCAATCCATTTCAGACATCGCCTCCTATCCCATGACTTTTTAGTTTTCTTAGAAGCCTCTCATATGTGGGACTTTGCAGAACACCTTTTGAAAATCCAAATACACCACATCTACCGGTTAACCTTTGTCCATGTTTATTCACCCCTTCAAAAAAATGTAGGAGATTTGTGAGGCAAGACTTCACTTGGGTAAATCCATGGTGGCTGTATCCCATTAAACCATGTTTATCTAAATCAGTTTTCCATAATTATTCCCGGCACTGGTCTATAGATTCCTAGATCACCCCTGGAGCCCTTTTTAAATATTGGGGTTACATTGGCCATCTTCCAATCTTCAGGTACAACGGATAATTTTAATGATAGATTACAAATTAATTGAAATAGGTCTGGGGTGTATGCCATCTGGTACAGGTGATTTACTACTCTTCAGTTTGTCAATCTGGCCTACCACATTCAGTTCATCTGAATCATCACCCTTAAAAACCATCTCCAGAATGGGTATCTCCCTAACATCCTCTTCAGTAAACACCAAAGCAAAGAAATTGTTTAATCTTTCCATGATGGCCTTATTCCCTAAGTGCCCCTTTAAGCCCTTGATCATCTAACAGTAAAACTGACTCCCTCTCAGGCTTTCTGCTTTGGATATATTTTTAAAAGTTTTTGCCTCTATGGCCAATTTATTTTCAATTATCTCCTAGCCTGTCTTATCAATGTCTTACATTTAACTTTCCAATGCTTATGCCTAATCCTATTTTCTTCTGATGGATCCTTCTTCCAATTTTTGAGTGAGGATCTTTTGGCTATAGCCTCTTTCACCTCACTTTTTACTCATGCTGGCAATTTTTTACCTTCCTTCCACCTTTCTTAAGGTGAGGATTACATATGGGCTGTGCTTCTAGGATGGTATTTTTTAACAATGTCCACGCCTGTTCCACACTTTTTACCTTTATTAGCTGCACCTTTCAATTTTTTTTTAAACTATTTTTCTCATTTTATCAAAGTTTCCCTTTTGAAAGTTTAGTGCTACAGCTGTAGATTTACTTACTGTCCCCCTTCCAGTCATTAATTCACAATATGGAACAATATGCCGTTAGAAATCAGACTGCAAAGTAACATCAAAACCTTCAAAAAAAGTTTAAAGACATGGCTATTTAAGCAAGCATACCACAAAGCAAATTGAGAGCAGAAACCAGGGAAATGTTGGCTGCAGTCAGTCAAACTCCCACTCACATACCTTGTTTCTTTAAGTGTGTGCTTCTCATTTCTATATCCTAAACTATTCCTTTTATTTTTTAACAACAAAGAACCAAAGTAAAGTAGTACGATATCTTATAGCCGAGTAAGAGGAAACTGGACATGACTTATAACACTCACCAAATAATATTTATTATGAAATTATGTTACAGTAAATTAACGGCACTTGTTTAAGAGTTAGAATTCCAGATACTGTATTTAACATATAGTTTTTGTGCCCTATTGTGAATCATTGTGATGGCACCCGCTTAACAGCGGTATAGAAAAGATTTTAAATAAAATAAATACATCACTATTGCCAAGATTTCAACCTTGGCTATTATCCTTTCATGCATATTCTCCATACATAATTCAAACAATAAAAAATCTATCTAACGTGCTATCTAACATATCTATCAAAGCTTATTTACTTACTGTTGCAGTTGTGGATCCTTTGACCAAGGTGGCGTTGGCTCACCCTGCAGGGTGGAGCTCTGCAGGTACCCACTGTCAGCTGGCGAGCTGGCTGAGCCAGAGGCCCAACTGGAGCTTCACCTATACTAGCCCTCATTCCCCTTAGGTTGAGCCCTTGAGTGTTAGGTTTGGCAAGTCTTAGGCAGGGACCTCTGCTGATGAGCTGAAGATCAGTAGAGATGGTTTGCTCACAGGCCAGGGTCCAGGGCTAGCTAGGTTCGGGTGTAGTCAGAGAACAGGTGAAGGTCGGTGGCAGGCAGAGGTCAAAAGTGTTGAGAGTCCGGCAGTGGTCAGTGGCAGGTGGAGTTCAGGCATGGTCATGTGTCAGGCAGTGATCAGTGGCAGGCGGAGTTCCAATCATAGTCAAGTGTCAACAGCCTGAAGTCAGAACCAGAGATCCATCCAAGGGAAGGCAGGATGGATAGGTAGGCTGGGAGAAAAGTAGCAGCACAGGCAGGTAGGCAAAGACACAGAAGAGCTGAAGACTGACCATGAGACGAGAACCTGACAAGAAATTGGATGCTTACCACAGGACGAAGACCAGGAATGCTGAGGCAACTTGCTCTACTTTACAGTAGTGGACCTATTGCTGAGGCCTGGATTGCAGGGAAAAAGGCCCTTTTATGGACCAGAGGTTGTGATGTCATCTGTGGGCACTGCAGGGGATTTCCCGCTGCAGGCCCTTTAAATAAATGGAAGTCGGGCTCGCACATGCCTTGGAGCAGCCCAAGAGAGTTGGCGGTGTCCCACCACGTGGTACCAGGCTGAGCAGAGCCTGGTGCCACGGGGCTGGAGGTAAACATGGCAATCCGCAGCCTTGCCATGCAGACCGCCAAACGGAACAGTACCTCCCCCCCACTTAAGCCCCCTCCCTGATGATCTTGGCTTCTTGGGATGTAGCACATGAAATTTCTTTAGCAGGTTGGGGTCCAGAATATTGGAAGCAGGTTCCCAAGTGTTTCCTCAAGATCATATCCCTTCCAGGAGAGGAGGTATTCCCACTTCTTGCCTCTGTGCCATGAATCCAAAATTTCTTCCACTTCGTAGACCGTGCTGTCCTCACTGGTAACTTCTTGAGGTTTGGGTGGTGTCCTAGAGGGCTAGGTGAGTATAAGTGGCTTTAATAAAGACACATGAAATACATTGTGGATGCCAATTGTGGGTGGCAGCCTCAGCTGATAGGTCCGGCGAGCTATAGTAAAGGGTCCAATGTATCAAGGAGCGAGGCTCATGTAGGCCACTCTCAAGCAAATGTGACGAGTACTCAACCAGACTTTTTTGCCCACCTTAAATTGAGGAGCAGGCATCCAGTGTATATCCGTTGTTTTTTTGGCTTTCTCAGCCGCCCTTTGAATGAGGGTGTTGGTACAGGTCCAAAGGTTCTCAAGCTCCTGGGTGGACAACTGGGCTGCTGGTGAAAGTACTGCCATGGGGAGAGGCAGAGGTGGTAAGGTTTGCTTTCCATAAACCAACTGAAATGGTGAAGAACCTGTAGCATCACAGATATGGTAATTATGTGAGAAATCCACCCAGGGTAAAAGAGAAGCCCAGTTATCTTGAAGCTCATTGACGTAGGCACTGAGGAATGTTTAGAGTGTGCAGATAATAAGTTCAGACTGTCCATTCTCTTGTGGGTGGTATGCCAATGTGAAATCCAGGGTAATTTTAACTTTTTGCACAGTGAATGCTAGTATTTCACCGTGAATTGTACTCCTTGATCAAATAGGATATGCTTGGGGAGACCGTGTAGCCGGAACACATGGAAGGTAAACAGAGTGCTAACTCTAGGGTGGAAGGGAGCCCGGGAGTAGGAGAAGTGAGCCATTTTTGAGAAGCGATCAATAACACAAATTATGGTGGCGCTGTCTGAGAGGGGGAGGGCCATGATAAAATCAGTGGACAGATAGAGTGAGGGTTCCCTGGGGGCTGGCAATGGCTGTAATAGCCCCCAGGGTCAGCCCAACAAAGCTTTCTGCTATGCATAGTTGGGGCAAGAATCCACATAGGCCTTGAATTCCTGCTTCATTTGAGGCCACCAGTAGAATTGTTGTAACAGTGCAAGGGTTTAGGCCCAGTCAGGGTGTCCTGCAACATGGGAGTCATAGGACCATTTCAAAACCTTTTCACGGAGTCGGGCAGGAATGACCTTCTTCCCTGGAGAGATGGTCATGGACGCAGCAAGTAAAATCTTGGCTGGATCGATGATGTGCCCCAGAGGCTCTGGTGCATCCTCTGTTTGGAAGGAGTGTCAGAGGGCATCCTCCCGGAGATTCTTGAAAGCAGAACAATACCTCAGTTCAAAATCAAAACAAGCAAAGAACAGGGACCAGTGAGCATGTCTTGCATATAGTCACTGGGCATGATGAAGGTGTTCAAGATTTTTATGATCTGTATATATAGTGATTCCAGCAAATGGCTGTTATGAATCCAAACGTGGACCCCTGTTCCGAGGTAGAGTCAGCGCTACCAAAAAAAGGAAGTCAACCCTCTTCGGTCTCTACCGTTGGATGGCAAGGCCTGTTGAAGATGTACCAATGAAGGCTTCACCCTGGAAGCGCGTGATCCCCCCAGGAGGAGCCTGTAGGGCTACAGCCGCTGGGACTTAGGAGACTCCCTGAAGAGTGACGATGGTCTGGATGCAGGCGTCTCCTGCAGGTCGTGGATTCCAGACGGCTGGTACTTCCAGCAGGTCATAGTCAGTCAGGGAGTATACGTCGAAGGATAGTCCCAATCCAGTCCAAGGGTCGAAGTCCAGTGAGAGGTCGAGAGCCGGTGCAGGAGCAGACGGGAGAATAGTCCGAAGCCAATCCAGGAGCAAGAAGGAGAAGGGTCCAGAGCCAGACCAAGTCAAAACCAGAAGAACACCACCACCGGTCCGAGGGTCAGGAGCCAAAGAGTCAGTCCAACGAGGAGAAAAGCAGAAGCGGGACGGAGAGCGAATCCGGAACACAGACTCAGGAACCAAGCACAGAGCCTCAATACCAAGGCAAGGTCTGAGTATCAGACCTTGCCTTATATACAGGAACTGGAAGGAGGAGTCCCCGGGGGAGCCATGACAATTTCCTGTCATGGCTCCTTTAAATTTCCTCTTCAGCCACGAGCGCAGCTCCTAGGAGGCTGAGGGGGAGGAGCCGGACCGCCGAGAACCATGTGGCTGGGTTAGGCAGCCATGAAGAAGCTGAAACAGAAGGCTGCCTGCCACTGCAGGAGCCTCTGATGCTCCCGGTGAGTTTCCTAATGCTGTGGCCGCCAGCCCGACCCTGGTCGCGGCCCGCCGCGGCTGGTGGCCATGACACCCGACTGCGGGGCACCGCGGCCAGCATTTCTAACAATGGCACCACTCTTCTAGGGCTAGTTTGATGGCTAAGAGCTCCCTGTCTCCAATGCCATAGTAACATTCTGTGGGTGAAATCATCTTTGTGAAGAAGAGCAAGGATGAAGCACTCCCTTAGCCGAATACTGGCTGATTATGGCCCCTATACCCAAGGTAAAGCGTCCCATCTACCTCTAGGATGAATGAGTGTGTCGGATCTGGTGATGAAAGCAGGGTTTTTTCAAGAAGGCGTCTGTTAAATCTTGGAAGGCTGTGATAGTTTCAGAGTGGCCAGTCCTTCATGTTATCTTCCTTGTGAGTAAGGACCATGAGTGATGTCACCTTAACAGAGTAAATTGGAATAAGTTGGCGATAATAGTTGGCAAACTCCATAAACATCTGCAGGGCTTGAAGTCCTACTGGATGGGGCCAATCCTGGATGCTTTTCACTTTCTCGGGATCCATATGGAAGCCTTTCCTGGAAACAATTTCCTTCTCGAAACTTGTTCACTTTTCAATTTAGTGAACAAGTTGTTTTTCTGCAGCTGCTGTAACACTAGACATATGTCCCGAATATGTGCACTGAGATCCCGAGAGAATATTAGGATGTCATCGAGATATATGACTGTGCAGACAGAGTAAATCCTGAAGGATTTCATTCATCATTTTTTGGAAGACGGCCGGGGCATTACACAGCCCGAAGGGCATCACTAAATACTCATAATGTCCATCACATGTATTGCGTGCTGTCTTCCATTCATCACCAGATTTGTTCTGGATTAAATTGTAGGCTCTTTGAAGGTCTAATTTGGTAAAGGTACTGGCCCCTTGAAGCCAGTCAAAAATTCAGAGATTAACAACTGCGGGTACCGATTGTTTCTGGTAATAGCATTTAATCTGCGATAGTCAATACAGGACCTAAGTAAGCCATCCTTTTTGGCCACAAAGAAGAAGCCAGCCCTCGTAAGGAATGAAGATGGTCGGACGAAACCCCAATCTAAATTCTCCTGGATGTAGTCTGACTTTGCTCGGGTCTCAGGGAGAGACAAAGGATAAACTCTTCTCCAAGGAGGCTTGGTGTCAGGAAGCAGCTCAGTCCCACAGTCATACGATCAATGGGGTGGTAGAGTTTTACCTTTTCTTTTGGAGAAGACGCCCCGAAATCATTGTACTGAGGTGGAAAACCCAGGAGTGTGGCAGCCATTGGTAAGCATAGCAGAGGTTCCACGTGTTCCAGGCATGAATCAAGGTATTGTGATCCGAGTGGGTGAGCTACAGTGGCCCAGTCAATCTGTGCAGTATGCTTCTGGAGCCAAGGTCCCAGCACGATTAGGTGAATGGCTCTAGTGATGACGTGGAAAGTTATACATTCTTGGTGGAGCACTCTAGTGCATAGAGTCAGAGGTATAGTTGCTGGGGTGATTTGGCTAGGCAAGGGATCTCCATAGATGAAGGATATAATTAGTGATGATTTCTTCTGAATGGTGGGGATCCGCAGATGATCTACCAGTTCCTTCGGAACCAGAGTCCAACAGAGCTACGGTGGGGAAGTTCAAGTGATCCATGGATATGGTCACAGGAAGTATTAGTTGGGGAGCAGGTGTTATGAAGCCTAGGATCATCTACCCACCAGATCCTAGGCGTGGAACTTTCCCGGTTTCACTGGGCATATAGCGAGTAGGTGACTCTTGTCAAGTCTCTCTTCAGTAGCAAGGTGGCCATAGCAAGTTGCATCGGTTCATCCGAGAGTCCGATAGAAAAGGAGGCTGGAGTTGTGGAGACAGTAGTCACTAGAGCAGAGGAGCTAACGTAATGGCCTTGTGTATAGGTTGAGATTCCTTGGCTCATTGCTAAAGGTGACGGTCTATCTTCCCCATCAAGTCAATAAGCCCCTCCAGAGACTCCGGAAGCTCTCGAGCTACCAGCTCATCTTTGATCCTGGGGGACATGCCCTCCAGGAAAATAGTGTGGAGGCAGTCTTCAGATGAGTTCATCGCCAGGATCTGCAACTTGATGGTGCATTCTGCCAAAGAGAGAGTACCCTGGCACAGGAGTTTTGAGCCTATGTTGGCCAGCCAGCCGGGCTCCTCAAAGACCTTCTTGAATGCAATGGTGAATTGCTGTAAGTCTCTTAAGAGAGGCTCCAAGTGCTCCCAGAGGGGAGAGGCCCATGCCAAGGCCTTAACATCTAGAAGCAACAGAATGGAGGTGGTTTTCATGATGTCATCTGGGAATATATCGCCGCTTGGAGCATAAAATGTACATAGCACTGATTTAAGAACCCCCAGCAATACTTGGGATCCCCTACATTCTGAGATGGAGCCAGAAATTATGGAATGGGGTGACTTAGAAACACAGGAGCGGCATGTGCTGTCAGTGGAAGCACCAGAGGAGCTGAAGCTTCAGCTGCATTCAGCCACATGGTGAAACGTTCCATGGAGGCTGGTAGCAGTTCCAGAAATTGCTGCTGCTCTTAGAGCTTGTGTGCGAGGCCCAGAATGGCCTGAAGAGTGGTGACGTCTGCCGAGTCCATAGCCTCAACAACCCTTGGACTAAGGTGGAGTTGGAGCAATCTGCAGAGTGGAGCCATGCAGGTTCCCATTGTCAGCTGGCAGGGTTGGCTGAGCCACAGGTCCAACTGTAGCTTCCCCTTAGCTTGAGCCCTTGGGTGCTGGGGCTGGTAGGTCTTAAGCGGGGGCCTCTGCTGATGAGTTGGAGATCAGTAGAGATGGTCAGGCAGGTCAGGGTCCAGGACTGGCTAGGTTTGGGTGTAATCACAAAAAAGAGAGAATATAGACCCCCTACTCTTTACACAATACACATATACATAGGGGATCCAATGATATTGATCGTGATGAAAGAGATTATACTACGGGGTACGTGTATGTTTGGATGCAGGCAAATCGGAGAGGTAGGAATAGAGGCAGGGATGATTTTTCATCTTCAGATGATTCCTCTGATGAGGATAAGGATGTGTATAGACATAATGATAATGGGAGGAAGGTTGAATTTGAAAGAATTCAGGCCTCTGAAGAAGTGCCGGACAGCGTTCATGAGAATGAGAATTTAGGGGGAAGAGGCAGGTACAACAGAGGCACATACAACAACAGAAGCAAAAGACCATCGATGAATCGGGACCCGTACAATTTCAGGAGGTGAAAAATACTGAGAAATGTGATGCAAATATTGTATTTAATTTGTCATCTAAGGATTTATCGAGTGCTATGGTCACGGTACTCAATAGGGGTTTATCATTCATAAACTGTTGGGCAGTTTATTGTTATATGTAAACCGGAGTGATTTGTAGTCTCTATAAGAACCTCGGTATATAAAAAATTAAAAATAAATAAATAAAATAAATAAATACCAACTTATAAGTATGATCCATTCTCGACTAGGGTAGAACTTAAAAAATTCTTTAGAAGAATCAGGCTCAAGGATTTTTTTCAAGGTCAACAACTTGAACATAGTAAGTTTGTGAAAGCTTCTGGTTGGATGCCTAAGGATCCTATTAATCCATTGATTCTGGCCTTTGAGACTATGGTTTTTCAGGTTATTGAGAGATTAGAATCTTCTCGTGAGCATTTGGAATTTAATATATCCAGAATAGAGATAGATGCTATTCGAGATCTGAAGTCTGATGAGACGTTGGTGATCAGTGCGGCTGATAAGGGTGGGGCAGTGGTGGTGCAGAATAAGTGGGATTATGATAAAGAGGCGTTCAGACAATTAACGGATAATAAATATTACAGTGTATGTCCTATTGATCCAGTGATGGACTTGACTGTTCGGGTTAAGGACATACTGGAGAGCGTTATGCGTCATAAAGCTATTTCTAAAAAGGAATATGTATATATGCTGCCAGACCATCCGGTGGCACCATATATATATTTCCTTCCAAAAATTCACCAATCTTTGTCTACACCCCCTGGCCATCCGATTGTGTCAGGGATAGGCTCTATTTTTTAACCCATTGCCAAAGTATTGGATAGTTTTTTGCAGGATAAGGTTACCAACATCAAATCTTATATTAGAGACTCTACCCAGTTTTGGGGATTTTTGAATGAGATTTATTTATTTCTTTCTTTATTTATTTAACAGTTTTTTTATACCGACATTAAAATACACATCATATCGGTTTACAGTTTAACAAAAGATGGAAATTACAATAAAACGGGGGGGGGGGGTAAAAACAGGATGGGTGATATGGGAGCTGATCAAATGTTTGTTACGGCAGATATAACTGCTCTTACACCAATCTACCCCAGATTGAGGCCTTGAAAGTGGTGACGCAGGTGTTGACTGAAAGGGTAGACAAAAATGAAATTTCTTCAGCTGAAATGGGCTATTTGGTACAACTGGCAGAGGTCGTGTTATGTCAGTTTTATTTCACATTTCAGGGGACTTTCTACAAACAGGTTACTGGGATCCCTATGGGATCTCCAGTAGCCCCTTCAATTGCTTGTCTCTATATGTTACAATTTGAAGAAAGGTGTATTTATTCTAGTCGTTTCTTTTCTCAAATTAAGAGGGTCATTTATCAAAATGCAATTTTGCATGCGAAAATGTGTTTAATGCTATTGCACAGCTGTAATGCTGATTTTAACTACACCTCTCTGGATTGCATTAGGCTGTGTGGTAAGGTTTCATTGCCATGTCTCCTGTAAGTCCTATTTCAGAGAGAGAGAGAGAGAGAGAGAGAGAGAGAGAGAGAGAGAGAGAGAGAGAGAGAGAGAGAGAGACTGACCATGATGTCATGGCCCATAGGTAGGTATTTGTATCCCTATGGTAAGCCCACCCAGTAACTCGAGGTGGGGTTTAGATAAGAGTGTAGGGGTTAGGGGCCACTTTGACATTCTACGTGACACCTACGAACAAAACAGTGGTCTCTTGTGAAGATTTGCTGGCCTTCGGAGTGAGGAAACGCACTCCAAGATGAGATTTGTGCAATGTTCTCTCAACCTAGCTTGATGTTACCCTAGGTTGAGAGAACATTGCACAAATCTCATCTTGGAGTGCGTTTCCTCACTCCGAAGGCCAGCAAATCTTCACAAGAGACCACTGTTCTGTTCGTAGGTGTCACGTAGAATGTCAAAGTGGCCCCTAACCCCTACACTCTTATCTAAACCCCACCTCGAGTTACTGGGTGGGCCTACCATAGGGATACAAATACCTACCTATGGGCCATGACATTATGGCCAGGCTTGCTCTCTTGCTCCCTTCCCCCCCCCCCCCCCCCCCATGTCTAGGACCATTAACAATGGTCCCCTGGTGGTTGAATGAAGGAAATACAACAGGTCTGGCACTTATCACAGAATCTGAAAATGGTATCACAATTTGCACTAACTTAGCTCTTCACATAGGTAATTAGTGCAAATTGCGATAAATGCTATATTAGCATAAAACACACCCCTTTTGCTATCGCATGCGGTACTTACCGCATTTTGATAAATCCACCCCTAAAATTAAGTGCTATAAGAGATTTGTTGATGATCTCTTTTGGATTTGGATGGGTGATGAAGTTTCATTGCAGGAATTTGAGGTTTGGTTAAATGCTGCTGATATTAATCTCAAGTTCACTTCTCATCATAGTAAAGAGGATATTAGCTTCCTTGATGTTAGGGCCCAATGCATTAATCAGAAAATTGAGACCTCAGTTTTTGTAAAAAAAAAAACAGAAATTCCATCTTACATTTTGAGAGTTTCCATCCGAGGAGACTTAAAGAGAGTGTGCCTGTTGGCCAATTTCTCAAGTACAGGAGATTTTGGTCTTCTGTCTCTGAATATAAGGTAAAAGCTGAATCCCTATCCCAGAAATTTTTAGCACGAGGGTATCCTAAGAAAGTTATTAGACGAGCTTTTAAGCGGGGTTTATATGCCCAGAGAGAGAATTTATTGTTGAATAGTAAGAAAGAATTGGTGGAGAGGCTTGTGTGTGTATTGCCATATTCTGTAAGATGTGATTCTATCCGAAAAATTATAAATAGACATTGGAACTTGTTGAACTCTATTCCAGGATGTGAGGAACGTCTGGTATTTGCTTATTCTAAAGGTCAAAATCTTAGGTCCCGTATGACTAAGATGGTGGATAGACAACTTGTGGTTGTGGATACAGATGAAGCATGCTCTGGGTGTTCAGTGTGCCCCAATAGGTTACGATTGGAGAGTTATCAATATGATAAGCATCGAGAGCCATATATATTTAAAGAGGACTATATATGCACTACCAAGAGGGTGGTGTATGGTATATTGTGCCCTTGTCAATTGTTATATATTGGCCTACAAAACGTCAAATTAGAACTCGTATCATCGAACATAAAAGTAACTTGAGGATTAAAAAGGATGGAGCGCCATTGGTGGCACACTGGAATCAAATGAAACATGGGGATGATCAATTGAAATTTTTTGTTATCACTCATGTTAGGGCTAATATCCAAGGTGATATTTCTAGTATGTTATGGAAACTTGAACAGAAATTTTTATTCTGGTGGCGATCGGTTCAACTGCATGACTTCAACATGGGTGTTGATTGGGAAGCATTTTATAAATAATACGTGTGTGGTGTATATTATGCGGTGGGTGAGTGTGTGGTTGGTTGTCTCTTGTGGTGTTAAGTTGAGCTATGTGGGTTGGTGTGCATTGTATGATCTGTGTTGGTCAGTGATTGGTCGGGTGAGTGGTTTTGTCTGTGTATTGTGATGTGTGTTGTGTTGGGTTATGATTGGTTGAGTGAGTGATTTGGTTGAGAATGTGTTTTATTTTTAATTTTTTTTAATTATTTTGATTTTTGCTGGTTGTGGAGATCATATTACATGGTCGGGTGTGAATGGGATGTATCTTGTTTTAAAGAATGCTGTATTAGTTGTGTATTGTGTTGTGATTGGTCCTGTTGTGGGACGCATATGGATGTGGTGTGGTAGTGGATGACGTTGTTGTTTGATTGGCGTGTGTGTATGTACAGTTCTTAACTGTACAGCCTTTACTGTACAGCTTTTATACTGTTTGTTTCACAGAAACTTCCAAAGTTCCCTCATCCAAAGCAGCTAACATTCCTCTCAATCAGTCTTCAAAACAAAGATGTTCTTAATGTTTGAAATCATTTATTGTAAAGATAATTTCTGATTACTTACAAGTGTTGTTTTCAAACGTCTATGCCTCTGGCAGAGATCCTTGTGGCTGTAGGAAGGCAGGGGAAGGTAGGTGAAGTTTCTTAGGACGCAGGGAAGGACAACGAGGGGTTGAAGCTGATTAGTCTTTCTAATTAAAGCAGTAAGAGGAACGTAAAAAGCTGTTCATGTAACCGAGGTTACAGGCATGTGAGTCTTCTACTGGCTTAGCTGAGACAGACCCTCCGTCTTGGAAAGTTAACATAGGAGAAAATCTCCTCAGGCTGAAGTAAGGGGCGAGAACCAATCACAGCGAGCCCAGGACCTAAGGGACTCAGGAGGGAACATGAAGAGCAGTCCCTTCAGCCAATAAGGCACCTGAAAGGACCCAGGTTATATTAAGAAGGCATACAGATCCTTTTCCCAATGGGAGGAACAGAAGGGAGGGGGCTACTGTTAAAGGCAAACTCCCTTTAAAGGCAGGGCTCTCAGACTTTTGTTCTGGGTTATATAAAGTGTCACAAGTATTAGGAAGGAGGGGCTGTGGAAAACATAAGAGGGCTGCACTTTATACAGACACAAATATGTACCCTTTACTGGGGACAGAACAGTGTATGTGTGGATGTGATTGGTCCCGTTGAGGGACGTGAAGGAATGTGGTGAGGTAGCTGGAGTATGTTGGTGTTTGATTGGTTTGTGTAGTTTGGGAGATGTGTTGGGTGTGGCGTGTGTGGATGTGATTGGCCCCATTGAGGGACGTGAAGGAACGTGGTGAGGTAGTGGAGTATGTTGGTGTTTGATTGGCTTGCTTAGTTTGGGAGATGTGATGGGTGTGGTGGTTTGAGTCGGTTTATATGTGGAATTTCTCGCCATGCGGTTAGCTGTGCCTTCTTCTGAAGAAACGTTTGGGTAATGCTGCGTTTGGATTTCGAATTGCTATACTTTTGTAAGTGTTGGATATGCTGTTAGGTAAGGATTTTGAGTATTGGTTTCTTGTCAACATGAGCATTTTGGAATTTTGAGAAAGAGTTATTTATGGATTATGTACCTTGTTTTGTAATAGGTACATACAAGTTGGATTCGCGAGAGAAGATGGAAATAGTATATTGAAACACGTGCAGCGTATTAAAGTTTTGGTGAAAGGTTGGTTTTGAGATCGATATAGAGGTGCGGTCAGGTGACTTGCATAAAACATTTTTTTGGAGTATATTTTTTTCTTTATTTCAGGTGGTGAGTCCATATATGTGATGTGCAGCTTTTTTTCTAATTTGAATTGTGGAGAAAGTGAGTCTTTTCGCCTGTTGAGATTGTGGGAGTTAATGTGGGGAAGATGTTGCTTTGAACATTTGTTTGTTTGATAACCGGTCTTTTGTTTTAATTTTTTGAAGGACATAGTAACCGCTGGTTGCTTGTAGGTGTGATGCTTCAATGATTGGAAGACTGGAGAGCTTTACTAATCTTTGGTTGGATCAGGAGTAAAACGTCCCCTGAAGAAGCTGCGGCGAAACAGGGATTCTTGTTGGGACGTGGTGGATTGCCCTCATATGGAATGAATATATATTAGAGCATACCCTAATAAAGATAGCTTCAACCAAAAACGTTTTGGGGATTTTAGAGGTGTGAGGGATGTGTTTGAGTGCTCCCATATTAAATTAATTTGTGGTGGAGCATACTGGAATAAAAGATAGCTCTAAGTTCAATAGGTTGGGTGGTTTTAGATGTTGGTTTTTAGTGGGTGGGGAGTGTGTGTGAGATGTATGTATGAGTTTGGAGGGGGGTTTTAAGTTAATGCTGCTATGGTGGGGTGGTAATGCTAGTTTATTGGTGCTATGATGGGGTGATAATGTCTATAAGGTTGCACATATGTTTATGTATTAATGATGTAATTATGGAAATATCTGTGAATTTAATGTGTATGTAATATTATTAATACATGTTTGAAATATTCTGATAAATATGTTTTGAAAATATGTTTATTGATTAACTGATATATTAATTTATAGATCAATATTATTGGATCCCCTATGTATGTGTGTATTAGGTTTGGGTGTAGTCATAGAGCAGGAGAAGGTTGGTAGCAGGCAGTGGTCAATGGCAGGTGGAGTTCCAAGCATAGTAAGTGTCAATAGGCTGAAGTCAGAACCAGAGATCCATCTGAGGAAAAGTGGGACAGACAGGTAGGCAGGGAGGTAAGGAGCAGCACAGGCAGATAGGCAAAGACACGGAAGACACTGAAGAGTTGAAGACTGACCACAAGATGGGGACTTGATGATGAAAAACTGAAGGCTGACCACAGGACAAAGATGAAGACCAGGAAAGCTGAGGCAACCTGCTGTACTTTATAGTAGTGAACTTATTTCTAAGACGTGGATTTCAGGGAAGAAGGCTCTTTTATAGGCCAAACGTTGTGATGTCATCTGTGGGCGCTGTGGGGGATTTCCCACTGTGGACCCTTTAAGTCAGGAGAAATCAGGCACATGCACACCTAGCAGCAGCCCAGGAGAGTCAGTGGCTTCCTGCCGTGTGGCGTCAGACTGAGCGCAACGGCCTGCCACATCGTGGCTTGTGAAACCCAGGACGGCAGCGAGAACTGGGAAGCCTTGCTCAGGGCTGGAGGTAAGCTCAGCAGTCCGCAGCCTTGTTCCACAGACCACCAAACGCAACACTTACCTCAAGCCTGGATCACAAAGGACTGGCCAGCATGCAGACTGAAACCCTTAAAGAGCTTCCTTGAGGAACTGAAATATTAATAAGTGAATAGTTTGGTTGTGCAGGGAAGGTCTGGGGGGTTGAGGAGTACCGAGAAAAAAAACACTTCTTTTTAACAATAGCTGGGATACAGTCCTATGGAATGCTTAAAGTAGGAAAATACAACCTATGACGGTAACTTTGATACCGGTGCGTGGGCACACATGTATGCTTATATGCTGGCTCGCACCAAAGGACGTGGCCATTTTATAACCTACACACGTATATGCACACATGGTATAAAATAGGCTGAATACGCATACATGTGCACACAATTTTATAAGGATACATGCATGTACATGCAAATGCCACCTCTATCGCATGAGGGAATTTTATAAGGGACGTGCACCGACGCCATAGGCGGTTTTCCCAGTTTGTTTCCAGTAAACCCAATTAAGGGATAGGAATTCCCAACTCCTAGTTTAATAGTCCCCCTTTCCCCCTGTTAACCCTGACATCATGCTCACTAGCCTAGATTTTTTTTGTTACTTACACACCATCCATAGCAGTACTAAAATTACACGGCGGGGACCCCAGTGCATGCTTTTGCGCATAAATACTTATGTGCACATTTCATGTTAAAGTTTTGGAATGCCCATGTCCCGCCCTTGCCCCGCCCACACCCCTTTTTGGGCTTTTCACTTGTGCATGTATCAGGAGATACGCATGTATACAGGCAGCTTTTAAAAGCCGCTCGGCGTGTGCCTGCTAGACATACTCTCTTATCTCCCAGTTTTCGCACACACCAGGCTTTTAAAATTCACCCCTCTGCGTTTACCTTTCCTTCCCTGACCTAAACGTCCCTGGGAGCCCCCCTCTCAAAGTATGAGTAGTTTTTGCCATGTTAAGGGAGAACAATTTTCAGACAGACAGTTTTTATGAGTCACTTTTTACCCACATAAGTAGCTTTGAAAATTGCTGTCTTAAGTACTACATAAGAACAGCTGTCTCTTGCAGCTACTGAAAACTGCTTGCACATGCTCAGTGCAGTTCACATGATTTCCACCAAATTTATCTTTTATACAGAGGAAGCCTAATTTTCAAAAGTGTGTGCAAGTACGTGGGCCCACAGAGATTTATGCTAGTATTTAATAAACTTTGAAGCAGAAGCAGGGGCGGCAATCTGCTGCTTGAGGTGAAGGATGAAATGGCGCCCCCCATGGCCCGGTGCAGGTGAAATCACTGAGGGCCAAGGCAGGGGGAAGGCAATGGAAGGTGAAGTGACTTGCCCAAGGTTACAAGGAATGGCAATAGGATTTGAACCCTGTTTGCAGCCCACTGCTCTAACCACTCAGTTTTTGGGCCTGTTATTTTTTTGTTCTCATTCTTCGACGTCCGCACTAGGGGGTGCTGGAGAAATGTTTAATGGCCGCCCCACCCCCTGGGACTAAAAATAGGACTCCTCCATTCCCTAATGCCTGCCCCCCATTTCTCCAGGATCTGCCCCCTGGGGGTGTGAGAGATTGGTGAATGGTGGGAGTCTGTGTGTGACACACTCTCTCTTAGGGCTGATACAAGAGTATTAGATGCCCTAGACAAACCTTACAGCCTTTCATTCCCCCTTCCCTCCCCTCCCCACATAATTAAAACTTATGCATTCTTTTCCATTTTAAAATGTATTAACTTCCCCAACCTAAAAAGGCAGATAGCATATGGAAAATAGACATTCAAAGTACAATCTTCTGAAGTAAAAATATCACTTAAAACAGCATATATATTTGCTAAAAAAGCACACTTTCAATAATGATAGTTTAATAGACTTAATAAACTACTTTGCTCATAGTAATCAAGGTGGTTTACAGGGTCTCATGTGGTATTGGGCCTATGGTAAAGTGCACTGGGTGTGGACTTGACCCACAGAAAGCCAGGAATAAACTGAACTACAGTTCCAATATAGTAAGCCTTCCATATCATAATTGCCAGCACTCAGCCTATGAAAAAGCCCTTCTGCAAATATATCAGGCCCTAAACACCAATACACCTTCTGTTAGGAAAACAGATTAAAGCCAGGTTGTTGTAAATCCCTACACAGACACTACATGCCAGCAGAATACTTAAAGCCTCGGTCACACAAGCAGAACACAGATAGACTCTCACCAAATACAGAATAAAGAAATCATAAAATATAAATTGAAATATGCAGACAAAAACTGAACTGGAAATCTCAAGAAACCAAACTCTGTAAACAATGCAAATGCAATCAAGAAATATAAAATATTAAACATACCAATAAAAAGAATATCAAATCTGCTGATAAATTCAGCCAATTAAAAACAGATAAAAATGTTTAAAATATTATCAAATACTAATAACATATTTCAAAACAGCAGATACATCACATCTAATAATTAAAACTGACAAAGATAAAAAAAAGAATCTCCCACTCTCCATACTTGAGAATTTTAGATTTCCAGTCCTCCTGAGATTGTCATAGATTGAAGGAGGGTGCATAAACTTTAACCTCTCTCACACACATATATACAGGCACTCTCTCACAGACACACACATACACATATACATACACAAAAACCCTCTCATATATACACAGACATACAACACACCCACATCTCATACACACACACATACATACATACACACTCTCTTATATATACATATACATAGACACCCTCTCATATATATACACACACACCACCCTCCACCTTCTCATATATACACATACAAACAAACACCTCCACCACCCTCTCCTACATATACATACACCACCCACTCATATACTCACACACCCCCCTCACCCAACCACACATACATACACACAGGCTCTCAACCCCCCTCCAACACACACACAAGCAGTCACCCATCTACCCAGGCAGGCAGTCACCCACCGCGCACACACATACACAGGCAGTGTATACACCTAGGCCTTTTTTTTCAGCCGTCAATAAGATGGGTTCCGCTGTCAGCCACCGCATTGACCTCCTCTCTTAGGTCGCCAGTTGTGGGGTGTGTGGCAACAGGAGTCGCATTTATCCCGATGTCATCTCCTGCTGCCGGGGGGCCAGTCTCGCAGTAGACTGGCCCGCCTCGATGTCATCTCCCTGCTGCCAGGGATTAGGGACGTGTGTGCTGCCACTGAGCGCATCGGGGAGGGGTTTGGTTTATTCCTGCCCAATCCGATGTTTGACTTTGGAGGCAGGGTGAGGCGGTGGCTGCGGTAGAAGTTTTTTGAAGGGCACTTTTTGCCGCTTCAGAATTCTGCCGCCACCTCACCCTACCTCATGATAGAACTGCCCCTGGGCAGAAGCTACTTATTTCTGCCCTGAAAGTATGCGCATGTTTCAATGTACACGTATATTTGTACTACAGGAAAATGTATACTTTCTCTACCCTTTTTACACAAATAATAAAACAGATGCAGGTATTTTATAAAGTATGCCTGTATTAGCTTATGAAAATACTTACATGTTCTTGTGCTTGGAATCACCAGCTCACCAATAGCTCCACCAATTCACCTAGACCTTCCAGTGTTTCATCTTGAGCCTCAGCTAGTTCACTCAGAGTTCCTACTGGAAAACTACAGACAACAGGCAAACGATTTTAATTGTACAAGTCAATTAGTAGGTGTAAAGGCCTAAGGACAAATGCAGTAATGTAAGTGCATTTACCATTTACAAAAGACCATCTTGTGCATGTCCTTCCGAATCCCATCCCAGAATGCCTTTAAACCACCACTTGCATTTCTCTCAGCTTCCCATACTTTCTCATTGCTCAGCCTTCAATCCAGATCCATGTCACTCAGTGCGACTCCGCCTAGAGGTGAAGTCGCTTCTGAATCAGCAGGCAATAGAACCAGAATGAGCAAGGGCTCTACTTCCACTACTTCCTTATCCCCATGAAAACCAGAGGATTGAGACCCATCCTGGATTTTAGAAGCTTAAATAAGAATATACTCTGGAAGAAAATCAAAATTAATTCTCTTCACGCAATTCTCCCCTTCATCCAGAGAGGGGAATGGATGTGTTCTCTGGATCTAAAGGACACTTATGCTCATATACTTATCCATTCCTCCCGCTGACAACATCTGAGCTTTGTGGTTGACTCCTCTCACTGTCAGTACAAGGCAAGGGTGGATTGGCATACCTGGGAACTCTCCGGATTTGACCCAGAGACTCTGGCATGCTAATGGAATTGCCGGGTCTCTAGGCCAACACTTACAATCTCCAGGTGGCCTGCTGCTGCTGCACTAGTGAAGAAACCAGACTAGAAGACATCTGATTGGCCTACATGGGCCAGTTGAATGCCTCCTTCCTTTTCCCTGCCCTGTGACCAATTGGAGGCCTCCTTTCTTCTTCCTGCACCTGTGGACCAATGGTATGCCTCCTTCCTTTTTCCTGTCTGTGCTGGCAGAAGAAGGGAGGAGACCTCCGATTGGCTTGTGGGGACAGGAAGAAGGGAAGAGGCCAACAGCTGAAAGAAGAGTCCTCCCATCAACCACAGGAGGAGGTTGCTGCTACTGGTGAGTTTGGAGCGGGGAGAGATAGTGAATGAGGAGGGAGGTATGTGTGCATGTGTGTATATATGTGAAGGGGCATGTATGTGTGCATATGACGGAGGGTGTGTGTGTGTGTGTGTGTGTGTGTGTGTATATATATATATGTGAATGAGAGTCTGCAAGGGGGAGGGAAAAGAGTATGTCTGTGAGAGTGAGTGTGTGTGTTTATGTAGGAGGAAGAGAAGTGAAAGTATGGATGAGCATGGGTGTGAGGGTGAGTGGGCATATGTGTGGAAGAGGGAGAGAAATGAGTGAGTGAGCATGTATGTGAGAGTATGTATGTGGGAAAAGGAGAGGAGTAAAGGTATAAGTGAGCATGTGAGAATGTGTCAGAGAATGAGGCATGAGAGTTAGCATCTAAGAATGAGCATGTGTGTGTGTGAAAGTGATCGTGAGCATGTGAGTGTGTTAATGTGTGTGTGTGTATTAGAATAAGTTTGTACCCCCTCGCCCCTCACCTGCCCCGTATTCACGGTAATCTCAGGGTGACTGGAAATCAAATGTTCCCAGGTATACAGATTGGCCTAGCGGGGCTTCAGGCATGCCCTTGTGGGAAGTTCGGGTCAGTCACATGCTGGTCACAACAACAATCCCTTCCCCCAGGTCTGTGGAGATGCCGTGACCAACTCATGGTCCCACAGCATCCTTCTCCATTGCTCTCTGCACACTGTCTAGTGTTATTTATGTTCCCCATGGTGGTAACCTGGGTCCACCCCTCTCTCGGGCCCTCTACTCACTACCACCACTTTCAGTCTCTCTGACAGAAATCTGGATGGCCGGCACCTTCTTGTGCTCCTACCATGTGACAGGGGCTGACCAATGGCACCGGTAGCCCCTGTGACATAGTAAGGGCAAAGGCTATCGGCGCCATTTTGAATACTGGCAGCCGACGGTCCGAGTGCAGGAAGTTACTCCCGGACCCCCGCTGGACTTTTGGCAAGTCTTGTGGGGGTCAGGAGGGTCCCCCAAGACTTGCCAAAAGCCCCTGGTGGTCCATCGGGGGTCCGAGAGCGATCTCCTGCCCTCAGGCCATCGGCTGCCAGTAATCAAAATGGTGCCGATAGCCTTTGCCCTTACTATGTCACAGAGGCTACCGGTGCCATTTGTCAGCCCCTGACACATGGTAGGAGCACAAGATGGCGCAGGCCATCCAGTGCTCCTACCATGTGACAGGGTCTGGCCAATGGCACGGATACCCTGTCACATGGTAAGGGCAAAGGGCCATCGGCGCCATTTTGATTAGTGGCGGCCGATGGTCACCACTAATCACTGTAGTAGCAGCTCATCTTCATTGATGAGGCATTTGTGTCTTCCCTTATATGGATGACTGAATTGTGCCCTTCCAGAGAAGGTGGTGAAGACAAAAATGTCAAAGAATTCAAAAGCGTATGAGATAAATACTATGGATCCCTAAAGGCTAGAGGATAGAAATAAAGAAAAGGGTACATGGGGATAACTTGCTGGTGCAGTGGTTACTTCACTTTAGTAGCAGCTCATCTTCATTGAGCTGCTACTACAGTGAATGCCCCTGTGATAAAATATATGTGGGCAAAATGAAGCGATCCTTGAAAACCCGTATAATTGAACACCGGTCTTGCCTTGCCCACGATCGGGTCAATGCACCGCTAGTCAGCCATTGTCAAGATCTAACTCATACATTTGATGACCTACGAGTGTGCATTCTTGAACTTATTCGCCCGTCATGGCGGGGAAGTGATTACAATCGCATCCTCCTTCAATCAGAACAGCGCTGGATACACCGTCTTGACACAGTGCAACCTCAGGGGTTAAATGCAAGTTTGGACTTACAGGTGTTCCTGTGACTGATTTTGAAATCAGCACGTGATGACTTCATTTGTCTTCCCATTGGTTGCGCAAGAATTAAATCCGCTTGATTTAAACACAGTTTGGTGTTTACTGTGTGGTTTCTGCCCATCTTGAAATCAAACGGGAGACCTGAGGGTCCCAAGTAAGGATTCTACATTTTGCTCCTTTGGACAAGATAAGTACATTTTAATTCTCTAATACTATTTTTGTTTTCTTTATATTAGTTTTCAGAAGTGACAGAGAGTAATTATGTGAATACATTGAAAAGAATGCAACATTGATAGGTTACTCAACCTTCCTGCATGCAAGAGACAGAACTGTTTGTTTGAATTCCACTGTGTCGGTAGACACCATGAAATTTTGTTATTCTTGGCTCCTGATGAAGCTTATTTTAGCGAAACTTCAGCCGTAGTAGAGCCTGTTTTCATAGTTGCAATACCGTCCATGAGTTTTGCCTTTACATTTTGCAATACCGTCCATTTTGCTTTCAAGCCAGTATCTATCTAATTGTCTATTTTGGCATTCAATAAGGACTGTTTTTTGAGTTCACTGTACTGTTAAATAACTGCAAGTGATTGAGAAGACCGAGTGCTCTCCTGAATGTAGGAGAGACGCTGACTGGCTTGCTGATGCAGTTTACTTATTCTTTCAAAAATTTTGTTGAAATTTAAATAAAAATGTAAAAACCATAAAAAGATAAAAAGATAAAAAATTAATAGAGTGAGCATTTTTCTGAATGTGTTAATCTGTTTTCCCTTTTTGCTTGTTGTATTATTAATCAAGCCATTGTGTTACCTATGTTCTTCATGATGCCACATGTACATGAAGGTGAAATGTTCCTCCTTTTCTTACAGCTCGATACAGTAACATTCAGTTGAAGTTTTCTCGTCTGTAACGAGCTCCCTGCGCACAATTCGGACGCGTAAGGCAAATCAGCGATACAGTTTCCAGTTTCGCGCGTCCGTAGCGCTTCTTAAAACAGACGCGTAACCCTTCCCGCACCCGGCATGTAAATGAACGAATTAGCTGTATAATGAAGGAATTAGCTATTCCCCTCCGATACCGTAACGCGCGCTCAAGTTATCTCATTAGTAACGCACTGTTTTGCCGCGGCCCTAACGTGTTAGTTTACCGCCTCCCCCTAGTAGGAGTTAGGACTGTGAGTCTAGTAACAAATCCATCGACACCGCTTAAGACACTCAAAAACAATAAAACACAATTAAAAAAAAAAGCGATACAGAGATGATCGAGAAAATGTAATGATGTGGGACACATAAAACCTGTCAGAAGAAAAAAAAAATTTTAAATACCTGTCTGAGGGCCGCGTCGGTCCAGGCTGCCGGCGGGATCCGGGGGGCCGGTGGTCGCGTGTTAAATCTAGGCCGCGGGCGGGTGGGCGCCTGTTCCAGGCGGCGGCGGCAGCGGCGGCGGGGGGACACGCGTTAGTTCGAGACGGCCGGCGGGTGGTCGCGTGTTAAATCTAGGCCGGGTCGCACAGACGCGCATTCATCCAGGCGGAGGAGCCGGCGGCGAAAGCCGCCGGCTCCTCCGCCTGGATGAATGAATGCGCGCCTGTGCGATCCCTGCGTTTCGGCGCTCAAGGCAGTCACATGCCGTGACGTCACGCCTTGAGCGCCGAAACGCAGGGGTCGCACAGGCGCGCATTTATTCATCCAGGCGGAGGAGCCGGTGCCGAAAGCAGCCGGCTCCTCCGCCTGGATGAATGAATTCATTCACTGCCGGTGGGGGTTGCCTCTCCGGCAGCCCCCACCGGCAGTGAATGAATGCGCGCCTGTGCGACCCCTGCGTTTCGGCGCTCAAGGCAGTCACATGCCGTGACGTCACGCCTTGAGCGCCGAAACGCAGGGGTCGCACAGGCGCGCATTCATTCATCCAGGCGGAGGAGCCGGTGGCGAAAGCAGCCGGCTCCTCCGCCTGGATGAATGAATTCATTCACTGCCGGTGGGGGTTGCCTCTCCGGCAGCCCCCACCGGCAGTGAATGAATGAATGTGCGCCTGTGCGGACCCGGCCTAGATTTAACACGCGACCACCCGCCGCCCGCCGGCCGTCTCGAACTAACGCGTGTCCCCCCGCCGCCGCTGCCGCCGCGCCCACCCGCCCGCAGCCTAGATTTAACACGCGACCACCGGCCCCCCGGATCCCGCCGGCCGCCTGGACCCACGCGGCCCTCCGACAGGTATTTACAAATTTTGATTTTTACACTTCCTGGTGCCTGTCATTTCAAATGTCATTTGAAATGACAGGTACCAGCGCACCCAGGTTACTGTATAGGCGCTGTATTAAGCGCCTATACAGTAAAATGGGTTACGCGGCCATAACCCTTCCCTACCGCTTTAAAGCCGCGGCATGCATTTGCATGCGATTAGAGGAGAGTATCGGGGAGTTAGTGAAGAGAACTGTGCGTGCGGGGAGGAAGGGTGCGCCTGACACTACCGCACTGTTTTTACCGCGTCCTTACTGGATCGAGCCGTTAGACTGCAAAAGTGTCTTAACTTACTACAAATGAATAACTCAGCCACATCATCAGGCCTTGCAACAATTTATTTATTTATTTAAACATTTTTATAGACCGACATTCATTGGGAACATCATATCGGTTTACATAGAACAAAATGCAGCAAACAGGCTTTACAGTAAACTAGAAACTTGAGTATAAAAAGCAAGAACTATCAATTCAAAATATATAGCCATGTATAGAGATAAAAATTGAACATACAAAAGGATGAGGTGCCAGGGTATTTACAGTCAAAGTATATCGCCAAATGTAGTGACAGGATATTTACAGTCAATAGGCTGTGGAGAAGACAGAATTACGGTCAAGGGGATGAGGTGACAATGTATTAACATTCTAACAGGCAGCTCGATCCAGTAAAGTCCGTGGGAGAGCGGACTAACGCCTGCTCTCCCGGCGCGCGCACCGGCCCCTCGCCGGTGCGCGCGATCCAGTATTTAAATTAGGCGACGCGGTGCAAACGAGGAAAAAGAGGCGCTAGGGACACTAGCGCGTCCCTAGCGCCTCCTTTTGGCCTGGAGCGGCGGCTGTCAGCGGGTTTGACAGCCGACGCTCAATTTTGCTGGCGTCGGTTCTCGAGCCCGCTGACAGCCACGGGCTCGGAAACCGGACGCCGGCAAAATTGAGCGTCCGGTTTTCGGCCCGACAGCCGCGGGCCGAATTCAAAATTTTTTTATTTTTTTTTTTACTTTTTTTTTACTTTTGGGGACCTCCAACTTAATATCGCTATGATATTAAGTCGGAGGGTGCACAGAAAAGCAGTTTTTACTGCTTTTCTGTGCACTTCCCTGGTGCCGGAAGAAATTAGCGCCGACCTTTGGGCGGCGCTAATTTCTTAGAGTAAAATGTGCGGCTTGGCTGCACATTTTACTTACTGGATCGCTCAGGAATACCTAATAGGGCCATCAACATGCATTTGCATGTTGAGGGCGCTATTAGGTGCCGCGGGTGGGCCGCGTGTTTTCCTCCCCTTACTGAATAAGGGGTAAGGGAAAACACGCGTCCAGAGCAGGGTGACAGTGCGCTCCGACGGAGCACACTTTACTGGATCGACCTGAGGGATAGGATAGGAGGAGCGGTGAGTTAACGGGGTAGGGGCTGAAGGCAGGTCTGCAGGCTTGCTGGTGCGGCATGAAGCTAACGACGGAGGATGAAATGTAGGAGATAAGGGGGGGAGAGGAAAGGGGTATATTGCGAAGGGGGGTTGGAACAGGTAGTTCAGGTATAAGCCTGCTTGAATAGCCAGGTCTTAAGGTTCTGTTTGAATTTCTTTGGGCACGATTCTTGGTGAAGATCAGTAGGCATGGTGTTCTATAGAGCGGGGCCTGCTATGGAAAGTGCACGGTCTTTGGTGGACATAAGTTTAGTAAGTTTAGGTGAAGGTGTGTGAAGTGTTGCCAAGTATTTGTTTCTGGTGGGTCTGGCAGGGAGTGAAATAGGAGATTCTCATTGAACCAATGCATGTTTTGATTGTGAAGTGATTTGTGGATGATGGTGAGAGTCTTGTATATGATCCGGGATGTGATTGGCAGCCAGTGCAGTTGTTTGAGGACAGGGGTGATACGATCATTTCTGTGGGCATCGGTGAGAATACGGGCGGCGGCATTTTGGAGCATTTGAAGGGGTTGGATAGCGATTTTGGGAAGGCCTAGGAGAATGGCATTACAGTAGTCAATTTTCGACAGTATGGTGGATTATCTCTTATGATCTTAACCAAATGGGCATAGCAGTTACCAAATATACATTATCCAACTGGTTAGCGGACTGTATCGCACAAATTACGTACATGATCATAAGAACATAAGAAGGTTAGAGCCACCTCATCAGTGACTCATCTGCAACCTGTATCTATTGAAGATATCTGCAAAGCTGCAACTTGGTCATCAGTACACACCTTTACAACCCATTACTGTCTGGACAGTCTTTCAAAGAGTGACGGTGGAGTCCACTTACTTATAGAATAAATGCTCTGCTGCAACTCTCAGCTTGGAACGCCCCACATGTCATGACTAATTCAGCCCTGCTTATTGATAAAGAGAGCAAGATTGCTTACCATAAACAGTATTCTCTGTAGACAGGACGATAAATTAGCCATGCTAAATATCTGCTCACCTCCCTGGAGACTCGACTACTTAGCTAGACATAGCTGTAATATTGACTGAGGGAACCCACAAGGCAGTGCCTGTGAGGGAATTCCTGCACATGTTCAGTAAACCAAAAGCTCTATGAGCTTAGAGAGAAAAGTCTGTTTGGCACTGTTGGATGATGTCACCCACATGTCAGAGCTAATTCATCCTGCTGTGTACAAGAATCCTATTTACTGTAAACAAACGTGCTTTCTCTACAACCACCGAGTGGCAGCATAACACAAACAAAATCTGTGCATACAGAACATGGAGAATGCAAAATAGCAATATAATGTATAATTCCTGAGTAAACAGAACAATTTCCTTGGTTAAATACATAACCAGCATTTAAATGCAATTGCAAATGTAAAGTTAAATGCATGATTTGTATCCTGTTTCCACAGGTGTTTTTCTATTTATTTATTGTTGTCCTGTTTTTACAGTCCTGTTTCAACAGCAGCATTTCTATTTCTGTGCTAATGCTGTGTTCATGCTTTTATTTATTTATTTATTTATTTATTTATTTATTGTTTTTATATACCGACATTTGATCTCAATTGAGATATCATACCGGTTTACATTCAGGTACTGTAGGTATTTCTCTATCCCCAGAGGGCTTACAATCTAACGGCTCGATCCAGTAAGGCCGCGGTAAAAACAGTGAGGTAGTGTCAGGCGCACCCTTCCTCCCCGCACGCACAGTTCTCTTCACTAACTCCCCGATACTCTCCTCTAATCGCATGCAAATGCATGCCGCGGCTGTGAAGCGTTAGGGAAGGGTTATGCCCGCGCAACCCATTTTACTGTATAGGCGCTGTAACAGCTCCTATACAGTAACCTGGGTGCGCTGGTACCTGTCATTTCAAATGACATTTGAAATGACAGGCACCAGGAAGTGTAAAAAAGTTTAAAAAGTGTAAAAAACAAAAAACCTGTGTGTTATATAAAAAATAAAACAATTTTAAATACCTGTCGGAGGGCCGTGGGTCCAGGCGGCCCGGTGGGCGGCGGGCAGCCATCAGCGGCATCCGGTAGTCCCTTCTCCCTTCCTCCCTCCCTCCCCTGCCTGGATGAGCGCCAAAATCGCACGGGCGGGTCGGCAGCGGGGGGGGGGGGGGGGGGCGGCAGCAGGATCCGGGAGCGGCGGGTAGGCAGCAGCGGGGTCCGAGGGGTCCGGGGCAGCGGCACCGGGGGGGCGGCAGCAGGATCCGGGAGCGGCGGGTAGGCAGCAGCGGGGTCCGGGGGGTCCGGGGGGGCGGCAAGCAGGATCCAGGAGCGGCGGGTAGGTAGCAGCGGGGTCCGGGGGTGGCAGCGAGATCCGGGGAGCCAGCAGCGGCAGCATGTTCGATCGCGCAGGCAGGTAGGTGGCAAAGTAAAGATGGCCGCCTGCACGGGAAAATCGTGCAATTGGCCGCTGAAGACGTGACGTCACACCCTGTGACGCCAAACGTCGTGACGTCACGTCTTCAGCGGCCAATTGCACGATTTTCCCGTGCAGGCGGCCATCTTTACTTTGCCACCTACCTGCCTGCGCGATCGAACATGCTGCCGCTGCTGGCTCCCGGATCTCGCTGCCACCCCCGGACCCCGCTGCTGCCTACCCGCCGCTCCCGGATCCTGCTGCCGCCCCCCCCGCTGCCGCCCCCCCGGACCCCGCTGCTGCCTACCCGCCGCTCCCGGATCCTGCTGCCGCCCCCCCGCTGCCGCTGCCCCGGACCCCCCGGACCCCGCTGCTGCCTACCCGCCGCTCCCGGATCCTGCTGCCGCCCCCCCCCCCCCCCCCCCGCTGCCGACCCGCCCGTGCGATTTTGGCGCTCATCCAGGCAGGGGAGGGAGGGAGGAAGGGAGAAGGGACTACCGGATGCCGCTGATGGCTGCCCGCCGCCCACCGGCCGCCTGGACCCACGGCCCTCCGACAGGTATTTAAAATTGTTTTATTTTTTTATATAACACACAGGTTTTTTGTTTTTTACACTTTTTACACTTACCATAGCAGGCCCGAGCCTTGCTACTTTTCGTTTGTTTTTTTTTCGCCCTGGTCCCGTCCGGTCTCCTGCAGCCCCGTCCGGACCGGACGGGGCTGCAGGAGACCGGACGGGACCAGGGCGGGTAAGCAATGTTTTTACCCTACACTACACTACACTAACTCCTACTAGGGGGAGGCGGTAAACTAGCAGGTTAAGGCCGCGGCAGAACAGCGGGTTACGGAGGAGATAATATCAGCGCCCGTTACAGTATCACAGGGGAATAGCTAATTCCTTCATTATACAGCTTTTTCGTTTATTTACATGCCGGGTGCGGAAAGGGTTATGCGTCTGTTTTCAGAAGCGATACGGACGCGTGAAACTGGACACTGTATCGCCGAACTGCCTTGCGCGCCCGAATTGTGCGCTACGAGCACGTTACAGACGGGCAATCCTCGAGCGGACGATACTGGATCGAGCTGTAAGTTTTTAGTGTTAGTACAAATTTGTAACCTAGCATTTAAATCATCCATTGTACCTGAAGATTGGAGGGTAGCTAATGTAACCCCAATATTTAAAAAGAGCTCCAGGGGCAATCCTGGAAACTACAGTCCAGTTAGCCTGACTTCAGTGCCAGGAAAAATAGTGGAAAGTATTCTAAATATCAAAATCACAGAACAAATAGAAAGACATGGTTTAATGGAACAAAGTCAGCATGGCTTTACCCAAGGCAAGTTTTGCCTCACAAAGCTGCTTCACGTTTTTCAAAGAGTTAATAAACATGTAGATAAAGGTGAACCGGTAGATGTAGTGTATTTGGATTTTCAGAAGGTGTCTGACAAAGTTCCTCATGAGAGGCTTCTAGGAAAAGTAAAAAGTCTTGTGATAGGTGGCGATGTCCTTTCGTGTATTACAAACTGGCTAAAAGACAGGAAAAAGTAGGATTAAATGGATAATTTTCTCAGTGGAAGGGAGTGGGCAGTGGAGGGCCTCAGGGATCTGTATTGGGACCCTTACTTTTCAATATATTTATAAATGATCTGGAAAGGGATACAACGAGTGAGGTAATCAAATTTGCAGATGATACAAAATTATTCAGAGTAGTTAAATCACAAGCAGATTGTGATAAATTGCAGGAAGACCTTATGAGACTGGAAAATTGGGCATCCAAATGGAAGATGAAATTTAATGTGGATAAGTGCAAGGTGATGCATATAGGGAAAAATAACCCATGCTATAGTTACACAATGTTAGGTTCCATATTAGGAGCTACCACCCAAGAAAGAGATCTAGGTGTCATAGTGGATAACACATAAAAATCGTCGGTTCAGTGTGCTGCGGCAGTCAAAAAAGCAAATAGAATGTTGGGAATCATTAGAAAGGGAATAGTGAATAAAACAGAAAATGTCATAATACCTCTGTATCGCTCCATGGTGAGACCGCACATTGAATTCTGTGTACAATTCTGGTCACCGCATCTCAAAAAAGATATAGTTGCGGGGGCGCTAGCACCGTGGAGTAGAATGGTCGCTTAAACGAGAGCTCCCTGACTCCCTGAGCAATAAACAGCGAAAAACCCTATCTTTCTTGGCGAAACTCTCTCCTGTGGCATAAAACAAGGCAGCTTCTTACTGCAGGATGGCTCTAAAGAAGAAAGGAGTTGATTTCAGACAATTTTCATACTGTAAAAACAAGTCAGGAGAAATGAGGCCTACAGACCAGGGGGAACCCAACAGCGTGGAGGTGTCCGACGATGAAGGAGAAATTGATTGCGGCACCGGAGCGGCGAGCTTGCATGCCGCGCCAACCAGAGAGGAATTTCGCCAATGGTTCGGGGGCCTTAGAAAAGACATGAAAACTAATAAAAGAGAATTACTGGACATGATGGCGGAATTAAAAGAGAAAATATACGACATTGGCAGACAGGTCGACGAACTCGACGGCAGGCTAGATGCTCAGGCTCTCAAAATGGAAGCGTTACAAAATCAGGGTCAACCGCTCTCACAAGAAACGATTGAGCTGCAATATAAATTAGAAGACCTTGAAAACCGAAGTCGACGAAATAACCTGAAATTTCATGGCATCCCCAAGACCGCAGATTACACTGATTGTGTGGAAACAATTAAAAAACTCGGCCTGTTTTTCCTGCAGAAGTACCCAGCGCTTCCAGCAACCCCGCTGGAGATAGAAATAGAAAGAGCTCATAGCTCCCTGGGACCAAAGATCGGGGACAAACCCAGAGACATTGTTGTGTGTTTTACTAGATTCCCGGTAAAAGAAAAGATATGGCAGGCAGCGAGACAGCAAAAAGAGTGGGAGTGGCAAAACAACACTATAGCTGTTTTTGCTGATCTTTCCCCTATCATGCTCAAGAAAAGGATGGAATTCAGAGACATTACCTCCATCTTAAGAAAGGAAGAGCTACGTTATCGCTGGCTCTATCCATTCAGCCTGGCCATTACAAACAACGGGACGACTACCAAAGCACAGTCAGTCAACGACGCGGCGGCCATCTTGAACGATGCAGGCCACGTGATGAAGCTTCCCCGCACCAAAAAGAAATTCTACAAATCCACCTCATGAAACACTGAAATGGCAAAGGGTGATGAAAGGCGGTCGAAGGCTGTACACCGCAGAGGAACGGACAATCAAGCAATGGCTGATCACTTGAGTATTTCAGCTGCATATAGCACTAAGACTGCTATTGCGGCGCTAAGCCGCTTTATTAGAGAGTCGAACGAATTGGTCACTACATGAATAAGTTAGATGTGGTACTAAATCGAATGTTCAATGTAGGATTTTACTAGGGTTGTCGTTGTTTATACAGTTACTTATACTTGATGTTGGATCAGAGGGGGAGGGGAAGCATGCTCCGATGGTGCTACTGATCCCATCTGCTATAGCAGATCTGCCCGGTTCTCTAGGCAGAATAATAAAGGTGGGGGGGGGGGGTCTGGGATATGGTACATATTCATCGTGTCATCGATGGGGTATTACTCAGATCTCCTTGTGGTACATAGTGCTTTCATTTGCTAGTCTACTGATATTCTTTACATCACACAGGGTGGGCAGCCATCAGATGTTGGATCTAGACATGGAAGGCAGAGAAGGGACAGGTAGTTGGGATAGGGAAGAAACACAATCCAAAAGGTCATATGCAACCAATTAGTATCCGATCTCTTAACGTAAAAGGTCTAAACACCCCGAGGAAGCATCAGTTACTACGGGAAGAAATTATGCATTGGGGGGCTGACATTATCTTTCTACAAAAGACCCACCTGACCAAAAAATATGAACTTTTACTACCTTGGCCCATGTTCCCTCATTGTTTTAGTGCCTCAGCCTCAAAAATACATAAATACACAGGAGTTAGTATACTATTGCACAAAAATTTACAATGCCATGTCAAAAAACACCAAGCTGATACGGAGGGGCGATATGTGCTATTGCAAATCGAAATAGGTAGTGAAGTATATAATCTCATCAATGTTTATGCACCCAACGCTCTTTATGGTACATTTATAGACCACCTGGATAAATTGATGTCACAGCAGGAGATGGGAATATGGATAGTAGCAGGAGATTTCAATATGACTCTCCAGCCACTTCTGGACAATTCCACGGGAGGAGGGCTAGGGGCCAAAAAAGAGAGAAAATCTCTTAAATCGTTCATCTCTAAATGGGGTCTCATATGTATATGGAGATCACGCAATCCGCAAGTAAGAAACTATACCTTTTATTCTAATCCCCATAAATCATATTCTCGGATCGACTATTTCCTTGTTGACAAAACCTGCTCTCATTACGTAAGGGATCCGACAATAAGTCAGATCACATGGTCCAATCATGCCCCGGTGGGTTTGACATTCAATATGGTGGGGGAGCAAGGGTGGACGGAAATATTGGAAACTAAATGACACCTTGTTAGACGATGAGGCGTTCTGCCAAATCATAAAGGAAGAGATAGAGACCTATAAAGCAAATAATGGGGAAGCAATGGCCTATCCCCCCTTATATTGGGACTGCCTAAAAGCAGTATTAAGGGGAAAATTCATCTCCCAGGGAGCATACCAGAAAAAAGTAAAGGCTATCCAACAACAACAACTGCAAAATGACATTGCATTGTTGGAGGCCAAACATAAATTGAGTCCCACAAACACTGTTCTCCAAAAATTCAACAGGCCAGGTCTCAATATTGTACGCTATCGTTAGCAGAGGTTCCTCATAAATTGAACATGATAAAGCAGCAACACTTTGAATGGGGGGACAAAGCGGGTAAACTATTAGCCCAGAAGCTGAAACATTGTATGGCTCAGACACAAATCACCAGCATTCGGGGGGAAGACAGATCTCTTTTAGTAACCGCAAAAGACATTCATGAGCGATTTCAGAGATTTTATGGGGTTCTTTATGTGAAAGAAGGCTCAATCTGTGATGAGAAAATAGAGGAATTTTTAAGCCAGGTAACACTTCCACAGCTTTCTGAGACTGAACGACAAATTCTTGAACGAGAAATTTCTCTGTGCGAGGTCCTCCAGGTTATTAAAGACATCAAGGTAAACAATGCTCCCGGACTAGACGGGTTTACCGCTCATTTTTATAAAAAGTTTTCCTTTGATATTGCTCCAATACTTTGGGAGATGTTAAACTCCTTACAAGATCTCTATACAAGGGGTCATATATAGCTGGGATTACTATATTGGCCAAACTGGGTAGAGACCCTGTGGAATGTGGTTCCTATCGCCCCATATCCCTCATCAATATCGATCTGAAAATGTTGGCAAAAATCCTGGCCAATCGCTTAAATTTGGTATTAGCAAAATTAATCCACCCCGATCAGACCGGCTTCATACCTGGCAAGATGGCAGCGGACAACGTCCGAAAGATTATAGATCTTATCTGGTGGGCTAAGAAAATGCATCTTCCAACCGTCCTATTATCAATTGATGCTGAAAAGGCTTTCGATATGGTGGATTGGTCATATTTGTTTAAAACAATGGGGCAAATGAACTTTGGGCTGCTCTTTCTTCGTTGGCTCCATGCACTGTATGAAGACCCCCAGACTTGTGTTAAAGTAAATGGAATGTATTCCGAACCCTTTCTGATTGTGAGGGGCACCAAAGCTGCCCTCTGTCCCCACTGCTATTCGCCTTGTTTCTGGAACAACTAGCCATCAAAATCCGGTCCATGGCGAATATCACTGGCATAGAAGTGGGTGGAGTTGACTACAAGATGTCATTGTTTGCAGATGACGTCCTGTTCACTCTATCTTACCCATCTGGGAATTGGTTTCAAATATCATACAACAAATATTTAGACAAGCCATTTCATTATTCCCTGAACAGGCGTTGCTCAGTGTCCCGGTATCCAGTTGTAGATCTGATTGGTTGTTGATGCATCAAATTCTAATTGCTTCTAGGTGTGTGTTAGCAGCTCATTGGAAAAATTGTGTTATTCCCACACTACCTATGCTCATTCGGAAATTAGACACAATGAAGGAACTCTATAAACTGACAGCACAAAAGCATCATAATCAGCCCAAATACTTTGCCATATGGCAGCCTTATCAGGTTTGGAGACAAAGTACAAGTTCGTACCACCACTAAAAGGAACCAGGTGCTTTTGTATTGCATGTTGAGTTTTATTGTACTCATGGTCGCATTCACAATAATCCATAGTGGACGATCCACCATACATCTAGACTGGTATAGACAATGGAAGTGAATAACATTAAGCCTATGCACGAGGACAAGCCTTATCGTCGTTGAATAACTGAGTGACTTTATCTGTATATCCCGGAATTCTTCATATTAATGTATGTATAACCATTAATTCGTGTTGTTGTTTGACATCTTGTATTATATCAACAATGGTTGATAAAATATAAATGACACAAAAAAAAAAGATATAGTTGCGATGGAGAAGGTATAGAGAAGGGCAACCAAAATGATAAAGGGGATGGAACAGGTCCCCTATGAGGAAAGACTAAAGAGGTTAGGACTTTTCAGCCTGGAGAAGAGACGGCTGAGGGGGGGTATGATAGAGGTGTTTAAAATCATGAGAGGTCTAGATCGGGTAAATGTGAATTGGTTATTTACTCTTTTGGATAATAGAAGGACTAGGGGGCACTCCATGAAGTTAGCATGTGGCACATTTAAAACTAATCGGAGAAAGTTCTTTTTCACTCAATGCACAATTAAACTCTGGAATTTGTTGCCAGGGGGTGTGGTTAATACAGTTAGTATAGCTGGGTTTAAAAAAGGATTGGATAAGTTCTTGGAGGAGAAGTCCATTACCTGCTATAAATTAAGTTAACTTAGAAAATAGCCACTGCTATTACTAGCAAAAGTAACATGGCATAGACTTAGGTTTTGGGTACTTGCCAGGTTCTTATGGCCTGGATTGGCCACTGTTGGAGACAGTATGCTGGGCTTGATGGACGCTTGGTCTTACCCAGTATGGCATATTCTTATGTTATGTTCTTATTCTGCATATTTTCCTTTTTACTATTATACTACCAACTGGTGGTCAGACTGCATCTTCACTGCTTCTGCTTTATTCAATGTTGTTGGCTCTAAAGAGTTAACCTCTGACTTGGAAGCAGAGGATCCTGTGTGTTTATGGTACTCAGTCAGCTATGGGCGGCCTGCAGTGGCATACCGAGGGTCTCTGGCCCCCAGGGGCCAATGCATTTGCGTGCCTCTCTAGCACCCCTCGATCCTTCTTGTACTAATGCTTAATGTCACAGAAAATCAGTGGCATCTCTAGACAGAATCTGAGGGGGGAGGGGATCCAAAATGGCATTTGGGATCAGTGTTAACATGCACGACTCAGCAACAGTAAACGAGAGAAGAGGAGGAGGACATACTCGAAGAACAAAGGTAGCTGGACTGGAGCCAGGCAGGGAAGGGGAATTAGTGAACTGTGAGAGGGCCAGAGCTGAGCCGGGAGGGGAGGGGAGGGGGAAAGAGTTTGAGGGGGACCTGGACTGAGTTGGGCTGATAGGGGGGGAGGGGATGAGGGAATGAGTATGAAGGGGGCTAGAGGCAGGCTTGGAAGGGAGGGAGAATGAGTCGTGAATGGGGCCAGAACTGGGCTTGGAAGGGGAGGGGGGGAATGAGTTATGAGGGTGGATCAGAGCCAGGGTTGGAGGGGGAGGGGAGAGGGGGGAATGAGTGTGAACTGTAAGAGAGTTGGAGCCGAGCTTGGAAGGGGAGGGGAGTGGGGGAGTAAGTGTGGGTGGGTCTGAACTGAGTTGGAGTTGGAGAGGGTGGGGAGAATGAGTGTGAGAGGGCCAAAGCTGGGCTGGGAGGGGAGGAGGGAATGAGTGTGAGGGGGGCCAGAGGCAGGCTTGGAGGGGAGGGGGGATCGAAGAGGGAGGAATCTGAGTGAGGCTGTTTGGGACAGGTCGGTGGTATAGGGCAGTGTTTCAGAGTTTCAGGATTTCCATAATAAATATGCATTACTTAGGCTTGCATGCACTGGGTCTGCAAGGTATGCAAATCTATCTCATGCATAGTCATTGTGTCAATCCTGAAAACTTGTCTGGTTAGGTGTGCCTCCAGGCACTTGTGTAGGGGATGAGAGTTTTATTTCCCATGCCGCTCCTTGACCCCTACAGTCTCTCAAGTGTACCTTCATTCTCTACTAGGAGTTCTCACACTCTCTCTTTCTCATCATGGGAAAGAGGGCTGTTGATAGACACCTAGAGGGACAGTGGTTGCCAAAGTTTCTATAATTACTGTTTCTCCTTTCTTTATGTAGGAGAGGATGGATGTGAGGTACTTTTGGAATAAAGCAGTATTATGTTTATCTTTGCTAATGTATTTTTAGATATTTTATTTTTATTATTTTACTTATATTATCATTGTACTGCTTTGGGTCTCCTTTGGGTGAGGAAGGCCATCATAGAGAAGAGTGAATATGTTGTTCTCCCAGGAGTTTTTCCTACTCATTCTTTTAGAAGAAGTGTGGGTTTTTTTTATCAGTTTGGAAAATGTGAATCTTTGATATTTTTCTTTGTATTTTACGCAGTACAGGAAAAAAAAAGGCATTTCTTTTTCTCTAGTTTTACACTGCAGGCAGATTCTGGCTTTTTAGGGTTTCCAGTTCAGCATATTTCTAATTTGTGGTCACTTATTCAGAATTTGATAGGATCTATCTATGGTTTGCATGTGTAATCAAAATTAGGTCATCTGCTTCTGCTAGCATGTTGTTTCTGTGTAGGGATCTGTAACAGTCCAGTTTATTCTAAGGAGAAAGTCTGTGTACATCCCCACCCCTGACTAATCCATGACAATCTAGGTGGCTAGAATCAAAAGTTTCCAGGTATGGAGAGCAGGGGATTGTTTAATCCATATTCATTTTAATTGTTGGTTGGTGTTTAATGTATCTGCTGTTTTTTAAAATATGTTATTGGTATTTGAGTGTTTTTAAAAATTGCATGTTTTTAATTATTGGATATTCCATTCATCAGTGCTTTTGAAATAGTTATTATTTTTTTTAGTATGACTTTATTGTTTGATTTATGAGGAATGATTGTGTGTGTTTTTCCATTTTGCACTGTATACAGAGTCTGGCATCTTGCGGTTTCCAGTTCAGTTTTATCTGCACATTTCTATTTATACTTTATGATCCCTTATTCTATATTTGTTGAGGGTCTGTTTTATATTTGTGGTATTTCCATTTATTTCTTTTCGGATAATCACCATTAGATCCAAACTTCATTTTAGAAAACTGTCAATGTGCGTGTCTTCAAAGAAAAAGTATAGCTCAAAATTTAAAGCTGAAGGCTCAAGTAACTTGTGAACATAAGACTACCAGATTCTGTGTCAGAGCAGACTGTGAAGCTAGGTAAAATCTTTATGTATCTATCGTGAAACTGGCGATGATGTTTACAAAATCTGTCTGACAGTGAATATAGGAGGTGAATTTTCTGCTGGAAAAAGATGGGAAGATAGGAAGCTTGATTATCTTAAACGACATATCAAGCAGAAGGTACAAACTGATGAGAGACTTTGGTCCTTACAGTCAGGAAGCTGCGAATGCTGCGAATGCTCACAGAAAGTGCTCTTGATCAAGAAATGAGGCAAGAAATAGTGCAACATAAAAGTGCAAAAGCTGATCAGGTAAAAATGTTGATTGACAATGTTCTCTTGGCTATCAACATAACTGCTTCTGTGCTCGCAGTGCAAGATATACACAACCACATAGCGAAGTATACAGTACCTTACTCCCTGACAGTCGGCACAGTAAGAATTATGTTTTTGAGTTTGTCGTCTGTATAAATTTTGTACTTAAGAATGATAACATGAGTGAACTTTACAGCACAAATTTCCATACACTAGCAGTAGCTGAGAGAGCACTGACATATCAATTACAAAAACGCTGATCTTATATGCCAAGTTTTGGCCACAAGACAACAGTGTTTACAAGACAGAATTTAACTACATGTGACAGTAGTTCCATAGCAGCAGCAATAACTGTGTTTTACAAAGAACACTCATTGAACATGCAAAAAATGGTTATAATTACATCAAATGGTGCTTCATTTATGCTAGGAAAGAACAATGATATTGCTGCAAATCTTTGTCGTAGTATTCCACATCTGCTAGAACAATACCGTGTTGCTCATTGGGAAGATTTAGGTATTGAAGATGCTTGCAAACACTTATCTTTAAAGGCAGATATTGAAACATTTGGTAGGACAGTTTACATATTGTTCAGTAGGTCATCTGTAAGGAAAGTAGAGTTCACTGAATTAGCTGAAGTGTTGGAATGTGAGTCTGTAGCCTTTAGACCTTTGAATGAAGTAAGGTGGCTCTCACAACACTGCTTTACGAGTACTGATGAGAAACATAAAAGTTTTGGCTGAATACTATCAGAAGCAGGTATATCTTGAAAGCCTTTCCAGACACCAACTGAACCCACTCTCAACTCAAGCAACTAAGAACTCCCGTCAGGGTAATCAACAACCTTTGACAACTCAATAATGTTCTCTCTTTTTTTTTTTTTTTTTAATGAGGCAGGTTTTATTTACCTTGGTCATTCTTTTGTTATCTCAGTGTTAATCTCTCTTTTGCCTTCTCTTCATTCCAAGTTGCATTTTATCCCTGTTTTATTGTAACTGCTACCTTATTCTTCTATCACTTGCTAATGTTTTTAAGTTATTAAGTATTTATTCTGTTGTCACACCTTGTTATTTGTAAACCGGCATGATGCGACTCCCATCGCGAATGCCGGTATATAAGAAATTTAAATAAATAAATAAATAAATATCTGCATAATGATCCAGTCAATAAATATTCTATGAAAAAATTAAGAGACCCGCAGTTTCGAACTGCCTTGCTTGTTCTTGAAAAGACGTTGGTGAACTGACTGAATTATGCAAGCTGCTACAATGAAGAAATCTTACAATTGAGGCATTTCAGTTTTAAGAGCAAAGATCACTAAGCTCTGTGCCCAGTACCTTGGTAAAAATGTGCACTGGAATGAAGAGGTTGCTAAGATGATCACCAATAACAAGGAGATCAACATGAGTTCCATCCTAAGATTCATCAAACGGCTGTATTTGCATCTAAAGGCTCATTTTCCTGAAAGTGAGTTAATGCAATGGCAAGTGTTTGAGATGTCAGCCTTAATCAACATCTCAGATTTTGATTTTGGTCAAGAAGAACTTGCAGTACTGATTTCCAGATAATACAACATTCTTTAATAACTCTGAATACCTTAAACAGAAAATTATGCATCAATACCATGACATCAGGATTGTGATTGCAAGAAAAGATTTAGATAAGTTCCTGGCGAAGAAGTCCATAAACTGCTATTAATGAATAGGGAATAGCCACTGCTAGTTGCTGGCATTAGTAGCATGGAATCTATTTAATGTTTAGGAACTTGCCAGGTGCTTATGACTTGGATTAGCCACTGTTGGAGACAGTATACTGAGCTTGATGGACCCTTGGTCTGACCTAGTATGGCATATCTTATATTCTATTGTTCTTATCTTAAAAGATGAAATGTGATTTGAAGAAGACTTTCGATGAGAAGCTTCAATTTGAATTGAATGAAGAATAATATGGCAACCTTGCACTTCTGTTAGATATATGCGCTGCATTTCTTGCGTCAAGCACATAATGTGAACATGGATTCAGCCTGATGAACACTACAAGAACAAAGTCTCAAAATTGACTGGAAGTGTTACATTTAGATATGGTTGTGAGGGTAAAGTTGTATCAAAATGATGGATAACAGATTAATCTCGACAGTGAATATAAATGATAGTTGTCCCTGAAAGGCAGATGCCAGAAATGATTAACTGAACATTTACTGTTTACAAGCATCAAAGTGGCATTTAAACTGAAGTTGATAGGAGGTATTTGAAAATTTGTGATGTTCAGTGATATATTGATAAAGAACTGTTGAAGTTTACTCTTAGTTGAAAATGAGAACTGCAGCAAATAAAAAATTCATTGGTAAAACTGTATGAAATTTATTAAATTAGACCTAGTGTAATTAAAAACACCTTTTAACATTGCAGAGTATCTCATGAGAATATTTCGTTGTGCATCTTGCACAACAGCTTTTTGATGCCACTCAGGCTAATGGATTATCTGCACGCTAGGAAAAAAAAATTAGAGGGAACATTGCTGCCAGACATTATGTGAGCTAACACAAAACCCCACAAAAAAGACATTCAAAATCTATACAGCAAACCTATCATAACATAACAGTAGTAACACCAAGGACTCAAACAACAAGAATCCTACCTGTGAAAAAGCAGCACTGTAAATATTACACATTTAGCCCCAGAATACCAATACACCATCTACTGGGGAAACAAAAAAACCCCAATTGTTATAGATTCCTACACAGACACTATGGGCCAGACTTTAAAAGAGTTACACGCGCCGGCCCTATTTTAAAAAGGTTCAGTGACGCGTGTAAAGCCCCGGGATGCGTGTAAGTCCTGGCGCTTGCAAAAAGGGGTGGGAGGGGGCGGGACAGGGTAGGGCGGGGTCAGGCTCCCGGCACAGTGGCCATATTTGCCCCAGGGCTGAAGTAAGTTTTAAAACAAAAAAAAGAAAAAGGAAAACGTAGGGGGAAAAGGGCGAGGGAGGTAGGGGAAGGGAAGGTGGGGTGTGGGGGAGGGAACGGGGGAAGGCTGTGCGGCTCGGCACAGGCTCAGCACGTACAAGGTGCACAATTGTGCACCCCCTTGCACGCGACGACCCCTGATTTTATAACTTGCCCGCGCCTGTGCATGCAAGTTATAAAATCGGGCGTACATGTGTGTGCACCGGGTAGCACGCACACATGTACTCCCGTGCACAACCTTTTAAAATCTACTCCTACATGCTAGCAGAATCTCTTATCTTGATTACATGTACAGAGCAGAGATATATCCTCACCAAGTACAGAATAAAGGATCATAAATTAGAATCAGCTGTTGTGGAAACGCGGTTAGCGGTTCCATCTGATGTTTTCGTGTGCCTCTGGACCCCGTTACAGCCGCAGAGGAGCTCCGGCAAGTACCAAGGCAGGTGAGAGGTGCCCCAGCATGGGCTGAAGATAGAGATGATGACCTTAACCACAGCCACACCTTTACGCAGCAGAAAGAGACCCAAACAACGCAATGTTGGTCTCATGAGTGGTCCTCCAACTACTCCAAGCCCTTTCGGACCTGCTGCATGGAGCAGCAACTGCGACAGGGTGGACAGTGGTCAGAGGATGAGGACATCGAAGACGAAGACTTGAAGTGAGACAAGACCCAGGATACGTGAATTGGTACATCACTCTGGATACATGAAATAAGATGAGACTTCAGAACTTGAAGAAAATGAAATCTGGATACGTGGAGTGAAGAGGAACTCTGGTCATATACATGAAGGAACTCTGGAAGGCCATGAGTTGCTTGAAGAGGACTTGGTCGGTACTGGCCATCATGTGCCCTACACAACCCAGCCGGACTGGTCTCAGACCACGCAGGAGGCGTGCCCTACACAGCCGGGGTAGGCTGGTCATGGACCACGCTAGTGGTTTCCCACACAAGTTGGCAGAGCTGAGTCGATTCTGCACATCACGCACCCATATACTCAGCCAATGAAGACAGGTCACGGACCACGCTGGTGGTTCCCCACACAGGGAAGATAGGAAATGAAGTGAAGACTCCGATGAAGCCTGTTCCAAAATGCACTCTGCCCAGCTGATAAAGGCCAGGCAGGGCCATGCTGCAAAGGATAGGATAATAGAGTTCATTTGTGAAGAGGAGGCAGGGTGCAGACTCCGAGGATCCAGGCAATGTTTAGGATTCGAGGGGATGCCTCTATGATGACAGTTAAAATAAGAAGCTGGAACCTTATGGAGACTTGCGCTGCCAAGACGAAGATGAACCGGATAAAGGAGACATCAAGACGAGACATCTGGAGACCTTGAGATGTTGAAGACGAAGACATAGTGTGAGGACATCACAAAGACACAGGCTCCAACATAGAATGAAGTGTCTTGAGAAGCAGATGTCGAGAAGTCCTAAGGAGGACTGGCTCCTTGCGAAGGCAAGGAAGGAATGAAGACTGGAGGTGGAGAAGGTGATGGCCCGCAACCGCCTGACAACCAGGATCTACGAAATTTCGCTTGAAGGTGGTGATGAACTGGGATAGTTGCGTGAGGATGGGGTCAGAGCACTCCAAAGTGGAGAAGCCCATGCCAGGGCCTTCCCCTCAAGACGAGAGAGGATGAAAGTGATTTTTGTGGATTCCTTCAGGAACAATGACGGCTGAAGGGCAAATTGCATGAAGCACTGGTTGAGGAAGCCTCGGCAGAGGCGTGGATCCCTGTTGAAACGCGGAGGAGCTGGCAGCGCCAGTGATGCTCTCGGAAGCAGGGTAGAAGTCAGACCTGTGGAATTAGCCACTACTACCTCCTCCATTTGAGAGCGCAGTTCTTCTACTGAGGATGAGAGAGTCTCTAGTACTCGTCGTTGCTCTTGAACAGTTGTGGCCAGACCCCGAATGGTCCATATGGTGGGAGACTCCTCTGAGTCCATGGCCTTGGCAACCTGATGCGCCGGGAGGTGGACCCTTGGGCCTAGTGTAGGATTGGTAGGCTCCCTGGTCTCCTCTTGTGCTCCCAGGAGGCAGAGCACAAGAGGAGACAGAGGCTAGCTGGAACTTCACCAATAGCAACCCAGGGTTCCCTCAGGTTGAGCCCTCAGTTACCCGGACCGCCTGGTCTTAGGTGGGCCTCGCAGGATCTCCTTGAGAGAAAGTTCAGAGGTGTGCCCACTATGATCAAGGGTGTGTGGTCGATGTTCAGGCTAGAAGTCCGGGGTGCCAGAGAAGGCCAGAATAAAGTCTCTGAATGTATGGCAAGGATCAAGGCCAGAGTCAAGGTAGTGTAGTCAGCCAAAGCAGGGGTAAATACCAGTGGTCAGTCCGTGGATAGTCAGCCAAAGCAGGGGTCAGGTTCCAGGCAGCATACAGACATGGTCGAGGAAACAGGCAAAGGTCAAATCCAGGCGGCGATCAACGTAGTCAAAAACAGGCAGAGGTTAGTACCGAGAAGACAGTCTGAGAGGTACTACCTGGGGAGAAGAAGGAACAGGAGCATGCTGGAACAGAAGGATGCTGGAACAGGAGGACCCTGGAACAGAAGGACACTGGAACGAGACTGGAACAGGACTGGAACAAGGCTGTAACAAGACTGGAACAAACACTGGAAACACAGAGGCAAAAGAGAAATCACAGCATGATCGACCCGAATGCCAAGGCAAGAAAGTGCAGGCAGGCACTTCCTTTTCAGCAGCGTTCAATTAGGCCGCGTAGCTACGATCCGCCCCTGGCCCTTTAAGGAGCTGGGCGGTCCGTGCGTGCCTGGCTGGAGGTGGAAGGCCCGGCGACCACCACCGCGGGACGCCAAGGCCTGGCTGAGCTCGTTGCTGAAGCAGGGGAGGATGACCCGGGACCCATGGGAGTCTTGATGGGGTGAATAGGCCCAGATGCGGGCCAAGCACGGACGGGATGCGCAACAGTTTCTTCATCAGCCTCTATTACACAATCCATTTACTTTATAGCTCATGGAGCAATATGGATGCCGATTAAGTTTGAGAAATTTACAAAGAATAGTGATATGTTCTGTTGTTCTTTTTCATCAAATGTTGGTACTTTCTCTCATCTATTATTTTTTTGTCCTAATCTTGATTCTTTTTGGTCTTCAGTCTGGGAGAAAATATATCATATTTTTGCTTTCAAGATAACTTTAACTTTTCAAATAATTATTCTGAAATCTTTGGTTATTGATGTTGTACAATCTAAATTTGAGAGAAAATTGTTAGATTTGTTTACTTTCCTTTGCAATTAAGTTGATTTTAAACAATTGGAAAAATAATGGGGAATTTGATTTCAATATTTGGTGGAATACGGTTTGTATATATTCTAAATACAAACTTAAAGCAGCTGAACATAAAAGGGGTAACTTTAAAAGGAGCATGTGAGCATGCATATATGTGTGCACGAGTATATATGCACTGGAATTTTATATTGTGCGCACCATGCCTTGACCCAGGCCCAATGATATTGGGAGCGCTGCTGCGACACTGGAATCTTCAGCATAGCCAGTGGGGTCTGAGTAGGAAGAGGGGTGGTGCATCCTTTCCTTAATTGGCATTGTGGCTGATGGGGTCTGAGATGGAATCGCTAGTGGGGCCTAAAGAGGAAGAGGAGCAGTGCGGCCTGCTCTACAGGAAGAAGCACTAGGCCAGAGCTGGGTCAGCTCCCGTGGGCCGTGGGGGCTCAAGAAGGAGACTTCTGCTTTAAGATGGAGAAAAGTGAGAGAGAGCATGTGTTTCTGTGTGCCTGTGTGTAGAATGAGAGGGTAAGAGAGAGCATGAGTGTATGAGAGAGGAGAGAGTTTGTGCACACCTACTCCCCTTATTGTCATCATGCTAATCCATGTCAATCTCAGGGCAACTGGAAATCAAAAATTCCCAGGTATGGAAAGCAGGGGATTTTTAAAAATCCTTATTAGTTTTAATTATTGGATGTTATTTGATGTGTCTGTTTTGAAATATTTTAATGGTATTTAGAAAATGTATATATGAGTTTTAAATGATCAGATCTTATTTTATTTGTTAGCTGTTTTTAATTATTCTTTTTATTGGTATGGTTTTACTGCTATTGATGATATTTATATTTCTTGATTTTATTGTTTTATACGCAATGATAATGATTTTGTTTTTCCTTTGTTACACTGCATACACAATTTGGCTTGTTGCAATTTTCACTTCAGTTTTTGTCTGCACATTTCTGTAATATTTACAGTGTTGCCTTTTTATAGATAAGATTGTTGCTGTTAGTGCTATTTTGATATGGAAAGTTTATTGTATTGTAATTTTGTTTTCTTGAGGCTTTCTGATAGCCAAGCTAGTGCGTTACAGTAGGCCTAAAACTATATGGGTCCCAAGTGTCTTTTTTGTTTGTTTTTTTTTTGCAGGGTTTTCTGGTTGGCACCATAGCAGTGCATGCGAATATAATATACATATTGTAAGTGATATTTAACTTCAGAAGACTGTACTTTGAATATTCTTTTCATGTAAAATCTGTTATGAATGCATAATTTTTAATTGTGTGTAGGGAGGACATGACAGGGTGGGATGGGGTGTAAGGTTGTAAGGTTTTCCTAGCACATCTAATACCCTTACATTGGCCTTCAGCAATGCAGTACAAGCATTCAGCAAAATCTCACAACTCATGATGTCATGTGTTGTGTAATGGATGAGGGTGCAGTTTTTCACTTGGCCATAGGTGGCAAATTGCCTGGCTGCAGCTCCACTGCATACAAAGTCTGTTAAGGCCACAGATCCAGTAAGTTTGTTTCCCGCAGTACCAGCAAAATTGTAAGGCAAAGACAAATTGCTCGATATGAAGAACAATAGCAGTTTCTTCTCCTCAGTACAGTTCTCATCTCACATTAAAACTGCAGGGACCATCACATGGCTTGACTTCTATCTTGTGTTGCTCAGTCCTGTAAAGTTTGTTTCAGTGGCACATTTCTTTTAGGATGATTGGAGCATCCCTATAGTCTCTGCGCCACATTTTGTATGCTTTTCCCTTTAATGCTCCATTTGCCCTTGATTTGGCTTCTGGCTGTCCACCTAGAAACATAGAGTATGATGGCAAATAAAAGCTGCAAAGTCCATCTAATCTGCCCAATATTGCTTCCTTTTACAATATTGCAGATTCTACCTTACTCTGCCTTTTCCACCACCCCTAGGGGATTAATATCCTCCAGGGAAGCTGTAAGACACCATCAAGAGGTCAATAAGAGGTGATATATGAGTGCTTTTTCGATGTTCTCGGCTCAAGCAAGCCTGAGGTATAGAGAGTCTAATAGTAATGTCAGTGCCTGATTTCCCATGTGAAAGATTAATGCTCTTAACCATTAAGCCATAAGGTCAGTGAGTTGGTGCTTAGTTTAAAATGTCTGTTATAAAAACCTGAATCCTGTCTGCTGCTTGTCCAGTGCATCTGTGCATTAGACTTTTTCAATCAGACCACTTTTTTTTCCATATTGATCCTTGTATTCGTGCCCTCTTTGTACATCTGGGCTTGCCTTTTTATGCAGTAGAAACTGGAAGCCAAATTACAGATCTCCCTGAATCAAATCAGGGACAGCAGTTGGAACATCATTAGGGATCTTGGTTTTAGAATCACAGGATAGTAATGGTGTTCAGCCTTCACCACATTGAGTCTTTTCAGTAGCATCTAAGCTGTTCAAATACCTCTCCCGAGGTTTGTTTTTGCAAAATGTAATAATTTGATTATTTCATTTACATCACAGGCCCTGATACGGGCTCTATAAGGGGTCTTTCCATGGTGGAGGGTGGGGAGCCCATGTTCCAGAGCCCTTGTTCTGCTTCTGCAGTGTATTTATATATGTATTATGCTGCCACCCTGTGTTATCTTATGATAATTGCTTAGCTTAAAGTCTATAGGATGTGGAGCTCTCTTTTTTTCTTATTGGAGATTGTTTGAAACTGGCTGAACTCTTTTTGCATATGTTCTTGTTTGCTCTCTATCTCTGTCAGTGATCTCTCTCTCCTTCCTATTGGTCCCTTGACTCAAAGCAATCTGGGACTGCCTAACCTTCTGCTGAGGTTTCATTTGGGAAGCAGGTTCTTATAAGCTAAAGCTCTCCTATATCCTCTTCAAGCTCCTAAAAAGCCATCATCCTTTCACCTTTCCCTCTCTACATCTATTTTCCATCTGCTGTTAATCCGCCCTATCTACTAGTAGCCACAACTTCTACTACACCTACAGTGGTCTTCGACTGACTGGTGAGCCTCAGAGACTCATAACAGGAGATGCATACAGATGTAGCATCCATACTTTATCACTGTTGGAGGACTGATAGCAGATGGTCATCCTCCAGCCCAGGCAGCTTCCTCAGCCATGTCACTTGACCCTATATGAGAATAGGTTGAACTGCAAGGATATCTAGATAGGATGTGTAACCTGTACTAATGAGCTGAGTCTCCATCTTTCTCCTGGCCTATTGTGCTAGTCATACCAACACAATCATCTGTACAGAATCATGTTAGTATGTATATTATGTTTATTGTTTTTTTATCTCAGTTTCCCAAGTAAAGGATCCTTGCATGCTGCCACAGAAAAGTTTTAAGTAATTTCTGCTTCATGGCGACTGTTTCTCTTGGAGACAAGGCAATCCTCACTGTACACACCTGGTTCTGATCCTGATTCAGTAGATTGGGCAAGAATGCCATCAGAAAAGGAGAGAAAAATTATATCAATCAGTAGGTACATAATCTTCAAACAAAATCTCCTTTCAGGTTGCAGAGGAGAATTAAACTGAAATAGTTTGCACTAAAATGATCATTTCAAAATGGAATGGCAAGCTCACCTTTTCCAGTCCCAGCCCTGGAGGGCATTTCATACTTAACATGCCACTGAAAGCTCTTGTTGTCTCCAGTAACCATTTAAATTTACCCAGCTAGCACTGATCTTCAGCACTTTTTGAATAAAGTTATCTAGCTAACTCTGGCCAGAAACATTTTTTGACCTAAAGTTAGCCAGATAGAAAAAAGTAGGGGTAATCGGTTGCCTCATCCTTCCCCTCAAGTTCCAAAAACATTAACGGGGCATAGCTGTCAGGCAAGGGATCAATCATAGGTCTTTTTAGCTGGCGTGCCGTGAATAAATTAATACTTAAGTGCTAATAACTGCCAAGTGTATGGGCACTAAATATAAATAATTAGCCAAGTGGGAAGAGGTAAGAGCCTCTGCGTCTTTCGCTGGGCTTACTGGGCACATTTGGCGAGAAGAGTGGGGCAGGCTTTGCTGCCAACTATTTTTGTAAGATAGGTGATGGGGAGGAATTCAAGCCATTCGGGCCCCACAATTTGTTTGGGAACTTGGGAGGGGGTGGATGGTAGGGAGAAGTTTAGGGCTGTTTAGCCTATGCCACATTTGTTGTCGGGTCTGGGATAGAGGGCTGCTCGACTTGCTATTTTTTTTTTTGGCAATATTCTTTAAGTTTTGCCTCTTAGACAGACAAACAGTAAAACATAGCAGGAACACCTCAAAGGAGGGACTGCTATTGAATTCCTAATGTGTTTGGGTTAAAGTTCTAGTCATTTCAGTGTTCGTTTCTTTCCTATATCCCTCAGAGTGATGGGACTCTATTCTTGGCCAAGAATGATTTGGATTTATTAAAGAATCTATGACTGTATTTTAAATCTGCTTTGAATTTTGATTATAGTTATATGTGATTCATGAGTCCAGTTGCTTTATTTTGCTCCAGACATAGACAGTACAACACAACAGGGACTTCTTAAAGGACTTCAAGAGGACTGACTTCTAGATTATAAGTGATTGTGTTGAGGAGGATCTACAGGGATTCCAAGAGCTCAGAGATACAAAAGCACTCTGGTCAGCAACAAAAGGGAGCATTGAGAAGGCAACAAATCTTTGTGTAAGGCAGTTTAACAAAGGTAAAAGGAGAAAGAGACTGATATGGTTCCCTGAGGAAGTAACAGAAATGGTAAGAGTGAACAGATCAGCATTCAAAAGCTACAAAAAAACACAGGCAGAGGAGGACAGGCAAAATTAACAGGAAAAACAAAGAGAGGCAGTGAGGACAGTTAGGCCCAAACAGAGGAGAAAATTGCCTAATCAATAAAAATAGGAGATAATTCCTTCTTTAGATTTACAAGACAGAAGTGAAAACTCAAAGAGAATATATACATATGATAAAGGGAGAAAGTATGATTTGTAGAGGAGGACTAGCAAAAGGTAGAAATCTTAAATTAGTTCTTCTGCACTGTATTTACAGAAGAAGAGAAAGACAATGGATTTAAAATGGATACAGCAGTAATAAATGAGGAATGATTATAAACCAAACTATGAAAAAGGAAGTACTTCAAGTACTTAAACAAGAGTGCATAAGGTCATGGATACTAAATGAGCTCAAGAATGTGCCCTCATAACTCTATTCATCTTAGCCTTAAAGACTGAGGTGGTCTCATAGTACTGAAAGAGAGCAGATGTGATCCCGCCACACAAAAGTAGTGTTATGGTTATTGATGTTTGGGTGGATCCTTGGACATTGTGGCAGCTGACCACACCGACGGGGGGCAGTCCCATGAGGGACCACAGTGTCAGGCTAGACTCTGAACACACAAACACAGATTTGAATCTTTTATTAAACAGTTTTGGAAACCACCAGAGGTGGCAGTAGTGAGTAGTGGATATTGAGCCCGGCTGGGCAGGTCTCCCACAGAACGCTGGAACAGCAAGTCCTCTGCTAGGCAGTGCTGTAGTGGAAAGAGACTGAGAATTATGAGTACACAATAAGAAGCATTCAGAGTCCCAGGTAGAATTAGAAGAAGCTCCGAGACAGGGAGAGCAGGCCCTCGAGGAGCGAGTACCTGATCCCTTAGAGCAGAGAGACTCAGTTGTATTATACTCATGTAGCAGTAACAGAGATTCCACTAGACAAGAGGTCTGGCACCGGAACAGAGGGCAGGCCCTCGAGGAGCGAGTACCTGGTTCCAGTGAAGCAGTACTGTGGAATAGATGGTAGTTGTATTCACAGATGGAAACTGTTAGTGAAGTAATAATGGACCCAGAAATCAATCTAAAACAGCACATATCACTAAAAGTAAAAGAAGGCTATGCAAAACTCATGGTACTCAGAAAACTAAAACCACTACTAACACTAACTGATTTCATAACAGTACTTCAAGCACTAGTGTTCTCCAGCACGGACTACTGTAATGCCCTTTTACTAGGACTCCTGAATTCAACATTAAGGCCAATTCAAATACTTCAAAACTCAGCAGCTAGAATACTAACCGGAAAAAGGAGGAGGGACCATATAACTGAAACCCTGGCAGAATTACATTGGCTACCTATTGAACACAGAATTAAATACAAAACCCTATGTACCATACATAAACTTGTAATTGAGGGGGTGATTTCGATAGTTATTTACTACGTAGAGAACAGAGATGGATATATTTCTTTGACACGGTGGATCCTAAGGGTCTCAACAAAGAAATTGACTGGTCAATTTTTTTAGATTTTGATGTTGAGTAGTTTCGCCTGCATCATGGGAAATGTAGTTCTTTTTGGTAGTAGTTTGATGCGGATTTCCAGTGACGCAGGGTCTTGGAGATAATTTAAATTTAGTAGTAAAAGGGAGGAGTTACTCACGTGAGACGCGGTGGCGCCATTTTTGAATTATGCTAAGAGACGGGGTTTGTCGTCCAGGTGAGCTTTTATCTATAACACTTTCTTCTCTATGTTGTTATAGGAGGTGTGGTGTTAAATATTGGAGTACTTTTTTCCCGTAAGTTTGTGGGTGTGATTTTATTTTTGTTTTTAACTTGTAGGAATGGAGAATATTTGCCTATACAAGTTACATTAAAATCCTCTGAAGAAGACTGATGTACAGTTGAAACACGAATCATGTTGGGAATTTTGAGAATTATGGTAGATAAGCTGTTTCTGCTGGTTTAAATACTTCAACTATTTGGGCTAAGTATTCTATCTTTAACTACATTCCTCAGAATTATTTGATGCTTAAAAATTGGAAGTGTTGAGATTTATAAAAATAATCATTGGTCTAATTTAGATTAGGAATAAAAATGCAATAAAAATCTTATAAGGAAATATCTTTTTCACGAATGACATTAAATGATTAAAATTTTAGACTGCTCTAAAAGCTGAATACAGCTTGCGGCCCATTACGTGGCGAGAGGATGCAGATTAAAATATCTTGGAGCTGTTGTTTATGATATTGTCATTTGTGATTTAAAAGATTTAAAGGATTGTTTTTATGGAATTTGGACTTTGATCCTTTTCCCTCTCTGTTTATTTCTATTGTTGATTATTCTGAGAGGTGGTTTGCTTCTGATTTTTGTGATTATTACCATACATAAACTAATACATGATGAATATAAAGCCCTATATACCATACATAAACTAATACATGACGTGCACTCGCAATGCTAAACACAGAATTGCGAGTGCACGTCCTACACAGAAACCTTCGATCGGCAAATAAAGCACTCTTAACCATTCCCTTAGTAAAAACAGAGAGACTAACTCAAGTGAGAGAAAGGGCCTTATCTTTATCAGGCCCCATACTTTGGAACACAATGCCATTAGAGATCAGATTGCAAAGAGATCTCAAAACCTTTAAGAAAAGTTTAAAAACATGGCTTTTTAAACAAGCATTTTATAAAGAGACTGGAGAATGAAAATATACAGGAATAGGCAGAAGAACACCAGCACTCAGCACTATTCTAAGAATGTGCATTTTAATAATCTATGAACTCTACCTCACAATAAACGTAATTGTAATCACTATAAATATGATTTTTACCCATGAACTGTACCTTACAGGTACACTTGGTCATGACCTACTTCACTAAACAATTGATTATATGTAAACAGTTGCGATGGTATATAACTTAGCAACGGTATAGAAAAGAATTTAAATAAATAAATAAATAAATAAATAAAGGTCTTCCAAGTAGAAAGGTTTGAAGATTCAGGCAACGACTCAGGGAACATGGACCTTCGAGGAGCGAGTATCGGTTTCCTGATAGCACCTGAAAGAAGCAGAAGAGGCCCCCGAGGAGCGGGTACCCCGTTAGCAACCCCGAAGAGTGAAAGAGTTCCAGATAGCGCTGGAGTGGCAGAGCAGCTTCGGTATGGAGAGCGAATCCCATCCATAGAGTTACCATTGCTAACTCGATGAGCTAGCAAATACTGTAGGCTTACATATCCGGGCAGCGTGACATCATATCAGGGGGACGCCCCTAATGTTCACACCAACGTGGAAACAAAGATGAGGGCGGCGTACGTCCTCTCCGGTCCAGTGATGCTGGAGAGGACGGCAAACAGACGCCGCGGCAGCCAGTAGTCCGAGGTGAGCGGAAGGAGCTGCAATTAGTGAGAGGTAGATGGGGCGAAGCTGTCGTAGACCGACGGTCACAACAAATAGACACAAGGAGAAAGCAGGTAACTACAAACCCATTAATCTAATGTCAGTAGTGTATAAAACTATGGAATCACTACTAAAGAAAAATATAGCATAGCACCTTGAAATAATTAGAGTAGGACACCAGACAACATGGTTTCAGAAAGGGAAGATGCTGCAAGGCCAACTTGATTAAATTAATTAATGAGGTAACAGAAGTGGTAGATTAGGAAGGTATGGTAGTCTCAGCCTATCTGGACTTCAATAAGTCTTTTGACACTGTTCCATATAGAAGGTGGATGGTATGGAGTAGGCCAGACAGTTATAAACTGGGTGAAGGACTGATTGAGCAGCAGGATCCAGAGAACTGTGGGACCGTATTTGCCTGATCAAAATAACATTTGAAAGGGAAATGGCAGAATGTTACTCTGGGGGATATTTCTTCCACACCAATATGTTTTAATTATGGACAGTGTCTTGTAGGGTTCAACAATTATATTACATCTCTTGTTCAACATCAGCTCTTAGCCAAACTAATTAGGAATCAGAGTCTATTTTTACATTTACATGCTGACGAAGCATAGATCTGTTGTGCTTGGAGGTGGACTCTTGTCCTGGAGCAGTGGAGAACGGCTCCCTGGTAGGGACCAAGAAGCACCTGCCCCCAGGCGGTGGAGCACAGGAAGAGACAGAGGGTAGGATGCACTTCACCACTGGAAGCCTGAGGTCCCCCCGGGTGGATCCCGTAGGGACACGGGCTGCTTGGACTTAGGTGGGCCTCACAGGGTCTCCTGGAGAGGTAGTAGAGAGGCGTGCCCACGAGCAGGAAGGGAGCGCAGTCGGTCACTAGGCTGTAGGTCTGGAGGAGCAAGGAAGGCCAGTACAGCGTAGATGATGACAAGGCAAGGGGCAAAGCCAGAATCAGGAGATGTGGTCAATGACAGCCGGGGTCAGAATCCGAGGATCAGTCCAAGGAGTAGTCAACTAAGCAGGGGTCAGGATCCAGAGGTCAGATGAGGTCACAAGGCAGGCAGAGGTCAGGATCCAGGCAGTGAACAGAATGATCAAGGAGCGAGCCGAGGTCAGTACCAGAGAGACAGTCTGAGGGTACTACCTGGGGAGACAGGACAGACAGACGCTGGAACAGAAGGATGCTGGAACAGAAGGACGCTGGACAAGGCTGGAACAGTAGGGCACTGGAACAGTAGGACACTGGAACAAGGCTGGAACAAGACTGTGAATGCGGAGGCAAACTAGTACACTTACAGTGCCGACCCGATTGCCAAGGCAAGGAAGTGCAGGCAGGGACTTCCTTATATCGTACATTCAATCAGGGCACGTCGCGGAGCTAGGACCCGCTCCTGGTCCTACAAGAGGCCGGGCAGTCCATGCGTGCGTGTAGGTGCGTGGCCAACACCACTGGGGACGCCGAACTCCAGCGTGAGGCCTGGTGCGCAGTGGAAGGCCAGGCGACCACTGCCGCGGGACACCGAGGCCTGGAGGAGCTTGTGGCTGCTGCTGGGGAGGCCGACCTGTGATTTGCAGAGGAGCTAGGGAGGTGAGCAGGCCCATGCATGGGCCAGGCACGGACGGGGCGTGCAATATGATCTTTGCTCCTGTAGATAATGATGCCATTATTACAATCTCCTGATTTAATATCTGTCTCCAGGAGATTAAACACTGGTTGCTGATGAATAAAATACTATTTAATGCTGCAATATCAGAAGTCTTATACATTGGTCCTGATGTACAAAATGATTTGTCACTCTCCCTAATTGAAATTTTGTTGAAAATGAAAAGTCAAGTACAGAATTTAGGAGTCGTATTTGATTCTAAACTTAGCTGTGAGAGTCAGATTTCCAATACTACTAAGGTTGCTTTCATCTCCTGCAATATCTGCTCTGGGTGACTTCACAGACTTTACATTATCAAGGAGGAGGGGATACTCAGGTGGACTGGGAGGAGGGGGGAGGTGGCCTGAAGAAGGGGCTGGACAGGAACAGGAAGGAGCCCTACTAGAGGCAGAAGGAGATTTAGAGGAGGTGGAGGTGGAGGTGTTGGAGGATCCTGAGCCAGACCCAGAGCCAATGGATGTGGTAGAGGAATGGTGGAAACCTCCTCAAGGAGGACTGCTAAAGCCATACAGGTTAGAGTCTGTTAGACGAAACTGCTTTGGGTGATAGTAGCTGAAGTTGGCAAGACAAACGGTATAAGTTTCCCTCTGCAAGCTACACTGAGTGGTGGCAGTGGGGCTTGATTTCCTCAAACCAAGCCCGAGGCATTAAAATCAGTGTTGAAAAGACATTTCGGGTCTCGGCTAGGAAGAGAGTTAAGCCCTGTGACAGAAGCCAGAGACTGTGTTTGAAACAAGTAATAAGCTCTGTGGTGGAAGCCAGAGACTGTATCATGCTGGATAGATGAAAGTTATTGGATAAGTCTTGCCAGGATCTGGAGCATTAATGTAGAGGGAAGAACTTTACTCCCTGATGTTGAGCTTGCTGCAGGGATAAACTATCTGCTAAAGTATAGGCTGTGTTTGGAGTTTACCTCACCACAGTGAAGACTACTGCCAAGGAGAATCGTTTATTCATGCATCGGCTGTGTTGGGGAACATTACAACTTTATTTCAACCGGTGAAAAGGTTGGGATCAGCACAGTATGTCAGGAGGAGTTCCTGGGGCAGAGTTGGGGAGGAATTTTATACATACATGCATACTTTTGAATTTCAAAGTATGCAGGATGGTAATTTTAAAGTGAACACACATGCGCCCATACACGTGCATATGGGCATGTGAGCAGAGATACGCTGGAATTTTAAATCATGCATACACTTGCATTATATGATTTAAAATATTCCTATCATACATAAGTATGCTCCAGATTTTAAGAGGTAAGTTGAGCAAACCTATTTGCGTATCTTCCATAGGACTTTGCCGGCTTTAACGCATCTCTGTATTCCTTGTGGCTCTCTGTAGCCTTCTGCCTCGAGGCTTCCCTAAGCTTTCCTGTTTCCAAGCTTGCCTCGTGGCTTCCCTAAGCCTTCCTGATTCCAAGCTTACCTTGCGGCTTCCCTAAATCTTCCTGTGTCCTAGCTTGCTTGGTGGCTACTCTAAGCCTTCTTGGTTCCAAGCTTGCTCTGTGACTTCCCTATCCCTCCTGTTTTGAGCTTGCTCTCTGACTTCGAAGCCTCTGTTTCAAACTTGCTCTCTGGCTTCTAAGCCTCTGTCTCAAGCTGGCCCTGCGGCTTCCCTAAGTCTTTGTCTAAAGCTTACCCTCTGGCTCCCTAGCCTTCTATCCCAAGCTTGCCATATTAGTAACCTCTGTTTTGTTCCAGTGTTTCACCCCTGACCTTGGTTCCTGCTTGAGCTCCAGACCCACCAGACATCAGCCTCTAGCCCTGCAGCCTGCATCTTGAGTCCGCTCTGACTTCTGTCTCTAGTCCTGTCTGACATCAGTCTACAGCCCTGCAACATGCCTTTTCAGTCCTGCATGACCTTTGTCTCCAGCCCTGCAGCCTGCATCCCCAGGCCTGTTCAGCTTGACCTGAGCTTGCTCCTCTCCCCTCCGGATTCCAGTCCAGCTTTAGCCTTAGGTCTCCTCCCTTGTTTAAGTCCTGCCAGCCACCAGAACCCAAGGGCTCAAACTGCAGGGAAGGTGACTGGTATAGGCCAAAGATTCCCTCGTCTAGTCTGCCTCTGGAGTCCTGGACTGTTCCCATGGGGGTTCCCCAGCCGAGCTGGATCCTCAACCCTAACAACAATGTGTGTAATTGCCAAGGAGGCTTGTATATACATGGTGAACTGCTTAGCCAAACTGCAGAGTCATTATGCAATAAATTGAAAATTATGGTTAAAACTTTGAATTGTACTCAGAAAGCAATAGGAAGCCAATGTAGTGAGAAAAGTACAGATGTTATATGATTTCTTAATCGGTGTTTGACAAAACACAGGTAGCAGAATTCTGAATTAATTGTAACCAACCTAAAGTATTGGCCTAAACACCTAAATATAGTGAATTACAGCAGTTTTAAGTTTGCTAGTATTAGGGATTAGAGGACCATACGGAAATCATGAGTCACAAGTTCAAGTAACAGTTATAGATATTTTAACTGTTGTGTGCATCAGATGAGCTGCTGAAACAGATTTTATGGAATGGTTTGCTGTATTCTGATCAGTGTAGAACATGACCACATCTGGTTGAATGTCCATTTCACTCAGTATGAGCTCCACTATCTCTGTGGCCAATACTGCTCATTATAATTCAAGACGTGGTATGGTGTGGTCAGGCTGAGATACTATTTTAGCCTTCCCAAGGATGAATCATATGGGATCTGCCTTCTGCATCTGTCGTCTTCACATAGATCATGGTGGCTTTAGCCTTTAAGGAAGCATTTGAAAAGACACAACGTTCTTTGTAATGAGCTGCACAGTGAGATATGGAGGTATACATATGTGGAATCTGGAGCTGCTCAAGGTTTTTTCAGGGAATCTTTCTACATTTCCCATTATTGTTTCTTCTCTGAAGGCAGCGGAGTGTCGCACTCTTTTGTCTCTGATGAAAGTTCTCTTAACAAGGCCTTCCCTTGTATGGTGACTGGAGCCACAAATCCAAGTGGACAATGACTTCTGAAGCAGTAAACTTCAGGTGATATAAATCTTAGATGGGGATTAGATATTTTTGTTGAAAGATAATTAACCAGCTTCAGAGTAGCAAGTTTAGGTGGTGAACTTTGTTAATTAATTTTGGGTGAAGTCCTATTTTATCTCCTTATGAAAAGGGTGGTGCCATATATTTTATTATTTGTTTGTATTTGGTTACAGAGCCTGGTAGGTGAAGGAATCCACTAAGAGTCTGCTGTATACGAACTGAGAGCATGGGAAGTGGAGTCCACTAAGAGTTGGCCCATTTGTACCTTATAATTATAGCTAACTAGCTTGGAGATTAATTCAAGGCATTATAGGGATGTGAATCGTTTTTCAACGATTAAAATTATCGTCCGATAATGTTTATATCGTCTTAAATCGTTATAGAACACGATACAATAGAAATTCTAACGATTTATCGTTAAAAATCGTTAAATCGTGTTAGTGTGCACTAAATCGAGTTAGTGCGCACTAACTCCCCGTTAGTGCGCACTAACTCGATTTAGTGCGCACTAACTGAAAATGATACAAATAAACACTTTCCAGGTCACTGAAGGTCAGTTAGGAATGAATATGTGTTCCTATTGGCTGGCTGCCCTCTTATCTATTGATGTTACCAAGGTTACCACTGAGGTGATGGTTGGGGGGATGGGAAATGGAACTGGAAACTAACGAACACCAACAGAAAATGAAACAAAGTGTTCACACTTCCCAGGTCAGTAAAGGTCACTTAGGAATGAATATGTATGTATGTATTCCTATTGGCTGGCTGTGCTCTTATCTATTGATGTTACCAAGGCTAACACTGAGGTAATGGTTGGAGGGATGTGAAATGGAAACAGTTGGAAGCTTGACAAAAAAAGTAATGTAATGATCAGCACTCACGTGACTAGAACTTGTTTGTTTATTATTTTTGTTAGCAGGCACCTGAAATGCTAGTGCATGTTGAATTTGCCAATCACTGTGCATTTTAGAAAGGTGGTCCTGGCTGGAACTGTACACAGTTCAAATATATGTAATTGATTGTTGGTAAGTGTATTTTTTAAGTAGCCACACTGGCACAAGTATGTTTACTTTTCCTCCTACTTAACTCACTAGCTCAGCTTTGTAAGAAGGGCTTCTCTGCTTGTGTGTTGTTTTTGTTTGGTGTGAGGAGAGCAGAAACATCAGATCTTTATTCAATCTACTACAGTCATCTCTTACAGTGCCCTATCCCTATTAATACCAGGAGTGTTGTGATCTTCCTGCACACAGTGCCCTAACCCTGATACCAGTCTGAGACAGCTCCCTCCCTGCATTACTAGTGAGAGGCTGGCTTCACAGACAGGGGGGAGCTGCCTGACCCTCACTCCTGACTTCCCCCATGTCCCAGCTAGTGAATGGTGTGTGGGTGAGGGGGGGGGGGAGGAGGATGGTGAAGTCTGAGACAGCTCCCTCCCTGCATTACTAGTGAGAGGCTGGCTTCACAGACAGGGGGGAGCTGCCTGACCCTCACTCCTGACTTCCCCCATGTCCCAGCTAGTGAATGGTGTGTGGGTGGGGGGGGGGGGGGAGGATGGTGAAGTCTGAGACAGCTCCCTCCCTGCATTACTAGTGAGAGGCTGGCTTCACAGACAGGGGGGAGCTGCCTGACCCTCACTCCTGACTTCCCCCATGTCCCAGCTAGTGAATGGTGTGTGGGTGAGGGGGGGGGGGGGGGAGGATGGTGAAGTCTGAGACAGCTCCCTCCCTGCATTACTAGTGAGAGGCTGGCTTCACAGACAGGGGGGAGCTGCCTGACCCTCACTCCTGACTTCCCCCATGTCCCAGCTAGTGAATGGTGTGTGGGTGAGGGGGGGGGGAGGATGGTGAAGTCTGAGACAGCTCCCTCCCTGCATTACTAGTGAGAGGCTGGCTTCACAGACAGGGGGGAGCTGCCTGACCCTCACTCCTGACTTCCCCCATGTCCCAGCTAGTGAATGGTGTGTGGGTGAGGGGGGGGGGAGGATGGTGAAGTCTGAGACAGCTCCCTCCCTGCATTACTAGTGAGAGGCTGGCTTCACAGACAGGGGGGAGCTGCCTGACCCTCACTCCTGACTTCCCCCATGTCCCAGCTAGTGAATGGTGTGTGGGTGAGGGGGGGGGGGGGAGGATGGTGAAGTCTGAGACAGCTCCCTCCCTGCATTACTAGTGAGAGGCTGGCTTCACAGACAGGGGGGAGCTGCCTGACCCTCACTCCTGACTTCCCCCATGTCCCAGCTAGTGAATGGGGTGTGGGTGAGGGGGGGGGAGGATGGTGAAGTCTGAGACAGCTCCCTCCCTGCATTACTAGTGAGAGGCTGGCTTCACAGACAGGGGGGAGCTGCCTGACCCTCACTCCTGACTTCCCCCATGTCCCAGCTAGTGAATGGTGTGTGGGTGAGGGGGGGGGGAGGATGGTGAAGTCTGAGACAGCTCCCTCCCTGCATTACTAGTGAGAGGCTGGCTTCACAGACAGGGGGGAGCTGCCTGACCCTCACTCAAGCAGAGAAGCCCTTCTTACAAAGCTGAGCTAGTGAGTTAAGTAGGAGGAAAAGTAAACATACTTGTGCCAGTGTGGCTACTTAAAAAATACACTTACCAACAATCAATTACATATATTTGAACTGTGTACAGTTCCAGCCAGGACCACCTTTCTAAAATGCACAGTGATTGGCAAATTCAACATGCACTAGCATTTCAGGTGCCTGCTAACAAAAATAATAAACAAAGAAGTTCTAGTCACGTGAGTGCTGATCATCACATGTCAAGCTTCCAACTGTTTCCATTTCACATCCCCCCAACCATTACCTCAGTGGTAACCTTGGTAACATCAATAGATAAGAGCACAGCCAGCCAATAGGAATACATATTCATTCCTAAGTGACCTTTACTGACCTGGGAAGTGTGAACACTTTGTTTCATTTTCTGTTGGTGTTCATGAGTTTCCAGTTCCATTTCCCATCCCCCCAACCATCACCTCAGTGGAAACCTTGGTAACATCAATAGATAAGAGGGCTGCCAGCCAATAGGAACACATATTCATTCCTAACTGACCTTCAGTGACCTGGAAAGTGTCTATTTGTATCATTTTGAGTTAGTGCGCACTAACTCGAGTTAGTGCGCACTAATCGGAAAAAAACGATTTTTAACGATTTTTCAATGAAATAATCGTGCCAAACACGATTTTCTTCTCCTGCCACATGATTTCTATCGTTAAGACGATATGGAAAACGATTCACATCCCTACAAGGCAATAGGAATCCAGGATTTTGAGATGAGTCTTTAAATTTGTGTTCCCTGCATTTTTTTCACCTTATGCGTAGCATGCCATATTTTCAGATATTGTCTAGGAAAGAAGGGAAAACTAATGAATAATGAAAGAGCCCTTTCCAACAAACAATTGAGAAAGGATGAGGTGCATATTCAGCTGCTATACAGCTCAGTAAGTTAGCCAGATAAAAAGTGGCCCGGCCGTGCAGCTAAATATACCTAGTTATCCTAAGGTTAGCCGGATGAGACTATCTGGATAACGTTAGGACAGATCTTCGAGAGGACCATCCTTATTGGGTGATTCATCAAGCCGTGTTAGACCATTATGGCATGTTAAATGGGGTCTATCATGTGATAAAGTGATACTAACATGTGATGCTTATTGCAACGTGCATTAGTATTTAAATATGATAATAGGTATACAAAAATCAAGAAAATTATGCAAATGAGGGGCTTCTACCGATTTTTGTGATCAAATATCACATACTAACATGAGATTTAATGTGAGAAATAACATATTTTTTATATGCAGTAGGGTGGCAAAAAAGTTTTTATCATGCCATAGCAGCAGTTATCGTGGGATGGCAGCATTTATTAGGCATGATAAAATGAGGCCTTCTCTCTGACACATACACACAGTCTTGGTAGGCCAATAAAACCACCTTTTCTTACCTGCCCTGTCTTTCTAAAGCCAGAATGTTAGGTGGAAGTGTACTAGTATTGACAAACTGGATGCTTAAGGCTGCTCAACAACAACAACAGGGGAGGGAGATTCAAATGCCTCCTAGGGAAGTACCTGCACTGGAGCCAGAGCTACAAGCTCCACTGGTGGAGCAGGATGACCCATGTCAGGGCTTGCCATACAGGAAGGCACATAAGTGGTACAGGGAGTGTATCTTTCATCCCCGCACCACATTGTTAGGAGGTATTGCCTGAGCTCTCAGGCTATCATGGATTTACAAGATCTCGGAGGGGAGCTGAATCCAGGCACTGAAAGGTCCTATGCTATACCAGGGCTTACCAAACTATTGTACACCCTGGTTCATTCCAAACAACAGTTGGGTGTCATTGAAGGATTGTCACAAACACCTTTTTCTGACTGTCTGAGCCAAGTCCTATAAATACTACAGAGGAACTCAGCAATATATAATGCCCAAATTTTATTATATATACACATTTACCCAATGTATTTAACACACTTATTTCACAAATCCTGCTATGTGTGATTATAATCTCCCTAACATTAAAACAATATCATCCATGCCTTACCTTCCATTCATCATCCATACACTTCATCCATACCACTCCAACCAACCATATCACTCATACCACCTAAAATTGCTAACAATCTCCTATGCTTGCATAATTGTTACCTTTTCATGTAACATCATATAAATATTCATATGTCATTGATATACATCTTATTTAAACAGCCAACACAAATAAATGTGTCAAACAATGAAAAAATGGCCTCTTTTCCTTTTCAATTACTTGAAATTCATCTTCACTTAGAGCACCATCATTCCCATGCTCCCTTTGCAGATCATCTTGAGCATGTATCCTATTAATAGCATCTGTTATGGCCGCCGACTGCGGCAAGCTGCGACCGGGCCGACCGTCATGGCCACCGGCTGCGGCGCACTGCGGTCGGGATCAACAACTCACCCGAGACATCGGGGGAACCCGGAGGCTCCTGCAGGAGCAGGGAGCCTCCTCCGACATAAGAACATAAGAACATAAGAAAATGCCATACTGGGTCAGACCAAGGGTCCATCAAGCCCAGTATCCTGTTTCCAACAGTGGCCAATCCAGGCCATAAGAACCTGGCAAGTACCCAAAAACTAAGTCTATTCCATGTAACCATTGCTAATGGCAGTGGCTAATCTCTAAGTGAACTTAATAGCAGGTAATGGACTTCTCCTCCAAGAACTTATCCAATCCTTTTTTAAACACAGCTATACTAACTGCACGAACCACATTCTCTGGCAACAAATTCCAGAGTTTAATTATGCGTTGAGTAAAAAAGAACTTTCTCCGATTAGTTTTAAATGTGCCCCATGCTAACTTCATGGAGTGTCCCCTAGTTTTTCTACTATCCGAAAGAGTAAATAACCGATTCACATCTACCCGTTCTAGGCCTCTCATGATTTTAAACACCTCTATCATATCCCCCCTCAGTCGTCTCTTCTCCAAGCTGAAAAGTCCTAACCTCTTTAGTCTTCCTCATAGGGGAGTTGTTCCATTCCCCTTATCATTTTGGTAGCCCTTCTCTGTACCTTCTCCATCGCAATTATATCTTTTTTGAGATGCGGCGACCAGAATTGTACACAGTATTCAAGGTGCGGTCTCACCATGGAGCGATACAGAGGCATTATGATATTTTCCGTTTTATTCAACATTCCTTTTCTAATAATTCCCAACATTCTGTTTGCTTTTTTGACTGCCGCAGCACACTGAACCGACGATTTCAATGTGTTATCCACTATGACACCTAGATCTCTTTCTTGGGTTGTAGCACCTAATATGGAACCCAACATCGTGTAATTATAGCATGGGTTATTTTTCCCTATATGCATCACCTTGCACTTATCCACATTAAATTTCATCTGCCATTTGGATGCCCAATTTTCCAGTCTCACAAGGTCTTCCTGCAATTTATCACAATCTGCTTGTGATTTAACTACTCTGAACAATTTTGTGTCATCTGCAAATTTGATTATCTCACTCGTCGTATTTCTTTCCAGATCATTTATAAATATATTGAACAGTAAGGGTCCCAATACAGATCCCTGAGGTACTCCACTGTCCACTCCCTTCCACTGAGAAAATTGCCCATTTAATCCTACTCTCTGTTTCCTGTCTTTTAGCCAGTTTGCAATCCACGAAAGGACATCGCCACCTATATAGCAGTAATGGAGAGGCCCATCAGACAGCTTTCATGGCAGGCAGGAAGAGAGAAGGCAAAGAGGCAAAGAGTTTGCCCTCACGAGCCTCTTCCTTTTATTGTACATTCATACAAAGGCAGATGATGTGTCATTACATGATTGGCTACTTTCCCATAGCAACAGAAGAGTCATTACACCATTGGCTTTGGCTCCGGGGGTGTGCACGGATCATATCATTGGCTGCTGAAATCTATACCTCCTGACTTTGTCCTGCCTCTGACTAGGGAAAACCCAGCCCCTCCCCCAGGAATTCAGGGCCAACAGGTATCCTTTCCCAGGCAGAGACTTAAGCACAAGTGATGCTTTTATTCAGGCAAATGTCAGGGAGAAGGGAAGTTAGTGTTTAACCCTGATGAAATGGCTTGCTGGCAAGCGCATATTTCCCACACACCTATCCCATGACTTTTTACTTTTCCTAGAAGCCTCTCATGAGGAACTTTGTCAAACGCCTTCTGAAAATCCAAGTATACTATATCTACCGGTTCACCTTTATCCACATGTTTATTAACTCCTTCAAAAAAGTGAAGCAGATTTGTGAGGCAAGACTTGCCCTGGGTAAAGCCATTCTGACTTTGTTCCATTAAACCATGTCTTTCTATATGTTCTGTGATTTTGATGTTTAGAACACTTTCCACTATTTTTCCTGGCACTGAAGTCAGGCTAACCGGTCTGTAGTTTCCCGAATCGCCCCTGGAGCCCTTTTTAAATATTGGGGTTGCATTTGCTATCCTCCAGTCTTCAGGTACAATGGATGATTTTAATGATAAGTTACAAATTTTTACTAATAGGTCTGAAATTTCATTTTTTAGTTCCTTCAGAACTCTGGGGTGTATACCATCCGGTCCAGGTGATTTACTACTCTTCAGTTTGTCAATCAGGCCTACCACATCTTCTAGGTTCACGTTCTTCACGTTCACGTTCTTCTCGCGGCCTTGGCCGCTGTCCGGGCCAGCCACGGAGCCCAGCGGGGCTGCGATGACTCCTCCCCCTTCCTGGCTTCTTAGAGCCGCGCGCGCGGCTGAAGAATAGATTTAAAGGGGCCACGACAGGAAATGTCGTGGCTCCCTTCTGATGCTGCTTCCTCTTCCAGGTGTATAAAGGTAAGGTCTGCCTCTCAGACCTTGCCTTGGTATTGTGGTTCCTGCCTGAGTGTGTTCCTGGCTCCTGATTCTTGGTTCTTCGTCCCGCTCTTCTCCCCTGCTCCGTGGATTGATTCTTGGTTTCTGACCTCTGGACTGGTGGTCGTGTCTTCTCCTGGCTTGATCCTGGTACGGCGTTGGACTCTTCTCCTGGCTTGACCCCGGTACGGCTCTGGACCCTTCTCCTGCTTTGACCCTGGACTGGACTCGGACCCCGCTGGTATATTGATTCTCGGACCGGCTTTGGACTCTTCCTCGACTCCGTCCTCGGACTGTCTCGACCTGCTGGAGGCGCCAGCCATCTGGAACCCACGACCTGCAGGAGGCGCCTGCATCCAGAACTTCTACAGTCTTCAGAGGAGTCGCCTAAGTCCCAGCGGCCGGACCCCTACGGGCTTCTCCTGGGGGGGTTGCGTGCTTCCAGGGTGAAGTCTTCTAGCAAGTTTCTACAGTCCAAGAGGCCTCGCCCTTTGACGGTAGCCATCTACCTCAAAACAAGGGTCCACTTTCATAACAGAATACCAAGGCCATGGACCTGGCAGAAGCCTCGGCTCAGCAAGCCATTCCAGGACTAGCCCAGAAGGTCATGGAACAACAACGTATTCTAGAATCCATGGCTTCATCCCTGGAACGACTTAATGCACGCCTGGATTCCATGGCGGCGGCTCAAGCTGCCTCTGCCGCCATGCCAGTGTTGACATCAAACCCCGTCCGAACTACAATTCCACTACCCATACCTCCACGCTATGCAGGGGATCCTCAGTTGTGTCCCAGCAGCCGGACCCCTACGGGCTCCTCCTGGGGGGGCCGTGTGCTTCCAGGGTGAAGTCTTCTAGCAAGTGTCTACAGTCCAAGAGGCCTCGCCCTTCGATGGTAGCCATATACCTTGAAACAAGGATCCACTTTCATAACAGCATCTCCATTTTGTGTTTCTTTCTCAAATACTTCCTATTGGTTCTGCCTTTTGCTATGAACACCTCATTTATGGAAGACTTTTTAGATTTTTTCCAATCAACTAGATTCCTCTGATTTTTTTTCTTTCTCTCTTTTAACTAATCTGTATACATAGCGTCCTTCGTTTTCAGTTTAAACTGATTTTCACCCATAAATTCCCTGATTTTTCCAAAGATGAAAATTGATTTAAGCCAATATTCACCCTAATTTTAGGCTGATTAAAAAGCTGCTCTGAAGCTGCAGATAAGCATTTCAAAGCCTCCAGGTACTACTAGAAGCCACTGGGGTCAAAGCACATGCTGTGTTTCAAGACCCACCCGCCATCAATGAAAACACTCGCCCTTCTGTGCCGCCTATGTCATATTTCAAGTCCCGCCTCCTCACCCTTCCCCCCTCTCCCCCCCCAAGCAGCCAAAGTGCCCACTGTCTGGTTCCATGAAAACATTTCAGGTAGGCTCCCTGGCCCTGCATAAAAGTAGAAGTACAGTGTTGCAGAGCGAATGAGCCTCAGCAAGCATGCTGCCATGGGAGAGAGAAGAAGCCTGGAGCCACCACCAGTAAAGATGAATGCTGTTGCAGTTTGTGTGGCAGGGAAATGGGGGTTGAGGGAGGTAGATGCTCGATGGAGTGGGAAGAAAGAGAGAAGGGCATGTTAGGCAATTCTGGAGTCTATACCTTCAAAAAGATATAAACTGGATGGAATTGGTCCAGCAGGTGGCTACTAAAATGGTCAGTGATCTTTGTTGCAAAGCATACAGGGCCAGACTTAAAAATCTAAACTTGTATACCCCAAAGGAAAGATGAGTTAGGATGAGATAGGAGAGATATGATAGAGACATGTAAATACCTCCAAGGTAACAATACACAGGAGACAGGCCTCTTTCAACAAAAGGAGGTTTGGGAATGAGGGGTCAGGGGATGAGAGTGACAGGGGATAGACTAAGGAGTAATCTAAGGAAATATTTATTTACAGAAAGGGTGGTGGATGCAGGGAACAGCCTCCCGATGGAAATGGTGGAGAGAAGAGCAGTTTTAGAATTTAAGAAATCATGGGACAAACATAGGGAATCTATGACGGAGTGGTAGGGATTATAGAGCTGAGCAGTTGGTATGGATGGGCAGACCAGATAGGTCATTCGCTCTTTTTTATGTTTCTATACTGAAAGTCAATTTTTTTAAATGGTTACAGAGTTTCCATTTCAAAATCCTGTGGCCAGTGCTAATTCTCTGTCCCACATATTTTGCAGGTGTAAATTACACAGGGAAAAGCAGGCACAGGGTTTTCAAACTGAAATCTCCAACATACTTCACCCGGCCTGCCCAAACTGTCTCTGGTGCTACCTCTTTTCCTTACAAGAAGGCAGGAAGGAGAAATTTTTAAAGGCATTTATTTCTGTGTGGTATCTCTCATTTACCTATGAAAATCCATTTGAATATTGTCCTCAGTATATGTAACATACTGAGAAAACTTTAAAAAGTTCCAGTCACAAATTGCAAACGTCTAAGCGCACTGTTTAAGCTGTGGTTGAAGTTGCGTTCTCAGCCCCTTATGGTATAAGGGGATTAATGCGTCAAAACGCACATCCAACCCCCGGCGAAACTAATAACGCTCATCACATGCATGTTGATGAGGCTATTATTTATTCACCCCAGATGTAAAAAACAAATGTGCGCCCAACCCACACATTTTTACGCTCAGAAAGTTGTACAGAAAAGCAGATAACATTGCTTTTCTGTACATCCTCCAACTTAATATCATGGCTATATTAAGTCAGAGGAACAAAAAGGTTTAAAAATTCCCAGTGAATTTTTTTTTTAAAGTGCTGGCGGTCAGTTTAGGGAAATGGACGCTCAATTAATGAGCATCCATTTTCCTAAACCGTGGCTGTGCACCGGGTAGGAAAATGGACACTTGTAAAATTGAGTGTCCGTTTTCCTAACCCACTGTCAGCCGACCTCCCGTGGGCGCCCGCTGCCAAGGAGGCACTAAGGGCACGCAATTGTCCCTAGCACCTCCTTGGCAGTGTGACCCCCTCACTTAAATATTGAATTGCGCACCCAGAAGAGGTCCCTGGGAGTGCGTTAGTAAAGCAGGTGCTCAACACTAAAAGCCCATTTTCTGTGCTTATTTCTTGCATTGGCCCCTAAGAGTCCCTATACACCATCGCTCATTCCCTGAAATATGAGTGACTCATCAAGTCCTCAACCTATGTTTTCTCCCATTACCCTTCCATGGTCTCATAAACACTAGGCACACCACTCCAGCCAAAAGCTCCTCCATCCATTAGATTTGTATCCTCCTACAACCTTGAAAGACAAGTTGAGGCCTGTAAGACAAACCTGCAAGGAACATCAGTGGACTTTTGTGGTATGTTCCAGTGTGCGGTTTTGTTATGCAAGTAAGTCATCAGCTTATCCCACCATTTTGTGGATGCTACCTTCTTAGACGTAGTTGGGTCACTAGTGACCTCAGGACCCAATGACTCTGCGAGGCATTGTGCCAGGAATGTAAGGCAAACTGAGCAGACATATTTCCCATCTTTATCTGAAAGGCTTGGATGTTAGTGAACTTTTCTTGATAGCGATGTTTGATGTGTTTGATGGTCCTGTCAGTGACTTTGAGGCTGCTGACATCTGATACTATTCTTTGTCAAATGCATTTCCTCAAAGAGCACAATGGAATTTTTGAGTATCATCTCCAGAATCTTGTTATTCTCGTGTCGAGTGAAGCAAAGCATCCATTAGCCTGGTGATCTTACCTCTGTCATACTTTAGCCAGTCATCAATTCTGATTCCTCCTGCTGCTCGCTGTCACATTCATCCTGCTCCTCCATCAGCACCTCCTCCTCCTCCCTCTATTCTTGCTGCTCCTAACAAATCCCACACACCTTTGTTTGTTCATGGTTGTTCTTCAATGTTCATCTCTCCTGGGGTCCAGTTAGTCTTCTGCTTCCTGGGGTCCAGTTAGTCTGCTTCCTGGGGTCCAGTTAGTCTTCTGCTATAGCGCATCCACTGAATCACGAACGAAGAGATCAGAATCGCGCAAAAGAAACACTCTGACCACGGAAAGGCTGCATCTTGCCATCAGCTTATGCACAGCGCTCGAATTAAGGAGCATATTTTGCCCACGCTTATCGAGTGGGTTTCATACAGCCGAGACACATAAGTATATCCATGCTTAAAAGTGCTACCCTGAGGAAGAAAATTAATTCAAAACATTGCAGTGTCGGGATCATCACACTTATCGCATGAATTTGAACAGGTGGCCTCTACTCAATTAGTAAGCACTATAGCGAATCTCAACAATACTATGTGTCCACTTTTAAAAATTTCAACAATTTCTTTTAAAGAGATTTTTGAGGTACTGAAATCTTCATTCACTTCTCTTGTTAATTCCTCTCTTAGCACAGGTATAATGCCTCTAATGTTGAAATCTGCTGTAGTTAAACCTTTGTTAAAAAAGCCTGCATTAGGTGCATCAAAGGTTGAAAATTATAGACCAATTTCTTCGCTTCCTTTACCAGCTAAAGTTATTGAAGGGATTGTGCTTCAACAACTTACTAATTTCCTTGAGAAATATGACATCTTAAGCCCCCATCAATTTGGTTTTCGGCGAGGCCTTAATACAGAGCTTCTCTTGATCTCTTTGGTCGACTCCTTTAAAAGAGGTCTCGATCGTGGTGAACAATTTATATTAGTCTCATTGGATATTACCTCAGCTTTTGATTCTATAGATCATGAAATTCTGTTGTTTCGTTTGAGAGAGTGTGGCATTACAGGAACAGTGCTTAGCTGGTTTCAGAATTATCTTTCAGATCGGTCTCAGACGATTAAATTTAACAACTATGCCTCTGACGCTCAGGCTTTGAAGGTTGGGGTCCCACAAGGCTCTGCTCTTTCTGCTATGTTGTTTAACATTTATCTGGCCCCAATAACTAAACTTTTAGCCATCATCACTGATGGCTTCAAGTTATATGCAGATGACATACAATTTTATGTCAAAGTAAAGAAGTCCTGGCAGGAAACAGTAGATTCTCTCACCTTATGTTTAGACACAATCAATCGCTGGCTGAAACATAATAAATTACTTCTCAATATTAATAAGACGACTATGTTGTTAATTCATCGATCATTATCCATTCCTATTCAGAATTCTTTGTCTATCAATAATATTTCATATTCTCTTTTGTCTCCGATTAAGAGTTTGGGTTTCTTGTTGGACTCCAACCTATCCTTTAAACCTCAAATTAGAATGCTTATCAAAACTGGTTTTTTCAAATTGCGTTTACTTGTTGGATTACGTCATTTGCTCTATGAGAGGGATTTTTTGACCGTTGTTCGTGCGCTCATATTTCCGCATATCGATTATTGTAATGGACTTTACATTGGGTTACCAAAATGTCAAATTCATTCTATTCAGTTGTTATTAAATTCAGCTGCTCGGTTGGTTTCCAATCTAAAACGTTTTGAGAGAATTTCACCAGTGCTCTGTCACCTTAATTGGTTACCTGTTTGCGACCGGATTTCCTTTAAAATTGGTTTAATTGTCTTTAAACTATGTAACTCCAACTCGTCACATTGGTTTAATGCTTTATTGAGAATATATAAACCAGTGAGATGCCTGAGATCTTCACAATTAAATAATCTTGAAGTCCCTTCTATTCGTCAAGCTCGTCTGTTTAGTACCCGAGAGACCTCTTTTTCAATTGCGGCACCCTCTCAATGGAATTCAATCCCTATAGAATTGAGATCTATGGATGATTTATTTATTTATTTATTTATTTATTGTTTTTGTTATACCGAGTTTCATGATAGGCATCACATCAACCCGGTTTACAAATAACAAGGAGTGTAAAGCATAACGTAACGTAAAAAACAATATTTTCAATAAGAACCTTGAACTTTAAATACAGTGAATCAGAAAAAGGGAGAGGGAAAGTTACAAAAAAAAAAAAAAAACAAGGAAAAATAAACTTGGGATGGAAGGGGAGAAATTGAACAGCACAATATTTACATTTACATGTTAAGAAATTTAAATCATCCTATAAAGAATTTCTCCTTGCCCGTGCGTTCAGGTTGTAATGCATTGTATTGATTCTCATTTTGCTTCTGTGTTTGTGATTATTGTATTGAAGTAAAAATGTTTATTTTATATTCAGATGTGTTATTATTGCATTTTTATTATTTTATATAATTTATAATGTTTGTTTGTTTTGGTTTTTGTTAATTTTCTTGTTTTTATTATGTATGTTCATTTTGTATATCGCTTAGGCCTTTTGTGTTAAGCGATTAATAAATTTTTTAAATGAAAATGAAATGAAGTATTATATACAGTACCTTGGCGTCATAACCGTGAGTTGTGATTGGTATAACATTAAGTTTGTACTGTATACCATCATACACTCCTGCAAAAGTGGACTCATACTGGATTGTCAAGATAGTTGAACAAAGCAATTGGTTTCTCATCTTGTCCTTCCGGGGTTTCCAATGATTATACCAGCTATCTAACAACCACACTGTTGGAGTTAGTGTGTTTAACTGTATAGCCATATAGGCATCGCAATTAGCCTATTATTGGCACCATATGAGGTTTCCCCAGTTCAACCATATATAATCTCTTTAAAATTGAGCTAGCCCTATTGTTTATTGTCTATATCTTAAGTGTTTAGAATCACTGGACCTTCATTTTTTGAGTATTTCTACCACAGTACTAGCATCCAGCTCCATGTGCTGGGTTCATTTTTATACAAGTTAACCAAATAAGTCTAATCCAGCTAACTTACTGACAAGGTCATTTATCAAATCGTATTAGGGCGTTATCGCAGCCGTTAGGGCCCTAATGCCTGCGATAATGCCATAATGTATATGATAAATAACGCATCGCAAGATGCATATGCAAATTTTAAAAATGTAGTCAAGTGGGAGGAGTTTATGAAAATGAAGGGTGCTTAACCTTGCGTGCGATAAGGCAATGCACGCTATTGCAGGATTTAACACTGGAAGTAACACCTTTTTTCCTGGCGTTATGCCTGCGATACAGCCAAACCAGGATTTGCAATAAATATTGCAAATCCCATTTCGGCAGTGAGAAGGGGAGAGGAGGAGGGGGGAGGGGAGAGAGGAGAGGGAGACAGCCTCTGGGGAGGCACACATGTTAGTTAACTTATAGCACTGTAAAAGGGGGCATTCTGAACTCGGGCTGCGGTTTTGATGGTGTTCTACATTTTGGGGGCAGTTTTACATGCACAATCTGAGGTATGAACAGCGCAGTAGTCATCAGTGAAGATGTTATGTGATTTGGAATGATGAAAAAAATGAGATTTGTACATTGTACTCTCCACCTAGCTTGATAGCAGCTAGGTAGAGAGTGCATCAAGCTAGGTCAAGAGTTCATTGTACAAATCTCATCTTTGTGTACCTTTCATCACTCAAGATCACATAAAATCTTCACTGATGACTACTGCGCTGTTCGTACCTCAGACTGTGCATGTAAAACTGCCCCCAAAATGTAGCCCACCACCAAAACCTAAACCCAAGTTACTAGTTGCCCCTCTTGCAGTGGTATAAATAGTTTACTTATATGAGAGTCTTATAAAGTCTCTCTCTCTCACTCTCCCTCTCTCTCTCTCCTGCTGGGTACTTCTCAGTTTGCAATGTGAAAATTTCATGGGTGTGATAAATTTAACAGGCATTGTAGTAAAATAGCTATGCAGAACCTGGAAAATTACCCTAACCAAGCCCCTTTTATATCGCAGGCACTATATTTATAGTGATTTGATGAATCTAGGAGTTAGACAGTTATCATTGAATATCTAACCCATAAATTTTGTGTTCAAAAGTACGCTAATAAAAAATGTAGTGTATTGCACATTACCTGACATTTTAGTGTGCACATTAAAATGTTTAGCAAGCACATGCTAAAGACAAGTTTTAACGCATAGGCTCCTTAGTGCTTGAACTATAAAAAATTCTTAGCCACTGTGGGAGACTTGGCAAGGAGAGTTCAGAACAGTAAGAATGATTCGCATGATGGTATTCTTCCTGCATTTCAGATTTCATTTAAGTTGCATTCCAGCATGGCCATAAAGAATGATAAAACACCACTGCAGTTAAAAAAAAAATGACTTAGGGAAAAAATCCAATCTGGCTTTTCATAGCTCCTCAGTGCTCTGCACATACATTGCGGACATTACCGGAGACAATTTTTTTCTTCTTTTTATGTCTTTCTGGATGGTGAGGACAAACATAACCATAAATTACATTTTTATCTCTTTTTTTGTCCAAAAATTATTTGAGCCTCTTCTTAGTTACCTAAAGAAAATAAAGAGTCAGTATCACAATCTTTCTTAATCATTTGCAACTCTGTCTTTCAGAGTCCCTGGACTGTCTGAAACCCCTCTTTGCACTTGGTTCCAATATGTTAAGGGATGTGCATTCATTTGAAAGGAATGCATAAAATACAACTAATGAGCCCATATTTGTTTCATTTGTTTATGTTTTCCATTCAGGTCTATGGCCCTGCTCAAAGTAAATGTCAGAAAGCTATGTTGGTAAAACTGGTATTTAGAATAGTTGTGAGTGGATCCTTGGACCAGTGGCAGATGACCACGCCCTCGGAGGAAATCCCGAGAGGGACCACTGGTCAGGCTTAGTGTAGGAAACAGACACACACTAGTTCTTTTATTAGACAATATAGTAGACCACCAGAGGTGGCAGAAGTGAGCTGGAAGCGCCTGGCTGGGCTGTAGTCCCTCAGGTATTGGAACAGCGATCCCAGGGTGGCTGAGGTGTAGCGAAACTAAGAAAGTGAGTAGGCAGTATATGCAGAGTTCTGGAACAAGTCCTTGATGGTAACACTCACACAATAGTCTCTTGAAGCAGCCCAGTAGATGGTATGCATTAGGCCCTCGAGGAGCGAGTACCTGGACCCAGGGAAAGCTCTGAAAGATAGATGGAAACTCACTGATGTTGTAAGCAGCAATGGCCTCTTAGCAGAAGTGGTATCCAGGAGCAAGTCCAGGACATAGGCCCTTGAGGAGCAAGTACCAGTTCCAGACTGCGACCTGCAAAGAAAAAGAGAGAGCGAGGCCCCCGAGGAGTGGGTACCTCTAGTGAAGTCCGAGGAGGCAGAGTAGCTAGGGTTGCAGAGAGCGAATCCCATCCGCAGCAACCAGGAGGAAGCGAACCCCTTGCTAACTCGTCTTGTTAGCGAAAACAGACCTTAAATATCTGGAGCTGGTGACGTCATCTCAGAGGAACACCCCTGAGGTTCGCGCCAACACTGGTACATCAGTCGGGCCGCACGCGCACGCGCTCCCTTAGGCATCTGGTCAACATGGCGGCTTGCAGCATCGAGCCATCCGGGGACGCCGGAGGAGGATAGCCAGGAGACGCCGCAGCAGCCAGCCTTCCATCAACCCCGAAGGGAGTCGCCAACGAGGTAAGGTGGGTGAAGCAGAGACGTCAGACAGCGACGGATATAACAGTAAATAAATAGGTACAGATAACTGTCAGCTACTACTTCCTCCCCCACCTCAATATGCCAAGGGCCCGAGAATAACAATCTCTTCTGACACAGGCCACACCTAAAGCAGCTGGCAACAGAGACCCTTGACCCACCCCAACAAAGGAGACCATAGCGGAAATTTCTGACATGCTATCTTGCAGAGCCCATCAAGGAAATGGACACAGATGTGCTCGCACATTGAGCATACAAGTCTGCAGTCTGGCCAGACCTGGCCAATGTGGCTCTTTCCTACTCATCAACCAGTATGCCCAGTGAACGTGTCTTCTCAATGACAGGGGACATTATGAGCCATCATCGCTCAAGACTGGTGCCAGAATTGATGGAAAAGTTTGTCTTTTTGAAAATCAATCTGTCTTTGCTTCGGTTTCCAGAATTTCCCTGTGAGTAGCAAGAAGATGGAAAGCACTTTAAAGGTCTTGCTGCTGCTCTGCCTACCTGCTATGCTCCAGATGTACTACCATAGGGGTCTTCCTGCTACTATTCCTATTTTCCATGCCTCACATGTACCTCCTTAGGGGTTTTGCTGCTACCACTCTCCCTACCTGCCATGCCACTGATAATCCACTTTAGGGGTCTTTCTGCCATATGCTTACCTGCCATGTCCATGTTATATCACTTCAGAGGTCTTGTTGTGACTGGTGTGCCCATCTGTCAAGCCCATAAAATAAGACCTTAGGGGTCTTCCTGCTACTATGCCTACCTGCCATGACCCAATATACCACCTTAGGGATCTTACTGCTTGTATGCCTAATTGCCACGGCCCAGATGTACCACCTTTGGAATCTTGTAGCCACTGTACCATCCATGCACCTGATATTAGGGGTGTGCATTCGTTTTGAACGCATATGTAAAACGCAACTTTTTTTTTTTTAAAACTTAAAAAAGTGATGATGCGCAATGCATCGCGATTTTCAACTTATTCAACATAGCTATGTTGAATACGTTGAACCTAAATAAACACTTAAACCCCCCACCCTCCTGACCCCCCCAAGACTTACCAAAACTCCCTGGTGGTCCAGCGGGGAGTCAGGAAGCCATCCCTGTATTCCTTTGCGAGGAGCACGTGACGTCGGCGTCACGTCGGAGTGACGCGGATGTCACGTGCTTCTCCGTGCCTCCGCTTCGGGACCCCGTTGGACCCAACCGGAACTTTTGGCCAGCTTGGGGGGCCTTCTGACCCCCCCAAGCTGGCCAAAAGTTCCGGTTGGGTCCAACGGGGGTCCGGGAGCGGAGGCGCGGAGGAGCACGTGACGTCGGCGTCACTCCGACGTGACGCCGACGTCACGTGCTCCTCGCAAAGGAATACAGGGATGGCTTCCTGACTCCCCGCTGGACCACCAGGGAGTTTTGGTAAGTCTTGGGGGGGGATTAAGGAGGGTGAGGGGTTTAAATTTTTATTTAGGGAACCGGTGAACGTATGGACAGACCCTCAGCTTATGGAATTCTCCATATGTCCATATTGAACAAAATCGACCCTCAACTTCAACTTATCAACTTATCAACGCAAACTTTTTGTCTGCACATCCCTACCTGATATACTACCTTAGAAGTCTCCCTGCTGCAGATATGCAACCTTGGGGGTCATGCTATTAATATGCCTATCTGTCATGACTGTTATGTACCAGATCAGGAGTTTTGGTGCTTGTGTGTTGTTTGCTGTTTGGATCTCAGCCTAATTCTTCCACCCTGTTTGTTATACTAAGGTGTTTTGTCAAGGGATAGGAGGCGATGTCCTTTCGTGAATTACAAACTGGTTAAAAGACAGGAAACAGAGAGTAGGATTAAATGGTCAATTTTCCCAGTGGAAAAGGGTAAACAGTGGAGTGCCTCAGGGATCTGGACCTGGACCGGTGCTTTTCAATATATTTATACATGTTCTGGAAAGGAATACAACGAGTGAGTTTATCAAATTTGCGGATGATACAAAATTATTCAGAGTAGTTAAATCACAAGCAGATTGTGATTCATTACAGGAGGACCTTGTGAGACTGGAAGGTTGGGCATCCAAATGGCAGATGAAATTTAATGGGACAAGTGCAAGGTGTTGCATATAGGGAAAAATAACCCTTGTTGTAGTTACACGATGTTAGGTTCCATATTAGGAGCTACCACCCAGGAAAAAGATCTAGGCATCATAGTGGATAATACTTTGAAATTGTCGGCTCAGTGTGCTGCAGCAATCAAAAAAGCAAACAGAATGTTGGAAATTATTAGGAAGGGAATGGTTAACAAAATGCAAAATGTCATAATGCTTCTGTATCGCTCCATGGTGAGATCGCACCTTGTATACTGTGTACAATTCTGGTCACTGCATCTAAAAAAAGATATAGTTGCGATGGAGAAGGTACAGAGAAGGGCAACCAAAATGATAAAGGGGATGAAACAACTACCCTATGAGGAAAGGCTGAAGAGGTTAGGGCTGTTCAGCTTGGAGAAGAGACGGCTGAGGGAGGATATGATAGAGGTTTTTAAATCATGAGAGGTCTTGAACAGGTAGATGCGAATCAGTTATTTACACTTTTGGATAATAGAAGGACTAGGGGGTACTCCATAAAGTTAGCAAGTAGCACATTTAAGACTAATCGGAGAAAATCTTTTTCACTCAACACACAATTAAGCTCTGGAATTTGTTGCCAGAGGATGTGGTTACTGTTTTGTTGAATCCCTCTACAATCCCAGCCTAATTCTCCCACCATGTTTCTTTGTTGGTGTACTGAGATGTTTTGTCCCCAGAAACATATATGAGATAGAAAAAAATGTTTCTCCTTCACCCCATCTCTTTTCTGGTTCTCTTTTTTTCTGTTTTGTTGTTTATCTTTAGTATCCCAATCTAGTTCTCCCACCCTTATTTTATTTGGTTATTCTGGGGTGTTTTGTCCCCCAAACCCCTCAGTCAGAAGGAAGAAAAGCAGGCACAACAGAAAGTATGCTCAGGAGAACACTGAGAGGAGAGGATCACCTTGCTGGTGGCTGAAAGGAATCAGTAAGTTTTTGCTTGGCACATTGTATTTTTTAAAAGTATTGGGGCAAAGTTAACTATTTGGGAATATTATTTAGTGTGTTTGTGCCTTTAATAGTCAGAAAGGCAGTGAATAAACAAGTTAGACTGTTTGTATTTTTAAATAGTCAGTCAATAAGGTAGCTAGTAAGCAGTAGGTAGTGTGTTTATTTTTAAAAGTCTGCAGAACTGAGTGTTCTGCAGACTTTTAAAGAACTGATTATTTGTATTTAATACAAACTGAGTGTTTGTATTGAAAAAAAACAAAACACAAAAAAAAACAAAAAACCCCAAAAAGTAGCCAGAAGCTAGAAATAAGCTAGGAGCAATGTATACCTAAGTAAAAAAGTTGAATAGTTCAGCTCAGTTACTCACCTTGGAAAGGTGTTGAGGTATCGTGATTGGGTTTGAATAGGGATCACATTTGTTAATCAAGAGAGCAGTGAGTCACTCTAGTTGACTAACTGGATTTGTTCAGTAGCACTTGTGAGTGTGATAACTATATTGTGGTTATAACAATTGTAATAGTGTGTACCGTTTTTAATTTCAAAATACAAAGTACAGTGTCTCTCAAAAACCTCTTTTTTAAAAATTTCTTTATGATTTAATTATACCGGTAAGAAGAGCTAATGCTGCCGAGTATCACATGAGCGAAAGGGCAAGTATTATAATTCAATCATAAAGAAATTTTTGAAAAAGGGTTTTTTCAGAGACACTATACTTTGTATTTTGAAATTAAAAATGGTACACACTATTACAATTGTTATAACCACAATATGGTTATCACACTCATGAGTGCTACTGAACACCAGAACACATTATACTAATGTAATTCCTTGTTCAGTTGTTTTTTGAGTATGTTTAGGGGGAATTTGCAAGGGGTTGTTTGTAGTTAAAAGATAGGCATTCCCCCCCCCCCCTCCCCCCGGTTATCCCCGATCCTTAAAACTATGCCGATCTGCCTATTTATATATTTTTTATAACTTACATGGCATCCGTAGCAGAAGGAAAGTTACACGGCAGGGGGCACTGATGCGTGCGCGGGAGCATGTAAATACGCGCACATCTCAGCTTCATTACCCTAAAATGCCCATGCCCTGCCCTGACCATGCCCAAACCCCGCCCCCTTTTGAAAACGTCTGAGATGTAGGCACTGTGGCATTTATGTATGAATCCGTGCGGCTTTTAAAATCTCAGCGCCCGCAATCCTTACATATTTGCACATCCCCTAATTAAAATTCACTTTCATATGCGCAAGTTACAAAATACAAATATATATATGCACATAAACATGCTCGCATTTATAAAAACTGTAAGCCACACAAATTCTGACTTATCCAGAAAAGTAGCGGCACTTGTTTGGATAAATTCCAATTTATGAAGCTAAAGTAGTAGCACTTAGTCAGATAAGTCTGAAAAGTGCTACTTGTCCATCTAAGTAGCACCTTTTAGACTTATCTGGGTATGTAAGATAGTCAGAAAAGTCTAAAAAAAATGCTGCTTATCCGGATAATTTCACATTTGTCTATTTAAGTAATGGTAAAGACACTACTTAGCTGGATAAGTCAGAATTTAGCCGGATAAATGTGCGCAAATTATATACATGCATATTTGTACTTTGAATTTTGAAGGGCTACGTGAATAGATTTTACTCACATTATTTTGCATTAACTCCCCTTAAGTTGGCTTTTACATGCATAAGTCATGGGATTTTATAACATGCATGCAGGAATGTAATTACCAGTTTTACCAGTTAGTCTACCAGTTTGCCCAGTCCATCTGCAGCTCATGAAAACCATCCTGGCTCTTCAGTCTGAAGTCCCTCATTTCATCCTGACCCCCACGTAGTCATTTTTTCACTTGTGAGATGTTTACAATCACTTGCACCAGATATTGAGCAGGAGTAAATATACGCAAGTAAAAGACTTACGCACATCCCTATGTCAGGTTGTAAAATAGCACGTAAATATTGGCCAGTCCCTGAAATGTCCCTAGTCCATCCCTTTTTTATATGTGCAAATTTATTTGCAGTCCTCGATATATGCGCATGCTATTTTTTATGCGCACAGCTTTTGAAAATCCATCTCTAAGGGCCTCATTTTCCAAGCCGCTCACACGCGATAAGGGACCTTTCACACGCGAAAAGCCCCTTATCGCGTGCGATACCAGGATGGGGGCGGAGTCAGAGCGGAGTCGGCCCCGGAAGAGGAGGAGTCGGGGCGTCACCGGGGCTGACTCTGCGCCGACGCCGCGGACAGCGAAAAGGTAGGTGCTTTTCGCTGCCTATTTCGCTCCCAATAGCTACACCTCCTATGGTGGCACTATTGGGTGCCGTGACGGTGCGATCGCTGCAGGCTAGCGCAGGCCCACCCCCGTTTCGGCCCCCCGCCCCTCATCTTCTAAAGTATTGCAGGCCTGCAATACTTTAGAAAATGAGGCCCTAAGTCTCTTATGTGTCATAGTGGAGCACAAGTATTTCTTCATTGTTTTTAATTAGGAAAAAACTATGTGACACAGCCACAACAAATTACTGGTTAAAAAACATGCAAAGAGTTACATAAATGTTTGTATGGGAGAATATCCAGTTCCTCAATTTCTTGTGTGTATGGGGGTTAATATGGTTTGGGGAGTTTTACATTTTTATTGTTGATGTTCATTTTTTAGTTGAAGCTTCATTTTTTTCGTTCATCAATAAAGGATAAAAGTACAATGATAAAGCTAATCTTGTATCCAAAACTGATACAATGAGAAATGAACATGATTTATCACACTTACCAATTAATATTGTTTACAAACTATGGCCTAGATTTATCAAAATGCAGTAAGTATTGCATGTGATAGCAAAAGGGGGTGTGGTTTATGCAAATATTCAGTTTATCACAATTTGTGCTAATTACCTAAGTTAGTGCAAATTGTGATAGGTGCCAGACCTGTTGTGTTTCCTGCATACAACCACTGTGTGGTAGAGAGAGAGAGAGAGAGAGAGAGAGAGAGAGTGAGAGAGAGACTGGCCATAATGTCATCTCCCTAGATAGGTATTTGTATCCCTATGGTAGGCCCACCTAGTAACTCGAGGTGAGGGTTAGGTATTGGTGTTGGTGTTGGGGGTTAGGGGCCACTTTGAGATTCCAAGTGAGACGTACGAACAGAACAGTGGTCTCTTGTGAAGATTTGATGACCCTCAGAGTGAGGAAACTCACTCCAAGATGAGATTTGGGCAATGTTCTCTCTGCCTAGCTTGATGGACTCTCTACCTGGGTAACATCAAGCTAGGTGGAGAGAACATTGCCCAAATCTCATCTTGGAGTGAGTTTCCTGACTCCAAAGGTCATCAAATCCTCACAAGAGACCACTGTTCTGTTCGTACATCTCACTTTCAATGTCAAAGTGGCCCCCAACCCCCTACACCAATACCTAACCCTCACCTCCAGGGGCTTCACGTCACCTAAAATAGGCCTTGCGGGGGACATCGCGAAAGGCGATAGAACCTTACTGCCCGATCATGGCATCTATCGCACAGCTTAATGCTATTCAAAAAGGTGTAGTTAAAATCGGCGTTAAGTCTGTGCGATAGCTCTTTGCCGACAGGCTAACCCAGCCCACTCCCCGCCCCTAACTCCTCCTGTTTTCCAAATTTGCATCACACCATACGATATGGTGCTATCGCATGCGTTAAACACGTTTTTGCATGCGGTAAGGGCCTATCGCATGCGTTAACTGAACTTTTCGCATGTGATAAGCCCTTAATGCATGCGAAAATGCCTTAGCGCATTTTGATAAATGACCCCCTATGTTACCAAACCTTAATGGCACCTGTTTAATTTGATATATTTTAGCATCATTTTTATGTGCCTTACTGTAAACCATTGGGATGGTACCCATCTGAACGATGGTATAGAAAAAAGTTAAAATAAATAATAAATGTTATTTATATTTTGTAATTGATATGAACTGCTTTCAGTGGTTCAGTGAACTGGTAAGGCAGTATAGACATTAATAAATAAAATTAAATAACAAAAATTAAGAAGTAAAAAAAAATGCATGAAACTAATCCCACAATTCCTGCTCTTCACTATATGTTTGTTTAAAGAGCCAAGCCTTTGCAGTCTTGAGAAACTTCAAGTAATCTTACTCGTTTCAAATCAAAAGAGGAAAAGAGTTCCAAAGATAGGGACTTACATAAGGATAAGCAGAACAAAAGGACTACTAGCAAATCTTATTAGAATGATCTTAAAGTTAGAAATGTCGTATAGGGAATAACAAGTTGAAGATATATTGTGGATAGTCAGTAGATAAAGCCTTTTATACTACCTTCAAGATTTTAAACTTTACTCTGTAGACTAATGGAATCCAGTGCAACCTATGTAATATTGGAGTCACTGAAGATATTTTAAGAGTCTAGCGGCAGTATTCTGTATCAGCTGAAGATGCCTGAATTGTTTTGTGGTATACACTAAATACATGGTATTACAATAATCAAGCTGAGTTAAAAACAAGACATGAACCAAGGCTTCCAAATTATTTTTATCTAAATAAAGTTGATCTAGCTCTTCTTGTAATTTAGATGATTATCTTTCAGTAATTTGTTTTATTATCCTTTCTATTTTATTTCATTGTATTTATTTAACCCTTAACCAGAGTGTGTAGACCCAAGGGCACCCAATCACATTTATAACCTCTGGGGCTACTCTGCTAGCTGACTTCTTCCCAACTCCAATCTTGATCCCTTGGGCTGGCAACGAGTTCCTTCGCTACTGGAGCTTGAGCCTGTCTGCCCAGACATCTGTTCCTGTCTTGGATCTCTACCACGGTTCCTGGACTCTTGCTTGGGTACCCGCTCCTTGGGACCTGTGTGCGCTTCTCAGGAGACTTGTCTCCAGACCTCCCCGCTCCTCGGGGTGGTTCCTGCGCCTCTCCAGAGGTCCTGCCTGAAGGCCTCCCTGCTCCTTGGGGTCGCCCTGGAACTACCTTACAGAGACTCTTGCTCCACACTTCCCCACTCCTCGGGGGCCATGTCTACGTCTGTACCTACATCTATCTGTACACCAGCTATTTGCTCCACACTTCCCCGCTCCTCGGGGCAGTCTATGTCTCTACACCAGCAACTTGTTCTGCACTTCCCCGCTCCTCGGGGCAGTGCCTACGTCTCTACGCCAGCAACTTGCTCTGTACTTCCCTACTTCTCAGGGCAGGTCCTACGTCTGTACGCCAGCAACTTACTCCGTTCTTCCCCGCTTCTCGGGGCAGCGTCTACGTCTCCAAGCCAGTGACTTGCTCCACTCTCCCCACTCCTCAGGGCAGCATCTACATCTCAACTCGAGTGACTTTACTCCCGCTTCTTGGGGCAGTCCCCATTACTGCTGCTAAGACTGGCTCTGCGCTTCCCCGCTCCTCAGGGCAGCCCCTACGTCATCATACCAGAGACTCTGTTACTACACTATACTACAGTTGTGTTTCCTACTACTGTTGACCACACCTCCCGACAGTGAGGACCTGTGGGGCTCCTCCCCTCAGGCTGTAACAACACTCACCTCGGGCCAAGGGTCCACTAAACCCACGAATACTAAAGCAACTCTGAAAGAATGACTCCTTGAGTTGAAAAGTCTGGGTGGGAACCTACTGATCTAGCCAGGCTCCCAGTGAAGAGGGTTGGCTTAAAAACTTTTCACAACAAAAAAGTGTATTTTCCTTCTGGAAAACAGGATACATTTTGGCCATCAAAATACTCACTCAGAAAGATCTGTCATCAATCTTGCCCACCTAGGGAGTAGAGTGGTATTCTCTGGCATGAGAACCCTTTTGCCCTAAAGGGAAATCCCATAAACTACTAACCATCAAGGGAACACCCTGATGTGTGGTTATGTGCAGTAGCTTTATCCGAGATAACCACTCTGTAATCATCTCTTTGTATGGCCACCGTCTTTATTCTCAAACTAATTTTTTGGATTTTTTTCCTTTTATTAATTGTATAACTACTACGTATCTAGTCCTTGATTTTCACGCTCCTTGGCGGTCAGCTCGACCCTCTTAGAGCTCTTACGCTTCTTATTGTCAATACTTATCGATCTTTGTGCTGTTTGTTATGGTTACGTGTGTTTTGGGTGGATCCTTGGGTGCTGTGGAGATAACCACGCCCACGGGGAGGAGCTCCGTGAGGAGCCACAGCACTGGACTAGACTCGTACACACAAAACACGAATTAGTTCTTTATTTAGACAGCTTGAAGAGAGCCACCAGGTGGCAGTAGTGAGGCAGTCCTTAGTTGCAGTCTCAAGGACCTCGGCAGAGGGAGCCCTTCTCTCCTAGATGGCGTCAGGAGGTTCCGCAGCAGGTCTCCCAGTGAGGAGATATTGTGGATGATATAGACTGAGAGTTAGGGTACTCACTAGGTGTTTGCTGTAGCTGTGCGATTCCACCAGCTATGTTGTAGATGGTACAGTCACTGAGGCAGGGAGAGCAGGCCCTCGAGGAGCGAGTACCTGTTCCCTATAAGGCACCTGAAAGAAAGCAGAGTGCCCCCGAGGAGCAGGTACCCAGGTTAGCGGTTACCCCAAAGGGCAGAGAGAGAGCTTCCTGCAGCAGCACGGAAGCGGCAGAGTAGCAAGACAAGAACGGATTTGAGTCCTTGCTAACTCAATGAGCTAGCAAATTAGTGAAGGTCATATATCCAGATAGCGAGATGTCAGCATGAGGAACACCCTCGAGGTTCACGCCAAGGGTGGTACAAAGATATGGGTTCACGTGCACACGTGCGCACCCTAGTAGGTACCTGACAGAAGCAATGGCGGGAGGCTGCACCATAGTCGTTCTGGGGGCGCCAGAGAGGTCGGCTTGTAGACGCGGTGGTAGCCATCTTTCCCAGGTAAGCGGGAGGAGCCGTGAATAAGGTGAGGCAAACGGGGTGAAGCCGTCTAGGATCGACGGACGCATCACTGTGGATGGATTTCTGCCACTTCTATTGACTTTTTCACGGGTCGAAGCCACCTGCCCGACATCATCCGTGTTCCAACAATTGCTTGTCTGCTTCAGGGACCTCGGAGAGATTTTTGTTGTAACCAACTCATGGTCTCAAGGACTCTAACACTAAAGGGAAATCGGGCAAAAGTCTGTCTTCCTGAACTACATACTTAGGGATCCTCTGGCAGGTTGTTCACAGAGTTCAACCCCCTACAAAAAAGGGGAAACCTGATAAGGCAGGAGGCCTCAGCAGGGAGGAAAAAATTCTACATCTTGCTTCTCTGGTGTCTGCTCTAAAATGAAACTAGCCACACCTTAAACCACAAAATGGCTGTCTATATAGGGCATGAGTAACCCTTCAGTGGGAGGAGGGCGAGAGTGATGCATAGCTTTAAAGTTGTTTAGGCAAAGGAAATGGAACTAGGGGTATCTAGTGGCAGACTGGAGGGTTCGACCACATTTATATTTGTTAATAATGCATTGTATCCTATTGTATTTATTTTGTTCTATTGCTCTCCGCTTCTAGTACTGACAAATTTTAGTTAAGTGCAGCCCTTGTCTTTGTTTTTTTAAATAATTGTTTAATATGATTCTTGAAAGTGAGACTTTTATCGAGCATTACACCCAGATAGTTTGGGTATTTCTCATTCTTGATCAAGTTTCTGCAGAAGTAAACTTACAACTGAGCCTTAGTCTCTCAGTTGGTGAGATGGTAGTTCTGGACAGTCATTTTTGATGGGTTTGGTTGTGATTGTCAGAGAGCTCCTTTCTTAGGATCTGGTTTCTGGACTTAGCGTCTGTCCCTTGGATGGCAAGGGCAATATTGTCCACATAGACAAATTTGCAGAACAGGACAGGGTCTGTGGGAAGTTGCTGGTAAAGATGTTAAATAAAGATTGGTACTATTATTGAACCTTGAGGTAAACCATCATTAATCTCTCTTATCTGGCTTGAATTGTCAGTGAGATGTACCCAAAAGTTTGGATTAGACTAAGCACTGCATTAATCAGATTAAACATTATACAGTACTTGCTGATACAGGTTATCTTAAGGAAAAGCCCACATTTCCAGCCAGTATCATAAACAAATGATAAACCCACCATAGCCGGTGGAGCTTTTTGCTGACAGTGGATTCCAAGTTCAATGTACCTTATACAGGAGAGAACCTGTTTGCAGCAACCTTTTGCGTGACAAAATCCAGTTTACTCAATATATAGATGTGGCTCGACGGTTGTCGAGATGCATTCTATTATTTATTTATTTATTTATTATAAATCTTTAATTTTATATTCTACCTTTCAAAAACTACAAGGCGAATAGCAATAACATTTTTAAAATACAAAGAAAAGCAACAGCAGCAAAATTAAAGGTACAAAACATATTAAAGCAAACAATATCAGCGAGCTAACCGGTGTTCCATGGGCAGTGCACTGTGCAGAGAGTTTTAATTTTAAGACCTTTGATGATTTGTTTGAACATGTTTGTTTTATAATTTAAATTATTTTTTACTTGTAATTCACCTAGCACAGCAGGGCTGATATAGGCAGAAAATAATTTTAAATAAATAAATGCACCCTCCGTTTGTTTATATGTTGTTGACAAGAGTAAAAAATATAGGCCTGTAGCTAAAAGGTTGTTCTGATTTTCTAGCTTCAGCAAAGATACAATGTTTGCTCATTTCCAGGCCTAAGGAATTACACCACTTAGATGAACATCCATAAATAAGGCAGCCAGCCATTCTTGCCGACATATCATGAGTTCTTTAAGGACTCTGGATAAATGTATCATTGCCAGTGACTCTTTTGTCTCTCATATTCTTCAGGGAAATTGCAATTTCTTCCTTGAAGTAGGGCCTGGAGTATATAGAGCTTTCAAGAAAGTTCTTCAAAATTGCATTCATTTGTATATTCCATTTATGCTAGTTTTTTTTATCATAGCTTTTGTACAAGAAATAAGGTGTGAGGCAACTTGATTTGAAATAACTTTGGGTGTTATTCATTGATGGTTCACTAGGACTAAGGTACAGGTCATGCAGGAGATTCCAAACTATGAGGGTCATTTATCAAAATGCGTAAGGGTGTTATTGTGCACGTTAGGGCCCTAATACCTGCGATAATACCGCAATGCATGCGATAAATACTGCATTGCAAATTGATATGCAAATTTTTCATTTCTATTCAAATGGGAGGGGTAAATGGAAATGAGGGTCAGTTAGCAATCAAGCTAGGTAGAGAGAACATGGAATAAATGTACTCTTCTTTCACTTTCATCATTCCAAATCTAATTAAATCTTGACTGATGGTAAGTAACTGTGTTCGTACGTATGACTGTGCACGTAAAACTGCCCCCCCCCCCCTTCCAAAGCTCACCCCGAGTTAGTAGTGCTCCCTCTTACAGTGGTATGAATAGTTAACTTTTTTGTGAACTTTTATAGCATCTCTCTCTCTGTCTCTTCCTCTCTCTCTTGCTCTCTTTCTCAACTTGTGATATGAAAATAACATAGAATGCAATAAACTTAAAGCACATTGTGGTAAAATATCAATGCTGTACCAGGAAACTTAGTCTAACTATGCCTCCTTTTTTTTTTTATCACAGGTACTATTTTTGCTATATTTATAGCAAAATAATGAATATAGGCCTAAGTGGCTAGATAATGGAAAATTAAACTTCTCCATTGTTTCTCACTATCATTGTCTTCTGTGGTATTTAGCAATACTAGAAAGGCTTAAGGGTGAATTTTAAAAGCTCTACATACGGCAAATCTGGGAGATATGTGTGTGACTGGGACGTGCGCGGGACGTGCAGATTTTAAGAGGCCCGCAGCCATGTGTGTATCTCCCATACGTGCAATGGAGAGGTTTTTGCAAAAAAGAGGCGAGGTCTGAGCGGGGATTGGGCAGGCCGGAACAGCGCTATTAAGGAACCGTCGCACATGAGTGCATTCCAGGATCCCACAAACATATAACTTGCTGCTGCTATGGACTACAGGTAAGTAGTAAAATAAAAACATTTAGGTTAGTCAGCGGGATTTTAGGGGTCGGGGCTAGTAGGGTAAAAGAGAGGCAGGTTAGGTAGGGTGTTTAGAAAGTCTGCTCCTTTACTGGAAGTAACTGAGAGGAAACAGGGAAATAGATCCTAATGCGTCACCATTCGCATCTACTAAAGTAAAATCCCCCCACTTACGTGCGCAAGACGGCATTCGCGCGCACATGCACACGTTAATATAAAATCATGCACGCATGTGCGCACGAGTAGCAGATTTTATAACATGCACACATATATAAAATTGGTGCGTCCATGTGCACGCGCCAGGAAACGCAAGCACATGTACATCCGTGCGCGGCTCTTAAAATCTATTTTAAAGTTTTATCTTCATCTCCTGTTCTTGTAAATTCTTTCAGGAGGATTGTTTTCTGACTGCTAGCATGGGATGTACTGTTTCCTATAGCCTTTGGGAATTGTTTTTAACTGCTAAGTTTATTATAATAGTATTATAACAGTAATGAAAGCATCATGGGTACTTGCCAGGTTCTTATGGCCTGGATTGGCCACTGTTGGAAACAGGATGCTGGGCTTGATGGACCCTTGGTCTGACCCAGTATGGCATTTTCTTATGTTCTTATGTTCTTATGTTTGTAGCGTATCTTCTGTTTCGGCCTGGAAAGCCAACCACCTAGTCTTCCATTAAATCCATTGGGATGCTGGTCCAATAAAAAGGTATCACAGCCTACAATAATTGTTATTAGTGATATAATTCTCGCTCCTGTACATGATAGTCATGCAGCAAATGATATTCAGCAAGGGATCATCTTTTGTACTTCTGAACTATCTGATATTACTTAAAGCAATGATTTAAGAAAGACAGTAACTTTCAAACCGGCACACGGTGCTCTTTGACGCGTGTGCATCGGCGCATGCACAGATACATAGCCATTTTATAACTTGCGTGTGTATATGTGTGCATGTTATAAAAAAGCCCGACTGCGTACATATGTGCGCCCAGTTTTAAGTGGACATGTGCCTATGCGCATAAATCCCGTTTCTACCATGTAAATCGGAGAATTTTAAAAGGGACGCGTATCCACGCCATTGCTAGTTTCACCAGTTTGTCCACCAGTTCGCTCAGTTAAGAACTAGGTCATCCCAATTCCCCTGGTTTGATAGTCTGCACTCCCCCCTCAGTTACCCCAGACCCTTTGAACCCCTGAGAGATGGCTCTTTCTGTTTATGTTTTTACATACACCTTATCCCTAGCAGAATTAAACGTATGTGCCACTGGGCCTGGGCATAAGCCCAGGCATGGATGTGTTTACGCATACATCTATTGGCCATGCCCCAGACACCCATGCCCTGCCCCCTTTTCAAACCTTTTTAGGTGTGTGCGCAGTGGGACTTAGATGTGTTTTTGGGCGGTTTTTTTTAACCCATGTTATTTTCTTAAAACTTTCTGAACAGCTGCAGAAATACATAGTAACAACAAAGAGAGAAAAAAGGCTGGGGTCATTTTGCTGTTTGCAGTGTTATCTCTGCTTTAACAGCAATGATATTGAAGGAGACGGAAGAAGAAAAATGCAATGTTTAGCTGGGATATTATTCAATATCAAGCACACATTGATTACAATACATGTTACACATTAACACTTCTAAACAAAACTATCCTAAAACCTGCAAAAAATCCTGTTTTCTCTGGGAATAATGCAATTACTAGAACATGATATTAACATTGATATAGATAGTAGTTTCTGTTACTAATATCTTCAATAGTTTCTGAGCAGCTAGGAAAATGTATTTAAAAATCACTAGAACGTTAACCACAGCCCCAGAGTCATTTCTGATGTAGTCTTGGAGAAGCATTCGAGCGTCTGTTTGTTCTTAATTGATGAGCCTCATTGGACACCAGAGTTATTGCTGCAGGGGGACTTTGTAGCCCTGGCCAAGGTCTCCATGCTATATATCTCCTCTGCAGAATGCACTGCTGGAGCCACTTGTGCCAAAGCAGCCAAAGGAAGAGTACTAGCCTCAGATTGTTTCACACTCACTGGAGGAAGCTGCACAGTCTAAGATGTCTAATGAGGCATAAAATAATATTTTTTGTCATTACCACTAACCTCAGGATCTCCTCCTGTTCACTTTACAATGAAGGGCAGGAAAAGTCATTCTATTTTATCAGCTTATTGAATGGTTCTTCACAAAATGTAAGCTATCCAACAATTCATCTGAGTTCCAGCCATTACTTTAAATCCCAATCCATATTCTAATCATTGTCCTATTCATATTTCATTTCCGATCTCTTTTCCAGGCATCCCAATCCTTATTCCAATCATTATTTAAACTTATGCAACAATTTTGTGTGTGTGTGTGTGTGAGAGAGAGAGAGAAAGCTAAACATTTACCATGCATTAAAATACCATTTAATGGACTATTCATTTAATTTTAGCTTGTGCTCACAAAAAAACTTGGCCTTGGAGCAAAAGATGGATCACAAACTCCCCTGTGCTAACTTGGTCAAAGGGTCATTAGCTATAGGAGATATCTCCTATACATAGAAACATAGAAACATGATGGCAGAAAAGACCATGCAGTCTGTCTAATCTGCTCATTCATATCAACTACTCAGCTCTACAATCCTTACCACTTCCTCAGGGATCCCCTGTGTTGCTTATTGCTTACTTTCTTGAATTCATATGCTGTTCTTATCTCCACCACCTCCACTGGAAACTATTCCATGCAGGCATCACCCTCTCTGTAAAAAAATATTTCCTTAGATTATTCCTGAATCTACCCTCTTTCATCCTCATCTTATTTCAGAGCCTCATTCTGTTGAAAGAGGCCTGCCTCCCTGAGCACTGATATCTTGGTGGTTTTTAAATGTCTCTATCATATCTAGGGTAAGCATGTTTAGATCTTTTTTTAATTCTTTACTTTATAGCAGGCATGAACAACTTGACATAGCACATCATATGAATATAAATGGTACTCCAGATCAACAACAACAGAGCCAACCAAATTACTAATGAAATATATTATTACTATGTCACAGTAAAAAATATATACTATAGCTCCAGACTATAGAATTTAAAAACTGGTTCCTAGGTTCTGTTGTACTTATTTTCCCTCCCTTTAACAAGGTGCAAGAACATTTCTATAACTGCTATTTCTCAAGCATGACATCGCCAATGTGCTATTTGAGTAGAAAATTTCCGGTGAAGCACTATAGAAAAATGCGCTGCCAACAGTAGCTAGGCTACTAATGATTTGTATTTGTTAGGCACAGATGAATCTGACCAGTATCCAAGCAAATTCAAAAGAGGTATAATATCAATTGGGAAATTAATAATGTTAGAGATTGCAGCTTCAACCTTTCCCCAGAAATTGGAAGCAAATATACAGGACCATCACATGTGAACATAAGACCCAACCCCATTGCATCCCCTGCAACACAGATTGGACTCCCCTGCCCAAACATGGAAAAAATCTGCGGGTCTTATAAATTCTCTGTATAAGCCCAATCATCCACCTTACACAGGCAGATAGACATTTTGTTTATTGATTTCCACAGACTTCCCTAATCCCGTTCATCTAAAATAGCTCCCAGATCCTTATTCCAATTTCCCGCAAATCCCTTGTAACATACAAACCAAATGTATTATTTAGAATTCCCTAATAGAATGCAGAGAGACCCTTTGTCTGAGGCTGATCTAAGCATAATACCTCATGTTCCCAATTAAGAACCCTTATATTCTACCCTGCCTCAACAAGACCTTGCATCATTTGCCCAAGTTGAAGGTAAGCATATAAAGAAGATTTGGAAAGGCCAAATCCCTCAATTAAGGTTTTGAAGGACTTCAAAGAGGAAGTATTGTATAGCTATTAAAGAAATCTGCCCCTTTGCTTGCCTTTCCCTCAAATCAGGGAGAAATGTAGTAATGGCCAGACCAGGGTTATTCCTAAGAGGAGCTATAGAAGACTAACTTTCTGAAGCCAACTCTGTGTATTTCACCATTGCTTTCCATATCTTAAATCTATGTGCCAGCATAAGGCTACTTCTGCATATATGTCTGACCAAGTTGGGTATTGCAGAAGAAAACAACAAAGGATGAAGATTAAGTTCATTGGCCTGAAAAACATCCAAAGTAGCACAAGAAGCAAGTTCAACCATGTCCATCTATTCCGTAACAGCCACCAACTGTGTTGTCCAATAATAAACTTTTAAATTTGGTAGGGGTACACCCTCCTGATTTTTGTCTTGCTAAAAAGTACTTATCTTAATCATAAACCTTAATCCTGTTATGTCAAATAAAGGTAGCAATTGTACTATTAAGGTTAGTAAAATCCGAAGCTGGTACATTGCAAACAAATAGAGTAATCTAGGTAAAATGTTCATTTTTAATATATTAATCTTCCCTGCCTAAGAAACATGAATATCTGACCATTCTTTCAAATATTTCTTAATCCTAGGCATAATGAGAAAATAGTTAATTTTATATAAATCCTGCTGGTTCTTAACTATATGAACCCCTCAATATCTAAAACTATCTTAAAACCTCTTAACTTCTCGGGGATCAGCATACTGGGGTCCACTGGAAAAATCTTAGAATTGGACAAATTAACTATATAAGCAGACACCTTATTATATTTTTCTAACATTGCTATCAGGTATTCAGCTCAGTCTCTGGGATAGACAAACAAATCAAAACATCATCTAGTGGTGGTCAATTTATATGCAAAAGAGCCAAAAACCTAGAGAATACTGCATCCAAGCAATGAAGGGGTGCCAAGTGATCTCCAGTTCGGGGTTTCTTCAGTGGAAAACTCACTGGCTGGAAGCAGTACATCAGGATCTGGGTGGCTTGAATATCCATACCTAAGATCACCAGTATCCAGTGAAGCATCCGTGGCTCTCTCCTATCGCAGCATGCAGAAGCAAAATGGACTGTTCAACCAAGCTATGCAAGAGGATGTATTGGATGTTCAAGACCAATCATGGGTGGTCCCTAGTTCCTGTCCTGATGCTAGGAAGCTGCTCAGAGCCTCCCAAGTGGAGAGGCTAGTCTGCTGGAGGGTACAACTTGATTTTGGCATGTACAACCCTTATGTGCCCATGCACATAATGGATTATATAGAGCTAAACAGGCAAGAATGGCTGAGAGAAGAGGTGAACCAATGCATCACTGGGGGTTCCTCTGATCCCAGTTTTTGCAGAGTTCATCCCGACTACCCAAAGAGCATGTTTACCAATGCTGCAGTCCAACACATGAAGGAGATGCATCTGAGCTGCAGCATTAGTAAATATGCTCTTGTCTACCACCACGTCCTTGGGCCACTCACTGAATACAGTATCCATTGCCAGCTTTCCTGTGGGGTGACCATCCTTAAACCTCACCCTGACCACTACAAAACTTTCTCTTTTCTCCCTATGGACCAGGAATAATAAAGTGATACCCTGGTTCCCTGGTTTCAGTGAAATTGCTAATCAGTAAATATATTACCTTCTTGGGGAGGGGGTTGTTTTCTTGTTATTGGGAGTTGAGAAGTTGTTTGCTCTAGTTTGCAAGGACATTTTCCTATACTTAATCCCTTGTGAGAAGGTCTTTAGTTGCTGGACTTTACTCTTCCAAACATAGTCTTTGGTCAGCCAGATGTCTTGGCTGGTCAAGAGGCCTCGAAGAAAAGAAGAGTTTTGCCATTCCCTGGTTGGGGAGAGACTGTTCTTATTAAATTTATTTTTGCCATTCTATGGAAGGCTATTTTCAGTAATAAAACAAGAATAATTCCATTAGTTATTTTATTTTCACTGATATTATGATAAGTGGTACTGAGTTTTGGAAATGTCAGAATTTATATATGGGTAGATTTTTAAATGCCCATGTGCATAAAATCCGGCTTTTATGCGCATGGCCGGGCCTTGCACTGGGCGAATTTTCCAAGAGGCCCAGCCATGCGCGAAAAGACTGGTATGTGCTCAAGTGCCAGGCTTCTTGGAAGGGGAGGGCCGGGGCATGGGGTGGGCTGGGATAGCGCTATTGATGGCTGTCCTGGAGACTCACGCGCCGGCCAGCTGGCCGGCGCGCGCAACTTACTTCAACTCGGGGAGCACTGTTGAATCCAAAAAACATTCAAGGCTTCCCAAAACTGTTTCCCATACTACAAAATACAAAAGCCATGAGGCTGAATTTTAAAAGCTTTGCACGCGCAGAATTGGGGAGATATGCATGTGGCTGGGCCGCACGCACACCATGCGGACTTTTACAAGCCCACAGCCACGCTCATATCTCCTGGTTCGTTCATTGGAAAGGCTACCCGATAAAGGGGCGGGCTGGGGTGGGGTCTGGGCAGGGTGTGGGCGGGCCGGGACAACGCCATTAGGCATTTCCAGCTGAAGCACATGCCGAGATCCCACTGGCCCGCGCAACCTGCTGCTGCTCCGGAGAGCAGGTAAGTTGTAAAACAAAAAGAAGAGTAGTTAGCGGGGTTTTAGGGGTCAGGGCTAGTAAGGGAAAAGGGAGGTAGGTTAGGTATAGGGGTTGGGAAGTTCCCTCCCAGTCCGCTCCTTTTCTGGAGCGGACTGGGAGGGAACTGGGAATAGGGCCTATTTAGTCACCGCGCGCATCTACTGAAATCCCCCCCATTTACGCACGCGATTGGGCACCCACACGCACATGAGTGCGCCAATATAAAATCGTGTGCGCATGTATGCAAGGGTAGTAGATTTTATAACATGGGCGCATCGATGTGTGCATGTTATAATAACCCCGCATCCATGTGCACACCGGCAACCACGCGCACATAGATATACGCGCACGGGTTTGAAAGTTACCGTCTTAATGAACATGTTTCCCTGGATAAAAAGGAAACAACATCACACAGTTGAACAGTATGCAAAGAATGTACCAGAAACTCACTGAACAAAGCCCTGCACACCAAAAACCAAACAGGGAAGTCAATTGTAATAAAACCAAAAAATTAACATCCCACAAACCAAAACTCAGTTTACTCATAACAATATATAATAATGTTTGGAAAAATGGTTTCAAAATAGTCCCAAATAAAAATGCAATAGCAACGAAAAGAAAAAGAAGAAAAAACAAATTTGTGCAAATAGCTGCTGCTCCAGAGTCAATCTTCACTCTGACGTTCCCTCAATGATCGTTAATGGCCGCTCCAAACTGGGGAACAAAACTCAGTTATTTCCTTCATTTCCTGCTAATGCTTTAAGTACTGTTCAGTGTTCACAGACTTCACATTTTTACATAAAGTCATCTTTCTTTTATTCAAGATTTGCAATTTTGCAAGCGTATTGAATCCCACGCTTCTAGGGCTCTCGTGTCACTCCTTGAAAATTTTAGGGTCCATATCTGGCTACCTTTAGACATGCCTGCAGCATGGCCAGAGTTAGCCATTTAGGTTCACTGGCTAATTCTAGGGATGTGAATCGGGCTTCGGACGATTGAAAATATCGTCGATGTTTTCAAAATTGTCAGAAATCGGGGGCTCCCCCGAAACGATAGGAAAACCCCACGATATTGTTCGTGGGGGTTCTCTTATCGTTTTGGGGGAGGACGGGAAAAACGGCACACAAAAATAACCCCTAGACCCACCCCGACCCTTTAAAACTAATCCCTTTGCTTCCCCCACCCTCCCGACCCCCCCAAAAACATTTTACAGGTACCTGGTGGTCCAGTGGGGGACCCGGGAGCGATCTCCCGCTCCCGGGCCGTTGGCTGCCACTAATCAAAATGGCGCCGATGGCCCTTTGCCCTTACCATGTGACAGGGTATCCGTGCCATTGGCCGTGCATTAGCCGAATATAGGTTAGCCAGATAACTAGGTTAGCCAGATAACTGAGCAGGTCTACAGTTATCTGGCCTTGTGTGGCCGGATAATGTGTAACTTAGCCAGATATCTTTAAAAGATATCCAGCTAAATAGCGCTGCCATCGGAACTAGATAAAATATTTATGGGGCAATCCCCTCCCTATCCCTCAGAGTGTAGTATTAAAACCATACTTTCCAGTGCCCTTCCCCCCAAACCTTTTTACAGACTTAGGAAGGGGCTGGCATTGTATACTGACCCCGGTCCCAATTTTCAGGTACAAAACTGATTGGGCTGCTTCCTTCCCTTCCCAATCACCCACCCACAAGAAAGAGTTTCTTGAGGGTGGGTGGATGAGAAGAGAGAGAGGCAGATCATTTACAAATATTTTAAAAAGCATCAGTCCCAGTACAGATCTCCATAGAGAAAACTGACCATCGGTGAGGCAAAATTTTCCTTGGGAAAATCCATATTGGCTGTGCCCTATTAAATCACATTCTTTAGAATGGTATCTATGATATTTTTTCCAGCACAGACATCAGGCTCGACAATTTATAGTTTCCTGGATCACCCCTGAATCCCTTTTTAAATACGGACATTACATTGGCCACTGTCCAATGTTCAGGTGCAATAGAAGATTTTAATGATAGGTTACAAATTACTAGTATATTACTAGGGTATTTTTTTATTTTTTAGTTCTTTGTTACATTTTCCAGGTTCACCATGATTTGTTTCAGTTCCTCCAAATCATCACCATTAAATACCATTTCCAGGATGGGTATCTCCCCAACATCCTCATCAGTAAACATCAATGCATAGAATTCATTTAGTCTTTCCGATATGGCCTTTTTTCCCTTGGTGCCCTATTTTCCCCTCGATCATCTAACGGTCCAACTGACTCTCTCATAGACTTCCTACTTCAGATGTATTTGAAAAAGTTTTTGTTATTAGTTTTTGCCTCAATGGAAAGGTTCTTTTCAAATTCTCTTTCTACCTGTCCTTTCACGGTTTTGCATCTAACTTGCTAGTGCTTATGCTTTTTCTTGTTTTCTTTATTTGGATCATTTTTCAATTTTTTAAAAGATATTCTTTAGGTTATAATAGCCTCTTTCACCTCAACTTTTAACCATGCATTTGGCCTTCCTTCTGCCTTTTTTAATGCATAGAATATGTCTGGTCTGGGCTTTCGAAATGGTATTTTTAAACAATCTCCGCAATTGATGTAAACTCTTAACCTTTGGATGCCGGCTTGTTTTCCCTTTGTAAAAGAATCAATGACACTGTAACACTGTACTGATTCTTCTGGGTGTTACTCTTGTGGTAAGTTTATAGGGAATAATTTTCAAAGCCATTTAGGTGAATAAAGTATCTGTAGGGCAATCCCCTCCCTCCCACGGAGGAATTCCAGAGGAATGGAATTGGAGTGGAGACATGATTTGCATGCACACTTTCAATTTTTGAACATATACATATATTTGCACAAAGTTACTGTCATAGGTACTAGGCTTGAGATACACCACCTCAGAATCTGTGAAAAACGGCAAGTCCAAACAGAGACAGGACTGGACAAAACAGACTAAGACAGGACTGGACAAGGACTAGGCAAGAAAACACAGAACAAAGAAGCCTGAAGGCAGCAAGGCTGGAAGCCCATAAGCCACAAGGCTATAGGCCCAAAGGCCCCTAGGTATAGAGAGGCCTGGATAGGCCACAAGGCAGGATACAAGAATAGAGCAGGCCCAAAGGCCACAATGCAAGGTAAGGCTTAGAGTAGGCCACAAGGCAAGGAGCAAAGAACAAGAAGGCCCGGACACCACAAGACAATGTATAATACTGGAATGGCCAGGTCAGAAAGCCAAGGGCGAGTCCATGAAGAGGCATGATGGATCTGGCAAGGCAGGGTTAAATGAGCTTGGGTGTGGTGTGAGCAGTGAGAAGGAGCTTGGCAAGGCTGGAGGTTAAGCTCACTGAGGATCCCTGGTGGAGCAGAGGCTGTACCAACAGGCTGGATCAGGTGGCCAATGAGGAGATGGCTCAAGTAATTAGGAGAGGAGCTCACTGAAGGCCTCTGCTGGTGGGGAGGGGTTGTAGTAGGCAGAGTCAGGGCACGATGAGGCTGCACGGCAGATGAAACCATGACAGTGCCCCCTTTAAAACCCCCCTCTTCCTGGGTCCCATTTTCCATGGGGGTTATGGCTAGCAGGTAGTCAGTTGTCTAAAGGTACAGAGCCAAGATTGTTGAGTTATTGTGTAGCCATGGGGATGACATGAGGAGACTAAAGAGTGGATCCTAGATTCCTCTGAGGCTAGATGACAGGTTTGGAGCCCCTCCTGAGCTGAACTGAGTGTCTGACACCTCACTGAATCTGGACCTCTGGCACAGAGTATGTTGCTCAAACTGAACCCCTGGCACAGGGTGTATTCCTGTAACTGAGCCCAAGGTGCTGGGTGTCACACTGGAACTGAACCCAGAGTGCAGGACATCTGGCTGGAATTGAGACCCTGGTATAGGGCATCTGGCTGGAACTTGAACCCCTGGTACAGGGTGTCTGGCTGGAACCAGACCTTTAGCATAGGGCATCTTGTCTAGAACTGGGTCTCTGGCTTAGGGCATCTCAGCTGGAACTCGGCTTCTGGTCAGGGCATGTTGATTGAAACTAGGCCTCTGGCTCTGGTTCAGCGCATCTGGAGTGGCACCTCGATCTGTGCACTGAAAGACTGGAATAGCACCTCCCTCCAGGTGCTTGGATTCAGGAAGGGTGCTCCTTGTGGGTGCTGGACATATATAACAGTGCTTCTCTGTGGACGTTGTGTGTCTGGAATGGTGCCTCCTTCTTGGTGTTTGACTTCTGAAAAAGTGCCTCTGTGTGGGCGCACTGTGTGTCTGAGTAACTGGACTACTGGTACATGGGATCTGGATAGCTGGGCCCCTGGTTCAGGGCAACTTAGAGGTGCAAGCACTGGATCAGGATTCATGAACGGTTGGACCACCAACTCAGGGTTTCTCAGTAGCTGATCCTCAGATTGAAGAAGTCTCAAGGAATGAATTGGAGGCTCAAGGTTATTTGAGGGCTGGGTAGCCAGGCTAGCATCACCCTGATGCTGGATGGTGTCACTCTGGCATGGGATGACTAGTTCAGGATCTCCTTGAGGCTGGGTGTCAAGAACAGCAGCTTCTCCCTCTGGGAACTTGGTATTTGGATCAGTAGTGCCTCCTTTTGGGCACTTGGTATTGGGAACAGTAGCGTCTTCCTCTGGGCACAGGATGTCTGGAACAGTCGTGGCTCCCTCTGTTCACTGGGCATCTGTACTGACATTTCTCAAGCAGAGTAGATGGGCTCAAGTCTCTCAGGCACTGGCTGGCTGGAAAAGCCGGCATGGACTCCTCCTGGAGTTGATTCACTGCTGGAACTGAGAGGGTTTTAAATGGGCTTGCAGTTCCCTCATGGTTGCAGAAGATATTAATGCTGTTTTTATACAGATCACTGGCAGAAAAGAGACATTGACCTTTTCAGGAGAGAGAACCGCAGCTGGAATGGGAGCCACAGTCTGGCCTGAATTCTGTATAGCAGGGTGGAAGTAGGCTCTGAGCTGGGTTCCCTCAAAGAGGCTTTTGAAATGGCAGGCAGAGGAAAGGTGCAGGCTACCATCCTCAAAGTCAGTGCTGATTTCATTACTGACTTTCTGCAAACAGCTGTGATACTCGGAGCTCTGGAGGCAAAATTAATTAGCTTCCTATGAGTCAATATTTCTACCATCGGGAACAGAGATATAGTATCTAGTGCTTTCAATTGCTGTTGGTTATCTGGGCTGGTTTCAGAGGGGAATGTTACCTTTCCAGATAAGGAACTTAATATACTCATACTGTACATACTGTAGAGAATTTAACTGTGTGGTTTACTTTAACCTGGCAAATAGTGGTTTTCAGCTGGGAGCTTCTTCAGCAGTCTGCACACAGGCAGAGTCAATCAGGCTTTCTTCTGGCCAAACCTCAGTGGGCTGAAGCAATGATTCAGAAGCAAAATTATCTGGAGCATGTATTAACTCCTGTCTGTCTTGGCTGGTCTGGAACCAATTTTCCCTGTGGCAGGTTGAATGCTGGCAGTTCCTGGTTTCTGAGAGCTGGAAGGCATTTTAGAAGCCCCACAATTACAGCATGTCTCTAGCCAATGGGGACTAGTATACTGGCTGGTATAACACCTTCACTTAGAGTTAAGGGTGTGATACTGAATTCTGCAAAGGTAGGAGGATTATGCATATGATAAGCAGAGCAGACATATCATAGTAAACTATCAGAAATTTTCTGTGGTGATGGAGTAGGAACACAGTCATTCAAGTGCTAGGGACATCAAAAACTGGCTCACTAGCTCGGCTGAGGGTCCTATATGCACTCTGGAGGGCAGTATTTGACCTCTTCATTTTGTCATGGGTACTGGGATTGGGGTACACTACCCCAGGAGCTATACAGGACTGCAAGGAAGGACACTGGACTGAACAGGGGGCCTATCTTTCACCTAACCAGCCTCTATGCCAACAAGTTAAGCTCTTGGGTTCTGGGGGGCCAGTATATCTTTGCTGTGGCTGTACATCATGGTAAGTTCTGGATAAATTTAAATCAGGTAGAGCAGGCTGGATCAAATCTGGAAAAGGTAAGGCCTGGATGGGCTGGATGAGACAAAGCCTGGACATGCTGGATAAGGTAAGGCCTAGAAAGGTTGGATGAGGCAAGGCTTGGACTGTGGACAGAGACAGGCTGGAGCAGGGTTGGATTGGTTACTGGAACTGGACACAGAACAGAGACTGGGACTGAGTGCAGAAACAACACAAAATAATAAGCAAATGCTGGGAGAGACATAGGCAAGGCCAAATCCTGGATAGGAACTGAAACTAGGTACTGGCTGAGGCAAGACAAGGTACTGACAAAACAGGGAGTGACTACCAGGAACAGGACTGGGCTGGGCATGGCAAGACCAAACAGAGACAGGACTGGACAAGATGGACTAAGACAGGACCAAACAAGGACTAGGCAAGACAGTAAAGAACAAAGAATACAGAAGCCTAAAAGCATCAAGGCTGGAGGCCCATAGGCCACTAGGCTATACGCCCAAAGTCCCCTAGGTATAGAGAGACCTGGATAAGCCACAAGGCAGGATACAAGAGTAGAGCAGGCCCAGAGGCCACAAGGCAAGGTAAAGCCTAGAGTAGGCCACAAGGCAAGGAGCAAGGAACAAGAAGGCCCGGAGGCCACAAGGCAAGGTATAAGACTAGAGTGGCTAGGTCAGAGAGCAAGGGTGAGTCCATGAAGAGGCATCTTGGATTTGGCAAGGCAGGGTTACATGGGTCTGGAACTTGGGTGTGGTGTGAGCAATGAGGAGGAGCCTTGCAAGGCTGGAGGTTAAGCTCGCTGAGGACCCCTGGAGGAGTAGAGTCTGTACATCAGGCTGGATCAGGTGGCCAGTGAGGAGATAACTCAGGTAACTACGGTAGGAGCAGAGCTCACTGGAGGCCTCTGCTGGTGGGAAGTGTTGTAGTAGGCAGAATTAGAGCATGGTGAGACTGCATGGCAGACAAAATCATGACAGTTACATTTGCTTCTGAGCAGATGTAACTTTGTACACTGGTTTCATGCACACCCATGAATTTAAAATTATAAATCCTATTTGAAAATTAGAATTAAAGTCTGAAGTTAAAAAGTATCCACAGACAGCTTATCTGAGTTGTCTGAAAAGTATTCTTCCTATCTACATAGCATGCATGCATTGGGATTTTGATGCCACTGTGCTTGTTTCCATATCCCTCACTCTATGCTTTGGGGTGTTGATGCCATGCTTCTTCTTACCATACCCTTCATTCTATCTCATGGAGGTCTTCAAGCCATTGTTGGTACCTTAGTCCCTCAGTTGGACTTTGGAGTGTTCATGCTATTCTTGGAGCCAGATATTCAAAGCTATTTAGTCAGATATGTAATGACGTACCCACCACTGAATATCCAGCTATGTTCTGCAGTCGCCACTTAGCTGGATAAATCTCTTTTCTGGCTAAGTACTTAACATGATAAGTTATGGGTGGACAATAGCAGATCAGTGTGGCGCTATGTATCTAGTTAACCTAACTGGATAAGTAGCGATATTCATACTTATCTGATTATCTTAACCAGATAAATTTATCCTACCATACAGCAGATCTTACTTAGTTGAACATAACGTATCTGGCTGGTTAAGTGGTGATTTTGACAGGGATATTCAACAGCACAGCTGTGCTGCTGAATATTCCGTGTAAGTTAGCCAGATAAATCTTATCTGGCTAACTTACATACACGTTTATCTTTGAATATTGGGCCTTAGGTGTTTTGGGGCACTGTTCCCTCTGCTGCTGATGCCTGCCAGCAAGTTTAATGAAACTTCAATGGCAAACCCCAAACGTTCGAGTCAAAATAGGATGCATTGCTTCCCCCATTGATTTTAATGAAAATGAATAACCCAAATGAAATGAATGGGCTTTTGATCTAAACCAAAAGAACCGAACAAAATATAAAACCAAACCAAACATTTTTCTGTGTACATGCTTACAAGGCAACAGAGGTAGAAAGCATATTTAAGTATTTGGATATAAATGGCAGGAAAGAGATAAAGAAAACTCTTTCTAGCATCTGTGGGATGTTATGACGGTCCTTAATTTATAAGAAATATGTTTGTGCTTTTCTCTGCATGAATTTACTGAACAAGATTGAAGATTTGATATGTGTCTCTGAGGACGTATTTTGTATATATATTTATATGTACGCCTGTACCACTTCGGACTTTTTTTGACAGGAAAGAAATAAGACAATAATTAAGAGAACAAGTACGGGGTCCAGTGAAGGATGACTGAGGAGAGGTATGATTACAGCATATTTAAAGGCAGCAGGAACAGTTGCAATGGAACGTGATAGACTGAATGTCAGATGGAAGGGATGACTGAAGAGGAAGACAAGATTGAAAAGTTAGATGGCAATAGTGTCCGAGGAAGAATGAGTAAGTTTGGAGCAGGAACAAATATGAACAGTTTCCTTCTCTGTGGTTTAGCCAAGGAAGAAATGGGAGCAGAGGGTAAAGGAATGGGAGATGAGCAAGGTAGAAGAAGTGGAGGGGGTCTGGTCCAAGGGGACTAGACGCCCTAGGCGAGCCTTCTCCCTTGCGCCATCTTCCCCCCGCCAGTTGCGCCGCCACCTTCCGGTCTCAGCCCTGACTCCTACCTCATTCTCGATCACGCCCGCCAACTATGTGATTTTCTGGGTCGCGAGCAGGTTGGGCACTGCTTGCGGCCCGCCAAATCTCCATTCCTCTTTGCCACTGCTTGCGGCCCCATATGATTCGCACACAGTGGCGCACCAAGGGTCTCCGGCGCCCAGAGGCCAATGCATTTGTGTGCCTCTCCAGCATCGCCCCCTTAATCTTTCTTGTACTAATGCTTAAGATCACAGAAAATCAGTGGTGTCTCTAGACAGAAGAATTTTTTTTTAGGGGGGGAGCCAAAATGCCATTTCTTCATCACACCCACCTCTATAGCATGGATCCTGCTTTAAAATTGGTTATAAAAAATAAGCATTAATAAAAAAGTCCAAAGGGTCTTCTGCATAATTTTAAAAAGCTGGCCAGTTTCACACTATAAAATTATTTGATAGCCTCATTCAACTAATTCTATATGGCTATGAGAGTGAAGTCTGGAATATATAGGAACGGACAGAATGTCAATATAAATCCTGCACCTCCAGTTCTCTAACTCTGTGCATCCACTGAAATTTCCCCAAACAATGGAGTTTGGATGTTTCCCTTACAGCTCATCATACTAAAAGATATTTTCAAATTCTGGTGTCACCTCACAGTAACAGCAGCACAAACACCTTCCACTGCCAGGCATATTGTGAACTAACACAAAACCCCGCAAAAAAAGACACTCAAAATCTATACTGCAATCTCATCGTAACATAACAGTAATAACACCAAGGACTCAAGCAACAATAACCCTATCTGTGAAAAAGCAAGGGTAAATATTACATTGGGTCCTAGTGTTGAGGTCTGGGCGTGGATCCTTGGTCCGACCGAAGAGGACGGCCTCTCCCACAGGAGAAGTAGGTCGGAAGGCAGGCCGCTGCAGGCGATGGACGGTCTTCACCCTGGAAGTCCGTGACCCCTCCAGGAGAGTCCTGTGGAGGCCCGGACCGCTGGGACTTAGGTGGCTTCACCCTGAAAGCCCGTGATCCCCCCAGGAGGAGCCTGTAGAGACCTGGGCCGCTGGGACTTAGGAGAGTGGCAATGGACGGGCACAGGAAGGCGGACCAGGAACTAGTCAGGCAGCTGGAGTCGAGAACGATGGTACGGTCCGAGGTCGAGGCAGGCAGCAGAGGTCGTGAACGGAGATACAGACCGTGGTCAAGGCAGGCAGCAGAAGTCGTGAACGGAGATACGGAACTGGGTCGAGGCAGGCAGCAGAAGTCGTGAACGGAGATACGGACCAGAGTCAAGCAGGCAGGATCAGGCAGGCTGGATCAGGTAAGCAGGATCAGGCAGGCTGGATCGGGTGAGCAGGATCAGGCAGGCTGGATCATGTGAGCAGGATCAGGCAGGCTGGATCAGGTAAGCAGGATCAGGCAACTCTTCATTCCTAGGAGCTGACCGCTTTGCAAGGCCCTGAGCTGGGGTCAGACGCCGAGTTAAATCTCCCTCGGCATCTGACGTCACTCGGGAGGCCGGTCCTGCTTTTCGCGCCAGAGGCCCTTTAAAAGGGGTCCCTCTGCGCGTGCGCGAGCCCTAGTGGCGGGGCTGTGCCGCATTCGGCAGCATCTCTCCCGCGGCGGTGCCGCGAGGCAGGCCCGGAGGACTCGGGGCCCGTGTCGCGCACCATCCCCGGAGCCAGGTAAGAGGCCGGTCGCCTGAGTCGCGACCGGCACCGCAACAGTACCCCCCCTTTTACGCCCCCTCCGCAGGGGTCCAGGTTTCCCAGGGTTATCTAGGTGGAACTGAGACAGCAAGCATTTGTCCAGAATATTTCGAGCGGGCTCCCAAGTGTTCTCCTCGGGTCCACACACCTCCCAGGCCAGGAGATATTCCCAACGGCGGTTGTGGAAGCGAACATCAAGTACTTCTCGAACCTGGTAAGTGGTGTCATTGGACGTCGAAGGTGAGATGGGGTCCGGGGAAGGACGATGGAATTGAGAGAGCACCACCGGTTTCAGCAAGGACACATGAAACACATTGTGAGCCCGCATCGTGGCTGGGAGGCGGAGCCTGTAGGACACCAACCCAATTCTCTCTGCTACTTGAAATGGGCCGCAATAACTGGGAGCCAGTTTTCGAGAGGATGTGGGCAGATGAAGGTTCTTGGTACTTAACCAGACCTTGGTGCCGGGCAAGAAGACTGGTGCTGAACGCAGATGTCGATCTGCCACCCTTCATGCGTTACAGGCTGCCCTTGAGAGCTTGCGTTGGATGGTTCTCCAGAGGCAGTGTAATTGGCGGGCTGCTGACTGAGCTGCTGGTGACGGGACGGGTGTAGGTACTGGCACAGGCGGTCTGAGTTGACGGCCGAACACAATCTGGAATGGTGATTGCCCGGTGACTGAGAGGGTATGATTGTTATAAGAAAATTCGGCCCATGGAAGTAGAGACACCCAGTTGTCCCGTCTCTCTGATATGAAGCTGCGAAGGAACGTCTTTAGTGAGCGATTCATTCGCTCAATCTGCCCGTTACTCTGTGGGTGGAAGGCAGTTGACAAGTTTAACTGGACTCCAAATTTCTTGCAGTGCGCTCGCCAAAACCGGGCCGTGAACTGTGGCCCACGGTCGGATACTATACTCTGCGGGAGACCGTGGGCCCGGAATATATGTCGGGTGAACAGGAGGGCCAACTCGGGTGCTGATGGAGGTTTGGGCAAAGGTACCAGGTGAACCATTTTAGAAAAGCGATCCACAGTGACCCAAATTACTGTGTTTCCCTCGGAGGGTGGCAGATCTACCACAAAATCGGTGGCAATGTGAGTCCAGGGTTCTGCGGGTATCGGGAGAGGTTGCAAAAGACCCCATGGACGACCATTTAAAGGTTTTTGCCTGGCGCACACTGGGCACGAGTCTACGTAAAGTCGCACATCTTGACGCACTTTGGGCCACCAATAGTAGTGGTTAAGGAAATCGAGAGTCCTGCCTATGCCAGCATGGCCGCCTGTGAGAGAGTCATGAGCCCATTTTAAAACCCTCCTTCTGTCTCTGCGAGGAACAACCACTCTTCCAAGGGCGGTGACTGTAGTGCTGGAGACGTTGTCCGGTGGTGTCCGGTGCTAGAACTTTGGGATAGCACTGCCCCAACGGCTATGTTCGAGGCATCCACCTCCACAAAGAAGGGACGCTGAGGATCTGGGTGATGTAAACATGTCTCCAGCAGGAAGGCCTCTTTAAGTTTCTCAAAAGCCAAACATGCCTCCTGGGACCAGTCTCGGGCGTCTGTGCCCTTCTTGGTCAGATCGGTCAAGGGTGCCACCAGCTGGGAGTATTGAGGTATGAAGTGCCTATAGAAATTGGCAAACCCTAGAAAGCGCTGTAGAGCCTTCAAGCACATGGGGCGAGGCCACTTCTTAATGGCAGATACTTTCTCCGGATCCATGTGGAACCCAGTCGCGGAGATGATATAACCCAAGAATGGTATGGACTCCTGTTCGAACAGGCACTTCTCCAGCTTTGCGTACAGGCGGTTATCTCTGAGGACCTGTAGCACTTGCTTGACATGCCGACGGTGGGAAGTCAAATCCCGAGAGTAGATGAGGACATCGTCCAGGTATACAATCACAGAGGAATATAGTAGTTCCCGGAGTACTTCATTCATTAGATGCTGGAACACGGCGGGCGCATTACACAACCCGAAGGGCATAACCAGGTACTCGTAATGTCCGTCCCGGGTGTTAAAAGCCGTCTTCCATTCATCCCCGGGATGGATTCTAACCAAGTTGTATACCCCTCTTAAATCCAGTTTAGTGAAGACTCGAGCTCCCTGGAGCTTATCCAACAATTCGGGAATTAGTGGTAGGGGATAGCGATTCTTCTTGGTAATGGCGTTCAACCCTCGGTAATCTATACATGGTCTTAAGGACCCATCCTTTTTCGCCACGAAAAAGAATCTTGCCCCTGCGGGAGACTTGGAGGGTCGGATGAACCCTTTGGCTAGGTTTTCGGTGATGTATTCAGACATAGCCTGGGTTTCAGGTTGAGAGAGTGGATACACCCTCCCACGAGGTGGAGTTGTCCCGGGTAGGAGCTCTATCGCACAGTCGAAGGGGCGATGTTGTGGTAAGATTTCTGCTTTCTCCTTCGAGAAAACGTCAGAGAACTCCTCATAAGGAAACGGAGGCAGTGCACCAGTGTGTGCCAGGGTTATCTGTCGAGTCACAGGCATGCGGATGCATCTTTTGAAACAGCGAGGACTCCACTGAGCGATCTGTAAGGAGTCCCACTGAATTACTGGGGAATTTTGCTGCAGCCAGGGTAGCCCGAGGACCACCGGATGTACTGCCTTCTCGAGGATCAGGAAGGAAATCTTCTCTGAGTGCAACACCCCAGTCTGGAACGTGAGTGGTGCTGTTGTAGTTGAAATGCTTCCCAGCAGCACAGTACCATGGATAGACGTGATCCGCAAGGGGGGCTTGCGGGGCTGCGTGGGAATCCCAAGCTGGTGCACCAGGTCGTGGAGGATAAAATTCCCTCCTGCACCGGAATCGATGAAGGCTTGGGTTTCAAACAAACCCCCAGGGAATTGCAAGGTTACAGGGACTGTACATTGAGGAGCTGTATTGAGGTAGCCTAGGAGTAGCTCCCCGGTTGTTCCTAGGCCCGGGAGTTTTCTGCCCGTTCCTTACATTAGGCCAGGAAGTGGCCCTTACCGCCACAATAGAGACATAATCCGAGATTACAGCGGCGAAGCTTCTCTTCGGGCGTCAGGGAAGTCTATCCCAGTTGCATAGGTTCCTCAAGGGAAGGTTCCGAGGGAACGGTGGTACCCCTGGTTACCGGAGTCAGAGGTCTGGAGAAGACTGGGGCCAAAGGGGCCATACGCCGTGGAGGCCGCCCTTCCTTCGCTCTCTGTTGAAGTCGATGATCTATGCGCCCGGCCACCTCGATGAGAGCATTAAGGTCTTCGGGGAGGTCACGAGCGGCCAATTCATCCTTGATCCTTGCTGCAAGGCCTTCTAGGAATATTCCCCTTAAGGCGTCGTCGCGCCACCCAACCTCCAGAGCCAGGGTGCGGAACTCAAGGGCATACTCCGCCAGGGTACGGGTTCCCTGCCGTAATTGGAGCAACTCCGACGTAGCAGAAGCCACACGAGCGGGCTCGTCAAAGGCCAGCTTGAAATTCTCTATAAACATGGAGAGATTATTTAATGTAGTGTCATTCCTCTCCCACAGGGGGGATGCCCAGTTCAATGCCCGACCATCCAGCAGGGAGAAGATGTACGCCACCTTGACCGAGTCCGTGGGGAACTGTGCAGGTAACAAAGAGAACCGCACGAAGCATTGGTTCAAGAAACCCCGACACGCTTCCGGATCTCCTGAGAAGCGTGATGGTGCGGGAAGTTGTGTGGGAGCATGGATAGTCACCACCGGGGGTGGCACTTGCTCCCGGACCGGGTCTGGTGGTGGGGCGTCCAGTCGGGTAGCCAAGCTATCTACGGTGGCTGCCAAGGCGTCCAAACAATGTTGTTGCTTCTGTAAGCGTTGGGCTAGTCCGGGTATGGCCTGGAAGCCCGCAAGGTCTGCCGAATCCATGGCCTTGCAAACTGTTGAGGTTCGGGCGTGGATCCTTGGTCCGACCGAAGAGGACGGCGTCTCCCACAGGAGAAGTAGGTCAGAAGGCAGGCCGCTGCAGGCAATGGACGGTCTTCACCCTGGAAGTCCGTGACCCGTCCAGGAGAGTCCTGTGGAGGCCCGGACCGCTGGGACTTAGGTGGCTTCACCCTGAAAGCCCGTGATCCCCCCCGGGAGGAGCCCATAGAGACCCGGGCCACTGGAACTTAGGAGAGTGGCAATGGACGGGCACGGGAAGGCGGACCAGGAACTAGTCAGGCAGCTGGAGTCGAGAACGATGGTATGGACCGAGGTCGAGGCAGGCAGCAGAGGTCATGAACGGAGATACGGACCGGGGTCGAGGCAGGCAGGAGAAGTCGTGAATGGAGATACGGACCGGGGTCGAGGCAGGCAGCAGAAGTCGTGAACGGAGATACGGACCAGAGTCAAGCAGGCAGGATCAGGCAGGCTGAATCAGGTTATCAGGATCAGGCAGGCTGGATCAGGTGAGCAGGATCAGGCAGGCTGGATCGGGTGAGCAGGATCAGGCAGGCTGGATCAGGTAAGCAGGATCAGGCAACTCTTCACTCCTAGGAGCTGACCGCTTTGCAAGGCCCTGAGCTGGGGTCAGACGCCGAGTTAAATCTCCCTCGGCGTCTAACGTCACTCGGGAGGCCGGTCCTGCTTTTTGCGCCAGAGGCCCTTTAAAAGGGTTCCCTCTGCGCGCACGCGCAAGACCTAGGGGCGGGGCTGTGCTGCATTCGGCGGCGTCTCTCCCGCGGCGGCGCCACGAGGCAGGCCTGGGCAGGCCCGGAGGACTCGGGGCCCGTGATGCGCACCAGCCCCGGAGCCAGGTAAGAGGCCGGTCGCGGGAGTCGCAACCGGCACCGCAACACCTAGAATACCAATACACCACCTACTGAGGAAACAAAACAAACCCGATTGCTATAGATCCCTATACAGACACTACATGCTAGCAGAATCTCTCATCATGGTCACACACACAGAGCAGAGACAGACTCTCACCAAATACAGAATACAAAATAAAGGAGCACAAATTAGAAAAAAATGAAATGGAAACCCCAAGAAGCCAGACTTTGTGTATTAATAATGGAAAAACAGAACCACCATTCCCCAAAAAACAAATAAAATCAAGAAACATAAAGCATCTGTCTAAGAAGTAAGATGGGAGAATTAAAATGTATAGCAGTGAATGATGACATAGACTTAATTGGCATCTCAGAGACATGGTGGAAGGAGGACAACCAATGGGACAGTGCTATACCGGGGTAAAAATTATATCGCAATGACAGAGAGGAGCATCCGGGAGGCGGTGTGGTGCTTTATGTCCGGGATGGCATAGAGTCCAACAGGATAACATCCTGCACGAGACTAAATGCACAATTGAATCTTTATGGGTAGAAATCCCTTGTGTGTCGGGGAAGACTATAGTGATAGGAGTATACTACCATCCACCTGGTCAAGATGGTGAGACTGACAGTGAAATGCTAAGAGAAATTAGGGAAGCTAACCAAATTGGTAGTGCAGTAATAATGGGAGACTTCAATTACTCCAATATTGATTGGGTAAATGTATCATCGGGACACCCTAGAGAGATAAAGTTCCTGGATGGAATAAATGATAGCATTATGGAGCAATTGGTTCAGGAACTGATGGGAGAGGGAGCAATTTTAGATCTAATTCTCAGTGGAGAATAGGATTTGGTGAGAGAGGTAATGGTGGTGGGGCCGCTTGGTAATAGTGATCATAATATGATCAAATTTGAATTAATGACTGGAAGGGGGACAGTAAGCAAATCCACGGCTCTCGTGCTAAACTTTCAAAAGGGAAACTTTGATAAAATGAGAAAAATAGTTAGAAAAAAACTGAAAGGAGCAGCTCCAAAAGTAAAAAGTGTGCAAGAGGTGTGGTCATTGTTAAAAAATACCATACTGGAAGCACAATCCAGATGTATTCCACACATTAAAAAAGGTGGAAAGAAGGCAAAACGATTACCGGCATGGTTAAAAGGGGAGGTGAAAGAAGCTATTTAAGCCAAAAGATCTTCATTCAAAAACTGGAAGAAGGATCCAACAGAAGAAAATAGGATAATGCATAAGCGTTGGCAAGTTAAATGTAAGACATTGATAAGACAGGCTAAGAGAGAATTTGAAAAGAAGTTGGCCGGAAAGGCAAAAACTCATAGTAAAAACTTTTTAAAATATATCCAAAGCAGAAAGTCTGTGAGGGACTCACAGATGATCGAGGGGTTAAAGGGGCACTTAGAGAAGATAAGGCCAATGTGGAAAGACTAAATGATTTCTTTTCTTTGATGTTTACTGAAGAGGATGTTGGAGAGGTACCCCTACTGGAGAAGGTTTTCATGGGTAATGATTCAGATGGACTGAACCAACTCACAGTGAACCTAGAAGATGAGGTAGACCTGATTGACAAACTTAAGAGTAGTAAATCACCTGGACCGGATGGTATATACTCCAGAGTTCTGAAGGAACTAAAAAATGAAATTTCAGACCTATTAGTAAAAAGTTGTAACTTATCATTAAAATCATCCATTGTACCTGAAGACTGGAGGATAGCTAATGTAACCCCCATATTTAAAAAGGGCTCCAGGGGCGATCTGGGAAACTACAGACCGGTTAGCCTGACTTCAGTGCCAGGAAAAATAGTGGAAAGTGTTCTAAACATCAAAATCACAGAACATATAGAAAGACATGGTTTAATGGAACAAAGTCAGCATGGCTTTACCCAAGGCAAGTCTTGCCTCAAAAATCTCCTTCACATTTTTGAAGGAGTTAATAAGCATGTGGATAAAGGTGAACAGGTAGATGTAGTGTACTTGGATTTTCAGAAGGCATTTGACAAAGTTCCTCATGAGAGGCTTCTAGGAAAAATAAAAAGTCATGGGATAGGTGGTGATAGTCCTTTCGTGGATTACAAACTGGCTAAAAGACAGGAAACAGTGAGTAAGATTAAATAGACAATTTTATCAGTGGAAGGGAGTGGGCAGTGGAGTGCCTCAGGGATCTGTATTGGGACCCTTACTTTTCAATATATTTATAAATGATCTGGAAAGAAATACTACAAGTGAGGTAATCAAATTTGCAGATGATACAAAATTGTTCAGAGTAGTTAAATCACAAGCAGATTGTGATAAATTGCAGGAAGACCTTGTGAGGCTAGAAAATTGGGCATCAAAATGGGAGATGAAATTTAATGTGAACAAGTGCAAGGTGATGCATATAGGGAAAAATAACCCATGCTATAGTTACACAATGTTAGGTTCCATATTAGGTGCTACTACCTAAGAAAGAGATCTAGGCGTCATAGTGGATAACACATTGAAATCATCGGTTCAGTGTGCTGCGGCAGTCAAAAAAGCAAACAGAATGTTGGGAATTATTAGAAAGGGAATGGTGAATAAAAAGGAAAATGTCATAATGCCTCTGTATTGCTCCATGGTGAGACCGCACCTTGAATACTGTATACAATTCTTGTCGTCGCATCTCAAAAAAGATATAATTGCGATGGAGAAGGTACAGAGAAGGGCTACAAAAATGATAAGGGGAATGAAACAGCTCCCCTATGAGGAAAGACTAAAGAAGTTAGGACTTTTCAGCTTGGAGAAGAGACAGCTGAGGGGGGGATATGATAAAGGTGTTTAAAATCATGAGAGGTCTAGAACGGATAGATGTGAATCGGTTTTTTACTCTTTCGGATAATAGAAAGACTAGGGGGCACTCCATGAAGTTAGCATGTGGCACATTTAAAACTATTCGGAGAAAGTTCTTTTTCACTTAACGCACAATTAAACTCTGGAATTTGTTGCCAGAAGATGTGGTTAGTGCAGTTAGTATAGCTGTGTTTAAAAAAGGATTGGATAAGTTCTTGGAGGAGAAGTCCATTACCTGCTATTAAGTTCACTTAGAGAATAGCCACTGCCATTAGCAATGGTAACTTAGTTTTTGGGTACTTGCCAGGTTCTTATGGCCTGGATTGACCACTGTTGGAAACAGAATGCTGGGCTTGATGGACCCTTGGTCTGACCCAGTATGGCATGTTCTTATGTTCTTATCAGTTACAATAGTAAAACCATACTAATAAAATAATATTTTAAAACTGCTGATAAATAGAATTTCTATTAATTAAAATCATATACATTTTTTTCAATTTCCCAAACACCAATAAAATATTTCAAAACAGCACATATATCAGATAACACCCAATAATTAAAACTAATAAGGATTTTAAAAAGCCCCTGCTGTCCATACATGGGAGCTCTTGATTTCCAGTCACCCTGATATTGTCGAGGATTGGAGGTTATCCTCTCTCTCTCACACATACTCACATGTCCATTCTCTCTCACATATACACTATCACATACATACACATTCATGCTCTTATACCCACCATAACCTCTTGCTCTCACAGACACTGACACACTCTCAGGCTGTAAGACACTCTCTCCCTCTCCACACACTCTTACTCCCCTGGATTTTCTCATACACACTCATGCTCTCATTCTCACTGGCTCCCTCACATACACACAAACACACATACCCAGGCAATCTCCCAATCATTCTCACACAAACATACACAAACACACACACACACACACACACATTGACCCCCAGGCAGGCTCCCATTCATTTTCACACCACTCCCTCCCCATCCTCCAGGCATGCACACATTCTCACACACACAGATCCCCAGGCAGGCACCAATTCATTCTCACACACAGACACACCCTCAGGCAGGCACCCATGCATTCACACACATACACCCCCAGGCAAAGTCCCATTCATATACATGCACACACACTCTCCTCTCTTTCTTTTGCCAGCAACCTCAGAGCCTCTCTCATTCCTCTGCTGCCACTGTCACTGCTGCCGCGTAGCTATTGGGGAGGTGCTGATTGCTGGTACTGGCACTGAAGCCCATTCTGCTGCCTCCTCTGTGCAGGCCCCGTGGGTTTCCACTTCCTCGTACATTGTGAGATCCACACAGAGAAAGTGCTACTCTTGCACATTCCCAAAGATTACATGTGCCAAATAGTAAAAAGTAATTTATTTGTTTTTACATTTGCTGTCTGATCTTAGTTTTCTAATCGGTTGGTCACAGGCTTTTTTTTTCCCCACCTTCCCTTTTTTATTTTTTTGCCAATTCCTTTCATATTTTTTTATATATTTTATAAATTTTGAATTATCAAAACTTGGCTGTTCACCAAAGCCTACCAAGACTCACACCACCACTAACTTCCCCCCTCCCACACACCATTCTGAAAGATCACAAAGACTCATGCTACATGACTATACCAGTAGCAGAAGTTATGCTCTATCTTTACACCCTGGTTACCCCTGAAAAGTTAACGTTATACTATTTATCCTACTATTTCCTAATAACCTGTTTTCTACATTTATAACCTTGTTACCCTTGGAAATTTAATGTTATAATGTATTTCCTACTAATTTGATATTTAATCCTCTCCTTCACTCTACCTACCACCACCCCAAGTATATCACAGGAACTAACCCATCCCACTAGTTGAACACCCTGCCTATAAAAAATCGCTAACCTTGTTAACCAAATGACAAAATTGTAAACCAATTTGAACGACAGTATGTAAAACTCTATAAATAAATAAATAAAATAAAAATATTGTCTTTTTTTCTATTTCTTCCCTCAAACACACAGTCAGGTTCTTATTCTCACATGCTTTCTCGCTCTCTCGCTCACACACACGCACACACACACACACACACACACAGGCTCTCACTCTCACATGCTGTCTGACTCACACACACAGACTCTCTCTCATACAATCATTCATACACACAGTCTCTCACTGGCACATGCTGTCTGACTCTCACACACACAGGCTCTCTCTCACTCCCACATGCTGTCTTGCTCAAGCACAGGCTCTCACTGTCACATGCTGTCTCTCTCACACACACAGAGGCTTTCACATGCTGTCTCTGCAAACATTCAGGTCTTCACTCCCACACACAATCTCTCAACTCATCTCATACACACACACACACACACTGTACAGGCCCTCAGCCTCTCTCTCACCTCTGGGCCTCCGCTTCACGGGTCGCCGCAGGATGGGATCTGCAGCGGCCCTGGTCTTCTCGGGCCGCCTGCAATGTGGGATTTGGAGCGGCCCGTAAGCACTGCACCTCTTCTGCACGCGGCTGATGCTCCGCCTCCTTCCTGCCCGTGCGGCTCCGGCAACATTTTTCTTCCGGGGCCGCGCAGACAGGAAGGAGGAGGAGCACCTGTAGGTTTGGACGCGACCTTTTTCTTCGGGCCGTGGTGATGTGAGCTCCACCATGGCCCTGCCGATCTTTCTGTTGTGTGTATCCAGCACACAGCAGAGCAGTAGTTCACTGCTCAGCCGCCAGTGGGATGAAGTCCACCGGCGGCCACATGAGCCTTCATGTCAGCCATCAGTGACTCGGCACCCCCTAATGCTCGGCGCCCTAGGCGATCGCCTAATTCTCCTAGTCTAGTGGAGATGTCCTGGGTCTGGCAAGAAATGTCTGGCCATTTAGGGAAAACCATCTGGGGAGGGATAGGGGAAGCAATAGAGAACAGGTCAAAAACATACAATGAAAGTATCAAAATAAATGTTCAAAAATATAAACTGTCTCAGGCCCAAAGAGTTATTCAGGCAGAATGATATAACTATATTTCTGTTTTTTTGTACCAGAACTATTCTCCACAGAGAATAAATGCCATACAAGTGCTACATTAGGTTAGTACAGCAGCAGTCTTCCTACTTTGAACTGCTGCTAGTAAATTCTTATTACACATGCACCTTACAATCTGCTAGGCTGAAAATCCTGGGATGAGAGTAAAACAAAAATTCCAGAAATAAAATCAACGCTTTCTGTTTTGTAATTTCTGTCCTGGCATTACTGATTTACCCTGTTATATAGAAACATAGAAATATGATAGCAAAAAAAGATCATATGGCCTATCTAGTCTGCCCTTCCATACAACTGCTCAGCTGTACATTCCTGACCACTACAAAGATCCCCTGTGCTCGTCCCGTGCTTTCTTGATTTCAGATACTGTCCTTGTCTCCACCACCAACATCGGGAGGCTGTTCCATGCATCTTCCACTTTTTCTCTAAGGAAATACTTTCTTAGATTAGTCCTCAGTCTATCCTCTTTCCCCCTCATCGCATGACTCCTCATTCCAAGGTCTTCTTTCCGTTGAAAGAGACCCACCTCTTGTACATTTATACCTCTGGGGTGTTGAAACATCTCCATCATATCTCCTCTCTCTCGCCTTTCTTCTAGGGTATATATGTTTAGACTTTAAGTCTGTAACCATATGTTTTACAAATCAAAAAACACAAATGAGGCGAACATAAAATATTTCAAATGAACTTGGTATCAGAATATCATAATGTGCTTGAAATAAATAATCTAATGCTTCTTTTTCTGTTATTATAGTCTATGGGGTCCATAGTCAGTAGGCCGGTTAGTAGAAAAGTTATCCGGCTAAAGTTAGCCGGATAACTTGTCCCTTATTTTCAGCGGAGAAACGACCCCCCTCCACCAGCCTAAAATTATAACTAAAACCCTAACTGGCTAGGTTTTCCAGTTATCCAGCCTTGTGTGGCAAGATAATGTGCTACTTAATCGGATATCTTGAAAAGATATCCAGCTAAGTAACGCTGTCATCTACAGATGTCAAAGATTAAATTAGCTGGGCCATCTCCTGTCTCCCCTCCCCTCCCCACAAAGCATAATAACAGCGTTACATAATATTCTAAAATCCTTCCCGCTCCTACCCCTAAACCTTTTTTAAAAGTCATGATTTGTCCGGTATTGGAAACTGGGTCCTATTGATTAAAACCTTAAAAGGAGCTCAGCCTACCTCCCTCACTCCCACTACCTACTCACCATCAAGAAAAAAGAGTAGCTCCTGCACCCCATTCCCACCTATACCTTTGTCTTCGCCGCCGGGAGTGATGGATTCTCTGCACCGCTCCCGGCATCTCCAGCACTGCTCTGACATAGGCAGTGCAGGAAGCATAAGCTTGAACGTAAGCTACGCTTCCAGTGCTGCCTCTGTCAGAGCAGTCCTGGAGGCGCCAGGAGCAGGGCAGAGAATCCATCACTCCCGGCGGGGCAGGGATGGGGTGCAGGAGCTATCCTTTTTTCTTGTGGGTGGGTGGGAAGGGGGAAGCTCCTTTAAAAGACTTAATCAGGGCAGGGCCCAGCTTCCAAAACAGGGAGAATCGTGATTTTTTTTAAAAAAAGGTTTAGGGGCAGGGGAGGAGAGTTTTAGAATATTATGTAGCACTGTTATTATGCTTTGGTGGGGAGGGAGTGAGGGGGATGGCCCAGCTTATTTGGTCTTTGACTTTTGTAGTTGACAGCCCTACTTAGCGGTTAAGTAGCACATTATTTGTCCATACAAGGCTGCGTAACTTTAGACCTGCTCTGAAGACTAGCCCAGCTGGATATACCCAATATTCAGCTATATTAGCTGGATATCTCAGCCGCTCCCTGGAACGCCTTTAAAACACCTCTTTTTTCACCGGCTATATTCTAACTAGTTACCCGGCTAGAATTTAGCCAGATAAAGGCTGAATATAACCAGATAAAGGCTGAATATAACCAGGTAAGCCATTTAGACGGATAACTATTAGGTTATCCGTTTAAATGGCTTTTGAATATCTACCCCCTATGTTTCTATATAACAAAGTATTCCAGTAATGTCAGAGCAGAAATTACAAAACAGAAGGCATTGATTTTATTATTGGAAATGTTATTCTCTCATCCCAGGATTTTCATTCTAGCAGATTGTATGGTGCATGTGTGATAAGAGTTTACTAGCAGCTGTATCAACCTAATGTAGCACTTGTATGGCATTTATTCTCTGTGGAGGATGGTTATGTTATTCTGATACCAAGTTTATTTAAAATACTTTTTATTCACCTCATTTGTGTTTTTGATTTGCAATATTAATAGAGGTGGCTGTTTATATCTTTCTATCACCATATGTTTTACAACATATTGGGACAGACAAAGGAGATAGAGCAGCTTTTAATCTAGATGATGGGGGAAAGCAGACAGTCGCTCAGAAGCGCATGGTTCAGAATGATGCATCGTTGAAGAATACTAGCAAAACAGGGAAGCTAGGGCAGCCCAATAGTGAGATTGCCACAAATCTAAAGTAGCCCAGGTGCTTTTAAACTAAAGATCAGACAGTTAAAAGTCACAGCAGAAAGATTCCAAATTACCCCTGTCAACTGATAAGTAGTTTGTTAATACAAACAAAAAGCAAACATGTGCAATTGGGACAAATCTACTTTCAAGCCTCAATTTATTAAACAAATATTTGTACTCTGTGGTATATAAAACTTAAAAAAAATAAAATAAATGACCAAAAAGTCAATTTATATCTTAACACTGAACCTGAACTCATTCACAAAATTATTTAACAACAAATATACTCAAGTCCAATGATCCAGCAGACGCCGCCAAAGCCCAGATCTGTTGGCCTAGTGCCTGCAAAGGCTTCCCACGTCCCAACTGGCTGCCTCGACCACCTGCCTCAACCACTCCATCAGGTCCCAATGGCAGAAATCCCATGCCACCCAGTCTGCATTCACGCTGTCCATCCGGCTGTAGGTCCACCAGACCTCCCGGCCCTTTTAAACCGCTGCATCCTCTACCTCAAACATCAACCAAAATTTAACAATTACAATACCCCACTAACCTGGGCTCAGATTACCCACCACAGATGGTGACTGACCACAAATCAGTCACTATTCCCAACCCTCCAAACTGCAGCCTCTAAGAAAAATGAGCAACCGCTCCAGTTACTCCCATAGAGTATTATTAAAGAGATCATTGCTGATGTCAGATAAATGCACTCCATCCAACCTGTGGAACAACAGGGCAGTGATAACTTGCCCAATTGAGCCTTACCCAGAACCCACTTTGTGGCACCATTCAGTTTGGTTATTGTCCTTCAATCTCCATGTCTCCACAGAAGTTGCTCGCCCACTTAGGCCAAAACAAAATATAAGACCACACCATTCTTGAGTCAGGAATAATATTCATTAACATTCCAAAATCCTTCCTAACTACAGCAATGAATTCCTTACAAGATATAATCCCCAGATCATTTCCTCCCAAATGGAACACCACGACTTACAGCAGCCAGAAAGTCCATAACAGCTGCTGCTTGACAGTGATCAGCTGATTCCAACGTATTCCCCTGAGTCCAAACCATCACAGCTGAAAACCCTCAGGAGCCATACCCAAGTGTTTGCCATACAGGAGGAGAGCACAGTCATGTGCTCAATAGACAAAGGAGTGGTCCCAGACCTAGGCAACCCCTTTTCCACCGAGCCCATGCGAACACCTGGGAGAAAAACAAAGGCAATTCGATTGTGCTTCCTGACACCCCACCATGCCCCAAACCCACTTAGGATGCAACGACCAATTCACTGAATATCCTCCTTTGGTAATTCCACCTCCACCATGAAAGTGGCTGCCCTCATGAGGAAGGAATGGATACCAAAATGCTGGAGATCCCCACCTAGCAGCCGTACGACTTGCTTCAGAACACTGGAAAACTGAGAACATGTCAGTGGTGACCCATCCTCATTTATTAGGAAAAAGGAACCGTTAGCTGGATGTTGTGCCAAGAACCCAATCATGTTAGCAACCGGGCAGACAGTCACATCCCCAGAAGAACAGAGGGTGATAGTATGTCCTTTACCCTTCTTGTCTGTCATTGATCTATGAATGCACAAATGCATGAAATTCCGAATATCATAACATTTTGTAAAAGTAAACCAGCTGAACTCTGCCAGGCCATTGAGGCAGCCACCAGTTCACCCATCCTCAAAGCCATGTAGAAGGCCAACACAAACCCTACCCTAATCAGGGTAACCTCATATGCCAAACAGCATACCCACGGCAAGCAACTGAACAAAGTGACCAAAATCATAGTTCTCAAAGGCCGCCACTTATCAAATATCAGACCCTGTGCCTCTCTTAGACATTTAACATACATTGAACAGGGAAGCTAGCAAGAGGATTTCCCCAGCCCATAACTTTCTTGAAGAAACCAAATCTTGCCAAATACAAAGGCACCATTCCTAGAGAATAGCTCTCTCTCTTTGCCCATAATATATATATCTCATAACCATATCATCTGGCACTGGTTCACCTCTCCATCCCAAGCCATGGAAAAAACTGTAAAAAGCATCCTAGCCTCACTTATACACTGCCTGGGCTACAGGAGCAAGGAAAGACCGGATCATTTGGCAGACTTTACTGCTCCCAATAGTCACATGTAGTTCGGGACCCTCGCTCCATACTGTTCTGCTCCCGGTGCCAACTGACAAAACAGGTCCCACTTGGAATAAGAAAGAGCATCTGCTATTGAGTTGTCGATTCCAGACACATGCTTCTCCCTTGCAGTAATGTCATAGGTTAAACACAACAGCATGAACATCCACAATAGTGCCAACACCCACTCACACTTAGCTGAAAAGTAGTACCAGAACAAAACCTTCATGTTCCTCAAACCATTGCCCCAAATTGTCAAAGCCATCACCAAAGGGAACAATTCCAGGAAGGTAATGTTCTTCATAAAACTGGTCTGGTGCTAAGCCTCTGGCCACCATTCATCGCACCAGGCAACCCCAATATGCTCCAAAGCCCACAGACCCTGCCACATAAGAATACAATTCCAGGTCCCTATTAGTCACCTCCAGACCCTCATCACCAGCACCCTATTAAAAAAGGGGAAGAAAGTTTCCCACACGTCAAGCTCCTCCCAAATGCCAGCTGTGACCCGAATGAAATGGTGCACACAGCGCCATTTTGCCATAGCAACCAACAGATGCCTAACAAATGCATCACCCATTGGACTAACCCTGCATGCAAAGTTCAAAGATGCACTGAGGGATTGTATATGCTGCAAAGTGACCTTCTTATTTATTTATTTAAAAGTTTTATATACCGCACAATGGGTAGGAAAACTATCCGTCTAGGCGGTGTACATGATTACTTACATACACAATAAATTAAAACATTACAATTTATACAAAAAATTATACTTGGTACTGTAGTAGATGGTAAATTACAACAAATGATAAAAATGTTATTGAAGATTGAAGGCTTGAGAGAAGAGATAAGTTTTTAAATGTTTCTTAAATTCTTTTCGGTTTGAAGTTAGACGGATATAATCTGGGAGAGAATTCCACAGTAGTGGACCAGCTACAGAGAAAGCACGCTTTCGGGTCAAGGATAAGGCAGCAGATCTTACAGAGGAATTTCCAATAAACATTTATCATATGAGCGTAGTTGCCTAGACGGTTTGTAGATTCTTAACAAGGAGCATAGCCAAACAAAATCAGTACTGTACAGTAAGTTATGAACAATAGACTGAATCTTGTATGTTGTGGAATTGGGAGCCAGTGTAAATGTTGTAGAACCGGAGTATTTATTTATTTATTTATTTATTTATTGGTTTTTATATACCGCCGTTCATCCTAGGATATCGCGTCGGTTTACAGTAAACAAAACAAAACGGCAGGCGTTGTACATAGAACAAGGTAGGAATAATTATGAACTAGTAAATAAATAACTAAGAGAAGAGGTAACATTGTACATATAACAACTTAATAATTAAGAATTAATACATAAATAACTAACAGTAAGAGTAACTAAGTAATATAAACGTAATGTGATCTCTGCGGGAAACATTGAATAACATACGGGCAGTCGCATTTTGAACTAATTGCAACGGATGTATAGTGGTTAGAGGAAGACCAAAGTATAGTGAATTGCAGTAATCTAGGGAGGTTAGGATTAATGCTTGAGTAATTAGCCGAAAATCATTTGGAAGGAGTAAAGGTTTAAGCTTTTTTAACATGTAAATTTTAAAAAAGGATTTTTTTACAATTTCCGATATGTTATGAGTCATATCGAGTCTAGAGTCAATGTATGTTCCTAGATTTCTTGCATGTGCTTTTATATTTATGATTTGATTGTTAAAAATGAATGTTGAAGGTGGTTGCAGAGGAGAGTCTGGTATAGTAGAGAGATAGATTAACTCTGTTTTGCTTGTGTTTAATTTCAGTCTGTTATGAGAAAGCCATGTTTTAATAGTAGAAAGATATAGTAGAAAGATATATCTTCATTGACTGCACCAATTCTCGAAGCTTGACCACCTTGTCTGCAGGAAAAAGCCTCACCATCACATCCGAATCCAACTCTGCTCCCCAAAAAGATAAGTTTAGACACTGGACCCTCCATCTTCTCATGGGTGATGGGAATGCCAAATTACGCCACCACCTGCAAAAAACAATTTGGAGCGCGTGCTGTCTCCAGGTGGGCCCATGAACTGAAAATCATCTAAATAGCAAACGACACTACCTAGCCCCACTGACGTCACTGTAACCAGTACACAAAGGAGCTGAAGATCTCGAACTGAGAGCAGGAAATAGAGCACCCAATGGGCAGGCAGCAATCAACATAAAACTGTTCCCCAAAAATAAAACCCAGCAGGAAAAACAATCAGGGTAAATAGATAGCAAATGAAGAACATATACAATGTCTGCTTTTGCCTGGAGCTCACCCTTACCTACCTTCCTCACCAGCTGCTCTTATATAGGGCCTTCTGCTGATGTCATCGGGGCCGCTTGTGAGTTTCCCCGCCACAGTCCCTTTAAAAGTCAGGGTGGGCCGCGTGTGCCTGAGGGATCCTGTGGGGGAAGGCGTGTCGGCGTCAGGTTGCTATGGGATATGGGATACGGGTGGTGGCGGCCTCCTCGGGCCACGTCCACGGGGTGAGCTACACAGCCTTGGTGGGAGGTGAGTAGGGCTGGCCATGGAGCGTGGCGGTAATCACAACAGAGAGTATACTGGTTGAAGGTTTGTTTTATATGACAATATGCTTGGTGATGCATTAGAGCCGTGGCGTCCGGCAGGATGGCACTTTGAGTCAGAGCGGTTTGTGCAGGAGAAAAATGAATATCAGGTAATTGTATTTTTAACTTGAGGGGATATGTGAAAAGAGGTTTGAGATTGATTTTATTAGAAATTGTGTTGTTTGTATGCAGAGAACACAATCGGTTGGAATGAGAAGGGATTTGAAACCTGCTTTGAGTAGACGGAGGCGTGTCTATATGGTGTAATCGCCATTTTGTGATGAAGCCAGGTAGGCTCTAAGTTACATGTGTTCACTATTAAACAAAAGTGGAAATAAATGTTTTTGGGTTTGATAAAGATGATGTTGGTTTTACAGATATGGGATATGGGATTAGTAAGTGAAAGCTTAGAAATGAGAAGAACAGCATGAGGCACATATTTCAAGTTGAGAGAATACCAGCACCGCCTTGTCCCCCTCCAAATTTTCATAAAAAACTTATCATACAACCAATCACTTATAAAACGCAACAAACAAGCTAGGTTATATGATTCCAAGTCGGGGACTCCCAATCCCCCTTCTGTCCAGTCTCTCTTTAAACATTTAAGGGGAACCCACATCATTTTCCCTTGCCAAAAAAAAAAAAAGAAATCAGCAAGGTATCCAGAGTATCAGATCTTTTCGTAATAAGAGAACTGGAAAATTTTTAGGGATGTGAATCGTTTTTTGACGATTTAAAATATCGTCCGATATATTTTAAATCGTCAAAAATCGTTAGAAGCGCGATACAATAGGAATTCCCCCGATTTATCGTCAAAAATCGTAAATCGGGGGAAGGGGGAGGGCGGAAAAACCGGCACACTAAAACAACCCTAAAACCCACCCCGACCCTTTAAAATAAATCCCCCACCCTCCCGAACCCCCCCAAAATGCCTTAAATTACCTGGGGTCCAGAGCGGGGGTCCCGGTGTGATCTTTTACTCTCGGGCCTGCGGTGCGTTGTAGAAATGGCGCCGGCGCTACCATTGCCCTGTCATATGACAGGTCAAAGGTAGCGCCGGCGCCATTTTGTTTTTTGTCCCCCGACGTCAGGAGCGTAGGAGATCGCTCCCGGACCCCCGCTGGACCCCCAGGGACTTTTGGCCAGCTTGGGGGGGCCTCCTGACCCCCCACAAGAATTGCCAAAAGTCCAGCGGGGGTCCGGGAGCGACCTCCTGCAGTCGAATCGTGTTGCCGTACGGCCGGCAACCATTTTGCACAAAATGGCGCCGGCCGTACAGCAACACGATTCTACTGCAGGAGGTCGTTCCGGACACCCGCTGGACTTTTGGCAAGTCTTGTGGGGGGTCAGGAGGCCCCCCCAAGCTGGCCAAAAGTCCCTGGGGTCCAGCGGGGGTCCGGGAACGACCTCCTGCAGTCGAATCGTGTTGCCATACGGCCGGCGCCATTTTGTGCAAAATGGCGCCGGCCGTATGGCAAAACGATTCGAGTGCAGGAGGTCGCTCCCGGACCCCCGCTGGACTTTTGGCAAGTCTTGTGGGGGTCAGGAGGCCCCCCCAAGCTGGCCAAAAGTCCCTGGGGGTCCAGCGGGGGTCTGGGAGCGATCTCCTACGCTCCTGACTTCGGGGGACAAAAAACAAAATGGCGCCGGCGCTACCTTTGCCCTGTCATATGACAGGTCAAAGGTAGCGCCGGCGCCATTTCTACAACGCACCGCAGGCCCGAGAGTAAAAGATCACACCGGGACCCCCGCTCTGGACCCCAGGTAATTTAAGGCATTTTGGGGGGGTTCGGGAGGGTGGGGGATTTATTTTAAAGGGTCGGGGTGGGTTTTAGGGATGTTTTAGTGTGCCGGTTTTCCTGCCCTCCCCCGATTTATGATTTACACGATATTTACAAAAACAAAACCGCAAACGATCCGATTCCCTCCCCCCCCCCCCCCCCCCCAGCCGAAATCGATCGTTAAGACGATCGATCACACGATTCACATCTCTAAACATTTTACAAGACATAAAGCCATTTTGGAGAAAATCACCATTTTAAAAAGATGCATTCTACCCCCCCAAAGATAATGGCAAATTTGCCCAAGACTGCAACTTCCTTTTTGTATGATCCAGTAATAAAGAGATATTTAGTCTATATAAAGCATCCAAATCTGGGGATATTAGCACACCTAAATATCTAACAGGACCTGCTGCCCACTTTATTTGGAACTGACCAGACCATACCTTAGAACAGAGCTCGAAGAGGCAAAAGCCTCCAACTTATCCATGTCAAACTTTAGACTAGAGAATTCTCCAAAATTTCTAAAAGAATATATTAGGGCCTGCAAAGATTTATTTATTTTTATATTTATTTTTAATTTTTCTATACCGAAATTCTTGTATGAAATACAAATCAATCCGGTTTACAAAGAACGGCAACTCGCCCGGGGCTTGTCTGGCCGGAGCTTTTTTACATTAAACAGTTAAACAAGGCTTATTTACATTAAGTCGATAAACAGGCTTATAAATATTGAACAGTTAAACAGTAAACAGTTAAACAAGACAATAAACCTAAGTAGATCTGATAAACAAGCGCATGAAACAGTAGGTCATGAGACACCAACTATAGAAATCATGGATACAACAGTGAGTCTAGAAGAGACTATAAAGATGATAGAGTTAAAATTTAGGCTGAGGATTGTCTGGGTTTGAAGAGTTCGTCAGAGGTTTGGCTTGGGGCAAAAGGGCAGGGTAGGTGGGGAGAGGGGGTAGTGGGTGGGAGTGGGAAAGCCTGGTTACATCATGAGTCTGGGAACGCTTGTCTAAAGAGCCAAGTTTTTAGATGACTCTGGTTCAGTCAGAAACACCAGGATATCATCAGCAAATGCCGCATATTTAAAATCACAAGTGCCCATCTTCATGCCCACTATGTCCTTTGTCAGTTAAACACAGGAGCGGTTCCAAAGAGAGTAAAAATAAAGCCGATGATAAGGGGCATCCTTGATGGGTACCTCTTTCTATGCGAAATATGTGGGAATGAACCCCGTTTGTAATGACATTCATTTGAGGCATGCTGTATAACAGTTTCACTACTTGATGAACACATCCTGACAGACCCATATGAGACAAAAGGCAAAATAAATACGGCCACTTCACCCTATCAAAGACCTTTTCAGCATCAAAACTGACCACCAAGAAGGGGCATGTCGTTGTTTCCCCAGTGTCATTCCCAACAGCAATAACCATATATTTGTCAGTGCTTAGCGCCTTCAGACAAAGCCAACCTGTCCCGGGCAATGACTTTAGGTAGATAAAAGCTAATCTATCTGCCATGATTTTGGTCAAAAGTTTTTTGATCATAATTAGTAAAGATATAGGGCGATAGGATGCTGTTGGTGTCAAATCTCTCCCTGGTTTGGACATTATCATAATTTGAGCCAAATTAACATCCTTCAGGTATTCCTCCCACTCAAGTAAAGCCTGATACACACCACCCTCAATGATTCTGCCAATAGAATTTTATAGAATTTGGTGTTATAAACATCTGGCCCAGTGCTTTCCAAGCCTTTTGCTTTGCGAATACCTTCGTGAATTTTCACTAAGCTAAATAGTCTATTCATCCAATCTAATTGACCATCTGAAAATTTAGGAATATTTACATGTTATAGGAATTGGGTACAATTTCTCATAATTACACTCCCCCCCCCCCCACCTCCCCCCCGAAGCATATAAATCTTTGTAATACAATTCTAAAGTCTTTACTGTCTCTATATTAGAGTTCACCCTAACTCCCGCCTTGTTAAAGTAGAAGTATGCTTAGGATCAGAACTCACTTTAATAATATTAGCCAACAGCTTACCTGTTTTGTTATTCTGTTGATAAAGTTTACATTTATAATATGCGATAGACTGCTTGGCTCGCTGATGTATCAAAGAGTTAATGCTATAAGATTAGTTAAGTAAGCCCTCTCTGTTCTCTTTGGTATTAGAAGCTACCAACCTCTTTTTATTTATGTTTAATTGTTTCTCCAATTGCATAAGCTGTCTATCAATATCTTAACTTCTTTTCATTACAAATGTGTTAATTTGGAATTAGGATGATAACTGGACAGCTCAGCTGGGTTTAAAGATGGGTTCTTCAAGAAAGGGTGAATCACAGCCAATTTTAAGGTAAAAGGGACATAATCTTCAATAAAGGAAGCATTAACCAGGTTAGCTAAAACACCACTTAATCTTGGTGCACGGAATCAACAGGAATCAAAGATACTATAAGATAGGGATGTGCAGAGGGACCCGCATATGTTACATTCGGTATTCGTATTCGTCGGGGGGCAGATACGTTGCATTCGGCAAGGGGGGCCCCGATCTGTTCATAGCATTCCATTCTTATTCATTTCCCGGCGAAAATTTAATTAACTACAAAATGCCACCCCCTCCCCACTCTCCTGACCCCCCCCCCCCAAGACTTGCCAAAACTCCCTGGTGGTCCAGCGGGGGTCCGGGAGCCATCTACTGCACTCACGCCGTCGGCTGCCGGTATTCAAAATGGCACCGATAGACTTTGCCCTTACTATGTCACAGGAGCTACCGGTGCCATTGGTCGGCCCCTGTCACATGGTAGGAGCAATGGACGGCCGGCGCCATCTTGTGCTCCTACCATGTGACAGGGGCCGACCAATGGCACCAGTACCCCTGTGACATGGTAAGGGCAAAGGCTATCGGCACCATTTTGATTACTGGCAGCTGATGGCCCGAGTGCAGAAGATCGCTCCCAGACCCCCGCTGGACCACCAGGGACTTTTGGCAAACTTGCCAAAAGTCCCTGGTGGTCCAGCAGGGGTCCGGGAGCACAAGATGGCACCAGCCGTCCATTGCTCATGGTACGCTGAAAGAAAGTCAGCACATTTCCTCTTTCGCTAATGACATTCAGCTTTCTGAACATTATTCTTTTTTACTCTCAAATTGGCAGTTAACCAGGGAGCATAGTGCCTCTGTTTAATACAATATGTTTTGACCAGTGCCAAGGAATCTAACACAGTGTGCAATGAGTTCTTCCAACTGCTAGTAAGGAGTTCACATTAGAATCAACTGGATCTAAAAAGCAAAGAGTCCATTGGTCATGGAGGAGGTCAGGATCAATTAGTGGATGCTATGAAACCAAAATAGGAGTGGCCTTTTTATGAAAAGGCAAATACAGCTGTTTGATCAGGCAATTAATTAAATAATGGTCCAACCATGGCACAGTGGTGCACTCATATATAAATGTTTCCTTGGGTTACCAGTGGTTTTGTATAAAAATAAGATCTAAGGTTTGACCATGCTTATGAGTTAGCCTCTGAACAAGTTGAGGCCAGCCTAAGGCTTGCATCAAAACCAGGAAGACCTTACAGATAGTACAATGAGGTAGGGCATCGACATGGAGATTAAAATCACTTAAAATGATCGCATTTTTAAAGTCAACCTTGTTGTCCAATAAAGCCATCAGTAAACATGGATAAGTTAGCAGCCAATGTACTCGGAGGACAATAGACTAAGGAAGGCTCCAATTCAGTGCAGACACAAGGAAGAGTGTTTCAGTTGAGATAATATTTTCAATCGGGACTAAAACCAACTGAAAGGAAATTTTTGCAACAATCAGAAGGCATAGTTAATCTTTATCTATAAGAGGTACTTGCTCCTTTCCTGGGTACAGAACTTTAAAAATGGTACTGTCCACCCGGAGAATGGTGCTGCAGTGACGTCACTTCAGGCACCATCCTCCAGTGAGGCCAGTGCTATTTTTAAAGTTCCAGACCCAGGGAAGGAGCAAATGAGCATTGCTCCTGCCCTTTAAGCTTTTTCAAGGCCCTGGGAAGGGGGTAAGTGGAGGATGGGATCAGAGTTCCCTGGCCCAGGCAAATTTGAATGGGAAAGTGAGAGGCCACAGTTGGCCTCAGGCCAGCTTTGAATTATGCCAGGATTGGGTGTCAGAGCAGCCTCAAAAGGCTCCATCTGGGCCCAGATTAAATTATGGAAAGGTGGGAAGGTGGCTGAGGATCATGGTAGGCCCAGTTTGTTTTTAAATGGTTCTGGGTTTTTTTGTGTTTTGGAGGGGTGGGTTTTAAAAAAAATGTTTTTGGTTTGGCTTCTATATATCCCTACATAGAAATTACATGGTAGCAGAATACCTCACCTCAGTCACACATGCAGAACACAGTCAGAAACTTACCAAATACAGACTAAAGAGACCATAAATATAAGTAGAACTGTACTGGAAACTGCAACAAGCCAAATCTGCATGTAGTGCAATAATGGGAAAAAACAGAAATATCACCTTGTTAAACATCAAATACAAAAACATCAAATACAAAAATATCAAACATCAAATACAGTCAAGAAATATAAAACATGAACCATACCAATAAAAAAAATAGATATTTCAAATCAGCTGAAACATAGAATAACATTCAATAATTAATAATGCATATTTTGTAAACCGTTATGATGGTTTTATGATGATGAACCCGAATGACGGTATATAAAACTCGATAAATAAATAAATAAAATAAATAATGCATATAACAATGTTTAAAAATCTACCAATTTCAAAACAATACCAAATAATTAAAACAAATGAGGAATTTAAAAAATCTACTGTGCTCCATATCTGTAACTTTAGATTTTCAGTCATGGATAAGAGTGGGGCACCAAACTTTATTCTCTGTCTCACATACACACACGCTCTGATATAAACATGTTCATTTTCTCACACATTCACAAGCACTCTGTCTTCTACTCTTACTCTCACATATACAAACAGGCTCTCTCACACATTCACAGGCTCACAAACTCACAGACTATCACACTGATACAAGCAGGCTGTTTAACACACTCACAGCCACTTTCACTCACACACACACAGACACTCTCTTTCATACACACACACAGACACTCTCTTTCATACACACACTCACAAAAACATGCTCTCTGATACACTTACAGGCACTCTCGCAAACTTAAAGGCTCTCCCACTCACTGGCACTCTGTCTCTCACACATACACACAAACAGGCTGCTTGCCATACTCACAGGCATTCTCTTTCACACACTCACATAAATAGGCACTCTTTCTTACTCAAACACACAAATAGGCTCTCTTGACATTCTCACAGGCACTCTCACAATCTCCAGGCTCTCCCATTCCCAGGCACTCTCTCTCACATACATACACACATACTGGGGAAATACCAATAGCGCCACAGGGCCTCTTCAGCAAACAGCTGCAGGAGAAATTCTGGCAGTACAGAAGGCCTCATTTGTTGCTAGTTGCAGGGGAAACACCAGTGGCCTCACAGGGCCTTTTCCTTCACTGGCTCCAGGGGTAGTGCGGGCATTCTAGAAGGGTCTCTTCTTTTGCTCTGCCAACGGCCAAAGACATGGAGACTCGGGGCACTGAATACCATGTGCCTGGTACTAACTATGCCCCTGTAAACAGTTATATTCAAACATAGACAGTTAGGGTTTTGGTTATTATCTGGCTTCATGTAGCCAGATAATTTTATGTGGATCTATTCAGAGGGATGTTTATCCTACTGAATATCTGAGAGAAGTTATCTGGATAACTTTAGCCAGATAATTTGTCTGCTCGCTGGTTACTGAACACAGACCTCTAAATGTTGGAAAAAAACCCCAAAACAAACAAAAAAATGGGCCTCTTGGTGGCCCTCTAACCCTACCAATGCCAGTGCAAAACCAGACCGGGCTCCGGGCCTACCTAGCTGGGCCTCTCCAGGGCCCTTCAACTCTCACCCCTGCCCTTTAAAAAAGGCAGGGGACTGGGAACCTTTTGGCCCCACTTACCCCATGAATAAGCCTCCTCAAGTTGGAAAGGTAGAGTGAAGCCCATTTGCTCCTACCCAGGGACAGATTTAGGATTTTGCTCCTTCTAGGCACTTGGTGTTTTCACTCCCCCGGTTTCTGTAAGGATCTGTTACAGGGTAGCAGAGGGCTGTTCTCTGCTGAATGAGCTTCAGCAGAGCTGGAAAGCGGCAAATTGTAGCCAGTCTGCTGCCCCAGACACAAACATAATAGGTGCCTATTGACAAATTCAGGGCTGCTCCTTCCCTGTCTGTGAGGGATTTGGAAATGGCGCCAGTCATTTTACTGTACATGGTAGAAATTTCAACGAGTGTGTAGGCTCCTCTTTTCACCATTCTCATACATACTGCTTGAAGCTGTTAGTAGTGATACTGGGATTTTTCCACAGACGAAGACACAATTTCTGGAAAAATAGCACATCATTACATACACAGAGTTTACACATGTTCCCATTCTAATATGAGGCTCACTGAAGCAGACATTCAAACCTGGCTTTTTGCTCCATTTCCTAGTCAGTACACACAGTACAGTGCAGTCCACTTCTGTAGTTTAAACCATTTATTAATGAAGAGCCATCGTTCTGCATCAGTCGTGTGACAGGCATAGAGAAGTTCAAAGTTCCAGTAATGGCATGCGTCAATAAATTCCAGCTTTTTTTTTTGGTTGCTCTGAAAATATTTCAGTTGCTTAAGAAGGAGAACCTCTGAACAGAGCAATGCTGATAACCCCTCTATAATTCACTGACTACCTAATTAGCCACTTGACCTGCTAGTGATCAGCAAAGTGGGAAAGTGTGAGCCATCCAAGCTAGACTCAGGGTCCAGGCCACTTGACCTGCTAGTGATCAGCAAAGTGGGAAAGTGTGAGCCATCCAAGCTAGACTCAGGGTCCATGTTCTGGAGGAAGCTGTGGCCCCTGGACACGGACTGACAGAAGATGGCAGGCCAGAAGTGAGTAAGGAACATGGGAAATAGGAAATTAATAGAAAATTGAAAAGACAGAGGAGATGTGTTGCCCCCAGGTTTAAGGGTTAAACTTGTCTCCAGGATTAAAATGCTCCCTAATTAATTAACAGCATATGCAACCTTTTGAGAAAAAGTAAAGGCAGCTCAAAATGGAGGTTTAATCTGCAGTTAAGCTAAAGCTTTTGGAGAGGAAGGCAGTTTAGTGCACATTGTGATACCATTTCAGATTCTGTGATAAGTGCCAAACCTGATGTATTTCCTGCATTCAACCACTGGGAGACCAGGTTTTCAATGAAGAGAGAGAGAGAGAGAGAGAGAGAGAGAGAGAGAGAGGAGAGAGAGAGAGAGAGAGAGAGAGAGAGAGAGAGAGAGAGAGACTTGCCATGATAGCATGGCCCATAGGCAGGTATTTGTATCCCTAGGGTAGGCCCACCTAGTAACTCGAGGTGGGGATTAGGTAAGTGTGTAGGGGGTTAGGGGCTACTTTGACATGCTACGTGACACCTACGAACAGAACCGTGGTCTCTTGTGAAGATTAGCTGGCCTTCGGCGTGAGGAAACTCACTCCAAGATGAGATTTGGGCAATGTTCTCTCAACCTAGCTTGATGTTACCCAGGTAGAGAATCCATCAAGCTAGGTTGAGAGAACCTTGCCCAAATCTCATCTTGGAGTGAGTTTCCTCACTCTGAAGGCCAGCTAATCTTCACAAGAGACCACTGTTCTGTTCGTAGGTGTCACGTAGCATGTCAAAGTAGCCCCTAACCCCCTACACACTTACCTAATCCCCACCTCGAGTTACTAGGTGGGCCTACCCTAGGGATACAAATACCTGCCTATGGGCCATGCTATCATGGCAAGTCTCTCTCTCTCTCTCTCTCTCTCTCTCTCTCTCTCTCTCTCTCTCTCTCTCTCTCTAGCCTTCAAATTGTCTGAAATATGCCTTACATGGCAATGAAACCTCACCACATGGTCATTTTTGGAATTTGCATCGCACCATACGATACGGTGCGATCGCATGCGAAAACGCCTTACCGCATTTTGATAAATGACCCCCTCAGTTATTAGTCTAGAAGTAAGCATGGATATATATAAATCTGGACTCAATGAGGATTAGGTTTTAATTTGTATGTTCTGTTTTTGTACACCAGTGTTTCGTAGTCCAGTCTTCAGGATATACCCAGCCGGTCAGGTTTTCAGGATATTCTCAATGAATATGTACGAGATAGATTGGCAGCATTGGATGTATCCCAAGGACTGGACTGAGAACCCCTGCTCTACACTGTATGTAGTATGAACACTGTTAAGTCTGGCAAATGTTTTGATGCCTTAGAAAGATCCTGGAGATCCAAAGAGTGACAAAAACAGGAGTGGCCAACAGTCCCCAAGAGCCACAAACAGACCAGGTTTTCAAGATATCCACAATGAATATGCATAAGATAAATTTGCATGCACTGCCTCCATTATATGCAAATCTATCTCAATCATATTCATTGTGGATGTCCTGAAAATCTGGCCTGTTTGTGGACTAGAATTGGCTAGCCCTGGCCTAAAGGTATAACTCTAATACCCCATCCAAATGACTAAATGAAACAGAGAAATATAAAGGTGCAGAAAATTATTGTTTCAAATAAAATTGGTACACTCTGTTGAAGGAAATTTCCTTTCTCATAGAACTTGCAGATTAAGTGGGTAGAGGAATGAAAATTTGAAAAGCAGAATGCACCGGGATGAGAGAATTACATTGGGATTGTAGCTGATCAAAGATGAAGAGTCAGCTGTTATAACAGCTCCATCAAGGCCTGAAAGGCAGACCAGAGGAATAAAGAGGAGCGCTTCCTGAGCAAGTTAATCTTTGGAGCAGGGAGAAGAACAGACCTGTCATAACATCAGGGGGAGCAAATTTAAGAGATAAGGAGATATAATACATCACTGAAACAGTCTTGTAATAGGTAACAGTACTCTAGAGTCATCTATAATAGGTAACAACAACCCAGAGCAGTTTTGTGACAGATAAGAGCAATCTTTTAATATGTAAGAGCACCTTGGAACTGTCTTGCATTAGATAAGAGTAGCTAAGTGCAAGCTCATAATGTAAAAGTACCACAAAGCACTGTTGTAATAGATAAGAACATATCTGAACTAGCCTTGTAATAATAAGAATTTTCCAGGATGGTCTGTAAAAACACCTCACAACAGTCTTGTAATATATATATGAATGCCTAGAGCAGTCTTATAAATGAATGTTTCAAGAGCAGCCTTGCAATAGATATGAGTACCCACACCAGTCTTGCAGTAGCTGGCAAACCTTCTGGAATAGTTTTTCAATAAGTCAGAGCATCCTGGGACAATCTGCCTTACGAGTGCCTCTGGAGCCTTATAACATTAAGTTACAAGTTGGCTTCAAGAACAGATTGGAGGAAACCTACAACAGCCAGTACAAGACGAAAACCATTTAGGAGGACAGAGTACAGAAGTTTTGTGGCTAGTCAGTTGAGTTCATGGCACACACAAAAAGGAATTAACTGCTTCCCTTGTTCATGGCAATAAAATGCCCACTAGAGGGGGCTGTACAGTAAAGATCATCCCTTTTTGAAGCCAGGGTAGAGAACATTAAAGAGAGGATATAGTCCCTTTAAAAGCATGACAGAAGATAACAGTCTGGGAGGTACTGTAAAACAGCTTTATAAAACACTTTATTTCCTGTTCCCAAGCACCTTTCCTGTTTCACGGCTGATTAATCCTGAATGGTGAGGCATTATTCTCCCCTGACAAGCCCCACACCATCCTGTCACTGCTAACTGAGCTGTAATAGAGAACATTACATACATTTACCAGATAATAATCGCCGTGTGGTAATTTAAAGTGCTGCTTTGTATAATTTCATACAATTTGCCTCTCATGTCAGGAGAGTCAGCATTGCTTGCATATTAATCCGCCCCACCTCACAAACCAGCAAAGTTAAAATTGTGCAGTGAATTAGTAACAATGCAACCCATTTCCATAAACACAATTTCAAGTGTAGGTCATTTGCCAGGGAGACCAAAAAACAGAGAACACACAACACTAGTTTTCTTTGCTACTCCTCTTCAGTATTCTCAGGTTTTTGGTATCTTCTCTCCAAAATTTGAAAAAGGTGGACGTGCTTCCTCCTTCATGCCCTAGATGCATAGTACACAGATTTGCAAAAGATAGACACATATATAAAAAACGGCTCATAGCACGTCTGTAGGTCTTCACAAGGTCACTGCCATAACAGTCAATTAAAACTGGACAAAATATCTTCTCTACGCTTTACTACCGGACAACTACTTGAAGTCCCAAGTCGAAGACAAGATCATCTAACAGAAGGGAAGGGAAATTCTTGGTGGTTGACTCTGTTACAAAAAGGACCTCGCATATTGAAAAAAACTGGGAAAAAAAATCACTATGATTTTGAAGCTTTGGGGATTTGCTTTTTAACTGTCACTTTTCCTAGTAATTGTGCTGTCAAATAATGTCTGCTAGATTTCATGTCTGATTGACTTGCAGAAGCATCTTGAATTTGTTTTGCATGTCAAGAAAATTAATTTGCATCTAACAATTTTTCTGACACAGTATTATGAGGACCAGTCCTTATACAACATCAGTCCTCAAAAAGGTTAGTTTTTCTCAGAATTTGTCTGTATGTATTGGAGTTAATTTTCAAAAGGTTTTCCATGCATAAAAGTCTATTGAAAATTGCTACTGTGGCAGGCCTAATTCCTTTGAAAATTACCTTCATTATGATTATAAACACCATGATCACACATCTGTCCCAAACTGGTGTATTTATTATGGCAGCTGTATCACTGTTCTGAAATGTCAATCACTGATCTTACCAGTGTGAAAAGAGGCGAGGAAAGATGGGATATTAGGAAAAGGGGGAAGAACTGATGGAATAAGAGAGGAGATTGAGGGGTGAGGAAAGGAATGGAGAAAATGCGGAAGGGGATAGAGGGAAGGGGAAAAGGGATAATACAATGTACAATGGGACCTCAGGTAAGTTGCATCTGAGTTGAATCCAATTTCTAGTAGTAAAAAAAAAGTTTTATATGTGGCAAAGCAAATGTATGTTAGCTATTTGTTTTTTTTTTTTTCATTGTATGCCATGTCTAATGTACTGTATTTGAGAGACATGCACTAGTATCACAGTACATTTGAGAGATGTGCTATAGTAAATACATGCATACTAACATAGTAATGATGGAAAATGAAGACCAAATGGTCCATCCAGTCTGCCCAGCAACTTGCTCATGGTAGTAATTGCTGCTCTGTGCTGGTTACCCCCATGCGTTCTGTTAAGGATAATAATTGCCACTCCCTGCAGCTTAACTCAATGGACTCTTCTTCATTTCCAACCTCTAACCTCTAGAGATCCATAGTGTTTCCCATGCCCTTTTGAATTAATTTATTGTTTTAATCCTTACCACCATTCATGGAGGGCATTCCAGACATCCACCACCCTCTCTTTGAAGAAATATTTCTTTATGTTAGTTCTGAGGTGTCTCCCTGGAGTTTCACTTCGTGACCTCTAGTTCTACTGTTTTCTTTCCGACGGAAAAGGTTCAAAGATTGGGATCATTAAAAGCTTTCAGGTATCTGAAGGCCTGTATCATATCTCCCCTGCACCTCCTCTCTTCCGGAGTAAATATTTAGATCCTTCAACCTCTCCTCATAAATCTTCTGATACAAACCACACTATTTTGGTCACCTTTCAGTTCTTCCAATACGTCGGGTGGTGGGGAGAGAACAAGTGTCTGTCAAGAGTTGGCCAGGAGTGGGGATCATAGGTCTTCTTGTGGCTACAGGCTGAATGGTGTTTGAAGGAGCCTGGTTTTTAATTGGTGTCTGAAAGTTATTAGGTCTGAGGTTTGTCTGATGTTTGTTGGGAGAGAGTTCCATACAGTGGGAGCTGATCCTCGAAAGTTTCACTTTCTTGTGCATGTGGGACATATTTTCTTGAAGGCTGGCACGATTACCTGGGTTTGTGATACTAAGCATAGTGGGTGGTTTGGCATGATTGGGATGTGGTAGCTGTTGAGCTATAGTGGTACACTTCTGATGATAGCCTTATAGTAAATACAAAAAATCAACATCCTCTTGATACTTTGCTGAAATGGACAGGATTCTATATATAAGAACCAAAGAGCTAAGAGAAACAGATAAGTATGAGAAAAAAATGTGAAGCTTGCTGGGCAGACTGGATGGGCCGTTTGGTCTTCTTCTGCCGTCATTTCTATGTTTCTATAACTAATTCAAAAATTCAAACATTTTGATATCTAACTATCTAAAAAAAATTCTAATATTTAACTATCTCAAAAAAAAACTTTTTGTGGAAAGGGTTGGTGGTTTCATATTAAGTTAACACTGTTACTACCAGGTAATCAGGACCATTGTACGTCTGTAATCATTAACCGCCAACCTCCTTCCAAAACTGTACTGTTTTCTTAGAAAAAAACATTTTTAAGCACCAAAAATGGGAATAATTCCATCTGTGTAATATCCTTAAATGTCCAAAATATTCAAGTGGTACAATCAAAGCAATTGTGTTCTTAGATCCACTGCATCAAAATATAATTATGCACAATCTTACCCGGTGGTAACAGTGTTAACCTAACATGAAACCGCCAACCATTTCCACAAAAAAAAATTTTCTGAGACAGTTAGATATTAGAATTTTTTTGCGATAGTTAGATATTACAATTTTTTAATTAGTTCATATATAGGATCCTGACCATTTCAGCAAAGTATGAAGGGGGTGTTGATTTTTTGTATTTACTGTTTGAAGTTACACCTTCCAGTGGATAACCTTGTAGGCCAGAATTAGAATTCTGAATTTGACACGCTAGAGGTCTGAAAGCCAGTGGTTGGCTTCAGGGTTTACACAACACTGTGTTAAAGTTTGTTCCCTAAAGAGTGATTTTCATGACATTATAACCTGTGCAAGAACACGTTTCTTGTGAGGACTGCAGTTTCACTATTATACTTAAAAGTAAACCACAGTTTGACAACTGTATTTAAGGAATGAGATAGTGACAAATATATTCAAAGAAAAACAGATCATCCTCTTTCATTTTCCTCTTCATGGCCTCTGGGGATGGTGGCTATGAGCAGAACAGACTTGCATCATTGTATTTTGTTTCAGTTTAAGCTTCTACATCTTGAGGACAATTAAGTTGTCAAAAAGAGGCTGTGCTTATACATTTTCAATCAGGAAGATCATATCATAGCAATGAAATGGAATCAAACCCCATAAGAAGGAACGGGTTTAAAGAATGACCAATCACTTAGTGCCCGATGGAATTTTTTGTAGAAAAACTGATTTCCCAGTGGTCTGCAAGTACTAGCCCTCTGTGGATCAGCACAGGTTCAATAAGATTATGGTCAACTATAATCAGAAGGTAGATCTAAAATTATTACAGTACATTGCAATACCAAAATTATTCTAGAAAGACAACGCCAGCACTTTTTGTTCAGTCCTTTCTCACTTGCTGCCGTTTCTGTTTTGTTGGAATATTGCTGAACAAAATTTAGGACAGAGCTGGGCACTTCCTATGCCTATTTATATGCCAATACCCAGAATACCACAACTTAACAGCTGTGCTCTGGAAATGAATTCTGATTTCTTGGAAAAACGGAAAGTTCTACATGTGCAGACAGTTGTGCAATCAAGTAGGAAATATTTTCCTACTCTAAAATTAGTCATTTATTACTTACATTTTGTCAGATAGCTTGGCAATCTCTCTTTCATACACATGCACACCCACCTACCCACCCCTATTCTGCTCCCATTCCCTTTTCAGTCAATTAATTTTTAATTTATAGCTAAAGTGCTATCATTGCCTGAACTGTTGAACACGAACAAAATTAATAAAAATGCAAAACATTATCTCTGAAGTATCTGAACTTAATTTGTGAATTTAGAAACTATCTCCTTCATACCAGGGGTTAAAGCGATTTCCGCAGATAAAAAGTGTCTTGCCCATGTTTATTCACTGAAAGCTTGCTATCTATGTGGCCACGATGGGTGGATTGTTAGCCCCATTTAGAGGAGGTGCTCCTATAGGTGTCGGGGGGAGAAGAAGTGCACATGTAGATGGCATTTTCAGGTCTTCAAACATATTTTTCCAGTGAAAATCTACCGACAGAAACCTCAGTTGCAAGAGACCATGCATCCTTTGACCCACATCAAGTTTCAGAGCTAAAGTACTTGCTGTGCTTTTGCTTTGAGAGTTGATGCAAAGCCTGCAGGTATGAAGTAGGCACAGTCTTTATCCCATTAAAGATTATTAGAAAACTGCTCCCTAGGCCTGTAACATCATCTCCCAATGCTTAAGAGATAGAAGGTCTATTTGAATACATCACTGTGAGTCTATGTAAAGCCCATTCCTTTTGATATCTCTTTAAACTCCTGATTATATTTTTGTTTGCCTCCCTGTTAGACTGTCTTTTAATGTTATATTTTGAATATCCTTATAATGCTTGAGTTAGTTGTTGAGAATGGTGTTTTCGTGTGCCCATGGGCCTCAGCCCGACCCAGACCTTCAGGGCCAAGCCAAGGGTTGACGGTGGCCCCGCGTGGCTGACGGTCTACCCTCCGCCAGGCCGGCAAGCTCCCATGGTCAACATCCAAGGATGATGGAAGGTGAATGGTCCTCCGACCATTCCGGGCCCTTTTGGACCTGCTGCAAGCAGCACGGAGCAACAGGCCTGGCCTGAGGTTGAGGGCAGACGGGCCTTGACATGAAGACATGACTATGGAGTGATGCGACGGCATCCAGACGAAGACACATAGCTGATGCAACGGCATCCAGGGACGAGACTCTTGACATCCACAAAGGCAACACGAGGCATGGACATTGGCACTGTCTCTCAGGGCGCCCTACTCAGGCCACCCGCGGGACTGAGTCGCGGACCACCCTGTCCGTTATGTGCCCTACACAGCCCCAAAGGCTGGTCACGGACCACGACGGGAGCGGGACAGCACAGAAACACACATCCGGGACTTGGCGGCTCAGGAGCACAGGACAACTGTCCACCGGCAGGCTCGTCCACTCAGGAGTACTGCATCTGAGGGACCCCCGGCCTACCGGACCAGAAGGCTCGAGAGTGAAGACGAGGCGTGGCGTAGGAAAGGACATCAAGGAAGGCAGGAACACTAGGACGTAGAGGATCACGAAGACACCTGGACATGGACCTCAGGCACGAAGACTTGACATGGAACAGCAGGACGAAACAAGGAGCTCCTAGAAGACTGGAAGACCTTACATGGACTCTGGCAGGTCGGAGCCTCCAGAGCGAAGACTCCATGACGATGCAAGGCCAGGAACAACAGACGGAGCAGCCCTTTATAGGGCTGAGCAGGAAACAGTCATCAAGGTGGGGCCAAGACACTTCCTGTGTCTGGCCCTTTAAATGCTGAGAGAAGACGCGGCCACGCACCTAGGGAGAGTGCAGGAAGCTGTGCAGGACCACGGACATCGGCCTGCACCGTTGTCATCGCGGAAGACTTCAGAAGAGGCAGGGCTGGCCTGGGACGCAGGCCCAACGTCGGCAGCGGCTCCAGCTGCTGCAGGAGGCCCCGGGGGCGGCTCCAGCCGCTACTCCAGCCCGGGGCTGCGGCCTTAGTGCCGCGAAGAAGGAAGTCAGCGTCGGGGGCGGTCCCAGCCCCGTTGAAGGCCGCGGCTCTGGCCACGGGAGCCAGAGGAAGCACGGGCGGCCTCCGGGTCGCGTGGGCAGGCCGACAGTGGCGTCCTGCCGCGTCGGCGAAAACGGCAGCGTGGTAAGTGAGCCTGCTCACGGGGGGACCTGCGGGCAGCACGATTCATGACATTAGTGGATTGATTTAATTTTTGTGGTATATATATGAAAGGTTGAGAATTAAATAATATAATGTTATATAATGGAAGGATTATCAAGTGTATAATGGAAAATGATAAATAAAATAATTTAAAAAAAAAGAAAAAGAAAACTGCTCCCTATACCCCCTGTTATTGTTCGGTGTGGTTGTGGACCCCTGGGTCGTAGTGAGAGTTGGCTTCACCCTCAGGGAGGAGCCCTGTGGGGACTCACTACGACAGGCTCTAGCCTCAATAGACAGACAACAGTAATAGATTTTATTAAGCAGGAATGTAGGCAGCGCGGGTTACGCCGTGAATCAGGTGGAGATGAGAGAGAAGCACTCGTAGCAGAGGAGCAGAGAAGATGAAAGCACTCACTTGGTAGAGATGAGGCAGGTAACAGAGAGCACTCGGTAGTGGCCTGAGGTATGGGGTACTCCAAAGGTCTTGTCACCAAGGTGGTAGATGATGGTACTCACAGACAGAAGTAGTAGACTCCTGTAGGCGAGATGGCCCTCTGAGGAGCAGATAGCCAGAGCACAATAGGCCCCTGAGGAGTGGGTACCTTAAGTCCAATTTCAGTAGTCAGGAACGAATACTGCGAAGTGAAGAGAAGATCTCCGTAGGAGTGGAATCAGACAAGATGGAAGTCCTTGCTAACTCGCTGGATGTCAGGAAGCATAGGGTTTAAATACCTCTTGGCAGGTGACGTCACAGGTGGGAATGCCCCAGAGGTTTCCGCCTTGATGGCAACAAGAGGGAGGCTGATGCATGCATGGCCTAGGTAACTCCATCATCAAAATGGCGTCTGGGATCACTCACGTCGTCCCGGGGATGCTGGGGAGAGTGGCGTTTCCAGGCTAAGGCCAAAAAACTCCTCAAAATCACTGGAGCAAGCAAAAGAGAGGTGAGCAACAGAGGTCGCAGCCGTCTACAACCGAAGGGGCGCAACGCCCCCCTCCCCCCACCAGAGTACTTCCATTGAAACTCAAAGACAGCAACTGGCCCGTTATGATGGTCTCATGTGTGTCGCAGCCCCTCTCTTGGTTTTAAAATTTGGAAGAGAGACTAGTGGAGCTTTACGTGCTTCCCTAGCTCATCTTTTCACCATATGAGTCATCTTCTTGGACTATAGTGTGTAACACAACATGTTTGCTAATGTAGATATGCCTTGAGCTTCAATAGGTTGGGAAATACTAGTATAGGGCAATGATGAACAAACAGTGCCATAAATGTACTCTTTTAGGATGCAAATTAAAAATATGGCTATTCAAAAATGTATATAATTTAACTTAAGAACATCAGAATATATAAGAACCACAAAGAGGGGAAGGACAAAAGATAATATTCTATCATGAAGAACAAATCAAACAAGAGAATGCAAGACTTTCAAACTAGAGATGTGAATCGTGTCCTCGATCGTCTTAACGATCGATTTCGGCTGGGAGGGGGAGGGAATCGTATTGTTGCCGTTTGGGTGTGTAAACTATCGTGAAAAATCGTTAAAATCGTGAGCCGGCACACTAAACCCCCCTAAAACCCACCCCGACCCTTTAAATTAAATCCCCCACCCTCCCGAACCCCCCCCCCCAAATGCTTTAAATTACCTGGGGATCCGGCGGTGGTCCAGAACGGCCCCCTCAATAGAATCGTGTTGTCTTCAGCCGGCGCCATTTTTCAAAATGGCGGCGGCCATAGACAAAAATGATTCGACGGAGGAGGTCGTTCCGGACCCCCGCTGGACTTTTGGCAAGTCTTGTGGGGGTCAGGAGGCCCCCCCAAGCTTGCCAAAAGTTTCCTGGGAGTCCAGCGGAGTTCCGGGAGCGATTTCTTGCCGCGAATCGTTTTCGTACGGAAAATGGCGCCGGCAGGAGATCGAGTGCAGGAGGTCGTTCAGCGGCGGTCCGGAACCCCCGCTGAACAACCTCCTGCAGTCGATCTCCTGCCGGCGCCATTTTCCGTACGAAAACGATTCGCGGCAAGAAATCGCTCCCGGAACCCCACTGGACTCCCAGGAAACTTTTGGCCAGCTTGGGGGGGCCTCCTGACCCCCACAAGACTTGCCAAAAGTCCAGCGGGGGTCCGGAACGACCTCCTCTGTCGAATCGTTTTTGTCTATGGCCGCCGCCATTTTGCGGCGGCCATTTTGAAAAATGGCGCCGGCTGAAGACAACACGATTCTATTGAGGGGGCCGTTCCGGACCGCCGCCGTTCTGGACCACCGCCGGATCCCCAGGTAATTTAAAGCATTGGGGGGGGGGGTTCGGGAGGGTGGGGGATTTAATTTAAAGGGTCGGGGGGGGGTTTTAGGGGGTTTTAGTGTGCCGGTTTTCCTGCCCTCCCCCTTCCCCCGATTTACGATTTTTTAACGATAAATCGGGGGAATTGGTATTGTATCGTGGCCCTAACGATTTTTTGACGATTTAAAATATATCGGACGATATTTTAAATCGTCAAAAAACGATTCACATCCCTATTTCAAACAACCCTTGATTAAGCTGTGAAACCATCATCTTGTGCTAATTATCCATACTCTTTGCATTATGCACTTGATCAATTCTAACATGTACTAGAAAATTTCCCTTGATAGATATTAAGACCTACCCATGTATACCACGTTGGTAACCAATCTTAGGGGCCGATGCAATTTAAATGCGCTGAAAGCGGGCGCTAAGTGTTCAGCGCCTGCTTTCCTAATCTGCGCCCAGGCACCCCTCCTGTGATGCCATGCAATATTAAAATTAGAGGTGCGTTGTCAAGGAGGCGCTAGGGTTGCACACTGAAGTCCAACCATCAACCCCCCACCCCCTGCCCTCCCCCAAAATCAATACATTCAAACCCCCCACATCTCCGGACCCCCAAATTCCAACATCAAATCCCTTTCAAGGTTCTATGGGGGTTCTGGTGGGGGGGTTGGGGGAGAGGGAGGGTGCAGGGGAGTGGTCGATTGGAGTCCAACACCTTTGTTATTTTGAGTGGGCTTGATATTGACTTTGTAGGGGCAGGGAGTGGGGGGTTTGAATGTATTGATTTCAGGGGGGAGGCCAGCAGGTGAGGTTTGATGATTGGAGGACAGAGTGTGTAGGGTTGAATGTATTGACTTTGGAGGGACTAGGGTGTAGGGGGTTTGATGGTTGGACTTCAGGGGTGAGGAGGGCTAGAGGTTGTGACTTAAGGGGGTGGGAGGTATTGGTATTAGGGCCAGGGCCGCATTTTAATTGTGTGCTTTGGGGAGTAGGGAAAGAGGAAGGGGGCCAGACATTTTGGGGGTGTCAGGGCCACCTCGACTGGTAGCCCCGGGTTGAGATGGGGGTCATCACTGATCCCACTCAACCTCCCCATTTCCAGTGATTTTTTTTCCTTATGCCACTTTAAATGTGCAGCAGGAGCTTCAGGATCTGCGTTAGGGTCCTGGGCTTCCTGCCGCACATCTAAAGCATTTCAAATATGTGTCGATATTTCATCGTGGTTGACCACCTTATCAGTAGGCCATTTTAAAATATTTACATAAAATTGACCAGTAATGACATTCTTTGCATGCATTTGCATTATTCATGCATGTAAATCACATGCAAAGAAAGTCATTGTAATAGGGGAGGGAATCTGGGTGGGGAGGTGAAAATTTTATATATATCGCACAATATATGCTATATAATGCGCGTTAGAGCTCTAACATGGCTTGATGAGCTAGATAAGTAGACCACCCTGATCTACCCACTAGGGATGTGCAGCAGGGACGGATTAGTCCCATTCGGTATTCGTATTCTTCGGAACCCAAATCCATTGCATCCATTCTCGGGGGACCCCGATCCGTTCATTAGTTACATATGTATTCGTTTCCCCCTAAAAAAAACCCATCCCAACCCTTTAAATTTAATTAACTACAACACCCCACCCTCCAGACCCCCCAAGACTTGCCAAAAGTCCCTGGTGGTCCAGCGGGGGTCCGGAGCGATCTCCTGCACTCGGGCTGTCGGCTGCCGGTATTCAAAATGAAGCTGATAGCCTTTGCCTTACTATGTCACAGGGGCTACCGGTGCCATTGGTCAGCCCCTGTCACATGGTAGGAGCAATGGACGGACGGTGCCATCTTGGCATATACGTTGCAGATTGCAAATACGTTGCAAACGAATGCACACCCCTACTACCCACTGCATGTTCAATGGATATCAGGCTATCTACTTAGCCAGATAAGCGGCTTTCTCAGCTAAGTGGGCCCACTGAACATAGTAGGTGCAACTTATTCGGCTAAGTAGCGCTGAATATCGGCCTCCTAGATTTAGCCAGTCAGGGGGTAATTTTGTAATATCGCACATAAAAAAGTTGCCAAATATGAGCATAGTTTACACCAATTTTCAAAGCAGACTTGGGCGCATAAGTCCACTTTGAAAATTATTCTACCAAGTTACACCTGCTAAAATTTCCACACATATTTTTTGTAAAAATTTATGCAAACTCTTTTTAAAATCCAAAAATAAGCACATAAGTCTAAACCCTTTTGCAACTCTGACCCCAAGATTACCTCTATAAAGCCTGGGTAAACTTAGGAAAGATGTGTAATTTTACTCACATTTTGGGCAGGCGATTTTATAAAAGGCCATTTCTGCATGAAAATTAGTTTCCCAATGGAAGAGCGATTTTCACCCCTATATGATAGAACTTTCATGATCAGATGGGAACAGTCAGGATTTGTTGAATTTTGGTAGAAAGGTTAAGAATCTTTAGCAAACATTGCATGAGTCAAGTGAGGAGGGTAAGGGGATGCTGAGGAAATTGGCCTTCATGGACTAATTCTTCCATGTGTGGACAATTTTCAATGAGTTCCATCACATCTGATCTAAAGACACAGGAGCAGCACCTTGGGTCTTCATGCCCTTCATTTCGTCATGTGCGCTCACTAAAAGACAATTAATTGTGATCAGAATTAACCTGATTCTAACAGAGTATTAGAAGTAATTCTTTGAACTGCCATTTCTGATAGATTTCCTCCCAAACTCATTTTCCTTCTTCCACATTTTTCTATTTCAATGGATAATGCCATCATCCAACCTTAGGTTATCTTTGACTCTTCTCCATCCGTCTCTATTCACCTTCAAAATAATGCTAAAAAATTCAATTTCTTTTTGTATAATGTCTTTAAAATCTTCCAGTTCCTTTCTGACCATATTACCTAATCCACTCTCTTTGATTTCTGCAACCACCACCTTACAGGTCTGCTGCCAAACCATCCTTCTCCTCTACAATCTACTCAAAATTCAACAACTTATCTTCCTCCATTGACCTTATGATCATGTTAGCCCTCTTTTCACAGTTCTACATTGGCTCCCTGTCTCTGCATTCAATTCAAACTACTTCTTCTCTCCTACAATAACATTCATTCTGAGCTTTACGTTACCTCTCCTTTCTTATCTCTCCCTACAGTCCTCCTCATGACCTCCATTTGTCACCAATTGGTTCCTATTTGTGCCTTTCTCCTCCATTGCTAACTCTACACTTTCTGTCTTGTGTTACCATGTACCTGAAATGGCTATCTTGAGTTAGTGTGTGTTGGTCCTTCTCTTGCCATAGTTAAGTCCAGCTTAACCCACTTTTTTAGGTTGCTTTTAAACTGAAACTCCTGACTCTTCCTGATCTTGACCCTCTTTAGTGGAGGAGTAGCCTAGTGGTTAGAGCAGTGGGCTATGAATTAACCAGGGAAGTGAGATTCAAATCCTGCTGCTGCTCCTTGTGTCACTTCATCTCTATTACCTCCAGTACAAATTAGATTGTGAGCCCTCTGAATGTTATCCACTTCAAAGTGTCTAAAAGGTGGAATATAATTAAACATGTTTTTACTGATAGTCTTAAGCAATTACTGATAATACCTTGTTTCACAAAATCCTATCACTTTTCTGCATTAAAACAGCAGTGGTTACTTGTTAGAACAAAAGGAAAGTTAGCAGGTGAAGGAATTTAGCTTGTCAAAGACACTATTAGTAATTGATGTTTATATGGTTCATTACCTGCATTTCTTTTCAGCTGGGAATGAGAAGAGTTCCTGGAAAGATAACATTTCATGTTCATTTTTTTTAAGTTGTCCAGTTGCTATCTTGTTTAGAATATGTTAAGTGATGAGAATTGTGTAAAGTGAACTGTATGTAAACTAATTCATGAGAAATTGCATGCCACTGCAAGTCTTGTTACTTGTAATACAACAGTTAGTAAATATTCCTCATTCCAATTTCTCCTCCCTATCTCCAGGAAAATCGTTGATTTTGTTTTCCATTTCATAAATGGGGCTATTTGTTTGAACCCAGAATAAACAGGGTGGCCACTGTTCAATACTGATTGTCCTGTACATTCATCTTTACTAAATTGTGAGCTCTATGGAGCAGGAACTGTCTCTTTCTATCTGTATAGTGCTGCATATGATTAGTAGTGCTATTGACATAATAAGTAGTTGTAGTAGTAGTATCAGCCTTAAAATAATACTTTTATTGTTCAGTCATTGTGATAGGGAACACACCAATGACTGTATGTATTGTAGGCAAGGATTTACACATGCTGAGTAGGGATAGCAATGTGCTAAGTATAGGAGGAGCTGCAACACATAATGACAGACGCATGACCCCCCACCAGTAGAGGCCACTTACCAGTCCATTGAAAAAGGTGTGGATATGGTAAAGTGCAAAGGAAAGGATGGGATAAATGGACAAAGAAGGGGAGGGGGCAGAGTGATAAGGATAAGGGGAGAAATATGAGGAAAGTGGTAAGGGATAATGAGAGAAAGAAGAGAATAGAAAGTGGGTAAGGTTGATAAAGGGTTGTAGGAAAAGTGCTAACTAAAGATGTACAAAAGAAATAAGACTAACAAGGGATGGGTCATAGGAATGACACAGGCAAGAAGACTATAAAATTAAGAACCAAAGGCAAAAATATTGAGATAAAAGGCAAAGTTTTGTGTTTGGATGGTCGCAGGTCCGTCCTCACAACAGGCCACTCTTACCTCCAGCCCCAGATCGAAGGGAGCCCGCTGATGCCTCAACTGGGCCCCGGATGAAGATGCGGCTGGCCGCCACAGAGGCCTGACGCACTAGCATCATTGCTCAACGTGCGTGACTACGGCACCTTTAAAGGGTCTGTGGTGGGAAATCCACTGCGGCACCCCTGGATGACATCACTGGCCTTCCCCTTTATAAGACCCACTCTGGTCCTACCTCAGATGCCTCGGCAATAGGTCAAATTCCTCGGAGTAGCTGTTTGCTTCTTTGTTCCTGGTTCCGGTTCCTGCTTCTGTTCTAGTGCCTTGCTTTCATGTTCCTGGTTCCTTCTTGTGTCTTCGAAGTTCCTGCATACTTGTCTTGTGGTTCCTTATCTGTCTTCAGTGTCTTGCTGTTGTTCTGCCTTGCCTTATTTCCCCTGGTTTGATTTCTTGACTTGACCTTAGTTTGGATCACTGGCTTTGTCTTTGTTTGGATTCCTGGCTTGACTTCGGACTGCTCCATGACTACATTTGACTTCTGCCTGCCTTATGACCACTGCTTGCTCCTCGTCTTGTTGAACTCCACCTGCCCCTCTTGGCTCTGCTGTCTGCTGCCTGCTCCAACCACTGCTTGGACTGACTTCGTCCTATTCTCGCTGGCCAACAACATCTTCTGAGTCATAGTGGATAACACATTGAAATCATCGGTTCCGTGTGCTGCGGCAGTCAAAAAAGCAAACAGAATGTTGGGAATTATTAGAAAGGGAATGGTGAATAAAACAGAAAATGTCATAATGCCTATGTATCGCTCCATGGTGAGACCGCACCTTGAATACTGTGTACAATTCTGGTCACCGCATCTCAAAAAAGATATAGTTGCGATGGAGAAGGTACAGAGAAGGGCGATCAAAATGATAAGGGGAATGGAACAGCTCCCCTATGAGGAAAGACTAAAGAGGTTAGGACTTTTCAGCTTGGAGAAGAGACAGCTGAGGGGGGATATGATAGAGGTGTTTAAAATCATTATAGGTCTAGAACAGGTAGATGTGAATCAGTTATTTACTCTTTCAGATAATAGAAGGACTAGGGGGCACTCCATGAAGTTAGCATGTGGCACATTTAAAACTAATCGGAAACATTTCTTTTTCACTCAACGCACAATAAAACTCTGGAATTTGTTGCCAGAGGATGTGGTTAGTGCAGATAGTGTAGCTGTGTTTAAAAAAGGATTGGATAAGTTCTTGGAGGAGAAGTCCATTACCTGCTATTAATTAAGTTAACTTAGAAAATAGCCACTGCTATTACTAGCAACAGTACATGGAATAGACCTAGTTTTTGGGTACTTGCAGGTTCTTATGGCCTGGATTGGCCTCTGTTGGAAACAGGATGCTGGGCTTGGTGGACCCTTGGTCTGACCCAGTATGGCATTTTCTTATGTTCTAATGGATTCATCTCTTCACAGAGGCCCATGCCTAAGTCCAGCCAGCCCCAGTAACCAAGGGCTCAACGTAAGGGGGAGCAAGTGCTGATATTGGCAAAGTTCCTATTGGGCCTCTGCTCCAGCCAGCTCCACCTGCCAAAGGGAAGGACCTGCAGGAACCCTCCCTGTGGGTAGCACCAACAGCACCTCGGTCCAAGAATCCACTTCCACAACACAAAGGTAATAGAATATTGAAGAAAATTAAGAAATAAAGTAGAAGTAGAGAGAGTATAACATATATAAGATATGCCATACTGCGTCAGACCAAGGGTCCATCAAGCCCAGTATCCTGTGTCCAACAGTGGCCAATCCATGTCACAAGTACCTGGCAAGTGCTCAAACATCAAATAGATCCCAAGATTCCTTATTGATTAACTGCAGTTATCCAATCCTTTTTTAAATCCAGTTACACTAAATGCCATAACCACATCCTCTGACAATGAATTCCAGAGCTTAACTATGCATTGAGGAAAAAAAAGAATTTTCTCCAATTTGTTTTAAATGAGCTACTTGCTAACTTCATGGAGTGCCCCCTAGTACTTTCATTATCTGAGAGAGTAAATGACCAATTTACATTAACCTATTCAAGTCCTTCCATGATTGTGTATCATATCCCCCCTCAGCCATCTCTTCTCCAAGCTGAACAGCCATAACCTCTTTAGCCTTTCCTCATGGGGAGCCATTCCATGCCCCTTATCATTTTGGTTGCCCTCATCTGCACTTTCTCTAGTACAACTATCTCCTTTTTTAGATGCAGAGACCAGAATTTGACACAGTATTCAAGGTGGGGTCTCATTATGGAGCAATACAGAGGCATTATGACATCTACCATTTTATTTGCCATTCCCTTCCTAATAATTCCTAATATTCTGTTTTCTTTTTTGACCGCCATAGCACACTGAGCTGATGATTTCAATGTATTATCCACTATGACACCTAGATCTCTTTCCTGGGTGTTAACTCCTAAGGTAGAACCTAACATTGTGTAACTCTAGGGATGTGAATCGTTTTTTGACGATTTAAAATATCATCCGATATATTTTAAATCGTCAAAAATCGTTAGGGCCACGATACAATACCAATTCCCCCGATTTATCGTTAAAAAATCGTAAATCGGGGGAAGGGGGAGGGCAGGAAAACCGGCACACTAAAACCCCCTAAAACCCACCCCCGACCCTTTAAATTAAATCCCCCACCCTCCCGAACCCCCCCCCAAATGCTTTAAATTACCTGGGGATCCAGCGGTGGTCCAGAACGGCGGCGGTCCGGAACGGCCCCCTCAATTGAATCCTGTTGTCTTCAGCCGGCGCCATTTTGCAAAATGGCCGCCGCAAAATGGCGGCGGCCATAGACAAAAATGATTTGACGCAGGAGATCGTTCCGGACCCCCGCTGGACTTTTGGCAAGTCTTGTGGGGGTCAGGAGGCCCCCCCAAGCTGGCCAAAAGTTCCTGGGAGTCCAGCGGGGTTCAGGAAGCGATTTCTTGCCGCGAATCGTTTTCAGTACGGAAAATGGCGCCGGCAGGAGATCGACTGCAGGAGGTCGTTCAGCGGCGGTCCGGAACCCCCGCTGAACGACCTCCTGCAGTCGATCTCCTGCCGGCGCCATTTTCCGTACGGAAAACGATTCGCGGCAAGAAATCGCTTCCTGAACCCCGCTGGACTCCCAGAACCTTTTGGCCAGCTTGGGGGGGCCTCCTGACCCCCACAAGACTTGCCAAAAGTCCAGCAAGGGTCCGGAACGACCTCCTGCGTCGAATTGTTTTTGTCTATGGCCGCCGCCATTTTGCGGCGGCCATTTTGCAAAATGGCGCCGGCTGAAGACAACAGGATTCAATTGAGGGGGCCGTTCTGGACCGCCGCCGTTCTGGACCACCGCTGGATCCCCAGGTAATTTAAAGCATTTGGGGGGGGTTCGGGAGGGTGGGGGATTTAATTTAAAGGGTCGGGGGTGGGTTTTAGGGGGTTTTAGTGTGTCGGCTCACGATTTTAACGATTTTCACGATAGTTTACACACCCAAATGGCAACAATACGATTCCCTCCCCCTCCCAGCCGAAATCGATCGTTAAGACGATCGAGGACACGATTCACATCTCTAGTAACTACAGCAAGGGTTAATTTTCCCTATATGCATCGCTTTGCACTTGTCCATGTTAAATTTCATCTGCCATTTGGAAGTCCAATCTTCCAGTCTCACAAGGTCCTCCTGCAGTTTATCACAATCCATTTGAGATTTAACTAATCTGCATACTTTTGTGTCATCCACAAATTTGATCACCTTACTAATTGTACCCCTTTCCAGATCATTTATAAATATATTAAAAAGCATCGGTCCAAGTATAGATCCCTGAGGCACTCCACAATTTACTTTTTTTCACTGTGAAAACAGACCATTTAATGCTACTTTCTGTTTCCTGTCTTTTAACTAGTTTGTAATCCACGAAAGGACATTGCTTCCTATCCCATGACTTTTTAGTTTTCATAGAAGCCTCTCATGAGGGACTTTGTCAAATGCCTTCCGAAAATCCAAATACACCACATCTACCAGTTCACCTTTGTCCAAATGTTTATTCATCCTTTCAAAAAAATGTAGGAGATTTGTGAGGCAAGGCATTCCTTGCATAAACCAATGATGGCTATGTCCCATTAAACTGTGTCTATCTACGGTAAATGTTTTGTGATTTTATTCTTTAAAACAATTTCCACAAAATGCTGCAGGGACCATCCTGGATAAATGGCTTTTCAATGGTATAGTTGCTGATGCAGATAGTAGGGATGTGGTTTCATTTAAAACAAAGTGAAAAACACAACAAATAAGGCTAATTTGTTTCATTTGGAGGGCCCCAAACCGAATTGGGGCTCCCGAATGAAACGAACCTTACTCATTCGTTTTGTTTTAATTTCATTCTTCGGACCTATATCCAGGCCTGAAGCTGGGGCCTCGGCCAGGGCATAGGCCAAGGCCTATGCCCAAGCATGAAGCCGGGGCTTCACCTAGGGCATAGGCCAAGGCCCAAACCAGAGGCTGTGGCCTAGGCCCGAGCACGATGCCTGCCAGGGCCAAGGCTGAAAACCCCTGAAAATTAAAAAAAAAAAAAAAAAAAACATACTTGATCCATTGGGTATCCAATGAAAGCCAGGTCCCAACACCTGGACCCAGGCCCAATGCCATAACCTGACCCAAAAAACAGGGCTTCTGCCTATGTTTGGTCCTGTCACCGAGGCCTTGGCTCGGACCCAGGCCTGACTCCATGTCATGACCTAGAGGCGAGGTCCTGACATAGGGACCTTGGTCTGGGCTGTGGCCTGGACCTAGGCCAGTCTCTATGACCTGACCTCCCTACACCGGGCCTGGGTTGTGTCACAGCATCAGGCCGGTTACAGGCCAAGGTCCCAGCCTCAGGACTTGGCCTCCGGATCAGAAAGCAGCATCGGGCCTTGGTCCGGGCCAAGGCCTCAGCATCGGGACCTGACCTCTGGGTCAGGTTGCAAGATCAGGCTTGGGCTCAGGCTCCAGCCCTGGTGTCAGGACCCAGCCTCCTGGTCAGTTCGTGGTGTCTGGCCTGGATCTGTGCCAAGGTCCTGGCATCAGGACCTGACCTCCGGGTCAGGCCATGGCTTTAGGCCTGGGTCTGGGCTCTGGCCTAGGCCAAGGTATCGGCATTGAGTAAGCCGAAGCCACAGCTATCACCATGGCCTAGGCCTATGCAAGTCCAAGGCTTCAGCCTACTCCTAGCCAGTGGATTCCCACTTGACCAAGTAAGTGGGGTCCATGGGGATCCTGGCCCTAGCATTTTTATGGGAGTGTGGGATGAAGGCCTCGTTTTTTAATTTTTTGGGACATTATTTGGGGGTGGGTTATTGTTCACATAAATGAAATGAATCAAGCAATTCTCCTAGCGAAATTCTTGGGAAAAAAATCTCCTGAAAATGAAACGAAAATGAAAACACATTTTTTCCCATACACATCTCTAGCCGGTGGCAGCTAGGTATCCTAGTCATAGAAGCAAGGATTATTGATCCAGGAATGAAACTCTTTTCAGCCTGTACATACAGCAGTGTTCCAAGTGGATTCCTAGGAGTGGGGAAAAATACTGCTCTTTTCCCTTCCCACTACCCCTTTTTTGTTTTTTTTACCTTTTTTTCAACTGCTGCATTAAGCAATCCCATTTTTTCTTCCCCTGAGAAGCATACAAGTTAGTTTTTCTTCTTTCCCTACCCCACCCTTTTTTTTTTTTTGCTAGCTACTTTCCTTTTCTTGGGCATTTTCACCAATTGGAGCCCTGCTGCTACTCCAGAAAGGTAAGCATTTTTTCATCTTTTGGAAGCTCCTTCTAGGGTAGCAGTTACAGTGGACTTTGTGCTATGTAACAACTTGTGCCTGGGGAAACAGCAGAGAAGCAATCAAAAAGGAAAGCTTTTGTTTTTAAGTTTGTTTTTCTTTTAGGTTTAGTAGCTGCTCTCAGCCATAGTGTGGCTTGGGTGTGGCCCCCTTTGCAAGCTTGAGCAGCCCAATTAAGGAAAATCCCACAAAGCAGTGGAGACATTGGCCGGCAACATATGCTCTAATGACTTATGCTGCCGGTATTAGGATGTCACCTACTACACAGCCTCATCCTACCTTGCTGCCCCCTGCTATGACACTTCCTCACCAGCAGAGGACTTTTACAAACTCTACTCTTAGCCGTCAGAACCAGCTCCTCAGTAACCAACCTGAATCAGCCCGTGGTGCAGCCTTCTTCCCACTAGGAGTCCTCAGCAGGTTTGGCTTCCAGAACTTGCCAGGCTCCTCCTTCCTGCCTGCAACATACCCAGCCTCAGCTCTATTTAAATTTGCCTTCTCAGAACCTTCTTGCTGGTTCATTGAGTTACTTTTAGCTCTTTGTCCTGGCCTCTCTTCCTCACTCCGTGACCTTCAAGCCTTCCTGCCTTGTCTTGCCTTGTGGCCTTAGGGCCTTCTTGCTCTCAGCCTTGTCCTGTGCCATTCAGGCCTCCTGCCTAGCTCTGTAGCCTTTGGGCCTTCTGTGTTATCTGTCTTGTCCTGTTCTTGTCTTATCTGTGTCGTGTCCTGTCCTGGCTTCATCCTGCCTTCATAGCCAGCCCTTACGTCCAGCTCTGTATTACCATATATCCAGCCCTTGCCTCCAGCCCTTTACTTCCCTGGCATTCAATTCTGGTCTCCAGTCTGTCCTCGCCTCAGCCTCCAGTCTGTTTTCACCTCAGCCTCCAGTCCAGTTGTGCTTGTTCAGCTAAGTCCTACTGGCCCCCAGAACCCAAAAGCTCAACCTGCGGGGAAGGGGGCTGATTAGGCAGAAGACCAACCCAACTTTAGCCATGATATTCAGTTGGCATACCCAAGTCCTACTGGCCCCCAGAACCCAAGGACTCAAACTGCTGGAGGAGGGGGCTGGCTAGGCAGAAGACAAAACCAGCTCCTGCCTTGTGGCTCTGCCCTGCTCCCGAGAAGGCATCCCTAAACACCACCACTATGCCTCCGCTATTGCTAAATTGGTAAGCCTGAAAGGGATACTAGGGGTCACTAAGGCAAGTGGGAAGGTTGTTATACTCCTCACTTCTACAGCCACAATCACTGTAGCCATATGACTGGATGTTCCACCCAGCAGTTGAGGCCAGAAAAGAGGGTGATAATGTCAAACATACTACACTCCTCCTGGACGACACTTTGAAGCCACATTTGAGTGCCCTAGGGGAGGTCTTATTGGACATCTCAGTGATCCCCCTGGGGCACAGGAAAGAAGAGCTGTGGCACCTGGAATCCTTCAGGCATCGGGTCATCATCCAATTGCCTGGAGAACAGCAGGGGGCAAGGGGGTGGTTTCATTTTTTTTAAACTTGGCCCATCCTATAAGGTATATTATTCCACCAGCAAGGAAAAGCAATTTCACTGTCACAAACCAATGCACCTTCCTTGCCCGTCCTGCCTCTGAGGCCCTTCAGCCCTCAAGGAATGTTGTTTCTCTGCAACCCAGGAAATCTGGAGGTGTGCCTACAATGTTATCAGAGTCTGGGAGAATGCCAGAACAGTCCAGCTCTTCGGGGATAGTCCCATTGACTCAAGTGACTGTCAAGGAGATGCCATTGATGGTCACTTTTGTTCTCTTCCCAAAAGGGAAGCCTGGAGACACCACAGAGAAAAAAAAAAAAGAGGACAAAAAAGAGATCACCAGAAGGGTTGGAGATGGTAAAGGGAAGAAGCCTCAGAAAGCCAGCCCTTCTCCCAGAGGAGTACTGAAGAACAGTACAGACTGAAGTGGCTCTTCCACTGATTTCCTGCCATAAGCTGATAGATGAACCACAGAGGGAAAAAGCAGTCACAAAAGGACGGCCAAGAAAGAGACCTCTCCACAGTAAAGAAAGGTCAATATCAGAGCCATCATCCCTCTTGGAAGCCCCAGGACCATTGTCACTATCTCCATCCATGAGCGTAACAGCAAGTAATCCTCCTCCCCCCCCCCCCCCCCCCCCCCCCCCCCCCCCAACCTCAGCTTCAGATGAGATGGAATCCTGGGCCAGGAAGAGTAAGATAAAAATTCAGGCAGTCATGCACCGTACAGCCCTAGAGGTGGCGCATGACCCCCATAGTCCCCCTGGTACATCCTCTCCCTCCCCCATTTAAAGTATAGGAAATGGAAAAAAGGGACATGTATCCCTCTAGCAAGGGGAGAGGTTTAACGGAGGACTGACCAAGGGTGTTGAGATATCCCAGGTGACTTGGATGGACTCGCCTGGGGTGGCCTCCACCTTAATATCAGAGGAGTCAGACCTCCTCTCTTAAGGTACAAAATGAGGCTAAACATCATCCAGAGGGCCTATTATTTGCACTTCCAAATTCTTAAGAAAAAAGGAAACTAAAAATTGATTATTCAGTTAAGCCAGTTCATAGTTTAAGATCCTTGTCAAGAGGACAAATGGCAGGTTAAATACTTTTTTCAAGCAGAGCTAGATACTTAAATCAGGTTGGCTCTGAAAGGAATTAAAATGAGGGGAACCTCTAGTTTTTAAAATTGAACAGGTTTTTTTCCCTAGGAAAAACCCTATGGATCAAGGGGAAAACCTCATAACTGTTCTTTCTTTCCCCTAATCTAGAAGGTGTTAGAACTGGATACCTCAAATTCTGAACCCAAGTATGATTATTTCTCTATTCTTCTTTGGAAAAAATGCTGCATAAGTGTGTAATCATACTTGTTGATTGTGCAAAGTGACCCTTACCATGATTAATGGACAGCTGAGAATACTCCTGCTTCATGAAGATGCCCAGCTTATTGAAGATAACTTCTGTCTAAATGCCTGCTAAGTTTAATGGTCAGACTGGTTTCTGTCTTTTCACATCATACTCCACAATTGTGGAATCATGGTTTATCGTCAGTGGTTTCTTGGCTGACGCGGAGCCGCCATAATAAATCAGCTAGGTTAACAGGAGGGGAGGGGGAGGTTTCAGAGAGCAGTGAAACAGGTCTATTACACTCAGACAGTTTAAAGCAGTTCCCTTTATTTTTAATCCTATTTATTGGAGTAGGGGACTGCCAGCAATTGTGAGAGTCTCATAATGTGTGACTTAGAGACAACACAACAGTTCATTGTCCCTAAGATGTCCTTGCGCTGCTCAATCCATGTGCACACAAGAGCTCTTGGGGACTTTGAAAATGATAAATGTGTTACCTTTTATAAAGGTCAATAATAAGTGGAATGGCAAGTGACAAGTTACTCAGGTAACTTTAGCCAAAATATTCAATGTGATACAAGTCCCGCTGAATATGCTTGGTTATGTTTAAAGGTTTTTGGTACATTTAACTGGGTGTCCTCTACCCCAACCAGACTTAGCCAGCTAAGTTGAAGTTGCCTCTGTACTGCCTCTTCCCAAGCTAAATCTTATCATTTAGTAGGGCAAGAAATTGAAAATACTGAACTTAGCCAGATAAATCCCTTTGCTATGGACCTTATAGTTGCTAGGGGGAGGGACAGAGACTCAGCAAGGAACCTTTGTTCCTGAACGGCAGCGACAACGCCGAAGGCAGCAAGGACTGCCTGGCCTCCATCAACTACCTTTTTCTCCAGCAGCTGCGGCAGCAGCAGTGACAACGAGAGGAATGCTCCCCCTGGAGTGAGGAGAGAGATGCCGGTGCCGCGACAATGAAGCCCGTACCCCGCCTGCCCACCACCGCCCACCGACATTGGATCTGAACTCCGGCAGCGAAGCCAAAGGCAGCAAGACCTGCCTGGCCTCCATCAATGACCTTCTTCTCCAGCGGAAGCGGCAACAAGAGGAACGCTGCCCCCTGGATCGAGGAGTGAGACACCAGCGCCACAATAACAAAGCCCGCCTCCCGCCTGCCCACTGATGTCAGATCTGAACTGCGGCAGCGACGCCGAAGGCATTTGCGCCAAAAGGCATACACCATTGGCTCATGCATGAAGGAGCACAACAAGAGAGCTTGCCCCTTTGTGAACACCTTCATGCAGACCTGAAGTTCTGACCCGAAGTGCCTACCCCATTGCACCTGGTTGTAATGGCTACAACCATGGATCAGATGTGCTTCATCGAGACAATCCTAGGATGGGGTTGGTATAGAGATCTAAGGAGTGCCCCAAGAAAGAAGCAAAGAAGGAACACAAATTTGATCCTCCCTACCATAAGTAACATCTCCTCTGCTATCTCTTCCTGCTTAATGTTTACACTGCTCCTCTAAATGTTCAGTCACTGTCAAAAAAAATCCCTCTCTTTCTGCTAAAGATATAAATCCCACTATTTTTTGCATCTCTAAAACCTAGCTGAATGACAAAAATAATGTACTCTTAAACCAAATTTCACAACCTAAACATGATGTATTTCACTTTTCTAGACCTAAACGAAAAGGTAGGGGCTTATTAAAAATTAGTAAAAAAAAAAAAAAAAAAAAAGAGCTTAAGCTCTACTTACCAAGTAGAGATTAACCTTCCCTATGAGGTAGCAATTCTAAAATCCCCACAACTAAATTTAGGACTGGTTATTGTTCACCAGGATTACTACAAAAAGATTGCTCACCACTGATTGAATTATTTGCTAGGGTGTTCCAATATCCAGAATCTACCCTAATTGTAGGAAACTTTAACCTACATGTAAATAAAACATCGAGAACAGTAGCCTGTGAAATGTTTATAGAGACAATAGAAGCTTTAGGATGGTCCCAATTTGTTTCTAAAGCCACTCATAAAGCGGGATATGTCCTATATCTAATATTTGCCAACAGCAGCAACTGTCTAACCAATACTTCTCACACTATATTACATTGGTCTGATCACCAATTAATAAAGGTGGAAATAACTAGGGATGTGCATTCGTTTGCAACAAAATAGGAATTAGAGACAATATTTCCTATTCCGTTGCATTTCGGGGGGGGCGACAAAACGATAAGAAAACCCATGAAATTTCGTGTGGTTTTCTTATTGTTTTTCGGATGGCCCGCACCATTTTTTAAGATGGCGCCGGCCTTCCACTGCTCCTATCATGTGACAGAGGCCGGCCAATGGCACCGATAGCCCCTGTCACATGGCCCGTCGGCACCATTTTGATTAGTGGCAGCCGACGGCCCAAGAGGGGGAGATCGCTCACGGGACCCAGCTGGACCACCAGGGACTTTCCGTACATCTTGGGGGGGGGGGGGGTTGGGCAATTCTTGGGGGGTCAGGAGGGTGGGGTTGCAGTTAATTAAATTTGAAGGGTTGGGGGTGGGGTTTTTTTTTGTTTTTTCTTACAACCCCCCGTTGGAATTCATGAAATCTGAAGGGTTGGGGCGGGTTTCAGGCTTCATTTCAAGGCATACAAAATAAAATCGGCCCGAACCATGGGAAAACGAAATTTCCCGTGGCGGGCCGATAAGAAAGGCCAAACCAAAAGGTTCAGCCAAATCACATCCTTAGAAATAACCCTCCTCAAACAAACTCATAAAAGTATAGATAATATTCATACTTTTACTTTCAGAAAAAGATAAAATGGAGGTACTTGCAGAATCAATATTTATTTATTATTTATTTATTATTATATAGAAAATAAACTTCTCGAATTAAATCAAGCCAATGCCTCTCCAGCATTTGACTCCAGGGATCATATTGTCAATGACATAACTGAAAACCTTAGTCCTGTCCAGACAAAAACTATTAACAAACAAAGGAATACCTCTAAATTAAGAAGCCCTGATACAATGCTAATTTAAGACGCACTAAACAGAACCTTAGAAAATTAGAGAAAAAAAGGCAGAAATGCCCATTTTCTGAATCCCTAGGAAAATATAAATCCTTCCTAACAAAATATCCAAGCACTAACCAATAAAGCAAAAAAGGATTACTATGCTAAACAGATTCATGGGATGATATGCAATTCTAAATTGCTCTTTATGTTGTTAAACATCTAATTAAGGACCCGTCATCCTCCATCCCGAGAAATTGCAATTTCTTCAAGTCTGCTTGCAATGAATATGCCTCATCCTTATTAGACAAAATCAATAGCTGAAAATTCAGTTCCCTATCTGTTCTCCCACAAAAGCTCCTGAAGATACACATGGCCTGGTTAAGTGGTCCACATTCGACAGAGCAACTAGTCTTGAAATTAGTCAAATCATTGTTAAAATTAATCTCGCTATTCTCCCACGTGACCCAATCCCAGCCAGTTCCTTGAAACAAGTGCACAGTGTTATCACTGCAACAATTACAACTTTAATTAATCTCTCTCTCTCTCAGAAGGAATAGTACCACTTGGATTAAAGCAAGCTGTGATAAAGTCAATTATGAAAAGCAAAACCAGCAGAACCGATAACTGGGATAACTATAGGCCCATATCCAACTTGTCTTTTCTGTTGCGGAGGTGGACCCTTGGCCTGAGATGGAGTTGATGCTACCTGTGGGGAAACCCCCACGGGCCCCATCGGGAGACAGAACAGACCAGGAAGTGGAGACCAACTGGAGCTGCGCCAATACTAGCCCTTGTTCCCTGCAGGTTGAGCCCTTGGGAACCGGGGCTGGCTGGTCTTAGGCGGGCCTCCGCGTGGTTGATCCCAAGGAAGATGTACAGGACAGATAGCCAGGAAGCAGTAGAGACACAGGGTCCAAAGGAGCAGAGTTCGAATCAGGGCCTGGGTCCAGAAGCCTGGACAGGCTGAGGCAGGCTAGAGAACAGGAACAAATTTAGTCTGGGCTTGTAAGTAGGCAGAAGCCTAAGAGAGGTCAAGTCCAAGTAATCAGCTGGAGGCAGAGTCAGGTTCAAGCTGGAGTCAGGGCAGGCAGCTGGAGATGGTCAGGTGCAGGCTGAAGTCAAAGCTGGTGGCTGGAGACAAGGTCAAGGTATGAGCACAGGTCAGAGCCAGGAATCTGTCCAAAGCATGGTCAAAGGCAAGCAAAGGTCAAAGCCAGGAATCCGTCCAAAGCGTAGTCAGGAGAATCAAGGGTAAAAGCCAGGAATCTATCCAAGGTAATCAGGAATAGGTAACAGGTACTGGAACTCAGGAACTGGAAACAGGAATGCAGGACTGGAACGAACAAGCACAGGAGCGGGAACAGGAACGAAGGAGTAGCAACAAAGCACACGACAAACGTGGAGACCTGTTGTCAAGGCAAAGACCAGGTGGCGGGGTCTGCCTTAAATAGCAGAGCCCGGCGACATCATCATTCAGGGCTGCGGGAAGATTTCTCGCCACGGCCCTTTTAAAGTTAGGAAAGGAGCATACCTAAGGCAAATAACTGGAATTATGTGGTGGCGGTATGTCCCCCATGCGCATGTGGTGAGACCCAGCTGGGACTGGAGGAGGCCGCAGAGCAGCCGGAAGTGGTAGAAGCACGGGTGTGAAGGCGGCTGCCTACCACTGCTAAAGAGCAAGGGCCAGGTCCGGGTCCCAGGTGCCAAGGGTGGGTAGGGCCGGTTGCGGGCCTGCTGCGGCCGGGACAAGCAACATGTTCTTCCAAAAGTTCTGGAAAAAGCTGTATTATCTCAACTTGTGAATCATTTGGATGACCAAGATATTCTTTTCCCCAGTCAATTTGGATTTAGGAAACATCACTCAACTGAGACTTTACTTCTCTCCTTAATGGACTCTGTTCTACGAGGGTTTGATGCTAATGAATCCTATTTCCTTGTACTAATCAATTTAACAACTGCTTTTGACACAGTGGACCACTCTCTGCTGTGCCATCAGCTGAGCAACATTGGGATCCATCGTAGTGTTCACAGATGGTTCTCTTCCTTTCTAGCCAACAGATCATTCCAAGTCAAATAGGGCAATCACATATCTGTTACTTTCGAGATTGATACAGATGTCCCTCAAGGCTCAGCCCCTTTGGCAACATTATTCAATATTTATATGATCCCACTGTGTAAATTACTGGCAGATTTAGGAATTACTTTCTTCTTGTATGCTGATGACATACAGTTCTCCAAATCATTGGAAAATACAGTATCGACACTTTCAACCTATATGAAAGCAATACAGCAGGAGCTATCACAACTCAAACTAACATTTAACCCAAAAAAGACTGAAGTCAAGGACTTCCGAACTGTATTGCAAACCCTAATGTTCTCAGACCTAGACTACTGTAACTCCTTATTACTTGGTCTTCTCACAAGTTCCCTAAAACCATTACAATTATTACAAAATACCTCAGCAAGACTTCTGCTAGGAACAAGGAAATTTGATCACATTACACCCTCGCTGATTTCACAGCACTGCCTGCCAGTACAATCCCAAATCTATTTTAAAGTATTAACATTCATATTCAAAATCATTCATTCAAGTAACACCGGTATGATAGGTGTGACATTACAACCATACACACTTCAGCGAACGCTAAGATTTCAAAACAAAGGACTACTGACTATTCCCACAACATGGAGCACACATCTGTCACAAGTAAGAGATCATGTGTTTTCCATACCAAATCCAAATCTTTGGAATTCTCTAGCCGAGAAGTAATGTTTGGTACCAGATAGAAAGAATTTTAAATGCGAGCTAAAAGCATGGCTATTAAAAAATGCATGTAACCTATCTTAAAAATATCAGAATGTAGAGATCGACAATAATAAGAAAGATAATTGAAGCACGAGAAATACATCTGCGTGAATGTAAGAATCTCAACACAGCATACTGACCTACATGCAAAATTTGTTATATTATTATATGTTCTGTATTTCTCACCTTATGAGCTAGATCTTTAGTTAATAAGTAATGAAACACTAGATGCTAATGCATATTTATGAATACTAACTCTGTTACCCGGCTTTATTTGTTGATCTGTAGCTATGAATGTTACCTTTGTAAATGATGTGATCTTTACATGGAACACCGATATATAAAATGATTAAATAAATAAATAAGTAGACCTTTGTGAAAGATGTTTTTAGTTCTTTAGCTCCACTTGACCTCATGAGTAAATGTGTTTTAGAAATTGCAGGACAGGTGTGCGCAGTACTAAAACATACACACGGGAATGATTTGAATGGCAAGGATAAAGGGCACAGGTGCATATATCACAGAGACAACCTGCCATTCAAATCAATCAAATCCATGCATGTGCTCCTTTCCCACAAGCACTTAATTTCTTTGCTATGAAAAAGGTGCTGATTTTGTGACATCAAAAATTAAAAGAAAATTGTTTCCAGGAAAAAGGAAATGCACATTTTAGTTCATGTTCCCCAACCCTTTTTTTTTGTTTTGTTAAGGGGATAACTCTTAGCCTCCTTTATTAAATGATCTCTTGTTCACAAATCTCAAGTAGAATAAATGAGAAAAGCTGACAATTATGCTGAGCACACAGCCCTCCACCTCTAAACAGGCGCTCAAACTCCATGGCAGCTGTGCCTGTCTTAGTCACAGTGAAAAAAAGCTAATACATTTTTACATTGCCTATTGCTTTTTTAATGGCTTAATGGATTGCTGCTCTGTTAATGAATCCTGGCAGAAACGTGTTTAACGGAACCGTCCAAAACAGAGCTCTGCTTGTTAAAAAAAATAAAATAAAACTGCAAGCTAGTTTGTCTCCAGATGCGATTATAGCTGCAGAGGAAAACATACTTAAAGACATACCAAATCACATTATATGTGTAGGCCTTTTTTTTTAAAACATATATAGTTTTTTTGAATCCCCCTTTTGGGTCCCTGGAAGTTGACTTTTTTTTGGATATTTTATCTGGTTTTGCCTCTAGCAGAACATGCTGCTTTGTGCAGAGGAAACAAAGCTTTGCAAATAAGATGGCAACCTTCAAATTTGTATTTGAAACCTTCTGCTATTTAATTTGTTCCTTTCTGTTTATCTTCCTCTACAAAATGTTATTCCATCCTAACTTCCACTGCAGAGGCAGCATTCACAGCCCCCCAGGTGGGAAAGAGTTCCATTCATGTGAAACCCCATCCTGAGGAGCTTACTGCACTCCGATGGGGCCATAAAAGATTTAATAGTCTCTTTGGAGATGGAACCACTCATGGCTAGCTCTAACATTTTCTCTTTCCCCAGGGTCTGGATTCCTGCTTGGTGGGGGGAAGGATTTACTCTTTCAAGGCCTAGAGTGCTAGGGGTGACTTGTTATTCTCTTTCCCTGAAAGAGGGGTACTGTTCTTTCACCGTGGGTGCTATCAGTGCCAAATGAATACGCTGGAGCCACTGAGTTAGTATCCAAAAATAAAATCTTTACTGATGGGCGGTTAAATTGAATACTGGCACAAATAAAGTCCTCAGCACCACAGATGGTCTGTTCTCTTTCTTACAGTCTTTTCCCTTTATTTGTGCGTGTCCCCTCCTCCAGGGCTTGGTTAAATGGAGTTCCCAGGTGAGCAGGGTTCCCTTGGAATGGTGGGAAAAGCCCCTTCAGAAAACTGGTAAAAATGGTAACTCACTGCTCTGCACAGAAAGCCAAAACTCTCTCTCTCTCCCCAGGGGTGAAGACTCCAAATGGATGTCCTCAGTGGTCTCAGAGTGGATCTTACTCACTGTTAGATGATGGTTCAATACTTTCTTATCTCTCCTGAATCCCACAATAGGAGGGATCCTCTTTTGGAACAGGCAGCTCCCACTGTTCCAGTGCAGGAAGGAAGAGGCAGCAAAACTCTTCCTCCTGGATCTTCCAACTAAAGTCATTTTCCCTCAAAAACCAAATATAATACCAGAGTTCCTCTCTGCTGCAGGTCACCACCATATTTTCTTCCTTGTTGAGGGTACAGAGGGGCAGTCTTTCCTATGCAAAACACCCCGCACAGGGTTCCCCGTGCCCTGAGTCCAGGTGGTCCCCAGGGGTCTTACAACATTCCTACCAGGAAAAAATTGTAAAATTCTGAAACAACATAGAGGGATGCCCCAGCCAACCAGACAGTGGACTGGTAGGAATCACCTCCCAACTTTGCTTAGGATCCCCAAGCAAGGTTTACCTGGTTTCTCCAAGTAGGCCTGAAAATACCACAAAAACAACACCTAACTCTCAAAAACATAAAGCACTGCCCACAGTCTCTCAATAGAGAGCTGCTTCTAAACCCTTATATAGGGGGACATTCATTCCAAACTCTCAAAAGGAGGGGTTGCAATGAATAGAACATCCCTTATTATTCTACTCTAACTGTATTATCCCTAGCTAAAAGGAGATCACTCGGGACACTATTGATAATGTGCCTGGAAGGGAATTGCACATATTTCAAGGATTGGACCTTGGAGCTGAATTCAAAGCTCATGATTACAGGGTTATGGAGTGAGCTCTGGCATATGGCTCCTGGTCCAAAACCATCACTGCAATGATGGAAGCATACCGGGAAAGGATTGTCTTATTGTGGATGATAACCACAATAAACAATGTTCCTCTTCTTAACACCCCCTAGAAAATACAAAATAAACCAACCTCGACTTGTAAGCCTATATGGCCACCTCTGATGTCTGGTAACATAAATATCGGCACTAGAGATGTGAATCGTGTGATCGATCGTCTTAACGATCGATTTCGGCTGGGGGGGGGAGGGAATCGGATCGTCGCGGTTTTGTTTTTGTAAATATCGTGTAAATCGTAAATTGGGGGAGGGCGGGAAAACCGGCACACTAAAACATCCCTAAAACCCACCCGACCCTTTAAAATAAATCCCCCCACCCTCCCGAACCCCCCCAAAATGCCTTAAATTACCTGGGGTCCAGAGCAGGGGTCCCGGTGTGATCTTTTACTCTCGGGCCTGTGGTGCGTTGTAGAAATGGCGCCGGCGCTACCTTTGCCCTGTCATATGACAGGGCAAAGGTAGCGCCGGCACCATTTTGTTTTTTGTCCCCCGACGTCAGGAGCGTAGGAGATCGCTCCCGGACCCCCGCTGGACCCCCAGGGACTTTTGACCAGTTTGGGGGGGCCTCCTGACCCCCACAAGACTTGCCAAAAGTCCAGCAGGGGTCCGGGAACGACCTCCTGCAGTCGAATTGTGTTGCCGTTCGGCCGGCGCCATTTTGCACAAAATCCTCCTGATGTCGGGGGACAAAAAACAAAATGGCGCCGGCGCTACCTTTCACCTGTCATATGACAGGGCAAAGGTAGCGCCGGCACCATTTCTACAACGCACTGCAGGCCCGAGAGTAAAAGATCACACCGGGACCCCCGCTCTGGACCCCAGGTAATTTAAGGCATTTTGGGGGGGTTCGGGAGGGTGGGGGATTTATGTTAAAGGGTCGGGGTGGGTTTTAGGGTTGTTTTAGTGTGCCGGTTTTTCCGCCCTCCCCCTTCCCCCGATTTACGATTTTTGACGATAAATCGGGGGAATTCCTATTGTATCGCGCTTCTAACGATTTTTGACGATTTAAAATATATCGGACGATATTTTAAATCGTCAAAAAACGATTCACATCCCTAATCGGCACTTGCCACTCCTTTGGCTGTAACCACTTGTGCAAATATGTCCCATTTTAATATTTTATTTCTGTATTTTTTATATATTTGCAATTAAAAGACTTACGGAGCCACCTGGCTCACTTATCATCGGTTTTGCATCTCAAAATCTGTTGTGAGCCCCGATCGCGATCGCATGCGATCGGGCCTCCCTACCTCTTCTCCGCCGGCGGGACGGCACGCCATTCTCCAGGGCCCACAGAGCACAACTCGCAGCATGCAGACGTCTTGCCGTCACAGGACGGCATCGGGTGCAACGCGGCTAGCCCCGCCCCTTAAAGGGGCCGGATCGCGAGGACGAGGCCGGCCCCGGAAACTGACGTCAGCAGGGAGGGAGATTTAACGCGGGGCAGTGCAGGCATCAGACACCTTCTCAACAGGTCCCGTGCGTTGCTGTGCCTTTGGTGTGACTTTGCCTTGCCTGACTCTGCCTTGCCTTGCTACCTGCCTAGACCCGGATTGTTCCTGACTCTGCCTTGCCTTACTGCCTGCCTAGACCCGGATTGTTCCTGACTCTGCCTTGCCTCGCTGCCTGCCTAGACCCGGATTGTGCCTTACCCTGCCTTGCCTTGCTGCCTGCCTCAACCCGGATTGGATTTTGACTTTGCTCTGCCTTGCTGCCTGCCTCAACCCGGATTGGACTGTTACTTTGCTCTGCCTACTGCCTGCCTCGACCCGGATTGGACTTTTACTTTGCTCTGCCTTGCTGCCTGCCTCGACCCGGATTGGACTTTACTTTGCTCTGCCTGCTGCCTGCCTCGATCCGGATTGGACTTTACTTTGCTCTGCCTGCTGCCTGCCTCGACCCAGATTGGACTTTACCTTGCTCTGCCTGCTGCCTGTCTAGACCCGGATTGGAATTGATCTCCGCTGACCCCTGCCTCGCTTGGATCCCCGGTATCGGGCTCCCTGGCCTGTACCTGACAGCCTTGACATTGCTACGGGTACTGAGGGGTTGTTTCTTCTGGCGTCCACCTTCCGGAGGCGAAGGACATCCCGGTTCCTCAGGTGGGTGTTCTCTCGTTCCGGGTCAAGGGTCCACAGCATAACAAAATCAGACCTATCTCTTGACTATTATTGTCGGCATTGCAGGGATTTCACTTATCTTTTAATGGAGAAGATGTTTCAATATGTCTTTCTCTTATTTATATTCCCCAATTCGCTCACTTTGCCCGCCCGACACTGTCAGTGTTTCGATGAAGAATCATCTGCTTCAGTGGCTACTGAGAGAGTTATTCTAAAAAGATTATTAAAGATGAAATGAATAAATTTTATAAACAGAGGTAGAGTCTTTAAAAACTTGTTATTTTGCTGCATTCCTCATTTACATTGCTGCTATATCTTAAAGGTTGTCGGTGTTTGATCGTTTCCTTAATCTTTAAAGGGATACCAACCCAATCACATTCTTGGATGTTTGTGACATCACAATTCATCATGCACTCAAAATCCCCACAGTGCAACCAATACTTATATAGTATATTTTAATAAAAAATAGACCAGTCTATGTCTCTATTCAAACCTTGGGGAGATATTGTATTCCAATTATAGATGAACTGTTGCTCCAATTGAAAAAATAGTGAATCATAATAATTTCCACCTCTTGCTGAATGCTGCACCAGGATTACCCTGACACTTTTACTTCCTCCACTGTATGTGCTACATCTAAACAGTGAGCTACCGCCAGTGCTTCTCACCTCTGACATCGGATGCAACTCAAATGTTCTTGTATTCGAATTTTAACATTCATGTCTTCTTTCCCATATAAATCAGGCCACATGAGAACCATAGGACATATACTACACCTGATGTAGTACAAGTCTGACGGTGATGTATTTTAAAGGGCTTCCGATGTTGTAACACTACTTGCCCTTGCACTATTTTGTTGCAGATACTGCAGCACCCACATGTATACTGTCCCAACTGTAAGTCACTTGTGTGATCTGTGGAATCTGAAATAAAAGTTGAATGGGCTACTAAGTCCCTTAAATTTGTAGCTCTGGTCATTGCAAAAGTTGGTGGATGCCGAAACACTGAGTGAACACTCAGTACCTGCCAGTACTTCTTTATGCTAGCTTTGAGTGCTCTAGTATGCAACACGTATGGTAATACACAAATTAACTTTTGATCCTCAACTTTACGAACCGTTTTGAGCAATAGATGCCAATTAGCCCAACGTGCTGTCTTGTAAGCTTTCTTAATCACAAGAACTGGATACCCTCTGTCGAAAATCACCTCTTCATCTCCATTGCCAGAATTTTAAACTCCTCCTCTGAGGAACACAAATGTCTGAGTCTCAAAAATTGCCCCACTGGGAGATTATCCCTTAGGAGCCTTCGATGAAAACTCTGGTAACGTGTTACGGTCTGTTTCAGTTCAATGGATTGAAAAAGTAAAACCATTCTCTGTAAGCTTAATCAAAATGTCCAAATAGGTGACCTGTTCTTGGCTAAAAATGGATGAGAACTGCAAGTTTACATCGTATGAGTTCAACCAATGGAAGAACAACTCCACTGGCTTCCATACCGAGCTACATACAGGATCCTTACAATGATACATAACTTACTCTACAACCCAAACACAATATGGCTATGTATCATACTATGGATTTATAAACCCACCTGCCAGCTGCTTTCAGTGGACAAGTGTATTCTCGAAGTACCTACAGTGAAATCAGCACACCTAGGTTTGACTTGTAGAAGAGCTTTTTCAGTAGCAGATCCAACTCTTTGGAACATCCAATACAAAGGATTTTTAAAAACTTCTCAAAACACACCTTTTTACCCTAGCATATAAAATCAGTTAACAGACCAATATACACATTTTTAAAGCTAACATTTTAATCTAATATATTTTTATGTGATATTTAAAGTGATGTTTTAATGTATTGATTGTGAAGTGCTTTGTTTTATTATGTATGTTATATTGTAAACCGCTTTGACGGTCAGTCCTCTGCCTATACTGCGGTATATAAAAACCTATAAATAAATAAATAAAATAGATAAATAAATAAATAAACCTCTCCAACTCTTCTATTTCTCCCGACCAAAGCATCAGAAAATCACCTCTAAATTGTTTCCCGAGACTAATATTATTTTTGAAAGGGTTCAATGGAAGCCATTTATTTTCAAAATCATCCACATATAAATTTGCTAAATCTGGTGCCATTAACGTCCCCATTGTCCTTCCTTTGATCTATTAGTAATAAACCCCATCAAAACTAAAATAATTTTCTTGTAATGCTATTGATGGTAAATGTACCAAGAAATCATTAGGAATATGATTGGATGACCTTTTTTGTTGCAGAGTTTCTTCCACAATTTCTAGTGCTTTCTACTATGGAATATTGGTATGAAGGGCTGCTATGTCTATACTAAGAACATAAGAAGATAAGAATTGCCATACTAGGTCAGACCAAGGGTCCATCAAGGCCAGTATCCTGTTTCCAATAGTGGCCAATCCAAGTCACAAGAACCTGGCAAGCACCCAAACATTAAATAATTCTCAAGCTATTGCTTAATAATTAATAGCAGTTTTTGGATTTTTCTTCTAGAAACTTATCCAAACCTTTTTTAAACCCAGTTACACTAACTACTGTAACCACATCCTCTGGCAATGAATTCCAGAGCTTAACTATGCATGGAGTAAAAACGAATTTTCTTCAGTTTGTTGTAAATGAGCTACTTACTAACTTCATGGAGTGCCCCCTAGTCCTTCTGTTATCTGAGAGAGAAAATAACTGATTTACATTAACTTTTTCAAGTCCTTTCATGATTTTGGAGACCTCTATCATATCCCCACTCAGTCGTCTCTTCTCCAAACTGAACAGCCCTAAATTCCTTAGCCTTACCTCATAGGGCAGCCGTTCCATGCCTCTTATCATTTTGGTCGCCCTTCTCTGCACTTTCTCCAATGCAACTATATCTTTTTTGAGATGATGCGACCAGAATTGCACACAATATTCAAAATGCAGTCTCACCATGGAATAATACAGAGGCATTATGAGATCCATTGTTGTATTTGCCATTTCCTTCTTAATAATTCCTAACATTCTGTTTGCTTTTTTGATCGCCACAACACACTGAGCTGACGATTTCAATGTATTTTCCACTATGACACCTAGATCTCTTTCCTGGGTGGTAACTCCTAAGATGGACCTTAACATTGTGTAACTACAGCAAGGGTTATATTTTTCTCTATATGCATCACTTTGCACTTGTCCATGTTAAATTTCATCTGCCATTCAGAAGTCCAATCTTCCAGTCTCACAAGGTGCACCTGCAATTTATCACAATCCACTTGAGATTTAACTACTCTGCATAATTTTGTGCCTACCACAAATTTGATCATCTCACTTGTTGTACCCCATTCCAGATCATTTATAAATATATTAAAAAGCACAGGTCCAAGTACAGATCCCTGAGGCACTCCATTGTTTAGCTTTTTCCACTATGAAAACTGACCATTTAATCCTATTCTCTTCCTGTCTTTTAACCGGCTTGCAATCCACAAAAGGACATCGCCTCCTATCTCATGACTTTTTAGTTTTCTTAGTCTCATGCGGGACTTTGTTGAACGCCTTCTGAAAATCCAAATACATCACATCTACAGTTCACCTTTGCCCACATGTTTATTCACCCTTTCAAAAAAATGTAAGAGATTTCAGAGACAAGACTTCCCTTGGATAAATCAATGATGGCTATGTCCCATTATACCATGTCTATCTAAATGTTTTCTGATTTTATTCTTTATAACAGTTTCCACTTTCCCACCACTGAAGTCAGGCTCATCAGTGTATAGTTTCTTGGATCACCTCTGGAGCCCTTTTTAAAGTGGCTCTGTAAGACTTCCAGTCTTCAGGTACAACAGATGATTTTAATGATAGTTTACAAATTAACTGAAATAGGTCTGAAATTTCATTTTTTAGTTTTTTCATAAACCTGGGGTGTATGCCATCCAGTTCAAGTGATTTACTACTCTTCAGTTTGTCAATTTGGCCTGCCTCATCTTCCAGGTTCACTGTGATTTGGTTCACTTCATCTGAAGCATCACCCTTGAAAACCGTCTCTGGAATGGGTACCCCTCGATCATCTAACGGTCAACCGACTCCCTTGCAGGCTTTCTACTTCGGATATATTTTTTAAAGTTTTTATTGTTAGGTTTTGCCTCTATGGCCAACTTCTTTTCAAATTCAAATACTAACCATCCAAAGGTTCTCAAATGGTCCAGTGTACTCTTATAAAATGGAAATAATATGAGATGAATCATGTATATAGGCCAGTAGTTGTGGGATATATTCCCTTAGAAACTTAACCACAAACCAAGATAGAGGTTCCAATAGAAACCCTTTAGAGGACACCATGGGGTGCCCTGGTGGCTTATTAATGATTTGTGAACCTTTGGAACTATATAAAACACTGGGCAGACCGGAAGGGGGACCCTTAGGAAATAACTATCCTTGCTCATAATCCATCCAATTCCCTTGCATTCTGTACAAGATTGTCAATGCGTGATTTAATGCTCTTGGTAGGATCCTCGGATAGTCTTTGATAGATTAACATTTCTGTAATAGAATAACATATCTGTTTCATGAAAGTTATTGATTTAGTCTTTAATAATCATTTTAGAATAACTCTCTCAGTAGCTTCCAAAGCAGATGATTCTTCGTCGAAACACTGCAGTGTCGGGCGGGCAAAGTGAGCGAAGCGGGGATTATAAATAAGAGAAGGACACACTGAAACATCTTCTCCATTAAAAGATAAGTATAATTCCTGCAATGCCGACAATGACAACCATGAGAGAGGTCTGATTCTGAGATGCAAAACCGATGATATGTGAGCCAAGTGGCTCTGTAAGACTTTTCATTGCAAATATACAAAAAATAAAATAATAAAATTATGCGTATTTGCACAAGCAGTTGCAGCCAAAAGAGTGGTGAGTGCCGATATTATTGTTACTGGACATCAGAGGTGGCCATATAGGCTTTAAATTGCTGGTCAGTTTATTTTTTTATTATTGTGGATGATATCAAAATGTGCAACTGGGTAGACACCTAGGAAAGTGTGGAAAACAAGGGGAGGGATCTAGCAAAACTTGAAGAATGTTGTAGAGCAGGGCTTTCCAAACCTTTAGTCAATATAATCCCATTTTCGCACTTTAAAATTCACATGACCTTAGAGGACAATCAAAAGAAATTAGCAGGGATGTGAGGTCCCTTCCAACAATAACTCCACTCTCTCCCTTCCTGCACTCCAGCTAATCCCCTTTCTCATCTTCCACACACTCTTATCAATCCTCTCTTTCAACCTCTACTTTCTCCCTCAACCTCCACCTCCTTCAGAGAACCACCTCTTTTAACCTCCTCCCCTCCAGTCATATCCCCCAGTTCATCCCCTCTTTCTCACCCACATCTCCTCCCTCCCCACTGATCCTCTCTCACAGGCCTGGCACGACTGGGTATGCACACCATACATTTGCATGGGGAAGCACACCTGGGGGGGTGGCGGCAGCAGGAGAAGCCATGGGGCTGCCAGTGGAGTTCAACTTGTCAGTGGGCAAAAATGAGGAAAGGCCATGAAGAGAGGTGGGTTGCCGGTGGAACCCAACCCACCAGCGACCAAAAATTGGGAAAGGCCACGGCAGTGTTCCCTCTTCGCTGCACACATGCGCACACAGCTTCCCACCCCCATCACAGGAAGACTGAATAGAGGAGGCCATGTTTGTTTGTGTGTGTGTGTTTGTCTGTGTGCATGTATCTGTGTCAGAGCTCGCCTGCATGTGTGAGGGTGTCTGTGTGAAAGCTTGCATGTCTGTGTGAGAGCCTGTGTGTGTATGTTTGTATGAGAGCCTGTGTATCTGTGTGCATGTGTTAGTGTGTGTGCCTGTGACAGCCTATGTGTCATATATAGGCTCTCACAGGCATGCATACACTAACAGAATATGTCTATGAGAGAGAGAGAGAGCCTGTGAATTTATTTATTTATTTATTTATTTATTTAACCGTTTTTTATACCGACCTTCATAGTAAATAACCATATCGGATCGGTTTACAATATAACAAGGGAATAACTGGAGTAGCAATTCAAGTAAAATGAAAGATAACAATGGTAGGAATAAGTCAAAAGTTACAATCAACAGGGAGAGAGAACTTGGAAGCTTACAACAAGCTGGAAAGAAGAAAGGCCGGTAATAAATAAGTAGTGTTACCATAGAGCGTACGAGTTAACAGCTTAAAATGGTGCTTTGACCTGAAAGTCTCAGAGTCCATGAATGAGAGAGAGGGAGAGTGTGTGAGAGCATAGGCATATATATGAGCGAAGGAGTGTGTGAAAGAATGAATGTGTTATATTGTTTGCGTGTGTGAGAAGATACATTTTGTGCAGCCCTACATCTCCCAATCCATGCAATTTCAGGATGACTAGAAAACAAAAGATCCCAGGTATGGAAAGAAGGAAATTTTTTAAATTCTTACTAGTTTTAGTTATTGGATTTAATTTGATGTTTCTGCTGTTTTGAAATATTTTATTGTTTTTTTAGGAAGTACTAGAACATTTTTTAATTATTGGATTTTTTTTTCATCTGATGTTTTGAAATATTTTATTGGTGCTTGGGAATTTTTGGATGTTTATTTGTTAGCTGGTTTGAAATATTTATTCTTTCTATGAATATGATTTTACTATTATGATTAAAGTTTTATATTTCTTAATGTTATTGTTTAATGTTTTATGAAGAATGGTAATGTTCCTGTTTTTTCATTGTTGCTCTGCTTATCGAAGCTGGCTTCTTGTAGGTTCCACTTCAATTTTTCTCAGCTTGTTTCTATTTATACTTTCTGGTCTCTTTATTCTATATTTGGTCTGTGGTCTGCATGTAACACCAAGGTGAGGTATTCTGCTACTGTGTAATATTTCTGTAGGGATCTATAACAGTCTGATTTATTCTATTTTCCTAATAGGAGGTGTATTGGTATTCTAGGGCCTGGTGTAATATGTGCAATGTTGCCTTTTCACAGATAAGATTGTAACTGTTTGAGTGCTGGCAGTTAGGGTTGATTCATAACCCACCCTCTCTCTTACACCTGCCAAGTTCACCTCTTCTTCTTCAATCCTCTCACATCCCCAGCTGCTTTCATACAGCCCCTCAGTTGTTGTTCTGTCATACTCCCTCTCTCACCCTCCACAGCTAATCCCTCTTCAGTTGATCCAAACCTCGAATCCTTCATACATTTCATCCCTTCCTTTAAAAGGCAACATTTTCCTTTGGGCCCTAGGGCAAAGATGGATGACAACTGTCAAGAAGAGGGGGAAAGTTAATGACAGGGGGAACATTTTCTTTTGGGTAGGTAAGAAGAGAGGGTCTGGAAGGAGAAAGGGGGCTAAGGAATATGACTATTGGGGGTCTGGTTGGGGAGAGGGGGACTGGGGAGCATGACTGCTGGGGGATAGGAAGAGGAACTGGGGAGCATGACTGGGGATCTTATAGGAGAAGGGAAAGGCTGTAGAGTAAGACTTGGGGACTGGGGGTTCTGGATGGAGCTGAGGAGCAAGACTGCTGGATACTGGGGGGTTCTGGATGGGGCTGGGGAACAAGACTGCTGGGTACTAGGGGTTCTGGATGAGGCTGGGGAGCAAGATTACTGGGGACTGGGTGGTGAAAAGACTTGAGAGCATGTGTTTGAGAACTGGGATGTGGGGAGAGGGTGCGCTCTCTGAGCATTTGTGTGTGTGTGAGACAGAAAGAGAGGGAATGTGAATAAAATCATGTGAGCATGCACATATGATAGAGGATAAGGTTTGTGTGACCCCTTTTCCCCAATCCATGACAATCTCAGGGTGACAGAATTAAATCATCCCGTGTATGGAGTGCAAGAGATTTTTTAATTCTTATTATTGGATGTTGTTTGATGCTTCTGCTCTTTTGAATATTTTATTGGTGTTTTGGGAAATTTATAAATGTTTTTATGAGGTTTAAATTATTGAATGTTCTATTCATCAGCTGTGGTGAAATATTTATTGTTTTTATTAGTAGAGTTTTACTATTATTATTGATGTTTTATATTTCTTGATTTTATTGTTGGTCTTCTAGTGTAACCAAGGGGAAGGATTCTGCTAGTGAGTAGTTTCTGAGTAGAGGTCTTTAGCAGTCTGGCTTGCTCTATTTTCAATAAGAGGTATTTTGGTTTTCTAGGGCCTGCTATAACATTTACAGTGCTGTTCTTTCCTTGGTATGGTGGTAACTGTTTTGAGTCCTGGGAGTTAGTGTTGTTTGATATTGTAGATTTGTTTCTTGGGGTAAACTGTAGTCTTGGCAGGCTGTGATAACTTTTATTGGACTGTGTTTAAGTTTTATACAAAAATACTGTATGTGAGCTTCTGAGTCAATGTAGGACCTGTCTTGTGAATGTCTCTAATCTAACATCTGAAGAAGAGATCTATGTAGTTTTAAAAGCTTTTGTACATTTTTAAATAAATGCATTTTTATTTTACAGATATTTTTAGGTAACCTGACATATTCTGTTTTCCTAATAGGAAGTGTATTTGTGTTTAGGGCCTGGTGTAATATTTGCAGTGTTGCCTTTTCATAGATAGGTTTGTTGTTGCTTGAGCACTGTTTTGGTATGGAAGGTTTACTATATTGTAATTTCTTATTCATGTCTTTCTGAGGGCTAAGCCTACACCTAGCACATGTTAAAATGAGCCTAATGCCATATGGGTTCCAAATGTCTTCTGTGTCTTGGGGAGAAGAGATTGAGGGAGTGAGACTGCAGGAGACCTGGGGGAGGGGGTGTGGGAGGGAAGAGGGAACTGAACAAATAAGACTGCTGGTGAATTGGGGTGGGGGAGGTGAAACTCAATCCCCTGCTATAAATGTCACTGTATGCCACTGGGTAAAGGACACCTACCCAGAAGAGTAAAAGCACCTTTGTACATTAGTCAGCTGTAATTCCATCTTTATTGAAAAATAGACCTTAATTTAATTGTTAAAGAATCAGTAAACATTTAATTTAACACCCTTGTCCTGCCTGGTTTGTCCCAGCATCTCACCCCTTGAGTTGCAGCTAGGGTGATCAGCTTTTCCACAGACCTGAACTGGACACTCGAAGACTGAGGTGGAAGTTCCCCCTCCCCTCCCCCTCATTTGCATAGAATAAAATCAAGGCATATACAATTATAGGAAGACCATACTAATAAGAATGGGGAGGAATGATTTACTTCACTTGCAGGAGAGTGAGGGATGGGTTGCATTCCAAGGGGGTGTTGGAATTCCTCTAGTGTGTGTGCCTATAAATTGCAGGGGAGAGAAGGAGATGGGGGGCATCAGTTACTCAAGGGTGTGTGTGTGTGTGTGTGTGTGTGTGTGTGTGTGTATGAATTGATTGACCCAGATTTCAGGGAAGGGGGAAGTTTTCTGGAATAACTAGGGTATTGTAGAGCTCACTCTTGGCAAAAGGAGGGGGCAAAATGAATGCTACTAGCAGGGAGGTGTAGGGCAGAGAGACCAGAGGGATGCTGGGAAGGGAGGGGTGGCAAAAGAGGAACCAGGCCAGACAACCATCCAGGATGCACAGTACCTGGCTCCAGACCTGGAGTAGTGGGGCTTCCGTGTACCTTTTCAGGGGGTAAAAGCAAGGGGGAAATGGGGGGGGGGGGGGGGGGAGAGAAGCCTTTCACAGGCTATGTGCTAGGAAACAGTAAGGAGAATGATTTCTAAGATGAGAACAATGTATTCAAGTTTATTTAATGACTCCCTATTGTGAATAGGCAACTAACTAATGGCTATTTTTCTTTGGAGGGAACTAACTAGAGGATTACTCTGTAATGTGTCTAGTATTGTGTAAAATATTGTATTTCATTGGATGGTGAGAGCATCCACTTCTTCCTAGGGTGGTGGCAGCACCCTCTACTTGCAGCAGTGGCAGTGCTTGCTTATATTTCACACTATTCATCATTCATCTTTCAGGAGAATAGCCACAGTTTGTGTATGTGTTGCAATATATTATTTACTCTTTCGGATAGTAGAAAGACTAGGGGGCACTCCATGAAGTTAGCATGGGGCACATTTAAAACTAATCGAAGAAAGTTCTTTTTTACTCAATGCACAATTAAACACTGGAAATTGTTGCCAGAGGATGGGGTTAGTGCAGTTAGTATAGCTGTGTTTAAAAAAGGATTGGATAAGTTCTTGGAGGAGAAGTCCATTACCTGCTATTAAGTTCACTTAGAGAAAAGCCACTGCCATTAGCAATGGTTACATGGAATAGACTTAGTTTTTGGGTACTTGCCAGGTTCTTATGGCCTGGATTGGCCACTGTTGGAAACAGGATGCTGGGCTTGATGGACCCTTGGTCTGACCCAGTATGGCATTTTCTTATTTTCTTATGTTCTAGTCTAAAGTAAGACCATAAGTCTTCAGGCTATGCTGGTCATGGTCTCCACAGCAGAAGAGTTCCCCATGATGGCAAGATTTATTATTACATCATCTTGCTATTTCATATTGTCATGTCTTCACTGTGGAAAAATTGTAAATGTCCTTCATCTCAGACAATTTTTTATGGGGGGGGGGGGGAGAGAGCATGGTGCTCCTTTGGGTCAGCCATAGGTCCCTACTTAGAACCCTCATATCTATGAGCTTCCATCCTCTTCAGGTTCCTCCCAACCTGGAGGGCTGAGATTAGTTGTCTGTTCCTGTTTAGTGCAACCATTTTAGTATTCTGTGTAGTCATATTGATTTAACTTCAAAGCAGTGAGGATGCAGTTTTCTTACTCCCTGGTGAGGCCTCCCAGCCTCATCATGACCTTAATTTTGAAGAAGTCCCTCTTTGTACACTCCCTGCCAGAGGGTCGCCCCTTAATTAGTTGCAAGGTAATAGATTTTTGCTAGATCCCCAATTGGGACTCCCTAGGTGCAGCAAGCACAGGTGACAGAACCCACAGCATGAGATTTTTGATGGCCAAGATGTATCCTGATTTTTTTCAGAAGGAACGGCTGCTTAACTCTTGCACTTTTAAGGCTCCCTCCAGACACAAAGGACAAGGGCTACAGACCTTTGAGCCCTAATCTATTCCCTAGATAGGGCAGTGATAGTGAAGCAGCAGTCACCAAGAGATTTTTCAGAGAGCCAGTATTTGCATATTGTTTGTGGGGAGGTTTTTTACTCACCCCTCCCCACAGGGTTCTTGGATAGCCTGGTTCCTACTTTCTAAAGACTTTTCCTGCAAGAGAAGTCACCAGTACCAATATCAGGAAAGTAGGGCCAAGATCATGGAGCCCCCTCCTCAGATCTCTACCCCATGGGACCAGGACAGGCTGGGTGGCCGTGAATAAACTGGACTCAGGTGGGACTTTTCCTGTATGAGGGGACCCCTGAAATAGAATTCCCATGTGCCCAATGCTAAACCTTTGTGCACCTTAAAATCACCATGAGAAGCTTTACCCAGACAGCTGAGATAAAGATCACCTACCCAGAAGAGAAAAAACACTTTTGTACATCAGTCCGCTGTAACTTCATCTTTTTTGAAAAATGGTAACACCCTGTGCCTTGTCTTACCTGGTTTGTCGCAGCATCTTAAAGCAAACACAGAAAGGAGCACGCCATTGCCTGGACCATAAGCAAGAGCTTCTCCCCACAAAAAGGATCCACCCTTGGGACAGAGAGTCAAGTATGGGAAGAGTACTAGCCAGATGCATGCCCTGAAGAATAAATATGTTTGTGTGCTTTTGTGACCTAACACCCCACCTGCCAAACGAAGGTTACAGTTTCAAATACCTATAGGTGAGGTACAGTATAGGAGATTAAATTCTTCTAAGCACAAAAGAAGAACAATAATCATATTTTATGATCTTAAGTGGCTAAGGTAACTACAAAAGCCAGAAGGCTGCTTTGGTACATAGGAAGAGGATTAATCAGTAGGAAAAAAAAAGAAGATAATTTTGCCCCCAAATAAGTTCCTGGTGAGACCTCTTTTGGATTACTGTGGACAGTTCTGGAGACCACCCCTTCAAAAGGATATAAATACAATGGAGTCAGTTCAAAGGGCAGCTACTAAAATGGTCAGAGTTCTTCATTATAAAGCATTTGGGGCAGACATAAAGATCAAAGCATCTAGCAGAAAAGCAGGATGGGGCAATATGATATAGATATTTAAATACCTCTGAGGTATCAATGCACAGGAGGTGAGCCTCTTCCAATGGAAAAGAGGCTCTGGAACAAGGGATCATGGGATGAGGGCAAAAGTAGGTAGACTCAGGAGTAATCCTAAGGAAGTAGGGAGGTGGATACATGGAACAGCTTCTTAGTGGAGGTAGTAGAGACAAGGACCGCATCCCCGAAAGCATGGGGCAAGAACAGTGGTTCTCTGAGTGAGTGGTAGTGATTGTAGACATGAGTAGTTACTAGTTGGTATGGATGGGCAGTGTAGCTAGGCCATATGGACTTTTTCTGCCATCATATTTCTGTTTCTATGACCAGATAGTATATTTGGGGCAGAAGTGAATATAAAATAGTGACAAAATCTTCAGGTAGTTGTGAATGAAGGTTCCTGGAGCCCAATCTTAGCCCTTGTTCCAGATGAATTGGAAGTACAATGGAAACAGTGGAAAACTGCAGGATCAAAAATAATGAATTGTAGGCCTATGCTGAATGGCAAAAAAAAACCCAAAAAACAAAAACAACAACATCAGGTTTTGTTACACTAGGAAGGGGAACAGAATGTGGGTGTTATGATATTTTTCCCTAATGAGTCCTCATTATCTCTGAGGTCACCAGATGGTTCCTTGATCATTGGAATAGTTTTGTCCAGATCTAATAAAACTAGCAATAATTTGAGAATTACAATATATGTTAATGGCGTTCTTTCAATATGGTCTCATGCTGATGTAAAAATTGAAAAGGAAAATTGCAAATGAGACCACTTTTATCAGAATAAGATAGTCTTAAAAAAACATCATAAGTAAATTATACAATACAATAAAAAAAAATGTCAGGGCAAGACCTGTGAGGACTCAAAATGAAGGCAAGACCTGTGAGGACTCAAACGTTCATATACTACAATGTCTTTCTCATTGGCCCTACAAAGATTCTACTTACATTTACAAAAGAGTCTCACATGCATGGAGTTTTTTGTCCAAACAGGACGTAAACGTGCCTTACATTGTTTTCAACTGCAATTATACCAATGAAAAGGCATGAGCTACATACACAAATAAATGAATCACTTTGGGAGAAAGAGATTTTTGCCCTGTCACACATACTGCAAAAACCAGTGACCAGAAGCTGGAATTAAACTCATATCCAGCTATTCCTAACTCCTTATTCTGAATTTTATTACTAGACTATTTCCTTGCTTACTTTGAAACTTGGCAATCGGAAAGGTGGGTGAGTAAACAGATGAACATGAAAGTCACTTGTAGAAAAGCTGATGTAAACGTCTTTAAATCTTTCTGCTAGGCATTTGAAAACCTCCATATGTAAGCTGTTCTAAGATTAAGACTGCCTGGAATTTATTCAGTACTGAATGAAAGGTCAGGTTTCAAGATTTAGAGACACATCAAGAAAGACAATGAAGAGATGGTGGTATGAGAGAATTGTGCTATGTTTTTAGTAGCCGAGTTGCTTGTGCTGCTTTGGTAATCAAGTAACGAGGATTGAGTTTGTTGCATTGTATCTGCACCCAAAGTATATGGAGTGAGGAGGCTGTGCTTTTTCTGTGCCTGAGTCATAAAGAGTATTTATAAAGTATCTACACTAGGGATGTGAATCGGGCTTCGGACGATTGAAAATATCGTCGATATTTTCAAAATCGTCAGAAATCGGGGGCTCCCCCGAAACGATAGGAAAACCCCACGATATTGATCGTGGGGGTTCTCTTATTGTTTTGGGGGAGAGCGGGAAAAACACACAAAAATAACCCCTAAACCCACCCTGACCCTTTAAAACTAATTCCTTTGCTTCCCCCACCCTCCCGACCCCCCCAAAAACATTTTACAGGTACCTGGTGGTCCAGTGGGGGTCCCAGGAGCGATCTCCCAATCCCGGGCCGTCGGCTGCCACTAATCAAAATGGTGCCAATGGCCCTTTGCCCTTACCATGTGACAGGGTATCCGTGCCATTGGCCGGTCCCTGTCACATGTAGGAGCACTGGATGGCCCACGCCATTTTTAAAGATGGCACCGGCCATCCAGTGCTCCCTCCATGTGACAGGGGCCGGCCAATGGCACGGATACCCTGTCACATGGTAAGGGCAAAGGCCATCGGCGCCATTTTTATTAGTGGCAGCCGATGGCCCGAGAGCGGGAGATCGCTCCCGGGACCCCCACTGGACCACCAGGTACCTGTAAAATGTTTTTGGGGGAGTCGGGAGGGTGGGGGAAGCAAAGGGATTAGTTTTAAAAGGTCGGGGTGGGTTTTTTGTTTATCGGCTCGGCTGCAGCCAATAAACAAAACTGTGATCGGGCCCGATGGAAAAAAACCCACATGTGAATCGGAACCGGAATCCGAACCGATTCCGGTTCCGATTCACATCTCTAATCTACACCTCGTAGTGAGATATAGACTTTGCATAGGTCATAGAGACATGAAGTTGTGAAGAGTTAAGTTTGCAGTGCCACAGGGCTATACATGGTGGGATATAAAACGTGTTCTGCAAGATGGGTGTTACATTTGGCGGCTCACGGGACAGCCCCATGAGCCGCCTCACTCACCTGCAACACCGCCGGACCTTTTTCATGGCTAAGATGCCACCTTGCTCCAAAAGTACTGCTCAACGCAGCACAGGATGCCGCCAGCTGCCGCTCCCCCTAATTTCCTTTAGTCACACGCATGCCCGACAGCCCAACTCTTAAAAGGCTCATGGCAGGAAGTCAGCTGTGGCGTCCTCTGATGACATCACTTATTCCTCTCTACATCGCAGGGAGGGTTTTGGATGGGAAGTGCTACATTGGTCTACCTAGGATGCAAGACCCTTGTAACACGCCCCCCCCCCCCCGGAAAAACCCACCCTGAGTTGAAAGTGCCCCTCTTACAGTGGGAAAAATATAGAGTGTCAGATTGTTTCTTTAAAAGAGGTTCTCTCTCTCTCTTTCTCTCTCTCTCTCTTTCTCTCAGGCATTTGTAGTTGTCACATTACTAAACAAGATCAAAAGCTGATTGGTTGGCAAGAGACTTTAATATCAAACCAAGGTGTGTTTTACTACTTAGTTATTTAGGAAAAATGTGAAATTTATGTTGGGGAATTTTTGGCTCAATTCTGCCATGCTCCAAGTCACATGATAAACCTATGATGGGTCAGTTTGGCATACTTTTGGAAACTGTTGAAACACATGCTGCAAAGAAAATGCACAAGGGAGTCAAACAGATAACCTGAGGGCCAGTTTTGAAAAAAATCCCCAGACTGATATTTTCTTGCAATTTGCCCCGCCTGACTACCTTGTCTGCCTTGCCCAGCTGTACCTAGTTGTCCTTACTCTAATCTTGTTCCTTGTCTTTGTCTTCTCTCTCCTTTTCCTCCCTTGCCTTGCCTTCCTGGATTCTGACCTCTCCTTGGACCTTGACCATTCTTGTTTACCACCTGGACCTGACCTTAGCCTTGGACCTGACCTTGCCTTGTCTGCTGCCTGCCCCAACCTCTGGCCTGTAGTCTGGTACCTGCTGTCAGCTTCCTGCCCTGACCTTTGCTTGGCCTTGGACTCTCGTGCTCCTGCCCACCCTTGGGATCCTCCTAAGTCCTACCAGCCTTCAGAACCCAAGGGCTCAACCTGTAGGGTACAGGCGAAGCTCCAGCCTGTCCCACTGTAGGGCAAATTCTCCAGCTGTTGGCATGGGCCTAGCAGGTTTGCCTACTAGGCTGTGCCAATCACGCCACAGCACCAAGGGCTCATGGATACCTTACCCATTACAATGGAAGGGAGCTGGATTTGAGTTAGGACGTAAGGTTTTTTAAACCACTTTCACTAACAAGGAAACATTGCTGGAAGCTGAAAGAGAAATCCACTTTAAATTGTCTCTAAGTCTCAGCTCCTTTATGGAGGGTATAAAGTTGATGAATGGAACAGAATAACAGTAAAGAGATGCTATAGTTTGTCACTCTACAATGAACTAAAAAAAAAACCCTAAAATGATACCCATATTTTGTCTCCCAAGACACTAATGAAGTCATTCTGCAAACATTGCTCAACATATCCCCATTCATTTTCAAGGTATGGTTATGTCAGCATACAAGTGACAGACGTAAGAATTCAAAGCTATGAATTACATCCTACTCTAGTGTTGAAAAAAGAACTGCTGATAAGAAGGGTACCACTAGGTAGCTGTAACCCCTGGCTCTTTGTTATGTAAAAAGAATGCTTAGTTTTTTTTTTTAATGGGGATGGGGGAGGGGGAAGAAGCTTCCAGTGATTTGTTAGACTCTTTAAATCATGTCAGTGTGCTTGAACAATCAAAACACCCTACACAGGAATTGTAGTTCCCAAAAAGTTTCTTTACTTGATGAAGTAACAAGGAAAATATTATTAAAGAAAGTCTCTTTATGCTTTTTCTATTCTATTAACTTAAAAAACATTGAAAAAAATTATTTCAGAAAGAAAGTTATTCCATTTCTCCAACAAGACTTGATGCAGTTTATTCAAAACATAGGACTTCTGCAGATGTGGTTGATGCAATAAAACTTTACAGCTTTCTTCTTCAGGCTTTGGGTGAAAGTTTGCTGGAGAATAATACTGTCCAGTTTGTGAATATTCTTCATTCATCTGGTCGGATCATTATATGGTGTGATTTAAAAAGAATATAGAGTGCTGTCAGAAGATAACTCAGGTAATATAGAATCAGACTCAAAGGAAAAGGAAAACTGATATTTATTTTTATTTATTTATTTATTTATTTTATTTTATTTATTTTATTTAAAATTTTTCTATACCGGTATTCGTGATACAATCACATCATGCCGGTTTACAGATAACAGGGGGTGTAAAAAACATAAACATTGAACAAGTGCATAGAAACCGTAAAAGTTATATTAAAACAGGATTTATCTAACTGGGAAAGGAAAGAGAGATGAACTGTTCAATAATGGGATTAATTATTTACATTATATTGTAGTGTTTCATTGGAGTTGTTATTGTACTTCAGTTCGGATCTGGGAAGGCTTGTTTAAACAGCCAAGTCTTAAGCCTTTTTCTGAAGGTTAATAGGCAAGGTTCTTGTCTCAGATCCGAAGGAATAGAGTTCCATATCGAGGGTCCAGCTGTGGAGAAAGCCCGATCTCTAAAAGTTAGATGGTGTGTGGATTTGATTTGGGGAATGATTAGTGATCCTCTGTAAGCTTCTCTGATGGGTCTAGTGGAGGAATGTCATCTAAGAGGGATTTGTAGATCAAGCGGAGCATGGTGATGGATTGCTTTATAGATGGTGGTGATGGACTTGTGAATAACTCTGAAGTGTATTGGCAGCCAGTGAAGGTTTTTGAGGATGGGGGAGATGTGATCTCTTCTCCTGCTGTTTGTCAGTAATCTCGCAGCCGAGTTTTGGAGCATTTGAAGAGGTTTAATGGAAGCGGAAGGGAGACCAAGTAAGATAGAGTTACAGTAGTCTATCTTAGAGAAGATTACTGCTTGAAGGACCGTTCTGAAGTCTCGCCCATGAAGGAGAGGTTTGATTCTTTTCAGGATCTGAAGTTTATAAAAGCCGTCTTTTGTCGTTTGTTTGATGAAGGATTTTAAGTTGAGATGGTTGTCAATTATTACTCCTAAGTCCCTTGTTTGAGTAGTGGGAATGTTGGTTGGTGGATCTAGAGAGAGGTTACTGTTTTCTGGAGAGATGAGAAGGAGTTCCATTTTAGCTGTGTTTAATATCAAATTTAAACTAGCGAGAAGGAGATTGATCTCTCGGAGGCAGTCTTCCCAAAATTCCAGTGTTTTAATGATGGATTCTTTAATGGGGATCAGGATTTGCACATCGTCGGCATATAGGAAGTGTGTTAGTTTCAAGCAGGTTAGGAGTTGGCATAGTGGGAGAAGGTGTATGTTGAAAAGCGTGGGGGATAGGGAGGAACCATGTGGAACTCCTAAGGGTGAGGTGTAGCGGGGGGATTCTTTATTGTAGATTTTAACCTTGTAGCCTCTGTTGATGAGGAATGTTTTGAACCAGGAAAGTGCAGTTCCTGTTATTCCTATGTCTGATAATTGGTTGAGGAGGATGGAGTGGTTAACGGTGTCAAATGCAGCGGAGAGATCTAGGAGAATAAGTAGGAAGGATTTGCCTTTGTCAAGCCCCATGATGATGTGGTCTGTCAGGGATATGAGAAGGGTTTCCGTGCTTAATGCTTTACGGAATCCGTATTGTGAGGGGTACAGTATTTTGTGATCTTCGATATAGTTGGAGAGTTGTGTGTTGGCTAAAAACGGAAGATTGGAGATTGGATATTAAAAAATGTCAAGCATTGCTTTCACTTTATTGTGAGAATTTGAGATCAGAGATATGGAGGCAGCTGTGGAGAGTCTCCAGTGGTTATATAGGGAGTCGCTGGACTCAGTTGCGCAAGTAGAAAGGGAATAATTGATATACCTAATCCTTAAGACAATTGAAGAAAGGTGTTGCCACTTAGGAAAGAGATCTAGACATCATAGTGGATAATACATTGAAATTGTCAGCTCAGTGTACTGAGGCAGTCAAAAAAGCAAACAGAATGTTAGGAATTATTAGGAAGAGAATGGCGAATAAAACAGTGGATGTCATAATGCCTCTGTATCGCTTCATGGTGAGACCACACCTTAAATACTATGTGCAATTCTGGTCGCTGCATCTCAAAAAAGATGTAGTTGCACTGGAGAAAGTTCAGAGAAGGGCACCCAAAATGATAAAGGGCATGAACAACTCCCCTATGAGAAAAGGCTAAAGAGGTTGGGGCTGTTCAGCTTGGAGAAGAGACGACTGATAGGGGATATGATAGAGGTCTACAAAATCATTAAAGTATTTGAACAGGTAAATGTAAATCAGTTATTTACTCTCTCAGACAATAGTTGGACTAGGGGGCACTTCATGAAGTTAGCAAGTAGCTCATTTAAGACAAATCAGATAAATTCTTTTTCACTCAACACATAGTTAAACTCTGGAATTCATTGCCAGAGGATGTGGTTATGGCAGTTAGTGTAAAAAAGGTTTGCATAAGTTCCTAGAGGAGAAGTCCATAAACTGCTATTAATCAATAAGGAATAGTTGCTTGGGATCTATTTAATGTTTGGGTACTTGCCAGGTACTTATGACTTGGATTGTCCACTGTTGGACACATGATGCTGGGCTTGATGGAACCTTCGTGTGATCTAGTATGGTATGTCTTATGTTCTTATGTCACTGTTTAGGAAGACTCTGTAGGATATGGCTGTTCTGATTTAAAGTGTATAAAATGGAGATTAGAGTATCATAAATATCTTTCCATAGAATTTTGGAGGCTTAAAATCCCTCAAACGTACTTTTTCCATTGTCAATGAGGTTTTGAAGGTTCCACAAAGAGATCTTTCATTGCTGAAATTGGCTCCTGAAGTAGAAAATCTGGCAGTTTTCTTTAAACAGAAGGTGACCACAATTTAGGACAATATATCAAATTCAGAGGTGGGTGAGATGGAAGGGTCTGAACAATTGGAAGGTGCAGTTGAGGGTCCTCATATGAATTGTTTTTCTAATATAATGAATACAGTTACTAAAGGTGGCTATTTATTAGACACTTGCCCAGGCTGGCTCTTGAAGGGCTTGCCTGAGATTGTTCTGGAATATGTAACTTAAATTGTAAATCAATCTTTTGAACTAGGACTGTTCCCTAGTGTGGAGGTAGGCAACTCCAGTCCTGGAGTGCCACAAATGGATCTGGTTTTTAGGATATCCACAATGAACATGCATGGAGAATATTTGCATGCAGTAGAGGCAATATATACAAATATACTTCCTACATATTGTTTGTGGATATTCTAAAAAACAGACCTGTTTGTGGCACTCTGGGACTAGAGTTGCCTACCCCTGCCCTTGTGTATTTAAGCAAGCTATTACAAAACCACTATTGAAGAAATCAAGTCTCGACCCAACAGACTATTCCAATTATTGTCCAGTTTCAAATTTGGCTGTTATAGCAAAATTAATGGAGTCTATAGTAGAGGAGCAGTTAAGGTAATTTCTAGATGCATCAAATGGACTAGACCTTGTTCAGTTTGGATTTCAGTTGGGATTCAGCCAAAGACTGTGCTTCTTTAACTGACAGGCGATATTAGGCAGACGCTGGATCAAGGAGGATCAGGTTTTTTTGTGCTCCTTAATCTGTCAGCAGCCTTTGATACTGTTCATCAACACTTACTAATGCAGTTGGCAGAATATGGCGTTGAAAGGTTGACATTTTAATGGATTGAATCCTTTCTCATTAACTGATAGGAGAGAGAGTAGGATTTGACCCTCGGGTTTCTGATCCATGGTTGTTATCACTGTGTGTGCTGCAGGGGTCATGGCTGTCACCAGCTCTATTTGATGTATACCTTCACTGCCTGGAGAAGATTATCAGAAGTTTGAACATTTTAATTCCAATGCAAAATTCTTGACAGGACCTTATTAAAAACCTTATTGGGTTAATGTTGATTATTGCCAACTGGATGAGGGTTAACCACCTGAAGTTAAATGAGAATGAGACTTATTTTATGGATAGATACTTCCATCATGTCTGCAACAATTTGCAAAACTTAAGGTTGGCAAATTTTGATTGAAATATTCAGAGTTCTAAAAAGTTTAGGGAGTACTCATTGATTCCAATCTGACATCGGAAAATCAAGTTCAAGCTGCTTATGGTTAAGCCTTGCATATAGTTAAGCAACTTCATTGTTTCCTGAGATACTATGGTGGTCTACCTAAAAAGAATATCAATAAATTACAGTTGGTGGATATTAATTGGTGTTGTCACTGGGAAAGAGTTATTCTCTTATTGAGAGCCCTGTACTCGTTACCAGTATCAATGCGGGTTCAATTTAAAATTTAATTCTTGTATTTCAAGCTATAGCAGGATTGCCCTATCAAATTCATGGATAAAATCAAGAGACGTATTCTAACAAGAGCTCTACAATCTAGTTAGGAAGTTAGTCTAGAGTTTTCTTCTGTGAAACGTATTACTAAAGTGAGAACTAGGACACATTCTTTATCTGGAGAGGCCTTTATTTAGTGGAAAACCTTGCTATGCTACTGAGAAATGCAACTGATTATATGTTTTTCCATCATAATTTAAAAATCTGGTTGTTTGAATAGTTGATTATGTATGTGATTGTTCCCCTTATTGTCCTGTGTCCGTTGGTTTTGGTCAGATGATAGATGGAGAATAGAAGCTTCTGATAAAGGGGTTTAGTGTGAAGAAGGGCCAGAATGACTGCTGGAGGTAAGAGCAGAGGGGGTATAGTGCAAAATATGTAAGATGGTGATCTGAACTGGGTGTATTTTCTGCTGAAAATGTATTTCTAAGGAGAATGGTGATTTTATTGTTTTTTTATTGCATTTTAGATATAAGGTCTTTATTGTATTTTATAGGGATGTGCAATCATTTTTCGACGATTAGGAAATTCGTACGATATTTCCTAAATCGTCATGGATAGGGAAACCGATAAAACAATTGCATTTTCTCCAAATTTTCATTAAAAAATCATTTTTCGGCTTAGTGCACGCTAACAAAAATAACAAAAAGTAACAAAAAAACGTTAGTTTTGTTACTTTTTGTTATTTTTGTTAATGCGCACTAAGCCAAAAATGATTTTTCACGAAATAAAAAAATGCCGATCCACGGGAATACGAGATTTTCCCGCGGCCACACGACCCCAAAAGCGGAAACGATCAGGCACCCGATGCACATCTCTAGTATTTCAGTTTTAGAATGTTGTCATGTGTTGTTTGGTTATATTTTTGTTTTTTGTTTCATTTGTAACCTGCTTTGGTTGGGTATTAGTCCTTGGAAAGCAGAATAGAAATGCTCAAATTAAATTAAATTAGTCAAACTGAATCCATCCCAAAGCTGAGATATAATCAAATCTCTTCTTCTCTCTTTCTGGAAACTGCAAACACTGAACTTTCCTGTGCTAGGGAAGATGTCAGCTCTTTCATCTTCTGTCTTTCTGCAGTTCCTCACAATTCGCTGATATTTTAACAACTTTGAATAATTTTATGTCATCTCAAATCTGCTCATCTCACTTATTGTCCCCTTTTCCAGATCATTTATGAATATGTTAAGCAGCACTAGTCCCAGTACAGATCCCTAGGGCACTTCACTATATTTACCGTTCTCCACTGGGAAAACTGACCATTAGTCCTACTCTGTTTTCTGTCTTTTAACCAGTTACCAACCCACAATAGGACATCGCCCCTCTTCCATGGCTTTTTAATTCCCATGAGGGACACTGTCACATATCTACTGAAAATCCAGGATACATTACATTGAGCAACTTGCCCTTTTTCATTGTTTATTAACACCTTCAAAAAATATAATAGATTTGTAAGGCAAGACTTCCCTTTGCTAAAATCATGTTGACTCTTCTACATTAAGCCATGTCTATCCATTTTGTTTTTAAGAGAACCTCTTTAGAAACATATTCAAGGAAGAGATTTATCTTAGCAAACTCTACTGTTCTGTGCTATATACCATCTCTACTGCCACCTCCAAACCGCTCTCCACATCAAAGAGGCATCAGAGTTGAACACAGAAGCTAAAATATTTACCTCAAAAGAGATTTCTTTCATTCACTTTTCCCTGTCATCATTAATGCTTGAGGTCTTGTGCACTCACAGCAACTCAGAATCCCAAATCAGCAACACAATCAAAGCCAGGAATGAGTTTTTGACTGGATCCAGAGCTCATCAACACATTTCCAGTTTCCATACTGGTCAACCTCCCTCTTGGATATAGGCTAAGGTTTTATGTAGATTTTTTCTGTGCAACTTATTACTAAAGTGAGAACTAGGACACTTTTTTTTTTTTATCTTGAGTGGCCGCTATTTGGTGGAACACCTTGCCTGTGCAACTGAGAAATGCAACTGATTATATGTTTCTCCACCATAACCTGGTTGTTTGAGCAGATCATGGCCCAGCCATATTTATAATAACTCCCACTAGTTCATAGGCCAGCATAGAAAAGAAAAATTTTCTACTTCTATTTTGATCTAAAAGAAATGTTTCCAAATGAGACGGGATCAATAAAAATGTACTTGTTCCCTTGATATCAAACAACGCATTTACATGGGAACTTCAAAAAAAGACGTACCATTCCAACAATCTGCTGCCTTATCTGGAGGAAAGCTTTCCTCCTCAGTTGAGCTGAGTAGGCCACATCAGGAAAAGCTTGTATTTTCTAACTACACAAGGAATTTCTTTATATTTGAAATAATGCCAGAGCTCCAAAGCCTTATCCGCTTCTGAACAAAGCGAAATCACTGAAGCAGCCCTTGATGGAATAACATCCTTGGAAGTCTCCAGAAGCACCAATAAATCTAGACTGTCAGTAGTGATGGTATCTAAAGCTCCTTCCACTTCATTGTCCTGTTTTGTTGCAAGTGGAATGTAATACATTTTGGATAAGATAATGTTATTCCCATTAGAGATGTTTAGCACTTCATCAAGATACTTCTTAAACAGTTCCTGTGCTAACAATAGGCTGTTCCTTGGAAAATTGAATAGCCTTAGAATTTTGGCTCTGGTTACATTCTCCAAGGCTTCCATTTTACTGTGCAGAGCCAAACTGTCTTTTATATGGGCTACCCTTGAGGTATGCAGTGCAGAAAGCAATTTGTTAGTTGATAAACCATACTCTCAACCTCAGTCTCTTATCATGTTCCCCTAACTTCTCAGCAATGCCCTTAAAAAACTGTATAATTGAAGAACAGAGTTGGCCAGAATAGCATCAGTTTGCGATACTACCCTCCATACATACAAAAGGGTAACACTGGTGGGGGCAGTAGGAGAAGCCCCCTCCCACTCATCCATTCCCTGAGGGGAAGTGATGGCCTCCAGCAACAGGATCTCCCTGGAGGGTAGAAGTTCCAAACTGAGTATAAGTGCTGGGTCTGACTCTATTGCCATCTAAAATACTGTTCTGTTCCATCAGTGGGCTTCCCTCAGGCATTAGAGACACATCACAGTTCAACCTGAATTGCTTCCTTCATGTCTCAAAATCTCCATCCAAGTTTATGCTCTTATCCATACCTCAATCAGGCCCTGCTTTTCCAAACCAATTGACTCCTGGTGGCTCATGCAGGGCTTCACTCTGGCCAGGCCATGTAGCTGCATTCAGAAACTCCGATTCCAAGGCTCCACTGTCTACACTTGAAGGAACTTCAAAGACAGGAGAAGCAACATTTGGGTCCACAAATGGTGGCAAGAGGGGTTTGTGTGCAGGACTAAGTGAGGCTTTAGTATCAAATGTGATCTGAACTATTGTGTCCTCACAGGCACTGGATGGCAGACACGGAGATGTCACTTGCTTATCCATAGAACCCTAGACATAAATAATGGTTCTGGGAGGCACCAAAGTTTTCCCTTTTCTCTTCTTCCACATTTTTCAAAAACTACCCAAAGAAAACAAGAAAATAAAGCCCTACTTTCTAGCTTGCCATTTGACTCCTCCCCCCAAGACACATGTTTGCTCAGTGCTTTAAGCTGAGAAGGCCTTCAGTTGAGGAAAGACACTACGGCATCTGTCAAATGCTGGTTTGCAGCAGGATGGCAGGACTAGCCTGGGGATCTCTTCTGCCAATCAAAGCAGAAGCAGTAGCAAAAGAGCTGAAAAGGGGACGGCTTTATCCAAAGCTGACCCCATGGCTCTTTCCACCAGTCAGGTGGCAGGCCAGCAGCTCTCTGCCACACATCTGGAGCAGCAAACCAACATAGAGCAGCTGAGGTTGTGTTCTGTATCACTATCCTGTGGCAAGAGACAGGCAGCATCCAAAGTAGTGACAACGTGCATCAGGGAAATAATTGCCCTGGAAGACCAGGCCATGCAGATAGTAAAGACCCTAGGCTTTAAGCATCTGCTGCACCTCTTAGCCCCCAGTTGCAAAGTGCCCTCCAGGACAACATTCAGTAGGCAGGTTATCCCTACCTTGTATAATCAGTGCTGTATGCAAATACAGCTGGCTAAGGCAGGGGAGAATGGCATGCATTTCATCAGCAACTGCTGGACTAGCCAGAACGCTATACATGCCAACCTATTTATAATGGCACACTGGAGGGAGATGTACAAGGTAGGTGCAGCTAGGCTGTGCCTTACACCCAGGTGATGGATACCACCCATATCTCACGCAATATCTGAGCAGTCATAAGAAAAATACCGGAGGACTAGCACATAGACTAGAGAGGCAGAAGTGTTCATGCAGCTTTTTTTGTGACAGATGGTGGTGCAAATATTCTAAGAGCAGCGGAAGCTGGGGGCTCTCAAGGGATCCATTGCTTTGCACATTTGCTGCACCTGGCAGTGAGGAATGCTCTGGGGCTAGAGCACAAGGAACACAGGATTCCGGTCCTGAAGGAAAGTGCAGGAAAATATCAGGATATTTCATCACAGCATGAAGGGAGGGAAGTTCTCCATGAGACATAGGAAGAATGTGGGATACCTCTTAAATGTCTTATTCATGATTTTGGCACCCAGTAGAATTCCACCTATCTGATGCTGCAGTCTTGGAGATAAGTGCACTTCATACTTTTACTAATTGTGCATTACTCTGAGGTATTCACAGCTTCAGCCAGGAGAACATATGGACTCAGTATAAGTCACCGATGATTAAATTAGTCCCTATGCCTTAAAGGCTTCACCTATAAGCCATCGCACAAAGAGACACCGTATGATGGTCACTTTATACTTCCATCAAGAGATGTGACAAAAGCCTTATATTTCAGCAGAATATTTATTTTTGTGTTGAGTTCTTGATTTCTGCTATTTTGGGTTTCATTTCAGAAGTTAATGGAGCAGCAGACATCCCTTCATGATCTGTCTCTGAAAACAGAGATAGGTCTGGACTGGTATTGATGAGGTAGCAAAAACAAGTCCTGCTTTTCAAGGATGCCACGGAAGATCTGAGTTCCAGAAGTGACTCCCTGAGCGGGGTCATCCCCACAGTAAATATTCTAGAGGAGAAATTTCCATGAATAAGAGGTGCTGCAGTTTGCGGACTCCTTGCAGCAACAGCTAAAACCTTTGACAAAAAAAAGCAATACTTCATGCTTGACACAGTTTGTGACCCACAATTAAAAGAAGTCTTAACCTCCAGTCCCAGGATCTTTCTCTACTGCTTTGACCTGCTATTGCTGCTTTGGGGAATTTCTTGCCACTTTTGGTGCTTTCTTCCTCCTTCACAGTGCCTTGAGCTGTTAAGTTCACACTTGGTGCTGCTGCTTTTTCCCTTCTGTGCTGCCTTGGGTGGTTCATGTCACTGTTGTTGATGCTCTTTGCCCCTCTTTTGGAGCCCTGGGGGTCTTCTGGCCACTCTTGCTGCTGCTTTGTGTCTTTCACTTACCTGCTCCTAGTACTGTTTTGCCCCATTACGAGTCTTTGGGCTATTCATGCCACTTTTGGTGCCACTTTGACAAAGTCTTGGTGCGTTGGAGCACCCTTCACTCTTCTTATGATTTCTACTGAACAGTTTCATTAGAAAATGATTAGAAAACCCCAATTTGGGATCTCAAAATAGGCTGCATTGCTTCACTCATTGATTTTAATGAGTAATGAATGCACAAAAACAACAAATAAATGGAATTTTTTTCATCTGAAATGAACCAAACAAATAAACAAACTGAAACAATTTTTTGCCTCTGCATACCCATATTTTCTTCTATTAAATCAGAAGTCAGAAGATTGCAGTGGATGCTGAGAGCATGCCACCTAGCAAGTGGAAACCACTCCCTAATAGAGAGTTAGGAAGTTTAAAGCTCTGCAATTGCCTACACTGGAAAGAAACATTGAGGCAGATCCCTGCATATGAGTGTGAGGGTTTTGACAAACAGTCCAAGATGTATGTCAACCTTACCATTATTTCATCGATTACATTGATTATTTCAACTAGGTATAATTTTAAAATCTTGGTTTTAGTATTCCATGTGCTCTGCAGAAAATGTCCCCCTTATCTCAGCAATCAATTGAGATGGTATCAGCCCCACCACAGCCTGCAATCCAGTCAAGCTAATTATCCTGAGAGTAGAGACCCCATCAGTGAAAGTATTTCATAAACTGTGTTTTGAGAAGAAGGCTTTCTCAACAGATGTTCTAAAACTGTGAATTGGCTTACCACTTGAGTTGAGGCTAGAGAGGAATTTATTGGAATTTTGGAAAAAATTAAAGGCCTGGTAATTTCAGGAGAGTGCATTAATGGAGAGGGAGGATGATAGATTAAAAGGTGAATTTGCAAAGTGATACACCAAAATTGGGAGATGCATGTTCAGAGCTTTGATATAGGCAGTCTCTAAATACTGTAATACAGCATACATACATCTAGCATACATCTAGCACGTATCCGTCCGATTATATAAACCCTCACATACGCGCACAAGTACCGATGCACACATATTTCGCATTGGGGGAAAAAGGGGCAGAATGTGGGTGGAGCATGGGCATTCTGAGGCGGGGCCAAGAGATATGTGCATACGTAGTTATGCATCTAGGTGAACATCCAGGTATATTTCAGCGCAAAGTTACTTTTGCTATAGATGAGGCTCCTCCGGCAGGAAACGGCGCCTTCTCCTCCGCCCCTCGTCGCCGGAAGACAATCGCCGCCACAGCCGCACAGCCAATTGGGGGACAGCCCCATCGGCTTTAAATTAAACGCTGCACCTAGGCGCCGCGCGCCGAGCGTCGCGCGCCCGAAGGAGTGCGACCTAAGGGGCCTGCCCCTTAGCGCGCCCCTTGGAGTGCCCCAGGCCCAGGCCCAGGTCAATCTCTACAAAGAAGCCACCCACATCAGGAACCATCTTCGCTATGAACTTCGGTATATGAAGCATTTACCCGGACCATAGGCCTACAGAACGCTGCCTGGAACTGATTGTGGGTATCCCCTAGTATTCCTGTTACCAACCCTCTAACAATCAACAGCCCCTACTACTCGCCGTCAGCAACTACCTCAACCATCTCATAATCTAAGCCTCGGAGCCCCAAAAATAGTCCTTCGTCTAAGTAGTGACTCCTAAAATTCTCTCAGCACAGAAACACCTCCAGCAACCTTACAGACAACCACATTATCCTGCTGAGGACAGAACACGCTTCCAGTCGAACCCAACACCCATACAGACACCATATAGCAACTCATCCAGACCTTCTCTTCATTCAGACTGACAATTCCATCGCCCTATGAGACACCTCTAGCATTCCCACGGATCCTCACCAATTGCTCACAGAGCCTACCAATTCGTCCTTTCAGTCTACACCTCTCCCAGAACACCTATCATCATGCTCACGTACAATATCCCAATCATTCACAACCATAGGAGAAACTCCACAACTAACTTCTCCAACATCATACAAAAAAGAATTATTCCAATCATGACCTCACCATTGAACCAACTACTAGGCCTCACGCTACTCTCAGTAACCCTTTTCAATGCACAATCCCTAACTAAAAAGGCACACATCCTAAACGACTACCTCCTAGATACCAACCCAGACATATGTGCAATCACAGAAACCTGGTTAAAAAATTCGGACATTGCTCTAATCAACCAACTACCTACGCATATATATGACATCTTCACCTTTCACAGACACAAGAAAAGAGGTGGCGGCCTTCTTCTAGCTTCCAAAAAAGAACTCAGACTATCCGCTCATACAATCAAAACCGAGTCTAAATTGGAATTGGGTCTAGTTAAATCAAAACAACTACAACTATTGTTAGTCTACGCTCCGCCTGGAGTTCTAGAAACAGACCCCTCGCCTCTTATAGAATCCATTGTGAAACATATCAACTCAGACCTCCCAACTATGATCATGGGGGACTTTAACCTCCATACTGATGCTATACCTCGCTCCTCGAATTGTGAAGCCCTCCTCACCACCCTCTGTGCAATGGGATTCACTCAGACCATCAATAGCCCTACGCATAAAGCTGGACATACTCTGGATCTAATATTCATCAACTCGTCCTTCTCTCCATCAGCAAAACCTTCTTGTACTCCAATCCCATGGTCAGATCATTTTCTGATAGAATCCTCCTTCTCCACGTACAAACAGACTCACTCCTCTCTGCACCTTTCTTCCATTCAATTCAGGAAATCATGCCCTTCCGATATTCTTAGTGATCAACTCGCCAATAAACTCACTAACCTAGACCTATCCAATCCCGAATCAGCCCTTTCCTCCTGGCAAAAGATTACGGAAGCAGTTGCAAACAACCTGTGCCCAATTGCCTCTAAAACAATCAATCCCACAAAAAAAGGAAATCAACCCTGGTTCACCCATGAACTAAAACAGATGAAACAGGACCTACGTCACAAGGAAAATAGATGGCGCAAAACCCCAAACACATCTACCCTTTCATCCTACAAAGGATTTCTACATCACTACAGAACGGCTATTCTACTAACAAAAAGGGAATTCTACTCCAACAAAATTCACCATCTCCAATATAACGCCCAGGCACTGTTCTCATACGTAGCACAAATCACCAAATCAACTCCTCCGTCTATTCCAGACGATCAAGCTCTATCCAAGGCTAATGAGCTCGCTTCTTTTTTCCAACAGAAGATCTCAAATACACTTGCCCTCCTTCCTCCAATTATGACACCTCTCACATCAGGCGAGTATTCTCATTCCCCCTTGAGAGCCAAGCTTGACAGTTTCGACTCAATCTCCACCAAAGAGATCGAATCCCTCCTAAAACGACAGAAACCATCCAGCCATCCAGCAGATAATATCCTGTCGAAACTCTTGCTTCTCATCCCAGACACAATCTCAGGACCTCTGACAAGTATCATAAACTGCTTTCTTACTCAAGGGATATACCCAGACAGACTAAAAACCGCTTCACTCAAACCCCTCATTAAGAAACACAATCTAGACTCTAATGATCCAGCCAATTTCAGACCCATCTCTAATCTCCCATTCTTAGCCAAACTAACAGAGAAATTGGTAAACATACAGCTTTCAGAATATCTAGAAGATAACAAGATCCTATACCCATCGCAATACGGCTTCCGCAAATCACGCAATACGGAAACCCTCCTCATCTCTCTTACAGACCATATTATGATGGGCTTAGACAAAGGCCACTCCTTTTTACTAATCCTTCTAGACATCTCGGCGGCTTTTGATACCGTCAACCATTCCATCCTCCTGCATCGCCTAACAGATATCGGTATCTCCGGATCAGCCCACAGTTGGTTCAAGTCCTTCCTCAGCAATAGAACCTTCAAAGTCAAAATCAATAATAAAGAGTCACCTCTAACAAAGTCCGCCCTTGGTGTACCACAAGGATCCTCCTTATCCCCAACCCTCTTTAACATCTATCTACTCCCACTTTGCCATTTACTAACCGATCTCAATCTAATTCATTATCTGTACGCAGACGATGTGCAGATACTAATCCCTATAACAGATTCTATCTCAAAAGCTCTCTCCCACTGGAATAACTGCCTTCTTTCTATCACCAATCTGCTCAACAGTCTAAACCTGGTCCTCAATGCCTCAAAGACAGAGCTCCTCCTCATCTCTTCAAACAAAGAAAACTTCACCCATCCATCCTCACACAGCTCCCTCATCACCCATACTCATGTCAGAGACCTTGGGGTAATTCTTGACAATCGACTAAACCTAAAGAAAATGGTCACCACCACAGCCAAAGACTGTTTCTACAGACTACAGGTTCTAAAAAGACTCAAACCTCTCCTATTTTTCTACGATTTCAGGACAGTCCTCCAAGCGTTGCTATTCGCTAAGATTGACTACTGCAGTGCCCTCTTTTTAGGCCTCCTCAAAGCTTCCACCAAACCACTGCAGATGATACAAAATGCCGCAGCGAGATTGCTGACCAACACTAGCCGAGGTGAACACATCTCTCCCATACTCAAAAACCTTCATTGGTTACCAGTGAATTTTAGAATCCTATACAAATCAATCACCCTAATACACAAATTCATCCACCATCAACTTCAACTAGATCTTGAATTCCCCTTCAATCTACACTCCTCCAACAGACCAACTAGAGATATTCACAAAGGAACTCTTAAATTTCCTCCGACTAAAGCCACACGCCTCTCCTCGACCAAAGACCGAGCGTTTTCGATCGCAGGCCCATCGATCTGGAATAACATCCCGTCAGACCTCAGATTGGAACCATGCCTGTTAACATTCAGAAAAAAACTCAAGACGAGGCTCTTTCACCAAGCCTTCGGGGATCCGCAAGATAATCACTAGTTGCCCTTCTCTCATCTGGACGATGGTCTTTGATCTTCATGAACGATGGACTATGGCACTGCTAGGTTAAAGCACTTGAAGCTTTAACCTGTATTCTCTATTGTATTTCTTGTTTATTTCTGCCTTACCTTTCTTCCAGCTACGTTAGCTTCCAAGTTCTTACCCCTTGTTGAATGTAACTTTGCCTTATTCACCTCTTTTGTTTAATTTATTTTAGTTACGCCTCAGTTATACCCTTGTTAAATGTAAACCGATCCGATATGGTTATTTACTATGAAGGTCGGTATAAAAAAGTGTTAAATAAATAAATAAGTCTGAATAAAACTATTTCTAGCCATATATGAACTGCCTGAGGGGGTCTGCCTCAGTGGGGGGAGTGCAGGCTAAAGAAGCAGGGGGGTCTTGAGATATAGCTCTAGACTAGGCAAACTAGTGGGCAAACAGGTGACACTGGTCATATCCTGGATGCGTACATGTTATAAAATTCTCTCACTTGCACATCTATATGCTGACATTTCCCTGCTGTGCATGTACATGCTTAAAATTAGGAGCACACATACATGCGCCAGACCTATTTTATAACATGTGCATACCTGTTATTTACAATAACAGCGTATCTTGTCATGCACCCATTTCTACATTTAAAATGGTATACATGTGCATATTTTAAAGTTAACATTTGAGATTTGACTTTGTATGGGGGAGGTCTTATATGTGATGGTAGTGGCCTGTATAAAGAGCTTGGTCTAGCTTTTTTAATGTATTTATGTATACTTTGTTTTATATATTTTATTTTTGTGGATTTTATTATTATTTGTTTTATTGTAATTTTATTTTTGTATTTTGCTACATTGCTCACCGTTTTGGGCAGTTTTATCGGGAAATAAATTAATAAATAAATCATAGACCTAAAGGCCTTGAGCAAATACAAGGAAAGACTCAAAATGATTTCCATAGGCATCAATATTCTCCTTCTAAACAAAGGAAACTTTCTATGTTCTCTGTATCTCAAAAATGTATATATCCATATAGAGTTACATCCTAATCCCAGGAATTATCTCAAATTCTTGTAGGGAAACACAACCTCCAGTGCTTTTTGGCTTAGCATCAGTGCTTTAGAAAGTCACAAAGAGCAATTTTCAAACTGTGCACAGAAGTGCAGTCAGTGGGTACTTTTTACATGGACTTTGCACTAATTTTCAAAGGGAAAACTTTCCCTTTGATAATTACTTCAAAAAGTATCTGCACAACTATGCACCTCTTTTTTGTGTGGATACTTTTTCTGGGTAAAGTTACATGCGTACTTTTTGAAAATTGTCAAAGTATGCATATTAATGTCAGATGCCTTCTCTTTTCATTGGGGGACAGGTCTTCAGTACATGTATCTTTCAATACCTCTGGCTGTGAAGACCGTAATAAAACTCAGAAGACACAAAGGAACTATGATGTTCATACTCCTTATAGCTGAGACAAATTTGGTTTCCACTCCTTTGGGAGTTATCCACCTGGATTCCAATCAGGTTGGACAATCCCCCAGCTCTTATCATACAGAATCAAGGTATACTATTGTATCTCAACATTCAGTCTCTGGCCTTGGCATTTAGCTTCTCTGAAGTATCTTAGCTCCTTTTGGCTTCTAAGAAGGAATCTATCAGAAAACTGTATGTACTTCAGTGGAGAAGTTTGGCATCTGGTGTGAAGGCCCTATATCCCTTCTCTTGCCCCATAGAAAAACTGCTGGAATACCTTCTACATATTTCAGAGTCTAGTCTCAAAACCAACTCTGTTTGGGGTACATCTCAGTGCAATTGGTGCTTATTACCTAAATATAGAGGGAAATCCCATTTTGCCCAGCCTTTAGTTGCAAAATGTATGTAGGAGTTGCTTCAATTAAAGCCATCCATCAAGCCACTCATTGTGTTATGGGCCATAATGTGGTTCTTATCTAGCTTATAAAAGCCCTCATTGAGTTTACTGCCTCTTGTGGATTCAACCTGTAAGGATAAAGTGAGTGTTTTTTGTGATAGTCACTTCAGTCCACAAAGACAGTGAGCTGCAGGTTATAGTAACTTATGTACCTTATACTAAACATCATCACAACAGGATGTGTTCCATACTCATTCCATATTCATTCCTAAGAAAGTGATGGAATTCTACCTTAACAAGTCAATCATCCAGTCAACATTTTTCCCAGGGTCACAAGTTAATAGATGTGATCAAGTCCTGCACAGTTTGGACTGCCAGAGAACTATCACCTTCACGCTGTCATGGACCAAAGTCAACATTTATTTTATTTATTTATTTAACACTTTTCTATACTGACCTTCATGAAAAATTTCATATCAGATCGGTTTACATGTAACAAAGGGTATAACTTAAACAAGAACAATTCACTAGAAGCGGAAGTTACATATAACAAGGGTAGATAACTTGGAGGCTAGGCTAGTCAGAGGTATAGGACAGTGTAACTGAAGAGAACTAGAAAAGGCAATGAAACAAAAGAAACGGCGGCTTAATTATAATGTCTAAACATAGCGGGGCGTTAGCCGGTAAAGCAGAGTCCTGTCCGGTTGACAATTAATGGCTTAGAAAGTTAGGGGAAGGCTTGGAGGAAGAGCCAGGTCTTAAGTTTTTTGCGGAAAGTTTGAAGGCAAGGTTCTAGTCTGAGGTCAGTGGGCATATTGTTCCAGATAGTTGGACCCGCTGTAGAGAATGCTCATTCTTTGGTGTGTGATAGTCGCGTGGCTTTTGTTGGGGGAACTTGCAGGGTACCTTTGTACGCTTCTCTTATAGGTCTTGAGGATGAATATAATTTGAGAGGAATCTGGAGGTCTAGTTGTTGCTGATTGTATATGGTTTTATGAATTGTGGTGAGGGCCTTGTGCATTATTCTATATTTTATTGGCAGCCAGTGAAGGTTCCGTAGTATGGGAGTGATGTGCGAACCTCTGTTGGTGTTGGTTAGGATTCTGGCTGCCGAATTCTGGAGCATCTGTAATGGTTTGATGGAGGAGAAAGGGAGTCCGAGAAGGAGAGCGTTGCAGTAATCTGTTTTGGAAAAGAGCGTGGTTTGGAGCACGGTCCTAAAGTCCTGGAAATGGAGGTTTGAGCCTTTTCATAACTTGGAGTCTATAGAAACAATCCTTGGCGGTGTTGTTGATGGATTTCTTTAGATTCAGGTGGTTATCGAGGATGACTCCTAGGTCCCTTATTTTGTATAAAGAATATTATGTTGTATAACCTCATATATATCCTCATTTCAACGACTGTTGTTTTTGCACTTATACAACTTTGTATATAACCAATGTACATAACAAATGTTCCTCTAAACCTTGTACATACTTTTTCCCTCTGTATCTTTGTTGTCACCCTCCCCCTGCCCCCCCTTTGTCACGCCTAACCCTAATCCCTCCCTCCCCAGTTTATCTAGCTATTTGCTCTGTTACTGCGTTTATCTGCATACTGTTCCATGTAAAGGCAATGCCTATATATTTATTGGTTGTAAGTTACTTGTAAACCGACACGATGTGCAAAAGGCTGTCGGTATATAAAATCATTTAAATAAAATAAATAAATAAATAAATAAATCTGGGTGTTGGATGATGTCGGATGGGTTAGGGCTGAGTGGTCGGGGGAAATGAGAAGGAGTTCTGTCTTAGATGCATTGAGGACTAGGTTAAGACCGGAGAGTAGGCAGTTAATAGCTTGAAAGCAGCTTTCCCAGTATGAGAGCGTTTTAGAGAGTGATTCTGTTATGGGGATCAGAATCTGTAGGTCGACTGCATAGAGGTAGTGGATTAATTTTAGTTTTGTAAGCAGCTGGCAGAGGGGGAGGAGATAGATATTGAAGAGGGTGGGGGACAGGGAAGATCCTTACGGTCCTCCTAAAGTTGATTTGACGTCTGAAGATTCTTTATTATTAATGTTTACCTTAAAACTCCTGTTGCTGAGGAAGGAGGAGAACCATTTGTGTGCGGATCCTGATAATCCGATTTCTGAAAGCCGATTTAGTAGGATGGTGTGGTTCACGGTGTCAAAGGCTGCGGAGATATCTAGAAGGATCAGGATGAATGACAGTCCTTTGTCAAGGCCCATGATGATGTGGTCCGAGAGTGAGATAAGGAGGGATTCTGTACTTAATGATTTACGAAAACCGTATTGGGATGGATAGAGGATATTGTGTTCTTCCAGATAATCTGAGAGTTGCGTATTTACCAGTTTCTCCATGATTTTGGCCAGAAAAGGAAGGTTAGATATGGGGCGGAAATTGGCGGGATCTCTCGTGTCCAGGTTAGGTTTCTTTAGAAGGGGTTTGAGGGAGGCTGTTTTTAGTCTGTTGGGGTATATTCCTTGGGAGAGTGAGCAGTTTATGATATTGGTCAAAGGTCTGGAGATAGTCATCGGGATGAGAAGCAGAAGTTTAGTTGGAATGTGATCTGATGGGTGGTTGGAAGGTTTCAGCTTCTTAAGTAAGGATTCGATCTCAAGTGGGGTAGTTGGTTCAAAAGAATCTAGGTTAGCTCCAGGGTGAGGAATGGAGTCATGGGTAGGGATGGGGGAGGTTGTGTTGGTGGGAAGGCGAGCTAGAGTGTCTGCAGTTTTTTTCTGGAAGAAAAGTGCTAGTTCATTTGCTTTGGATTGAGCTTGGTCATCTGGAATGACGTGGGTGGGGGATTTAGTGAGTTGGGAGACATATGAGAACAGGGTCCTGGCATTGAATTGGAGTTCGTGGATTCTGCTGGCATAGAAGTCTCTTTTTGTCCGTAAGATGGAATTCTTGTAGAGATGTAATGTGTGTTTGTAGTTGGTTAGAGTCGTGGAATTGGGGGACTTACGCCAATCACTTTCTTTGTGTCTGAGGTCTTGTTTTATCTGCTTAAGTTCGGAGGAGAACCAGGGTTGCTTCTTTTTATGCATTGGGTTGATTGTTTTCACTGCTTTAGGGCAAACTTTATTTGCGATCGATTCTGTGATGTTGTGCCATGACAGAAGGGCTGTGTTGGGGTTGGTGGTGTCCAGGTTGGGGAGTTCTTTGGAGAGATGATCTCTGAGCGTGTCAGACGTACAAGTTTTCCTGAAGTTTTCTTATTTCTCTTAACTCTAACTGACCTGGCATTGCACTAACCAAATGGACCATTTCTAATTGGATGTCAGATTGCATATCTTTCTGTTATACACAGGCACATTTGACTCTAGAACATATCAAAGCTCATAATGGTAGAGCTATGCAGCACTGGTGTTCCCTCTAAAATTAGCCTCCATGTCGTAGCCTTGCAAATCTCTTTAAAGGAGGCCTAGCCAATTGAAGCAGGGGCCTCATAACAGGGCAGGGGTGTTACAGGGGTGTTACAGCCAGCTCGAGGGGGGAAGGGCCAATAGAGCTCCCTGGCTGATTTGAATTAAGCCAGGAGCCAATGAGAAAGGGAGGCTCAGAAACAATACGGGGGCAGGAGAGGGAGTGGTAGCACATTAGCCGAAGGAGGACGAGAGGGCAGGCGACTCACTTTCCATGTTGTAGCTGCTAGCGCTCCTGGGCAGAAGAAGCAGGCCAGAAGCTCCAGCTGGTGGGTTTTGCTCTGCTTCTCCTCTGAAGCTTGCGGAACCAAAGTGCTGCTCCGTCTTTCCTTTATCTATCGTGGCTGGCTCTGGAGTCTCTCCTTTTCCTTCCAGATAAGCCTCCATCCAACGATACTTTTCATGCACTTGATTTTGCTCTCCCCCCCCCCCCAAGAGTTGACCTGCATTTGTTCCTTTCCCCTTTTTCCTCTTTTTAATAAATCCTTTCTTGCGGAGTGCTGTGTTTTCTTTAGCTAGTTTTCTTATTTCGAGTTTAGCTATTTAAGGTTTTGTTTTTGCATTGTACTCCCCCTACGTGTTTCCCTTTCTTGCCCTTTTGTATCCCCCTCTCCCGTTTTTGTTCTCTTTCAACCATTAAGTCTCCCGTGTGCATCTCCATTCCCCCCTCTTGCCCCCCATTTTAGCCTCCCCTTTCTTTCCCCCCCTCCCCTTCGTATGGCTTTCATGCCACCGGCCGGCACAGGCTCTTTCCCGCAGCCCCCCTCCCAGGCAGCAGTAATTCAGGCCATGAGAGGCCCCTCCCCCTTCTCTTCCCTCTTCCCTCTTTTCACCGGCGCCCGCTTTTCTCTTCCAGCTTCCCTTTCTCAGTTTCCCCCGCACTCCTCCTCCAAGCTATTTCATTGTGCAGCCGGCCCCTCTTCTGTTTTTTTTTTAATTCTTTATTTATCACTTTTCTAATACATATCGTATTGTAAAGTATAACAGGAAACATGTTACATTACATTAGAAAAGGAAACATGTTATTTCACATTGACAAAATTAAGAAAATAAATTCTAATGTAGAGCCAAATCTCAATACAATGAGCTCCTGGGGGCTATAATAATTGAGGACATTTAGGAAGTTATTTACTCATATGAGGCTTAACCTGATAATGGTGCTGTTCTACTTTAACCTGTATACCTCGAATCCCTATGGTGTAACTTGGGGTATAAAAGAATCCAAATAAGCTCTCAGCTGTTCGGGAGAGAAAAATGTAAATGTATCACTTGTTTTCTTTGTAATACACTTTCAGGGGTAGCGTAGTAAAAAGGTAGCCCCTAGAGATATTGCCTCCTGTCTCATGTTGAGAAAACCCTTTTGTCTCTCCTGTGTAACCTTGGATATATCCAGAAACATACGGACCTTACTTCCATGGAACAAATATTTACATTTTTGAAGTAACATACCATTAATGTACTAATATCCTGTTCCATTATTAAAGAAACTAACAGTGTGGAAAAATCTATAACTTCTATGGCAGAAGATTCCAGAAATGTTGTCAAATTTTGAAAGTCAATAGGAGGAGCAGCCTGTTCATTTAAATGATTTTGTGCATTTGAAGGAAGAAAGTACACCTTACTTATCAAAGGAAATATTGCCTCAGGTAATTTAAGGATTTCTGCAAGGTATCTCTTAAAAGTAATTATCTGCATTTCCCCCATTATTCTTGGAAAATGTATTAATCTTAAGTTTAGACGATGGTTCCAATTCTCTAAAAGTTCTAAACGCCGAGATAGAGCCGCTCGATCTTTTATGGTGGCAATATTAAAGTCCTTTATCTGTAGAATATCCACCTCTACCTTTCCAACGGTGGTCTGAACTTGAATCAGTGCATTTTCTTCAGCTTGTATTTTTTGGCTCATTTGTAAAGGAATTGTGTCCAATTTAGCATTGCACTCCCTTACAGCCATTGTTAAACCTGCAATTAATTCCCACAGGGATTCAAGGGTAACGACTGTCGGTCTTACCAGAGCTTCAGGTCGAACATCCAATATTAAGGGGGTCGTTTCAGAGGTAGCTGGACCCGTTGCATCAGCACGGGTTACAACCTCTTCCCCCACTGAATCTCCTCTGCTTCCTGGTAGCTCTAGACTCATTGACGATTCTCCATGCAGTCCCACGTCTCTGACCTCATTGGTCTGCGTCGTCTGCTGGGCGTCCGGAGTCAGCGTTCCTCTGGCTGCCTATGGTCGAACGTCGGGGGGCTGAGGGAAACCTCTGTCCCTGGCGAAATCACCTCTCCTCCAGGTATTATCGCAGTGGGATTCACCTCCCCAATATTAACAGCTCCCTGGGCTAGGAAGGTAGAGCCTGCTCTGAAAGCTGGGTGGGTGTAGAGGGAAATACCCTCACCTTCCTCTTTCGTTTCGGCGCCATAATGGTGTATAGGAAAATAAATCTGAATGAGGTAAGGAGCAGCTCTAGTCCAAAGACCCAGTCAGGACACCATCTTGCCCCTTGGATCCCCTCTTCTGTTTTATTATTTTGTTTTTCCTCTTTCCGTTTTTCCTGCGCTCTGCCCCCCCTTTCTGCTGCAGTATCTTGTTCCTTGAGCCTCCCTCCTCATTGTCGCCCGCACCCTCTTTTCTCTCCCAGCCCCTCCTTCGCTGTTCCCCCCCCCCCCCCCCCGTTCTCCTCCTCCAATCTATTTCTCCGATCTGCCGGCCCCTTTTCAGTTTCTCCTGCACTTCTCCCCCTGCCTTTAGAGGGCCCCCCCCCCTTTTGGCCCTCTTAGTTTTCTGCTCTGGTTTCTACCCCCCTCCTTTTTTCTTCATCACTCCTCCAATGAGCACCGAACATCTGTGGGCCTCTTATTTTTCTATTTTTTCCTGTCATCCCCCTCCCAGGCAACATCTCTGCTCTCATCCATGAACCGGCCAAGGACCCCCTCTCATTTTCTCTTCCTGCCCCCCCCCCCCCGGCCCCCCGCCTCAGTTCTTTTGTTCCCACAGTTTTTGTCCCCCCCCCCCTTTCCTGGGGCCCCTCCTTTAATTCTCTCTTACACATAATTGGGCTCACCTACTTCCCGCCCCCCCCCCTTTTCTGATCCTGTTCCCCCCTGCGACCCCCTCCTACCTCCCTTCCTCTGCTATCTCCCTGGATTAAAAACTTCCCCTATCCTTTTTTGCCCGTCCTCCTGTGTTTTTTCTGCTATTATCTGCAGTACATCTCCCCACCCCGTGCCTTCATCTTCCCGCCCCCCCCCCCCCCCCATTTTCTTCTCCCATGTCCCCCAGTGCCTGTTTTAAGCAAACTTATTTAAGCCTCCCCTGCAACCTCTTGGTGCCCGCCCCCCCCCCCGTTTTTTTTCCTTCTACTGTTTTCTGGCTCCCCTTTCTTGCATATAATTATTCTGTGAAGGTTTTAGCCATGGTCCCCGCCAGACTCCCCCCCCCCCTTCCACAGCCTCAAGCCCCCCCCCCCCCATTATTTTATTTCATTTTATTTTCTCTGATTTCCCCTGAGTTCAGCAAACCCCCCCCCCCCATAATTTTACTATATTGTTCATCCCCCTTTTGTTGTTGCTTTGTTTCGTTCTTCTTCTTCTCCTCTCCTGGGGGCACGCTGTGTTGCGAGTTCAAAAGAGGAGCGGACGGATTATTAACCTATTTTCCTGTTCACACAGCATGTCTACCTTTCCTCCTTCCATCTCCTCCTGTCCTTCCAGGGTGCAGCAAGCACAACTAAATCCTGCTTCGGTTAGCAAAAGAGCAGAGAAGAAGCAGAGGACCCCCCCCCAAAGCATTGAATGACTTTGCAGCAACTCTGGAGGAGGCTGCTGAGCCTAATAAAACGCAAGTGCGGGCCCCAGCAAAACAAGACTCGGAAAGCGGGGCCAAGCACCCCGCGCCCCTCATTAGCTATAGGGGCTGCTATGTGCCAGAGCATCGCCCGATTCCCAGCCCGCTTGAAGGAGTGGCCCCCACGATCACATCTCTGCTGCAGCGGGTTCCTGCAGCAACGACCACCGTGGAGTGCGCAACCCAGTCCAACAATGGGCTGAGAATCCTCAATGAGCAGGCGATGGCAGCAGCAGCGGTCCACGACGCCGAAAGTAATGTTCCTGCTCACGGGGTTACTGCAAGTGACAGATGGGTCCTCTCACATAATTCGGCAGCAGCAGGTGGCCCGCATCATTTGGCAACAGCAGGTGACCAGATTCCACTGCATTAATCAGCGGCGCCAGATCCAGTTTTGCTCGCAGGACAAGGGCAGAGCTGTGAGTGCGCTAATTTAAATGTGGGCCAGGTTAATGTGCAGGTTCCCCAAGGACAAGTTATTTGTCCTCCGCAACTGCACCTAAGTTAAACAACAGTGGCAGTGAGCTGTGGCAGAGGCTGCAAAAGGTGGCTCCGGATATGTTTGCCATTGTGAAGGCTATCTTTGAGAGCCTTGCCAAACAAGGAAAGACTCTAGCTAGGCCACACCCACCCCGGGGGCACCCATGCAGTTCCACAGAGTGAGCAGAGGTCAACAGAAAAAATGACTGGAAGGGTTTCCAGCCTGGCAGTGGCACAAAGTGGGGTAGCCCCCAAGCCCATTGCCATGGCAGCAGAGGCAGCGGAGACACAGATGGGGCTTACAGGGCATGAGCCTGCAGCTGGATCCGCGGCTATGGCGACCATGTCCAGACCTGTCCTGGCTCTTAATGCTGCACATTATGTATGTACAGTGGGATCGCTCACCGTGCATATTTCAGAAGCTGTAAAAATTTAAATTTGTCGTAATGAGTATGTTGACATTTTTGATCTGCTTAGGAGGGATGGGGAAGGAGCTGAACCAAAATGCCATTAGTCTTCCAGGCTGGCAGCTAAAGATAAACCTATCATAGTAAGGACTTTAGCAAATTGGTCAGCTACCTTTAGAATCCTTTCAAGCATCATTAGGGAAAAACATCCAGAGAAATGTTGTGCCCTGTTCAAATACCAAGATGTGATCTGTGGTACGTACCGCACATATGGTGGTACTGCATGGTTAGAGTATGATGAATAGTTCAGGCGCAATATGACAGTTAACCCTAGCTTGGATTGGGATCGAAAGGATATTGACCTGTGGCTTTCCAAGATCATCCCCTACAGGCCGGTGCAGGAGGTCATATCTGTTTTTACAGACAATACTTACCAGCCTAGCACATGAAGTACAATTTGCCACCTAGGTTTTTCAGGGAGGCTGCCTTTTCATCCTGGGCAGAGGTTTACTCAGCCCTCGAGATTTGGGGGGAGGGGGGGGGGGCACACAACTGAGACAACCTCTCTGTTGTTTGTATAATGCCAGCTATTGTAGATAAGTAGGGGCATGCAAATAAGAACATAAGAAATTGCCATGCTGGGTCAGACCAAGGGTCCATCAAGCCCAGCATCCTGTTTCCAACAGAGGCCAAACCAGGCCACAAGAACCTGGCAATTATCCAAACACATGCACCGTGTGTTGAGGCAGGTCACCCACAAGCCAGGTGCACTGCTGGCAGCCAGCGGACAGAGCAGCACTAGTAGTGGTTGGAAGATGGTTTCTGACCTTTGCAGAGCTCCGACGCCAATCAACTTGCCCAAGTTAAGGAGCCTATTAAAGGATTATCAGCCTGAGATAGCGAGCTGGCTTTATGCTGGGTTCTTAGAAGGTGTCTACATCCCTTATGAGGAGCCAGAAACCACAACAGAGGCTGATAATCTACATTTGGGGAGGGACAATGGGAATGTCATAGCACAGAAGATCAAAAAAGAATGTGCATTCGGTAGGATTGCAGGGCCACTTGAGAAAAAGCCACTGCCTATTTTAAGGATTTCGCCCCTGGAGGTTGTACAAAAAGAACTAGGTTAATTCAGGGTGATCCATCATCTATCCTTCTGAGAAGGTGGATCGGTGAACAATTATCTGGTCCTGGAAGCCTGCTCTGTTTTGTATTAATCATTTGACCAGGCATTGGATATGGTGAGGCTCTGGGGGCAGGGGGTCTGGATGGCCAAGGCAGTCATTGAGTCAGCTTTCCGTCTTCTCCCAGTACATCCTAGTTATTTCTGTTTCCTGGGGTTTCAGTTTCAGTCAAATGCTACTTTGATAAATGCCTGCCAATGGGCTGCCACATATCCTAAAAAGTTCAGCACGTTTGTGCAGAGGGCTGTGGAGCAGGACATCGGTAAGGGAAAAATTATCCATTATCTAGATGATTTTTGTTCACTGGCCTCCGGAATACGAATGCATGTGCCCTGGCTCTTCAGGCATTTGTCAGGATGGCAGAAGAGTTAGGCATTCCCCTAGCTCACCAAAAAATGGAAGGCCAGCCCCAAATACTGTCCTTTCTCGGCATTAAGATTGACATGTAGCAAATGGTGATGCAGCTTCCACTCAAGAAGCTGGAAGCTCTGCGGGAGGCCATCTCTGTCTCTCCAAGGGCCAAAAAGGTCACGCTAAAACAAATGCAGTCCCTCATAGGCCATCTTAATTTTGCTTGTAAAATTATGTCTGTGGGTCACCTTTTCATTAGAAGATTGTCACAGTCCACATCAGGTATCCAGAGGGGCCATCATTTTATTAGAATCATCTAGGGCCTAAAAGATGACCTGAGAGTCTGGCAGACCTTTTGGGGGTAGTATAATGGGAAAACCTTGTGGAGAGACCCCTTAGTGACCAATCGGTAATTGCAGCTATACACTGATGTGGCAGGCAGCTTGGGATTTGGGGCCTACATGGCAGGGAGATGGTGCGCAGAACCATGGCCTTCACATTGGGAGACTTTGGGCATTCATTGGGATATCACCTTTCTCGAATTATTCCCCATTGTGGTGGCCATACACATGTGGATGCCCCAATTCTGGAATAAGAGAGTGGTCGTCTGGTCTGATAACCTGGTGATTGTTCAGGCCATTAATTCACTCACAACCCACTCCCCCAGGGCCCTGAGGCTTTTACAGGAGCTAGTATTGCTCTGCCTGTGCATTAACCTTGTCTTCAAGGATAAACATGTACCTGGGGCTGAGAACAGCATCGCTGACGCACTTTCGCGTTTTCAGTGGTTTTGTTTTAGGTTTCTGGCCCCAGAGGTGGAGGCGCAGCCATCATGGATCCCAACTTGGATCTGTGACTGACTTTTTCATTCACCTTAGGGACTCCGGCGTATCCAGACTGCAGGCAGGACAACATCTGGCAGCCACTGGATTTGTGGCTAAGTTATAGGGCAGCAACTGCATCAACAGCTCCTTTTTGATTAAAAAGATGATGGAGAGCTGCAGAGGCAAGAGCCTGCTAGGGCTGACAATAGAAGGCCTATTACACCTTTTGTTTTACAGACTTTAGTAGGTGAGTTCCCCTGGCTAGTTTGGGATGCTTTTGAAGTCAAGCTGTGGACACTTGCCTTTTCATTGATAGCTTTTGGGGCCTTTAGGATAAGTGAGTTGATCGCCCATGCAAAAGCAACCACCAGGGCTTCTGATGGGGGCCTTGCAATAAAGGATATACGGGTTTGTCCCGATACAGTGCAAAGTTTCATCAGAAGGTCAAAAAATGACCAGCACACGGCAGGTAATTGGGTTAGTTTGTATCCTGCTCTCGTGGAGGCTATATGCCCAGTTAGGGCTGTGCAGGAGTATTTAGGGGTGCACCTGCCTGGGAAAGATCCTTTATTAAAACATCAGGATAGATCTGCATTGTCACATTACCAGTTCATTAGTATGTTTCATGGAGGGTTAGCAGTGATAGCGCAGGAGCCACACGAATATCACACTCACTTCTTCAGAATTGGTGCGGCATCATTCGCGAGCAGCAGCAGGCTAAGCGAGGCACAGATCAAAACCATAGGGCGTACATCCGGCCCATAAAACAGTCCTTCTTAGAACTGGCATAGGCTTACTGGGATACTTGCTTACCCTGCTCACCCTAACTTTACTTTTCTCATTTATCATAGACTTTTCCTGTTATCGAAAAAGTGCTATGAATCCTGGGTTACTCATACGCGAGATGGGGTTCACCTATCTGAGGTCGGCACAGAATTCTTTATCGTTTCCTTGCAAATGGCCACAGAAGCGTTAGTGGGATTAGGTGGGGGGTAGGGACCAAGTAAGGGGTTACTGGTCCCCACTATAGCAGGGCTCTCACCGGCGCATAGGGGGATGCTTTGGTGTTTGAGGGGTTGGGAAGGTCCAGGCACCAAAGATTACACATAGGAGGAAGCTTCTGGGGTCGCATAAAGCGGAGTGCTATTAGCCTATTAATTGGAAGAGGGTGATGAATCTATGCAGTGGATGGCACAGACCGAGATGGTGGCTGGTCTGGGAGTGACCAAATGGAGGCCTGGCATAAATAAATAAGCGTGGCCTGCAAGGATGGCCAGGGGATGGTGAGGCGGCAGCACATTGAACAGAGTGCAGTGGCCATGATGGCATTCATGAAGTGGGATGTCAGTGGGTACCATCTTCACCGAGCAAAAGGTTGGAGAGCTGCCGTCTCACTGGGATAGCGGCAGCAAGCGTTGGGGGGAGGGGATGTAGGCCAGTCTCTTTTAAAAGGTTAATGTTAAGTTTACATAAAGTATTTCTGTATGTGTTCGGTTCAGAGTTAACAGTCTGCTTGAAAGTTGCAATCTGTTCTGTTATTTAGGAGAGTTGTGGGTGGATCCTTGGACCGATGGCAGATGACCATGCCCCCGAGGGAAGACCCCGAGAGGGACCACCAGTCAGGCTCAGAGTATGGAGACAGACACACACTAGTTCTTTTATTAGACAGTATACTGAACCACCAGAGGAGGCAGTAGTGAGCTGGAATGCCCGGCTGGGCTGTAGTCCCTCAGATACTGGAACAGCGATCACTGGAGGCTGAGCTGTAGAGAAACTGAAATATAGTGAGTAGGCAGGGTATGCAGAGTTCATGTACTGAACCAGATGGTAACACTCACACAATGTCTCATAGAAACCTAGGAGCTGGAACGTATAGGCCCTCGAGGAGCGAGTACCTGGTTCCAGGGAAAGTTCTGAGAGAGCGATGATAACTCACAGATGTTGTAGACAGCGATGGCTTCCAGGCAGAAGTGAATTCTGAAGAAGTCCGGAAACGAGGGCCCTCAAGGAGCGAGTACTGGTTCCAGACTGCAATCTACAAAATAAGAGAGAAAGCGAGGCCCCCGAGGAGCGGGTACCCATGGTAAGTCCGAGGAGGAGAGTAGCGTAGATAGAACGAATCCTTATCCTTGCTAACTCCATGTGTTAGCAAATTCTAAGACCTTATATATCCGTCGCAGTTAACGTCATCTTCGGGGGACGCCCCCGAGGTTTGCGTCATCACCGGTATTTCAGTCGGGGCCGCGCGCGCACCCCTAGACCTCCAGCAAACATGGCGGGTTGCAGCGTCTAGCCAGTCCAGGGATGCCGGAGGGCCTCGGCAGAAGGATGCTGTAGCAGCCAATCTTCCCGCGGACGAAGAGGGAGGAGCCAAAGAGGTAAGGAGGGCGGAGAGAGGGCGTCGGGAACCAAAGGACACAACAGTATGTTTATGTTTAAGTTCATGCTTGTATGGCTGTGGCCATTTTATCCACTCAATCAATAAAGAGCATTATGGACATTATATTCCATCAATGTTGACAATGGGGGCAGGGTTGGGGTGGAGGGTGGGATCCCAGGAAGCTACAGCAATCCTATTATTGTTTGGACACTGCTTTCTGGCATGACAATAAGTGTGGTCAGTCTGAACTCTAGGGTCTATTTTTAGAATCCAATTCTATCCTTCCTAAGGCCAATTTTTTTATTTTCAGATGGCCTTCTTTATAATAAAATATAAAAATAAAAATGTATAAAAACAGGAGAGAGTGTTCACCCAACCAAAATGTTTTATCTATCTTTTGGTAGTCTTGTGGTTGTTGTTCTACCCTTTTTTATTGAAGCCAGCCCTGATCAGGATGGTCCCCATGTGAATGAAGGATCATCCTGCTTTTCTTCAGAGAAAACAGATTTTGGACCTCATTTACTAAGCATTTTTCCCATCGACATAGAATGGGAGAAAAGCCTTAGTAAATCAGGCCCAAAGTTGCTTACCAGTAAGCGATGTTCTCCCTGAGGACATCAGGATAATCTGAAACACACACACTTCTCCCGTACTGGAGCTGCTTCTATGCTTTAGCTCATATATAAGACAGAGTAAGCTTATCACAGACTTGTTCTGGCAAAGCTGGGAAGGTACCATGCCTGCAAACAAGGAGGACTTTGGGGCAACAAGGTATCACTGAAGAGGGAGCAGGTGATCTTTACTCTGTATCAGCTACTGTTCTCCACAGGTTGAGGTCATTGGGTACAGGTGGACTGCCAGGGCTTACCAAGCAGGAAAAGGGATCAATCACAGAGCAGGAACCAGGCAGGAAGCAGGAGTCAAATGCAGACCAGAAGAACTTCGCCCCTGTACTGAACTGCCTCCTTGGGTTTTTACAACCCAAATGCATGACCCTGCATTTTTTTTTTTAACCATTAAATCTTAGCTGCCAGAATCTAGACCAGTGATGGCGAACTCCAGTCCTCACATGCCTCAAACAGGCCAGGTTTTCAGGATATCCACAATGAACATACATGAGATAGATTTGCATATAGTAGAGGCAGTGCATGCAAATCTTTCTCATGCATGTTCATTGTAGATATCTGAAAACCTGGCCTGTTTGTGGCATTCGAGAACTGGAGTTTGCCATCACTGCTCTAGACCATTCCTCAAGCTTCACAAGCTCTTTCCTCATGTTTTCCTCATGTTTTTCTAACCTCAGACTTCTCATTAAGGGTACATCCTTGAGAGTTCAGGAAGACATGTATTTTTGACCCCTTAAAAAAGACATTGCTTATGTGACACAATATGTAGCTGTTGTATATTTGGAATGAGGTTCCTTGGAAAGGCAGATCAGGTCATCAGGCTGAGGACAAAACTACTTTCATCAGCAATTCTTCTCAGACTGGAATTTATTCGGAGGCAACTCTTCTTACAATCTGTTCTGTATTTTATAGACTCCCCAGATGCTTGCACAGCTGCTTCTGCCCTCTGGTAAGAATCTGATATGAAGCTTCATTCTCAGGAGTTCTGCAGGTTTAATCTGATTGTAATATTTTATTCAGAGCTTTTCAGTTCAACAGCATTTCCCATAATCATCTTTATTAATGACCAACACTCTCTAACTTTCTAAGGATACAGCCTGAGAATAGAGAGGAAGTCAGACTCCTTTTTCCATAATGATTATGATGTGTTCTTCTGCACTAGTTAAAAATGTAGCTATGATAGAGGGGAGAAATTGTGACAGACCCTTGAAAGGTACATTCAACTGAAAAATCCAGAGCATGTAAATTATGAAAAACACTTCTTCAGCATGTCATCACTACATAAGTAATATGGTGTGCACCAGTGCCAAGCTCACCCCATTACAGTGAAGTTTCATCTACGTTTGACAATAATATACTGATAAAATGCAGAGTCAACAAATATAAGGATATGGTTGTCTCTCCCAGTATATGTAACAAAACTACTGGCATTAACTTTTCTAATTGAAAGGGTCAAGGAAGCAGCATACAGGATCACAGGATGAAACCCACATGACACAGTAACAATTAAAGTAAGCCTGCTCTGTTGAATTTGCAAACTTCCTGCCAGTTATTTAAGTTAAATTCTCAAAAACACATTCCAGGATTACTATTAACTCCTTGACTGTCAAATTGCTTGTTACTTCTATGGCCAAAGGAATTTAGTATTTTATAAATAGTTTTCAAACCTTAATAACTTAGCCTTAATGCGTATTTACCAGGTAAAAAATCAGACATCATTCTTTTTTGCATGATCATCTTCATCATAATCTTCACTTTATTTATCCATCATTTTCCCATACAAAATGCCCAAAGCAACTCACAACATAACAAAACTATCATAACAAATATTTTTTTATTTATTTAGCATTTTTATATACCGAGGTATAGCAGAGTTGCCTTCACTCCGGTTTACATTATAACAACCTGTTACATTGAAATTTGATAAATTACATTAAACCGACTGAGAAACTGACATATAAAATTAGTCTAAACAAAAACAAGATATACTAAAAGTTAGGTATACTGAAAAACAGGGTTCATAGATAATAGGAGATATCTGTAGTTAGAAGCAGGATAAATTGTCCAATCAGTAAACTGAAAGATTATGAGATCAAAAGTCCGAGTTGTCAGTAAGAGATTGGCTTAGTAGCCAAGATTTTAATTCTTTTTTAAAAGATTTAGGGTTTTCTTGACCAGCGAGGTGGTCATAAATATTTTCTATTAGTGTTAGAGTATCTCATCTTATTTACCCAGAATCCCTCTCTAACTGCAGCAAATTTGTGGAAGTAAAGCACTTTTCCGTAATTTGGTTGTGATTGAAGGAGATTATGAATAAACCAGTCTTGCAAAGGAAATATTTGCCATCCATTCCAGAAACCCTCCTTTCATCAAGATTCAGAAGATATAAATTGTGGCAAGATGCCTCATTGTGCAGACACTGTTTTTATGAAGAAAGCAAGGCCTGGGCCTAAGGCTGTTTTTCTAGGTGGTTTGCAGATGGCTGCTTTGGACAGTCCCTTTCTTTTTTCCCTGCAGATATTATAACTGAACAGTAAGACATCCTGTCACAAATTATATTGTCTAAAATTATACAAAATTAGGGATTTTCTTAGCACCTGGACAGGTGAATCCAAAACCGGTGGGTTATAAACCTTTACCAGCAGATGGAGACGGAGCTAATCTGATATCACAGTATATATACCCCTGGAGTGACATCAGCCCGCCAATATTCTCCATCTCCAGCAGATGGTAGGTGTGCATCTCCCTACTGGGGACTGCTTTAAATTTTAGGAGAAAAGAAGAAGGAAATGTAATTCACCCCACTCTCCTATGGTGATACCTTATGGTCCCTCCCTCAGTTGAGAAATCCTGAAGTGATTTCCGTGGTCCCTCAGATGAGTGCCTTGGTCCGGAAGGTGGTTTTTCAACTGGTGTGGACTTAGCTGTAAAAAAAAAACAAAACAGGTGAAAGGCAAGTGGGTGCTGGAAGCTGAGCATGGCGGTGAAGATTTATGCCCTTTCCCCTCCGCAGCCAGAGACCGACCTTATACTCAACCAGGACGGGCTGAGCTCAGGTAAAGGGTAATTTTAAAAAAATGATAGAGAAGGGGAGTTGAATAGGGATTCCCCCCTCATGCAGGAGTGGCCAGAGGGCAAGCTGCCTTTCCCCCATGGCCCATGTTGGGCAGAATGGTTCAGAAGAATGAGAGTTACAAGGGCTTTTGGTGTTTCTGTTGGCACCACATTGACCCAAGAGACCATGATATGCTAATCTGTGAAGGCTCCTGGTAGACTCTCCCCTCTGGTTTCCGGCGCACAGGGATCTGCTATGGCAGGGACCTCATGTTTCTACCCAATTAACCTGTTTCAGATGCCTGAGAAAACAAAAACACGTTTTTAGCTGCTTTTACTGTGGTTTTTTTTTGTTTTGTTTTTTTTTTTGCGTGGAGGTTGTTTCATGTAGCCCCCACCTTTGTCTTGAAGTTGACAAAAATAATTGGGATATAGCGCTGTATACGGACATGTGGCTCTACTTCGGCTGGTCGGGCTGATAGGAGTTGGGGACAGTGCAAAGACAAGTTTTTTCAGCTGGTAGGGGTGGGTGAGTGCAGGATAGAGGGGTTTAAGCCCTCATATCACCTTCTGTTTGGAAGGCAGGGTGCATGCATGGCAGCTTACAGAGGGAGCAGCTCTCTGTGGCCCCTTCCAAAAGACTGTCACTGCAGTGGAGGGGAAGGAAATACGAATGCGGTGTTGGGGGTGGGTGGAGAACCCCAGGTAGTTGCAAATGAAGGTCACTGCATCTCATAAATGGCATAGCAGAATTAGAAAAGGTACAGAGAAAAGCAACTAAAATGATAAAGGGAATGATTGCCTTATGAGGAAAGACTGGAGAGGTTAAGACTCTTCAGCTTGGAGAAGAGATGGCTGAGGGAAGGTATGATAGAGCTCTATGAAATAATGAGTGGAGTGGAGCGAGTAAACATTAATCAGTTGTTTACTCTTTCGAAAAGTACAAAGACCAGGGGACTCACAATGAAGTTACTGGGTAATACTTTTTAAATTAATAAGAGAAAATATTTTTTTTATTCAATGTATAATTAAGCTCTGGAATTCTTTGCCAGAGGATGTAATGAAATTAGTGTGGCTGAGTTTAAAAAAGGTTTGGACAAGTTCCTAGAGGAAAAGTCCATTAACCATTATTAAGGTAAAATTGAGGAAATCCACTGCTTATTCTTGGTATAAGCAACTTGTGACTAATTACCTCTTGGGATTCTACCAGGTACTTGTGACCTGGCTTGGCCATTGTTGGACACAGGATACTGTGCTTGATGGACCCTTGGTCTGACCCAGTATGGTAAGCCTTATATTCTTATATTAAGATCTGAATCAATTTTGTCTTATGATATGGCCCTTGAGAATGCTCAGTTGCTGAAGCGTGGATATTCTACTGCGGTTATTGCTACTTTGCTACAAGCAAGAAAGTTCCCTAGCCTATGTGCAGGTTTGGAGAGTGAAGCTTTGTGTGAAGATTGAGGGGTTCTTCCTCATTCAGGTAAGATCCTGCTCATTTTGGAATTTTTGCAGGATCGATTGAGTAAAGGGTTGGTCCTTAATTCCTTAAAGGTACAGGTGGTGGCTCTTGCTTGTTTCCAAGGTCAGGTGAATGGTGGGCCCTTGTAAGTTCATCCAGATGTGGCCCATTTATTGAAAGGAGTGAAGCATCTTTTTCCTTCCTTGCGATTACCAGTGCCTTTATGGAGTCTTAACCTAGTTTTGTATTTTTTAGTGGGCCCTACCTTTTGACCGATTCGTAACTTTTCCTTGAGGTTACTGACCTTAAAATGGTGTTTCTTGTGGCAATTTGTTCTGTGCGTTGAGTATCTGAATTACAGGCCTTGTCTTGCTGAGAACCAATTCTACCAGTGACTCCAGGGACAATACAGCTGCGTACTATTCCTTCCTTTTTGCCAAAAGTTGTCTTAGATTTTCACTTGAATCAGTCTATTTCCCTGCCGTCTCTAGACAAGGCAAGAGATATGGAGGAATATTGTCTGTTATGGCCCTTGGATGTGAAGAGTCATGTCTTGAGGTATTTAGAGGTTACTGAACATCTCAGGAAGACCGACCAGCTGTTTTTACTCCATGGTGGATGTAAACAGGGTGAGCCAGCATCACGGGCTACAATAGCCTTCTGATTAAGGAGGTAGTCACAGCTGCGTATGTGGATACTGAGCAGCTGTTGCCTAGTCAGGTTAGGGCGCATTCCACTAGGGCTCAGGTAGTGTCATTGGCAGAGGTTAGATTGTTGTCTCCTGTCGACATTTGCCGAGCTGCGATGTGGTCCGCTTTACACACCTTTTCCAGGCATTATCGCCTGGATGTGCAGAAGGATGCAGCCTTCACATGTGCAGTTTTGATTGGACCGCGAGCAGTCTCCCGCCCTGTTTGGGAGTAGCTTTGGTACACCCCACTGGTTTTCAATTCACCTGTCCATATGCTAAGAAAGCAGAAATTACTACTTACCTGATAATTTCCTTTTCTTTAATAAGGACAGGAGAATCCACCTTCCCACCTTTGTCTGCCAGATGGTGGTACTATTATCCTCCTCTGTGGCTGTGTGTTCCAGGAAGTACTGGTAAGTGTCAATCCAGTCCCTAGACTAATGTTATTACAATCTTTGAGCTCAGTGTTTCCTGTTGGCTAAGTGCTGGAATGGTTATCTGTTAAGAATCAAGTATTGTTAGTTTGTCCACAGTTGGCTTTTGCAGAGAATACTGGAGGACTGATGTCACTGCAGGGGTATATATACTGTGATGTCAGCTTTGCTCCGTCTCCATCTGCTGGTAAAGGTACATAACTCACTGGTTTTGGATTCACCTGCCCTTATTAAAGAAAAGGAGATTATCAGCTAAGTAGTAATTTCTCCTTGGAATTGCTAAAAAGTCCTTTCTATCTCTTAAACTGGACTAATTATTTGGAACTGTACCAGTTTTTGATAGCAATACACAAATTCATGAGTGAGATGAGTGCAAACACTTTTTGAGGAACAATTGTCCTGAAGCCCTTAGTCTAGTTTCAGAAAATATAAATTTGTAGTAAGATGGTATAGCCGCCTCTGAGGTAGTTTAGCTTATTCGGTGTCAAGTAGTGGGTGGGTGTCATAGAAGAACCAATATTATAAATTCTGGCAGGTCTGGTCACCTGGAAGGGGATAAGACAGTGTCCCAGAAGTACCCCAAATAACACACCCTGGTCTCCCCACATAGATTGAGGAGTAATATTTTCCCTGGGTTCAGAAGAACTAAATACACTGGCAACAGGTGTAAGAGTTTTAACTTTTACTGGAAGCAAATCCAAATAATACACTGAATTAACACTGTGAAATGAACACATACAAGTAGCAATAACAGGGGACAGAGGAAAACACAAATCAATGAAACTCGCTCTGCAAAATAGTCAATTATATATGTAAGCCTTACTAGGGGTTTTAATGCCAAGGACACACAAACAAATTTATTTTTACTTCAGAGCTGCTCATTCTAGTATTTTACTCCCATGCTTGACTTTTAATCTTCGGGGGGATTCTTTTTATGGGGGTAATCTCTCCCTTGTGGCCCAGACCATGGTATCTTGCTACACAATGTGTTTAAATAGTGTAGATACTTCCCATGAGGTGAGAGGCTATGATAAATAATATAGGACCAGGGTTTGGGTGTTAAAATAAAGTTTACTGATTGATAATCATTAAATTATGTCCATTTCTCCATAAGAGTGAAGTTACATCTGATTGTTGGTACAAATGTATGTCTCTGTAAGTAGGTGTCCTTTTATTCAGGCATCTGGGAAGAGCCCCATGGTGATATTTACTGCACAAAGCTCACCTAGTGGCTATCCGGGAATCCTAGTGGAAGGGTTCCCAACTTCACGTCAAAAGGTCCTATCTTAGGTCATCTTCTCCTCGGATACCCAGCCCGTCCTGGTCCCATAGAGTGGTGATCTAGATAGGGTCTCCCGATCTTTTCTTTCATCCTTATGTGATATTTCTGGGGACTTCTCATGGGGAAAAGTCAAGTGTGATCAGGCTACCTCAGCACTGCAATCGCAGTGGAGAGGGGGATCCAAAAACCTCCCTACACTGTTCAGGTCCAAAAAAATACTTCTAAAGTTAAAACTGGATACATCTTCTGCCCTCACTGTCTCTCGCAGCAGGATCCATCACTGGTGCTTGCCCACCTAGGGTTTAGAGCAGGCTCATAGGTCTTTGGTCCTCTGGTGAGAGCTCTTTCACCCCAAAAGGGTATCAGGCTTAAAAATCTAACTCTTCTGTAAATTAGTAGAAGGACCCTCTGGCAGGGAGTGCACAATGAGGTGTCACTTTTAAATGAAACTCCACCTGGGTGAAGCTAAAACATCCGTACTCTTCAAAGGCTTCCTCAAACTGATCCCACTGTGTGTTAAAATGACTGGGTGAAATAGTGTTCAGGCATCCAATCCAGACCCTCCAGGTGGGAGGGACTCAGGGGAATGGAATGGCTCCTTCTAAAGGGTGTTCTAAGACAGGGACAGGAACAGTGACATCTGGTGATCACACCACGTGTAGTAGTATCAGTCACCTATAGCAACTAGCTGATTATTTAGTTTATAAATTTTACCAGTAAATGTATAGCATATGGAAATGCTAGGTGCCCTATGTACAAATACATTCAGCAGTAGGGCCCATTCTGTAACTCCTTGGGGCAAGTTGAGGCTTCATTTTCTTGTCTTCAGGGCCAGATTTAAGAGTTTTGCACCCATAGGCAGGGTGGGAGAGTGGTGGAGTGGGAGGACCTTAGAGACTGGGAAAGGACAGAGTCCCTCTCCCCTCACCACCTCCTAAAGTTCTGGAGTGCCATAGCAGTACCCCTTTGAAGTGGATTACTGGAGCAGGCTTCTCCTTGGCACAGTTGCCCTCCACTTTGGCCTGGATATTTAATGCCTTCAAAATTTGGCACCCTAGGCAATTGCCCAGGTTGCCTATGCCTAAATCCAGTCCTGCTTGCCTTCACCCACCCAGATCACTATTCTTTCTTTCTTTTATATTCTCCAATTATGAGTCCCCTGGGTGCACATTCCCGGTGCAGCAAAACCCATTGTGTAATGCAGTTAGATCAAAATGCTCGGGAACTTTGGCAGCACTGGGGGTTGATTTTTCTCTAAGGAGTTGTACCTCCACACAAAACAGGCTTTAGGAAAAGGCATCCGACTACCTTCTAACTGTTAACCCCTCCAGAAAGTAACTCAGTTCACGTAGCTGTGTTTTCCTGTTGGGGCAGGATGCAGTCCTCAAATGGCCTTTAGTCCAAGCTGTGGTGGGGGGGGGCGTGTAGTTTTGGGCAATCCCGTCAGCCCTCTGAATCTCTGAGATGACTGGTTAGCTGCTTCTTCAGCTTCTACAATAGCAGGAAACTGCACTTCTCCTCTCTCCCAGCATTACAGGACCTCTCTCTTTTCTAAAACATGGTTTTTCTTTCTCTGGCTGGGGCCCAGATCCTACAGCTCCCGTTGGTTCCTGGCAAATCAACTGACTCCTTTTCCTCGTAACTTTTCTCTCCCCCCCCCCCCCCCCCCCCTTCACAGTTCATCTTTGTAAGCTATTAACCCATTGGTGGTAGCTCTTCAGGCAGTAACTCAAAGATGTAAAATGATTGTTTTATTGCCAGTATTTTTTCTTGTAAAATCCTTGATTCTTTTCCCTGGTGTCAAAGGCAGTTAACAACAGAGCTCCTCCAGGCTCAGTAAAACAAATCTGAAGCACTGCCCAAAGCCCATTTTGGCTTCCTGTCAAAGTTATAAGTCCCAGCATAGCGTAAGCTCAAGGGAGAAGGGAGGAGAATTTTTTGAGAACTGGGTCACAATGGCTTTTCTGTTGGTTCTATGACTTCAATAAACTCCAAAGAAACCTAATTCCCTTTTAGGAAAAAACAGTCACTCTAAATGTACTCAAAACATTAACCTTCTTGTTTAAATTTTATATTTATTGTTACACTTCACTGTTTCTGCATTGCTTATTACACTTCACTGTTTCTACTTCACATTATCCCTAAAACATTTAACTTTAGTAGAACCTTGTTCTACACTTATTATACCACAAACACAATACCTCACTCAACCCCATCTTTGAATATTTACTCACACTCTCCCAATGTCTTTCATGCACTCTACCTGAAACCACTCATCTACCCTTTCACACTCATCCCAAACACCTTCCTACCACAACCCCTACATAAACCACAAAGGCAGTGTTCAATAGGGATGTGCTTCGTTTTTCTGACGGATGAAAATATCGTACGATATTTTCTAATCCATCAGGTATCGGGGGGTCCCTGAAAGCAATAGGATAACCCCACGAAATGTTCGTGTGGTTTTCTTATCATTTTAGGGGGGGGTGGGAAGAAAGGGCACAATGAAAAAATAACCCCAAACCTACCCTGACCCTTTAAATCTAATTATTTAGAATCCCCCACCCTCCCAACCCCCCAAAAACTTTCCTAAAGTACCTGGTGGTCCAGCAGGGGTCCCAGGAGCAATCTCCCACTCTCGGGCCGTCGGCTGCCACTAATCAAAATGGCGCCGATGGCCCTTTGCCCTTACCATGTGACAGGGGCTATCGGTGCCATTGGCCGGCCCCTATCACATGGTAGGAACAATGGATGGCCCGTGCCATTTTTTAAGATGGCGCCAGCCGTCCATTGCTCCTACCATGTGACAGGGGCTGGCCAATGGCACCGAAAGCCCCTGTCACATGGTAAGGGCAAAGGGCCATCGGCACCATTTTATTTACTGGCAGCCGACGTCCCGAGAGCAGATCGCTCCCGGGACCCCCACTGGACCACCAGGTACTTTAGGAAAGTTTTTTTGGGGGGGGGGTCGGGAGGGTGAGGGATTCTAAATAATTAGATTTAAAGGGTCGGGATAGATGAAAAAAAAAGCGGTCAGAACCGCGGGAAACGAAGATTTCCTGCGGTTCTACGAACACGATTCCAGAAACAATTCTGGAACCGATTCACATCTCTAGTGTTCAATGTATACAGCAGTGTTGAATGTGTAGATATTATCACACAAAATAATCTAACTTGCTCTCACCTCTCATGTAAAAACACAAGCAGTGTAAAATGTATAGCTGTTATTACACAAGATATTGTCTGTTATTCCATCTATTCAAAGTCTTTATTCATCCGGCTCATGTTCCTTGTTCTGTGAATGTTATCCCTTTCTCTGTCCTATTTGTTATCAATTGCACTGTTTACATTCTTTATCAGCAGGGCTCAAGGATTTCTCTTATTTTGAGTTGTTCTCTGTTCCGTTTGTTGTCACTTACACTGTTCCGATTTCACAATAGCACAGCTCAGGACTGATTTTCTTTTTTTGTGTAAACGTTTACTTATTCTCAGTCACATTTGTTGTTGACTGCCATTTTGATCTTTCAATCTTTTCACTGCTCCGACAGTCTACCCACGGGGCTGAGTCTCAGGTCTCCCAGACAAACCCGTCTCTTCTTACAGTGCCTCAGTACGAGCCCAAATGCAATACTTGTGTTACACTTATGTTCTTCTACATCATTAAAACTGCTCCCAAAAAATCCTTCTCATCCCTCACAAATTTGGAGTGTTTAAACTTCCGTAATTCAATGGCAAAATTTTCCATTTGTGCTTTGTGATCTCTCTCACAAAACTCAAAACTATCACCTTGTAATCTAGACTTTTCTGCTATAATTTCTGTCTCAAGATCTGCCTTAATTAATTGTGCTGTAGCCTGCGCTTTTTTGATGATGAATAACATTAAATCCAAGGCACATTTGTTTTGTTATGAATCGGAAGGTGGACCCCTGTTCCGAGGTAGAATGATTGCTACCGAAGAGAGAGACAACCCTCTGCAGTAACTACTGTCAGATGGCGAGGCCAGATGAATCACAGTTGATTGAAGACTTCGCCCTGGAAGCTTGTGATCCCCCCAGGAGGAGCCTGTAGAGATCCGGCCGCTGGGACTTAGGAGACTCACTGAAGACTGAAGATAGTCTGGATGCAGGTGCCTCCTGCAGGTCATGTATTCCAGACGGCTGGTGCCTCCAGCAGGTCGTAGACAGTCCAGAAGTAGAGTTTGAAGAATGGTCCATAGCCAGTCCGATGTTCGATTCCAGAAGAGGGTAGAAATCCACTCCAGAAGCAAGTCAGGAGAATGGTCAGAAGCCAGTCCAGGAGTAAGCCAGGAGAAGTGTCAGAAGCTGGTCCAGGGCCAAGCCAAGAGACATATGGAAGCCGGTCCAAGGATCAGAAGCCAAGAGACAATCCAACGAAGAAGAAGAGCAGGAGGTGGACGAAGACCAGGAAAGCAACCAGGAAGTCAGGACCAGGACCAAAGACACTGGAACCACCAAGCCAGAAGCCTCAATACCAAGGCAAGGTCTGAGGAGCAGACCTTGCCTTAAATACAGGAACTCGAAGAGGAGTCCCCAGGAGGAGCCATAACAACTTCCTGTCATGGCTCCTCCAAGGGACTGGGCGGGTGAACCATCGGCCCCGGTCGCGGACTGCCATGGCCGGCAGCAGTAACATGTTTAATTTCATATTCCAGTCTCGTACAATGTCCTCATCCTCGCTGTATAGCCTGGGTTCTTTTTGGATGTGTAATCCCCGTGGTATCCTCTGTACTCTACAGTACTCTATGAGGGGTCCCTGCGTGTAATTCAGTACATATAAATCTTTTGTTAAGCTGTATAATTTTCTCCCAAGAGAAATTAGAGGGATTCCCCACTATCTGAGTAAAAATCGAGGGAACTTTCAAAACTTCACTTAATTGTGTGTCTGTAAAACTCAGTGTATTAGTCCAACTAAAAGCCATAACGACGGCATCTTTGTGCTAAACACATAGTGGTGTGAGGTTTTGGTCTATGCTGTCAATGCCTGAACAGTAAATTATCCACAGTTAGTTTATCTATTCTAAAACCGTACAGAATGTGGATTTCATAAAATTGATTCAACTATATTAGAAACATAGATGTCAGCAGAAAAGGGCCATGTGAACTATTCGGTCTGTTCTATATACCTGCCTACCATGCTGCTACAGGGCTTATTGACCTTGGTCTTCTCTCTCCCTCTGATACTAAGGTGCCTTTTGTGTTTAATCCATGGATGCCTGAATTCTGCCACTATTTGGCTTCTATGTGGTCCCTGTGTTGATTGGTACGACCCAGAGACTAAACCCCTATACCATGAGCCTTATTGGTAGAGCCTAAGGGGATGCTTATGAACATGCTCCAGGGGGAGATGTTTAGTGTGTTTAGAATGCTGATTTAGTGAACAGCCACAGTGAGTTGAGGGTGGAAGCTCCCGAACGTATGGCACAATGAATAGTTGCATACTCCCTAAGCTCCTAGGAGGACCATGAATTACAGCTATCATCTTCTCTAGTTTCAGCAGAGATCTGTTAGATCTGGTTCCATCACCCCTCAAAATTGGTATGCCAAACAGTGAGGATTTTTCCTAATATGTTTTTTCTTTTTTCTTCCTATCTTTCTGTATACTGACTTATCAGCAATATTCAATAACATGCCCAGGTCCATTTTATTGAAATCATATGGAAAAGGCTATTTTAGGCATTATTTACTGATAAAGTTTCCATATACATTTTCTTGTGGGCTTATGTCTACAGCATGCAGTAAATAAAAATATACTCACCAAAACTCTTGTGTTTCCTATTCTATGATTCCCCTGTTCATGTGGTACTGTCTATCTCTGATCCTTTTCCTCCTAATTTATTTTAAGCCCTTTTTCTAGTGTTCTTTCTCTCTTTCTCGTTGCCACGTTCTCACCCATTTACCATTTCTAGTAGTGATTTCCCCTTATTTTTTTTTTGTTTCCACTCCTAATTTTTTCCTAGCAGCTTTTCTTCCATCTTTTACATGGACCTTGTCCAGATGCCCCTTCCTTCATACCCCTACCATTTATGCACACAACTTGTAAAGCCCGAGTATTGACTGAAGAAGCTTTCCCATGTTGTCCTGTCGGTGTACATCAGTTTTCTTCCAGAGATCCATTTCTCTTCACTGCTGAGATGGCCAACAAGGGTGCCAACCAGTGCCAGTTACAATGTTGATGGGATTTTTTAGTGATATAGTAACTCGACCAAAGATACCAATTAATTTTGCTTAGGTCATTGCTTTAGATTTGGCCAAGGTCGCTATTTCTTATGTTATCTTGTTCTATGTATTTCTTCTAACTGATGTACAGCACACTCACATGAAGCGGTTCAAATGCAGCAGAGGGAAACCTGAAGCAAAACAAAAAAAGTAAAGTATTTAGAACAGCTGGAAAACCATGTTCGATATTCAGAAACAAGCTCCAGAGGCAAGCCAAACAAATATAAAATGCTTTTTAAACACTACCAGCTACAATCGACACTGAAAGAGATTTTTCCAAAACAAAAACTGACTCTAGTTCTAGAAGGATTTTTCCTAATATGTTTTTTCTTTTTTCTTCCTACCTTTCTGTATACTGACTTATCAGCAAGTACGTCCAGACATTGCAGTCCTCTTACACCAACTGCATTACAATGACAGCAACATTTATTTTAAATCCAAGAATGATTTTAACACAGGTAAATGGTACAATGCTGACAGCCTTGTAGAACATTTCCGATTCATCCACAATATTATTTATCCTTTCAAATAATACTAAAACAAGGGGCACTCCATGAAACTAACAAATAGTAGAATTAAAATAAATTGTAAAAAGTACTTTTCATTCATTGCACAATCAAACTCTGGAATCTGTTGCCAGAAGCCATGGTCAAGGTGACTAGCTAGCATGGTGGGGTTTAAAAGAGGTTTGAACAAGTTCCTGGAGGAAAAGTGCATAAAACATTATTAGCTAGGTAGACTAAAGTGATTGCTGTTTCTGGGAGTGAATAACAAGAAACAGATCTACTTTTTGGAATCTGCTGGGTACTTGTGACCTGAACTGCTAGAGGCAGAAAGCTGAGCTTCGTGGACCTTGGTCTGAGCCAGCATTGTATATCTTATGTTCTTATATTCTTAGAGTCGATACAATATAATCCATCACATTACTTGTTATTGCACCTTGAGTATTGTGGCAGTTCTGGTTGCCCATCTCATAAAATGGACATAAGGTGCAGAGAAAGGTAACAAAAAATGGATGGAAGAGCTCCCTTATAGAGAAAAGCTAAACAGATTAGGGCTCTTTAGTTTGTAAATAAGACAACTGAGAGGGGACATGAATGAAATTTATAAAATCATGGGGATGGAATGGGTAAATGGGGAAAGGCTATTTACTTTTTTAAAAAATACTAAGATTAGGGGATGGTCCATGAAACTAGCAACCAACAGATTTCAAACAAATCATAGGAAGTATTTTTTTTCATCAGAGCACAATTGAGCTATGGAATCTATTGCCAGAGGATGTGGTCAAGGCAACTAATATACAGGGTCATTTATCAAATTGCGTTATGGTGTTCTTGCATGCAAAAACGCCTTAATGCATGAGTTAAGAACCATAATGCATGGCACAATGCAAATTTTTAAAAGGGGAGGGGTTGGGGATGAGTTGAGGCTGTATTTCCGAAAAAGTGGGCTGGCTTCGCAAAGCCATAACACATGATATTGCACTGTTTTAATGCTGAAAACAACTACAACTTTGTGTTAAGCTATGCAATTGCTTCACAAATCCCATTTTGAGGAGAGAGAGAGAGAGAGCAAGCCTCTGGAGTTGGTACTCAGTAAGCAGCTATTTATGCTACTATAGGAGGCCCACTTAGTAACTTGAGGTGAGGTTTAGATAGTAGTGTATGGGTTAGGGGCCACTTTTACATGCAGAGTGAGACGTATGAACAGAACAGTGCACTCTTGTGAAGATTTGATGTCCATCAGAACATGACCTAACTTCAATTTCCACTAGGTAGCTGAAAAAAAAACTGTGAGTTTAATGCTATCAGCTCTCAAACAAAATCATAAAATTGTTATACCCAGAGCTTTATTGACTGTGTCTTTACTGAACCAAACAATACACAAATAACATTACCTCTTTCAATTCCAAATTCTATAAACTACATTGATGTGGTGGTAAGAGAGGAGTTGTTTTCTATGCTGTGCTTTATATTAACCTGCAAAAGGCATTTCTCCATGACTGGGTCCCTTCTCTGGAACCCTCTTCCTGAGAGTATTCAATTAAGAAGATACCTGACATCATCTGTTATATATTAACTAGCCGTTAAGCCCGTTAAAACGGGCGAGATTCCATCAGTCAGACCGGCACGGTTAGAGCGCTCTGTTCTCCACAACTTCCCTTTTCCTTCCATCCCCTCTCATCTTTCCTTTCATCCCCTCTCCTCTTTCCTTTCCTTCCCCTCTCACCTCATCTACAATCCCTTCCCTCTCCCAGCCTTCCTCCACGCTTTTTTCTCTTCTCCAAAATTTCTTACCCTTCCCACTTGTTCAGTCATATCCTCTTCCCTTTTCATTCCCTTCTCACCTTCCCTTTCCTTCCCCTTCTCACCTCTCCCTCAGCCCTCCTCCACTCCACCCTTCCCACTTACTCACATCCTCTTCCTTCCATCTTCCCTTTCCTTCCCTTCCCACCTCTTCAACCCCTTCCCTCTCCCTCAACCCTCCTCCAGTCCCTTTTTCTGTACTCCACAACTTTACCCTCCCCACTTACTCACATCCTCTTCCTTCCCCTCCCACCTCCTCCACAACCCCTTCCCTCTCCCTCAACCCTCCTCCACTCCCTTTTTCTGTATTTCACTTTACCCTCCCCACTTACTCACATCCTCTTCCTTCCCCTCCCACCTCCTCCACAACCCCGTCCCTCTCCCTCAGCCCTCCTCCACTCCCTCTTCTTCTCTTATCCAGAACGTGCGCCTCACCACTGGGCTCGTTGCTAGCCCACCTGACTCTTAGATACCGCCGCCGCTGCTCCATGGAAGGTCTCCGGGGGGGGTCTCTCTCTCTCTCTCACACCTCTCCACCGGGCTCGTTGCTAGCCCGCCGGACCCTCGGTGATGAGGCACGCACGTGAGAGAGACTCCCGGAGACCTCCCATTTCTGTGTCTGTGCCGCTGCTTCTCCCCATGCGAGAGAGAGTCCCCCTGGAGACCTTCTGTGCTGCCGCCGCCGCTGCTCCTCGTTACCGCTTCCAAGCAGCCCTCCGCTGCTCCATTCCTTCCCAGCACCATGTTGCTGCCCTCTGACCGACGTGCTCTTGCGCATGCGCAGTAGAGCTGCTCTCTACTGCGCATTTGCGGCACGTCGATCCAAGCCCATTTATATGGTAGATATTCAGTAAGAAGCCCATCTAATGATGCAAAAAAAAGAACTACAGCTGTGGAACCCTGATGAGTCTTTTACTCTTTGGCAAGTAAACTAATTTTATTTTGGTTAATTGTAGATCTGCTGCTTTTATACTAGAAGATCACTGAGAGGTCGATATTCAAAGGCCTTGTCAAAATAACTTTTGGAGTTAACTGGATAAAAGCCAAGAGATGATTATATTCCCTCACTGAGTGCCCAGAATTTATCTGGCTAAATAGAGGTGGTGCAGGGGCATTCTGCTGTGGGACTAAACTTTAACCAGTGAGTGCACGTATTCAACACTATCCAGCTAAAGTCTAGGGATGTGCATTCATTTCAGGGGCAGCCCTGAAAAAAATCAGGGGCCTCCCTGAATGAAATGAACCTTATTTGTTGCATTTGTTTGTAAAGAAAGCATCGGGCCTAAGCCGAGGCCTCACCAAAGGCATGGGCCGTGGCTCAAGTCACTGGTGCCACGGCCTAAGCCTAGGCCCGAAGCCGTGACCTCACTTAGGGCATTGACGAGGCCCAAAGTTGGGGCCATGCCTAGGCCTGAGCGTGATGCCAGGGTCTTGGCCTAGGACAGGCTGATGCCAGGGCCTCAGGCAAGATTCAAAAAAGTCATACCTGATCCATTGGGTATCCAATGGCAAGGCTGGGCCTTGGCCTTGAACCCAGGCCCAATGTAGGACCTGCCTAGAGACTGGATCCCGACACCTGGGCTTTGGCTCAGGCCTCGCAGCTGCTCCCTTATCATCTTCATCTTTTCTTCTGATGCTGTCTGCTGGAGTCGTGCTGGAGGGCCCAGCATCAGGACCAAGCCTTGGGGCTGGGTCATGGCAGCGGGCCTGGGTCTGGACTCTGGCTTAGACCAAGGCCTAGGTGTCAGGACCTAGCCTCCAGGTCAGGTCGTGGTGTTGGACCTGAGTCCATGCCAAGGCCCAGAAATCAAGTCCTGGCCTCAAGGTCTGCATCGGGACTGGGTCCGGGTTCTGGCCTAGGTTGTGGCCCAGGCTTCAGGCCTGGGTCCAGCCAAGATGTCTGTCTTGAATAGGCTGAGGTCGCTGTGACATACGGCTTCCTCAGTTTACACAAGGCCGAGGCTTCAGTCTGGACTTTGGTTTCACTGGCAGATCCCCATAGGACCTGGTAAGGGGGGTCCGGAGGGGATCCTGGCCCCGGCATTTTTCCAGGGGGGTGAGCGGGGAGCCTTGATTTTGGTTATTTTGGCTTTTTATTTTTTTTAATTGTTTGATTTGTTTTTTCTCACAAATGAAATGAGTCAAACAATCCATCAACTGAAATGTGTGGGGAAAAAAAACCTCCTGAAAACGAATCAAAAACAAAAATGAAATTTTTTCCCTGCATATCACTACTAAAGTAATGCATCTAAGTCTGATTGGAAAAAAATCCCTGTCCTAAAGTTATCTGGGTAAAATTATGTAGTTTCTTTAGGGATTTTCAGCAGCAGACTTATCCTGGTAAGTCCTGCTGGATATTCGGATAAAGCTGCATGCATAACTTTACCCGAATAAACTTACTCGCTCATCAACTCTCTAAATATCGACCTCTGAGTCACTTTTCTTCACAGTGGCTGCCACTTATGGGTTTCGATTTCTTGCTCCTGTAGTGCAGAATACTAATAGACTGATTGGTCCTGGGGAAGCCAAATTCTTTGCATGCTGTGGTACCTTTTATTGATTCAATGTAAGTCACAAGTATACAGAAAAAGGAATTTATGTGATCTTGAAAGCAAATGTGCAGCCCCTTTGGATAATTCTTAAATTGGTCCAATAAAAAAGTATCCCAGTGTGCAAACAGCCAAATCCATTTTGATTCTCAGATGCTTCTTTTGGTTTACTGCTGGAAAATGATGAACTGAAGAAACATAAAAGTTGAAAGTATCTAGAATGATATTCCTAAAACAAGTATTTATTAAAGAGGCAGAATATGTAATAAACCCCTCTAGCAGTAAAAAGAAAGAACTGAAGTATTTTGGCTGATTAACTGAACTGCCAGCTTTAGTTGAGAAGGTGCCTTGCTCAAGTCCCAAATGAGACACTTTACCTCACCGCAGTTTAATCTTAGCACTTTTTTTAAACGTCCCATATGTATTTTCTTAATTTCTCTGTCTGTCTGCACATTGGGGTAGATTTTAAAAGGAGCGCGCGTGGTGTACATGTGTGCGCGCTACCTGGTGCGCACACATGTACGCCCGATTTTATAACATGTGCATGCATGTTATAAAATCGGGGGTCGGCGCGCGCAAGGGGATGCACAATTGTGCACCTTCCGCGCGCTAAGCCTGCGCCAAGCCCGCGCCAAGCCGCACTGCCTTCCCCCATTTCCTACCCCCCACCCCACCTTTCCTTCCCTTCCCCTACCTCCCCTACCCTTCCCCCCTACCTTTTCCTTTTTCTTTTTTTTATCTCAAAACTTTCTTCAGCCCTGGGGCTGAAGTAAGTTGCAGTGCGCGATCCCCGGCACAGCGACAAATATGGCCGCTGTGCCGGGAGGCTGACCTCACCCCCGCCCTGCTCCCGGACCGCCCCGCCCTGCCCCTTTTTGCAAGCCCCGGGACTTACATGCATCCCAGGGCTTTATGCGCGTCACCAGGCAACTTTAAAATAGGCCCAGCGCGCGTGACCCTTTTAAAATCCGGCCCATTATCTCCTGAACCATTCAACTAACAGCAAGCAACCACATGTTCAGGATAGTTATATCTATACCACTGCTTGATGCCAGTGGTATAGATATACCAAATGTTCTCTCCTGCTGTCGCATGGCCAGTCTCGCAGCTCTTATCCCAAGACCTGTCCTGTAGCAGCAGGAAATGACGTTTGGCTAAAAGTGACTACTGCTGCCGTGCACGCCATGATCTGGCAGGCCACTAATGTGAAGGAGAGAGAGAGAACCAAGGAGCCTTATCTCGCTGGTAACTGAAGAAGAAGCCCAGACCCTGGGCGAGAATGTACTTTCTGCCAGAAGGAAATCATTGTTCCTGATTCACTAAGGGGTAGATTTTCAAAAGTATGCACGGGTGTACATGTGCGCGCACTACCCAGCTGAGCCCGCGCCGAGCCACGCTGCCTTTCCCCATTCTCTACCCCTCCACCCCACCTTCCCTTCCCTCCCCCGCCCTTTCCCCCTTATTTTTTTCTTCTTTTTTCTTTTGTTATAAAACTTAATTCAGCCCTGGCCGCTGTGCCGGGAGCCTCTTACCCCCCCCCCCCCCAGACCACCACGCCCTGCCCCTTTTTGCAAGCCCAGAATTTACACGCGACCCAGGGCTTTACACGCATTGCCGGGCCTTTTTAAAATAGGCCCAGCGCACGTAATCTTTTGAAAATCTTCCCCTAAAGGTTGCTCCCAGAGACACAAAGGGGCCAATGCAATTAGAATGCGCTGAAAGCGGGCGCTGAACACTCAGCATCCGCTCACGTCCGCTCACGGGAGCCCGTGAGCAGTTGGCCGTCCACCAGTTAGGAAACAGAAGCTGAATTTATTGGCGTCCGTTTTTCCTAATCAGCGCACAGCCAGGGGATCAGGAAATAGACACTTGATAGCTGAGCATCCGTTTCCTGAACCCAACCACCGGCACTTAATTTTAAAGTTTTTTTAAAGATTTTTTTTCCCCCTACTTAATATCGCAATGATATTAAGTAGGAGGACTTACAGAAAAGCAGTTTTTTCTGCTTTTCTGTACAACGTTTGTGAGCGCTCAGCAATTAATGCCTGCTCTGGTCAGGCGTTAATTTATCAGCACAAATATGTGCGTTTTAGACACTATTTTTGTTTTGCATTCAGAGTGAATAACTAATAGCCTCATTCACATGCATTTGCATGTGATGAACGCTATTAGTTTCACCCCGCGTTGGACGCACGTTGTGGAGGCGCTAATCCCCTTATTGCACAAAGGGATTAGGTAGCGCCTATACAACCTGTGTCCAACTGTGGGTTAAACAGTGCACACGGCTGAGCGCACTGTATTGCATCGGCCTCAAAATGGGAGAAAAGCCTTAATGAATCTGGCCCAAAATATGAAGGCTCTTTGTTTTCTGTACTATTATTTAAATGAAAATACTAGATTGCACTGAAATGTAGGATGATGATGTACATAATACTATGTTATTTTGACAAATAAATCCTCAGAATTTTGCAGAATTTACAGAATGTGTGTGCAGAATCTCCCCAGGAGTAGAAAATGCACCAAAATAATGTTGGGCATAAAACTTCTGGATCTAGCACAAAATGGAGAAAAAGAAATGGCCGTTAAATATATGAATTCATCTGTGTACACGTTATCTTACCAACCATTCGATCTCCAGCAACCATATTTTTAGGATAAATATCTCTCTATTAAAGGGGGATACCGAGACACTTTTATTTATTTTGATTTATGCCTCACTTCATTCACACATCATGTTTTTGAAGTGAGTTAAAATGAAAACATGTAGCAATATATATATATATAAATGATCTGGAAAGGAATACAACGAGTGAGGTTATCAGATTTGCGGATGATACAAAATTATTCAGAGTAGTTAAATCACAAGCAGATTGTGATACATTAAAGGAGGACCTTGCAAGACTGGAAGATTGGGCATCCAAATGGCAGATGAAATTTAATGTGGACAAATGCAAGGTGTTGCATATAGGGAAAAATAACCCTTGCTGTAGTTACACGATGTTAGGTTCCATATTAGGAGCTACCACCCAGGAAAAAGATCTAGGCATCATAGTGGATAATACTTTAAAATCGTCGGCTCAATGTGCTGCAGCAATCAAAAAAGCAAACAGAATGTTAGGAATTATTAGGAAGGGAATGGTTAATAGAACGGAAAATGTCATAATGCCTCTGTATCGCTCCATGGTGAGACCGCACCTTGAATACTGTGTACAATTCTGGTCGCCGCATCTCAAAAAAGATATAGTTGCGATGGAGAAGGTACAGAGAATGGCAACCAAAATGATAAAGGGGATGGAACAGCTTCCCTATGGGGAAAGGCTGAAGAGGTTAGGGCTGTTCAGCTTGGAGAAGAGACGGCTGAGAGGGGATATGATAGAAGTCTTTAGGATCATGAGAGGTCTTGAACAAGTAGATGTGACTTGGTTTCCCCAGTTCCTTACAAAGCTGAATCCCTCTTCCCTACACCATTGTCTTATCCACGCATTGAAGCTCTTGAGCTCTGCCTGCCTCTGGGGACCTGCACATGGAACAGGAAGCATTTCAGAGAATGCCACCCTGGAGGTTCTGGATTTCAGCTTCCTACCTAAAGTCCTAAATTTGGCTTCCAGAACCTCTCTCCCACATTTTCCTCCAGTTCCACCAGATCGCAACTCTCTACCTGAGGATTTGACACATTCAAAGTTCTTGGAAAAGATGGGGAGATCTTTGAATGTTCTTGTACATAAGGACTAGAGGGCTTTCCATGAAGTTAGCAAGTAGCACATTTAAGACTAATCGGAGAAAATTCTTTTTCACTCAACGCACAATAAAGCACTGGAATTTGTTGCCAGAGGATGTGGTTAGTGCAGTTAGTGTAGCTGAGTTCAAAAACGGTTTAGATAAGTTCTTGGAGGAGAAGTCCATTAATGGCTATTAATCAATTTTACTTAGGGAATAGCCACTGCTATTAATTGCATCAGTAGCATGGGATCTTCTTAGTGTTTGGATAATTGCCAGGTTCTTGTGGCCTGGTTTGGCCTCTGTTGGGCTTGATGGACCCTTGGTCTGACCCAGCATGGCAATTTCTTATGTTCTTATGTCATTACAATAAAATTAAAAAAAGAAATCACCACAAACGAAACAAATACTTTAAAGCAAATAAGACAAATTTAACCACCT